>NW_027437188.1:28140000-28771250 GCF_033239565.1 Halichoeres trimaculatus
TTTGACACTAGCTGTGATTAATTTGTGACACAGATTATCTTCTGTTTTGCCTCTCACGGCAGAGCAAACCTGTCATGACATGTGAATGTAGGCATTAAAAATGGGACATGGTGCGATGCATCGATTTGTGGGAGGGGAAATTAGGCTGTGAATGTCAGCACAAGACAAACCTAATGTCTGCAGTTGATTAAGCTCTGATGTGTGGGTGGGAGTAATTAATATGAAGCAGTATCGAGTGAGTTGAGCTGAAGCGGTGCTGGGGACCAGAGCATCAGTTACCATCAGACTTCTGTGATCTGGGATAAAGCATTATCTTTTAAACCTGCATCACTGTCACCACTGCATTTGTTAAACCAGGCAAAGGAAGCACGGCTATTTTTCTCGTTGGCATGAAACCCTTAACCCTGTCCCACCTCTTCCTCTTTCGTGCTTATATTGCAATATAGCACACAAGAACGATTTCCTGCTTTATATTTGCTTCTGATGCCTCAATTCAGCCTCACAAAGATTGGAAGTTTCCTCTTACTTATGTATCAAGGCTAAGTTAGCAGCAGCTTGTAGATCCAAGAAGTTATATAACTGGAAATTCAAAGGATGTGCACAAAACATACACTAGAGAAAAACTCAAGAGCTGTGTTCTTGTGAGTTTACTTTAAACTCGCTGTCGCTACAGGTAGACCTGCCATGCCCTTTCTTAACAATTCAAGTGTGTGAACTGCAGTACATGCCAAACATGTCTCAGTGGGAGTGTCTGCGTTATCTCTGATCTGTGTGAGAGGATCTCTAATCCCTCAGGAAGGAGAGAGAACACAGAGGGCAGACAGGCCTAATGAAATAACCTGTGTTTAACTGCATTACAGGCATCATGGAGCCTGACGTTATAATTTTCCTACTATTAATCCTACTGCCTGACTAAAATCTTTACATCTCAAATAGATTACTACAATGAAGATACACAATCTGTGATACATTAATACCAATCTGTAAGGTAAAAGTGATGATAGGAGTGTAAAAATGAAGCTCTTGAGTTCTTCTGTTTGGACTACACGGTTGGTCTAACAGTTTCGGTACCTGGCTTTTTAGTAGAACAGGGTAAAATGCCATCAGTTACCATCAGACAGGTCTTTGTCTTCAGCTGAGAAATTTCCCTACTCAGTCGTTTCAGCAAGACCAAGAGGTTGAAGAGAACAATCAACTCAGACCTTTGCAACATAATTGTTCTGCAAGGAGCACAAAAGGTTAAAGGTCAGGAACTTGATTAAGAGTAATATCCAAGCTCTGAGAATGAGTACTTCAGTGACTTTATTATCACAATGCTTGGTTACAACTCTGTGTGCTTTTTGTTCCCTTCCTGGCAATCTGTATTCTGGCATGACTAAAATTGTAGGGTTCCAGTCTGTATAAAAAAAAGCAGACTGCCACATTCTGTACTTTCCAGATTTATGACAACTTGGAAAAGTATTTATTCAAACTTTAGGTATGCAGCTGTGGCTCCTATTGCTTATAGAAGGGTGAGGAAATGTCTGCTGGATTAGTTTGATGATGTCTGGAGTGAGAGGACTCCATGGACAAAGGTGGCATTGTTTGAGTTTTTGTTTTTTTAGCTGCAGCAGTTCAGTGCAACAGCATGTAGGAGCATGGCAGACTGTTACATGACAAGTTTTAAAATGTTTATGAGTCGGGATGAGTCAGGATTTTCCAGTATTTGATTAACTGCTCAATAATGAAAATTCAAATGGTTTATATGACTATTATGTTATCTCCAAAATGAGTTTTTTCTTATTGTTTTCATTAGCTCCTGCTTGTAATGTAATAAATCCGCCAGACAGTGTTTGCAGGGCATCTGAAGGTTGTCAACATTTGATATCCTCTCCTTACTTTCCATGTACCCTCATTCTTTGTTACCTCTAGTTGTAGTAGTGGTTGTGTAAATGTAACTCGATGAATCTATGGTGACCTAAAAATGTCAAAGTTGTCTTCACAATCTGACGTTTGTGCCTTCACCAGGTTTCTGTGGCATTGATGAGCCACTATGCAAAGATGAGAACGCCCTCCTCAGCTTTGAGGCCATTCGTAGTATCCACAAGCAGATGGATGATGATGCAAACGGAAATGTTGATGTGGCAGAGACGGACGGGGTAAGTACCAACCTTACTCACCAAAGCACTTTCCTGTGATTTTTTTTTCTTTCTTCTGGTTTGTCAAAGCAGTGGTAGTCGTAATTTGAAGAGGATTACAGGTATCATGATCGTAATCCTCTGTCAACTGACGTGTCACAGGATTTTCTGCTTAGTTGGCCAGTTAATCTTAGCCTGTAATGATCTTAACTCACTTGAGTAATTGGGATACATTTTGTTTATGTTCCAGCGGCCTTTGACTGAGGTTTTTGTTGAATGATTAACCTAGTTCACATGGAGCCTGGTGTCTAGTAGCATACATGTTGTAAACATTAATGTGGCGACACTCATTCTGACACCAATTAACACAGGGTGGAAGCCTGACCTACCGGGCAGGTTATCTTGTTATAAAGTTAGTAGGTAGCTTTTCTTTCATCACATTGATCTGTGATTACACAGTAAATACAGTAGGAACATTCTAATCAGAAGTCAGATATTACCATTGCCTTTGAGACATTTCCCATTTAGCTTCCATCTTTAGCTTAAGCTGTATGATGAAACCTTTAAGAGGCCTCTTCTGGAGCCTCATGTGAGTTTGATCCAGACTATGGCATGTGTTCGGCCTCATCTCTGCAGCTACTCTCCCTTCAGAGGGGATACTTTCAAGTAAATACCCTTAAGGGAGGGGATCAAGTGCAGTACAGCGAGGGCTCACATCTGGAAAAGCTTTGAGCCCAGAAATAGAAAGCTGTTAGAATGCGGTGGTTAAATAGGGATCATAATTAATCTCAAGATCAAAGTCTGCACCTAGCTTTGGAAACACAGAATCAAGCCTGTGCCAAAGTATAAGGGTCTCCCTTATATTCCAGTGTATATATTTTCAGGAGCGTGATATTTCACCTGCAGCACAGACCATCTCTGTACCCTGTAGTGAAATCCTCCCACACCAACCCATCAAGAAGGAAAGGCTTCATGACTTATTACTGTCTTCCTCCTGTGTTGCGTGAGTTGGCTTTTGTGGGAGTGCAGAAACTTGTAGGTTTTTTTCTCTTTTTTTTTCAAACCTGGTGATGGCGTAGCCTACATTATAGTGGGCAACCAGGAGAATGGAAAATTCAGCCAGTAGTTGACCAATACTACTCAAATAAGGGCGAAAAGTCCCTTTTTTAATACAGATTACAAAGTTCATTTTAGTTATATGAGAAAAATGTATCACTTTTTTAGGTCAAATAGCACCCTACCTTAAGTTGTACTGATTGAATATTAGTGGTACCATTTGAAGTACTCGTTTCTGAGGCAAATTGACTGATTTGATCCAGGATAAGGATCTCCTTTACTCAAATACTTTAACAACTGTGCAAAGTTGTTGTTGGCTTCTTGGGTATGATATACAGATGGATGAGCTCTATGTTTACAGTAGTTTCTGTATTTCTTTAATTTTGAATCTCACAGTGTATTATCTGTTTACAGCAAGTGTAAAACAAAAACAGCTTTGTGAAACTCTATAAACAGCATCTTGTAATGAGCTCACATTACAACCAAAAGCTAGAAAACAAAACTGAAGAAATACATCTTTAATCTAAGTTTAAGTAAGATTTGTTTCAGTCATCTCTTAAACTATTCGTCTTCTTGTTGTTATCAAATGAGTGTTTGAATATTCAGAAATCCCGACTGATCACCATTGATAACATCCACATCAGTACTTTGAATGGTGCCAGCTTTAAAAACAGGAATTCAGTCAATGTTACCATTTTATTGTGTGTAACAGCATTTGTTTTTGTTGAAGCTAATGCTCTTGACAGACTATAACGATCATGTCATCAAATTTTTCTACGGATTTTAGACTTAAGCCTCCTTTCTGGGTATGTGGTTAGGTCAACTTGTTTGTGATCAAAGTCCTGTTCTCCTCCTGGCTGCTCATAAGTTATTGTAAAATAAGAACATGCCTTGTTGCAGTATTTACAGCACATCTTTCATGGTCCTTAACTGTTAGAAAAGCAAGTTCACAAACAAGCCTCAGGGTCAAATTTTTGTTCTTGAGATATTTATGTGTCACCAGCAAAGTTGACACACTTTTGAAAGACGTGTTCCTTGTAATATTCACCCATTTGGACTCACTCTCAGTGTTGTTTAGAATGTAAACATCTGAAAAGGTCTGATAAATATTTAAACACTGATTTAGGTCTTAGGAAATCGAACCAGTGCATTTAAACCCTGCACTGCAGCAATGCTTAAACTATTCTGACTACGGTTCTGTTTTCTGAAGTTGAGTCGGAAAAAGGATCAAAAAATGCAGTTTTATATCGAAATAGAAATGTTCTTGTGTGACTTGACACTTGTGTAACTTTGATTCTTTCTAACCACTCCACACATCTGTGTCATCCTGCAGTTCCTGAGAGAAGATTTAAACTACCAGGACCCAAAGGCCAAGCATAACAGCTTTCACGGAGACGACCAGTTCATCAGTGTGGAGGACTTATGGAACGCATGGAAGGGCTCTGAAGGTACTGCTTTCAACCATCTCTGTTTCCTCTGAAGGCCTGTGGTGACTGAACAAACAGGCCTTTTATTTTAATAGGAGTGTTAGAGCGTGACTATTGTTTTTCATGCTTTAATCACCACAACACACTGACAACACTCATTATTTTTAAAGAAGCGCTCTTGGCTTGTTTGCATGGCTTAGTAATTAGATGTTATACACAAGTATTTCTCTGTGACCAGTAATCTGTTGCACACATTACCCCTGCTTGACCCTCCTTCTCACCCATCAGAGAAGTGAGGCAGTTTATCTGGAGACATGTGAGGCAAAGTGCAGCCTACTTACCAGCTCCAGACTGGGGCAGACAAGTTATCTTTGAATCTGTCAGCACAAACTCACCAACATGTTCTCACCTCCTTCAGCCTATCACTTCAGCTGTAGCTAGCGTGTGCTTTCTGAAAGCTCCTCTCATGTACTGTATCTGGAGCTCACACCACTTTCTCCAGCTAATTTTTCCCCTTTTCTGACCCAAATACCGACTAACCCTGCATTGCAGTTCCTTGACAAAGCTCTGGAGGTTTTGAGCCAGAGAAAGTGGGTTTTCTGTTCTGGAGAGCACCACATTAACACAGGCAGCCCACACTTTTTACTGTCTGCCAGGAACTGGGGAGAAGATTTTCATTACCCTGTTATTTCAAGTGAGTGTATGTTGTATGGATCGTTCAGGGAACAGATGCACTTATTCCCACGTGGAAGCTGTTGAGCCAGTGTTGTTGAAAAGTGCTCCAGTGACACGTTGTTGATTTTTCTGCTCTTTACTTTTGAATTTAACTATCAGCTTTATTTTTTGAGCATCTCTATATGATTTTTATTGAAGCGTTCTTGTTGGAAAAAGTCTACACAACCTCTCGCTCAGGGATCATATTCAACACTTGGTTGCAACTTTTCAAACAAAGCCTCTCCTGAACCAGACATCTGCATTCACTTGGTGACCTCAGGATGCTCTGCTACGCCTGTGCTGCAGCTGTCTTTGTCTCTTCTGGTTTCTGGGGCTTTTAGCCAGTAGTTCATTCTTCAGTGAGTGAACCACATGATCAGTGAACGGAGGTCAGCTGACTACTTATTTATTATTTTCTTGCTGTAAAACTAATCACGTACACTCTCCATTCAGTATCTATGTGAACAGAAATAGAAGGAAGGGAGCATAATGTTTAAAAAACATGTATCTGTTTATGTCATATATATCTGTTTATGAGTTAAAAAAACAGTATATAGACTTTTTTCCTGCATAAATAATCACAGCAGTATGGAGTTTACATTAGAGACACTCTTGAGAAACTGCAATGTATATTTTTGTGAAAATGCTTTTTATGGTGATTAATGTCATCTTACTTCAGGGAGACCTAGTTATTGTAACAAAGAACGACAAGGGATTCTTTTTGCATACTTGAATTTATGAAAAGTTGCCAAGTCTTAAAATTTCTCAATGGAAACTGGTAAAGTGAGTCTGAGATTTTCCAGTCAGAGATGTTGCGTAACATCTCTGATGAGCCAAGTGAATGTGAGTCCTCTTGGAGGAATTTCCTTTTCAGTGAGACTGCGAAAATCAAACAGTGACACTGACCAAGGCTCCTGCTGCAAAATATTGAGTAACTCACTCTGAAGAGTGTTACTATTCTGTCTGGCTTCAAAAATCTGGAAAGGAAGCAAATTCTAGCCTGCCTTTTTATGACTGATTTGAGATTTACTTAGTGTTGAAACAGTGCGTTGTTTTCTCGCCCTCAGTGTACAACTGGACTGTGGACGAAGTGGTGGAATGGCTCATCTCATACGTGGAACTTCCACAATATGTAGAAGCATTTCGCAAGATGTGTTTTAATGGGAGTGCCATGCCAAGGTAAGCAATAACAAGACTATCTTTGAAGTTCTATTATATTTTCTAAACTGCAAATTTTAAAATGACTTATTTAAGGCTTGGCCAACAGCCTTTTTCTAGGGCATAGATACTGAATGTAAGTATTACAGTAATTACTCCATGAAACTTTGCTCGTGCTGGATGTATAACACAAGTTTTGCCATAATTTAAAGAGATTACATTTCCTTTGTGAAAGTCAGTATCAGTCTTTACATTTATTTCACATTTGCCTCTTACATGTTGGTTTTCTGGTGTCGGTTGCATTTAGGGTCATATTACCCACGCACCCGGCTGGATTACACTCTTTCTCTCCCGTTCTTTTCTCCCAAAGTTGACTGTGTGTCTGTTCTCTCTCAGGCTAGCCATAAGGAACTCCACTCTGACGCAAAGTATACTGAAGATCCTGGATCGCAGCCATGTGCAAAAGTTGCAGCTCAAATCTTTGGACACTGTGTTGTTTGGAGCACCGCTGAGTAAGTTATTATTATTTTTTTTTCCCCCCTCAAGTAAGTTCATTTCTTATTCTGGCTCAAATAACACCGGTGACTGTTCTCTGTCACTTTAAAACCCATGACCTGGATGAAAGGCAGAACTTAGTTTCATTCATATGTTGGCTGATGGGCCACATTTTCTCCCCTTGCCTCAGTGTTTAAATCTGTCACATAATACAGTTTTTAGTTGCTACTTTTATTTTATTACCCACAGGAGACTCCTCAGTACAACCCCTCTATAGAGACATTGGCAAGGCACCAGTGTGAAAGCTAGGCTATACATGGCGGCAGATGGGGTCATGTGTACCATGTAATTAAGCCCATATGAATGTGGTCTGACCTGGAAACCACTGCTGGTGAAAGCGTGCAATAAAGAGAAAATTTTCCATGGTATAGACAGACAGTCAGACGCTCTGTTCAGCTCTGTAGTGTGGACGCAAAAAAAAATAAAAAATAGCAATGTTATCATCTGGGTATGTAGTGGATAAGTTTGCTAAGCACAGATAAAATCTTATACCTATTCATGTCTCTTACACCAAACTGGTGTTTAGAAAAGCGCGAAACAACTTTTAAATGAACAGAACCTGTAACGAAAAGGAGATGGTCTTGAATGGAAGATCTTTTTCTCTTTGTGAAACTTCTGTGGGAAGTTTTGAGTTCTTCTGAACAGCCAGCCACTGTTACCAACATCCTGCGCTCATTTTTTTCCATCACCTTCTCCCCACTGATAGCTTGTGGTTATGTTGTTTGTTTATTCATGTTGGTCACTGACTCATCCACTCGCTGACTTCACTCATCTACAGGGAGAGATGCTCTCTCTTCCTGTCAGTTTCATGGTTTGAAGAATTGAACTGAAGGTTGGAGCACACTGCTCTGTATTCCAGACATACCCCTCTGCGTACTGAGACAAATAAACACACTACTCATCTTCTTCTCCTCCGCTATCACTGCTCTGCTGCTTCTCGGTATCTACAAGTTTTAATCCTTCAGGGTTTTCTCTGTTTTCTAGAGGTTTTTGAATCATGATGAATGAGTTGTGGCTCAGCTGTTGCTCCCTCTTGTATTTTTTGAATGAGTTGACATTTGGAAAAAATGATCTGAAAGTGACTGAAAAAGGTGTTATTCTGTGTTTCTGTGAAATGCTAACATTTTACCTAACAAAACCAGGATAATATACAATAAAGTTCAGTTGGTCCAAAATGAAGCGCTTAAACCCACTTGGTTTTATCTATAGCAGAAAGGCTAAGTTACAAGCTCTGTGAGGACTATCTGTTGGGCGTTGATCAGAGTAACACCTTTGGCTAGAATCCGTTGTGTCTTCTAGGGTAAAGTCTCTGTTTTTGGTGAGCACCATCACCCACTGTCATATGGATGTAACTCTTATATATATATTTTTTTACGTAGTGCTATTTTTTGAAGAGTGATAAGCAAACTTTGTAAACCCAGCTTGTACAAAGTTTAGTACCAGGCTATATTTAGTAGGGATACGCCCCTGTAACGTGTCTGTACTTTGTAACATGTTACATTACTGAATTTTGGCTTTATTCTACCAGTGCTCATCTACCAACTCCAGTGTCCACCATTATTACAAAATAAATCCAAGAAATCCTTTTCAGCAGAGGAGGAGGATGGATATTGCCTCCCATTTCTAAACTTTGTTGTTATGTCATTAAAGGGACTTTCAGGCCCTGTTTACACATTAATGTTTCATCTGAAAATGCTAAAACGCTGTGAAAATGCAGTGAAAAAAAATCTGCGTTTACACAGAAACGCTGATGGACTGAAAACGCTTTAGTAAGCATGCCAGGCCTGTAGGTGGTGCTATAACTGTCTTGTCCAGAAGCCGCTTTAGGGAGCTCTCCACCGAAGTAGAGTTGAGCTGATCATCTGGTGTATTGGGAAATACTTAGTTAAAAAGTGGAGCAAAAGATGCACATTTTGTTGAAAGATAGTCAGTAGATTGAGCAGATTGAGCAGCACAAGCACAACGCGGTAGTTCACGAGGGTCGCAACAACGGCACTGTTGTCCTGTTGTATGCGCGCGCGCGAGGCAGAGTGTGACGTCAGCGTTTCCATTTAAAGCGCCAGCTTACTGTTTACACGGCAACGGTGTTGGGAGCGTTTCAGAAGAATCCCACCCTGGAGGCCGTTTTCAAAAGTTTGCGTTTTAAGTCGGCTGAAACGCAACAAAACTTTTGCGTTTCACCCTAAAACCGTTGTTGTGTAAACAGCCCCTCAGTTTACATGGTGTAAATGGATGCATATTCTCCCAGTAAAGTCCAACCTGACAACAGATACTGAGAAATAGCATTTAGAAGTAGCTAATTTTGTAGGTGATAACCTCATTTAAATTGTGGATTATGAACAGGCAAATATATAAAAGTGAGACAAAGGCTGTTTTAAATACTGCCTGCTGCACTAGCAGTGCCTAGTATTTTGGTAAAAATTCAGTATGTAGCAAGCAGTATGCCAAAAATCCCAGGAAAATTAATTGAGTCATGAAAATTTCTCAGTATGCAACTGACCAGTCTACCTGGCATACTGTTTCCCACAATGCATGGCGTAAACACTGTTTGTCTATGTGGGTGGCAGGTTTTGGTGAATTACTGCCATGTACTGGACTGGGTTGCCATTGTAACTACAACACAACAACACTAATGTTTAAATAAATAAAAATCCCTTCCAGATTTAAATCATGTAAATCAAATATGATGATTCTGCTATGATATGATCAATAAAATAACTAAAATGCTACTAAACAGACCCAACAGAACAGTCTTACTACATACTACATGCAAAAGCAGTATGCAGTGCCTACTACATAGTACATTCACCTGAAGTATGTTGTTGTTGGTGGTTTGGAAAACAGCCCAAGTCATCACAGATCCTTTAAGGTTTAAGGTTTAATATTTTAAAGAAGAAGAGCAGTGATGAAAACAAATGTATGTTGTAACTGACACAAGAACAGAAAATGCTGTGAACCTTCATAGAAAGAAGCAGTCTGCATTGAAAAGAAGTCTGTGCCTGGCATGTGTCATTGTGGATGTGTTTTCTTTAAGTCACACCCAAAGGAAGACAGGAGCACGTGTTGTCTGGCTTTGACAGCCTCTTAAAAGCCAGGGGTCCCACAGTGTAGTCACACAGCTATTAATACTCGCAGCACTTTCAGACACATCTTACAATGGGTTAATTCTTACAAGGTGGACCGTGGTATGATAATTAAGTCATGCACAGTTGGAGTTTGTTGTTTTTTACTTCTGAATTTGCGTAGATGTCATGTTGTGCTCTCTTGGTGGTGTTTCTGTGAAGCTGTCAATGTGTGCTGTGTGGTACGAGCACAAGAGGTCTAGGAGACTCTGCAGATGACAGAAGGCAAACTGTGTTTCCTGTTGGTGAGAGATAGTGTCGTAAGAATGAGAAGAGTATGTTGCTCCATCGTAGAGATAATGCAGATCGCTTCCTCCTGCTCAGGAAGTATAAGACCCAGGAGAAATTTAGCGCACATTGCCTCCATTTGTTGTAACTTCGTTTTGGGAAGTTGTGTTCTTGGTGGGGAAATAACGGTGATGTGGGAAACCACCCGCCTATGTGAAATGTAGCTGAAACCTTCGTATTGTGTTTTAAATGAAGTAATTTGAGGAAAAAAAAGGGCAGTGGCTCACAGCTGTTGAGTTTTAGTGCCTCACTTCTGGTACATTCTTTGAGACAATAGCAGGCATGGCCGGTCAGACTTCCTTCACTCTGATAAAACTGTGTTTGTTCAGAACTTTACGAGAACAGTTTAGAAGAATACACACAGACCTTCTGTATGATCACTAAAAAAAAGCTGCAGTCTTTGTATTAAGCGTCTTCACCTACAGAGAGTTAACATGAAAAGGAATGTGCTTTTGGGTAAAATGTGGACGCATAGAGGTATTAGATTTGGCTCTGTGTCAATACAGCAGCAGGGCAGAAACTCAGCATGACCTGATTACATCTACAGAAAAACGAACCTGTATTGTTTTCTTTGCTCCTAATTTTACTTCCTTTCTTTCTCACTCCAGGAAGTAGAAGTCATGTTTCCTACACCCACTTTTGCAGGTTTTGCAAGAAAAAATTGCCTCTTCATCTTGCATCTTGCAGAAATACAAGCAGTGTTCAAATTGCTGCATGACAGTGCTCTTCTGACTCAGGAAATGACATAAAGACTTAATTAAACCCCAAACCATATGTTAGAGTTCTCCTTGCACAAAAACTTGGACTGAACCTGATCTACAAATGGGAAAGCTGCTTTCAAGCTGCTGTGACTTTTATAGCTCTGAATCCCTTTACAATGACAACGCAAGAGCATACTGACACATGAGAGGACTGACAGCCTCGGTTTCACAGAGATCTCAGCATGTGTATCTAAGTGTCATAGCTGCTGTTGTTTGGTTTTCTGTGCATGTTTGTTAGCCATGGTGACCAGGCTGAAATAGGCTGTTAAGCTAGCTTTGCACCAGGACCCTCTCACCGCAACCTGAACTTGTGCTACCAGCTCTTCTTTGTGTCATTTGCAGAATGAGTAGACAAAGTGCGGGCTACAGACCACATCCTTGTGAGGCTTGCTCATACTTAGACAGCTTCATTTGTGATCTAGATACAAAAAAAATCCAACCTGAGATGCAGCCCACTGCTACAATGTAACATCTCTTCTTTGTTTTTGTCCCAGTGAATCGACACAACCACCTGAAGGACTTCATGCTGGTGGTGTCAATAGTCATTGGCATGGGGGGCTGCTGGTTTGCCTACATCCAAAACCGTTACTCTAAGGATCACATGAAGAAGATGATGAAGGACCTGGAAGGCCTGCAGAGAGCGGAGCAGAGTCTGCATGACCTACAACAGAAGTAAGGGGCTTTCCCACGCACCCACCAAACTGTGCACCAACCCTGTGATATTGATGCACACAACCCAGGTGTTATTCTTTATTAAAACCCAGCTGACATCATAAACCATAATGGGAGGTAAAACCATTAGCTTTGGTTGGCATCATGGCTAAACAACATGGATATTGTCATACTGAGAGAAACTTTATGTTAACGATTGCTACAAAGAAACTTAAACCATGAGCGATGGTGATGAAAACAGCAGTGTTCAAAGTTGTGACCTCTTGTGGATTTTTAAATGAGTATCAACGGCACAGCCCAGATAACACAGAGAGCAGTTTGAGGGTAGTTCAATGTTAACACAACCACAACATTTTAAAAGCTCATTTTCAAGCCATAAAATAATCTTTTAATTAAGATTTCTTGCCAGCGTGTTTGTGTCTCAAGTTAGTTGCCAGGTAATTAGCGGGATAAAGTACAATGTATTGTACTGTGTCTTGTATTTCAGAAACCGAAGTTGCTAAACCTGCTAACATATCTCACAAGTGTGTTGAAATGTTCCCCCCACGTCCTGTTCTGTTTGGCTCATTAAGTGTTCGGCCTTGAAGAAGAACTGAACGAGAAAAACAGATTGTTTTCTTCCCTCCTCCTGCTGTGGCATTCTGTGTCTTCAAACTTATGAATCACTTGCAACTCGAGGTCGTCCTGACACGCTAACAGCCGTTTGTTTTGAGTCACAGTTAGATGATCACAGTTGATACAACGCACTCACTCATTACTATTAACGCTTTGGTTTTATGCTCATTTGCCCTGAAGATACAAGTGTACCGCAAAGAAATGTTTTTTGTTCTGGCCTAAACTAAAGCAGACATTCATTCAGAGGAGGGCTTCCTGTGTGTACGTCTTATCTGTAGAGTAAAAACACTGACAGGAGGCTACTCATTAAGAATTTAAATATAGTACTTCTGAGCCCTATAAATAATCCCAGTCATAATTCAGCACTGGTCTGTTTCAGGATTGCGTGTGCAGAGCTACATTGTTCTAAAATAGGAAGTGAAAAACTGTCAGGTAATTAGACTCCAAGAGCTCCACTATGATTTATTGGACAGACCTTTAGACCAATAACCTCACATGAACTGACATGAATGAGCAACATCCAAGTCAAGTGGAACTACTGGACGAGATGTCAGCCTTTATAAGGACTTATATGATACAGAAACCTTAGTGATTCAAGGGAAAGTCTAAAGCTGTCTGAGTACAGGCCTAACTTCTGAGAAGCTGCCCGCATTTTTTAGCGTCAGTGGCATGTGTGAACGCAAACAACTAAAATTTTGACCCCAACTTAAAGATGTAGAGAAGTTGTTTTCAAGATGAAAGCAGCACATTAGATTGTTTACAAGTGGCACTTATGTAAATACTAAAAGACTGTCATCATGAGATAGAAGACTTTAAGCTGTGAGAGTTATGTGTGAATAAGTAACTTAAAGAAAATTTGGTGACAAAGCTGCTGGTATTTTTCTGAAATTTTCAAGAAGGGCATGTGTGAACAGGCAGAAGTCATAATTTCTGGCTCTGTTAGCCATGTTTTAGTTGGAAGCTTCAATAATGATTACAGAGTTGCCTGGAATACACTTTTTATTCACAAGCAAACTTATATTCTTAGTTTTTTAAAGTTTCTATTTAAAAATGCTTAAACTTTGGATGGTAAAAGTCAATCTGTGTCTATAAATAGTTTCAATAATAGCTAAAAGCTTCTTTAGACATGAATATGGTTGGGGCACTAATGCTGATGCATTCTTAAGTCCAGGTTTTTACTCATTTGAAGCAGACAGGCAGTAGTTTAAGTAAGGAGCCCAGTTGCAGATCATAACTCATTTGAGTGGAGACGGGAGAGACCATCAGTGTTTGGCTGGCTCCAAGTACTTCCATAAAATCACAGACAGCTCAGTTATCTTCTGCACTGAGGCTGGGATGCTTGTGTTTGAAGACGTGAAGTTTGGCTTTTCTGATTAATTGAATCTCTTGGGAAACTGTCTGTGTGATAAAAAGTGGAGCTCAGTGATTTTTGAGCTGCTGCTTCCTCCCAGAGAGAGAAGCAAGCTGAGACGTTTTGACTGCAGCTACCTTTGCCCTTTGACATCCAGCTGTCACTACAGAAAACAAGTCAGGGCAGATCTTTGTCATACCCTGTAAACATTTTCAAGTCTGACCTTTGCAGTCGAGCCTTTATTAAACAGATCCCGTGAATGTTGTTTGTTAAGATTATTACCATCAGTGTTGCTGCCAGCCTTTGTCCTGACGTGTCACCCTGCATGCTCACACCTGGACTAACAGGTACTGCTGTCTGAATGATTGAGTGATTTGACAGAGTTGGTGGTGTCATGAGGCAAATTTGAAGATTATAGCACAGATCTGACTATTTCGGTTCTGTTAATGCTGCAAGGAATGGAATGTTCTTTTAAGCCTGGACTGCCTCCTGTTTTCCCTTTAAAGGCTTCTCAAACAGGGCCTCACCTCAGACACAGGGTGGTTTTCATAGACGAGGTACAACCAAGATGGACAAAGACTGAATGAAAGCAAATTACTGAGCCAGAATCATTGATTTTCGTCATGTGGTGGTAAAACTCATCACAGTTTTTCATGAAGTTACCTTTTAATTTTATTTATCTATATATCAGTATTTATTTTTTTATTTATTTACTTTTGTTTTGTTGATGGTTGCTCTTGTTGTGTGTGGGTATTTGGAATTTGTGTGGCATCGCTGCTCTTGGGCAACATATTGTGTGGTCTGTTTTTCTACTTGCGATCTGCGAATCTTTGGGATAAAAAAAATAAATCAAATCAAATCAAATTTACCTTTTAATTTATTTTTTGGTGAAAAAAAAAACAAAGAAATTGTTAAAAGCACAGTTGCTGGTTGGCATATGAGCTTTATGCATTGACGTTGAAAACTATGTGCTGTGTTTTCTTGCACTATTTTCCCCCAGAGTTTTAAGAAAATTTAGAGTTTTTGAAGTGCTCCTTAAATTGAATTTGACCTGATTCAGATTAGTGATGCAATGCATTGAGAGAAAAGTCAACAAATTGCACAAGAAGTCAGAACAAGCTGTAACTTGCTTTTACCATTCAGTGAAGCACTGCCTGTGCTCCAAATCAATAAAAGCGTGAGAAAGATGTCTGTCTGTCTGTCTGTGTCAGCCCCACCCCTGCATTTGCTCTGTGTGTGTGAGTGAGGGGAGATGGGAGCTCTAAGTCTAGAGTTTGTTAGATGTTAGCACTGGTTGCAGCTTGCACAGCCAGAAGTTTCCACATGCAGATGCATGGCCATGGTCAGAGACAAAGAATCACTTCTATTGCTCAAATATCGTTATGCATACTGAAAAAAGTTCTACAATTCTTTGAGAAAAGAAGACATGACTGCAGAAGCTTAACACATGATCTGTGACTGCAAGAATAAACACACAGATGATAGCACAAAAATGAGTTTAATTTTGGTCAAGTTTATATTTTTTGATGATTTAATGTAAAGCAATATTGAAAAAGCCCTTCCAAAAACTCTCGTCTTTGTTGCATCAGGCTTCTTAAGGCTTCTGCTGAATATGTTAGCAGAAAGCCCAGTTAATGCACAGAGAATTGCTCAGTCAGAGCCATTTTGAAATGAAGATAGAAAAATTACATAAACATCTGCTTTGGTCTTTTCTTGTTTTTGTTTTTATTTGGAGTCTGAGAAATGATCCAGAGATTTGTGACCTGTTGCACCCCTAACGCAGATCCTCAAAAGAGACAGCGCTGAGAACGGAAAGTGTGTCATCTCTGGGGATGTTGTGTGTTGTTTGATTGTGATCCAGGGAGAGGCTCTTGCCAGACTAAGGTGGAGCAGTCACTGCTGGGCGTTGCCACATGACTGCATTACATTCCTGACCTGATGCTTTGGGACAGTGAAAGTTTTCATGCAGCTCATCTCTCCCTGTTCAGTCTGTTGTCCTACCCTCACTGAGCCACTATTTGGTTGTTTTGGAGACGCTGTGGTTTGAAACATGAGCTGATTTGCACTGATGGAGAGCAAATTGACCAGAGAGATTAGTTTGGTTTTACAAATCTAACACTTAAAGTTTGGTGCATGTCAGTGTCAGATTCTTGTTTTTCTCCCTTGCGGCTCCTGGAAATGCATGTGCTAGTATAAAGGGAGTGTTTAAGTTTGATCTGTCCACAGAATACCAACCAAAAAGAGCGTTTAACTGTCAAAAGAGGATGAACCATTCAGGTCAAACCTGTCCTTTTGTGAACATCTGGGTCAGCCTATGTGCTTTCTTTGCAGCTTACACTTTGATCAGCTTTGAAAACACACCTGCTGTTTCCAACTTCAAAGTCTTTGACCATCTTTTTTGCTGAGCTAATGGCTTGATCCCTAATTCTGTTGTGCAAATGAAACCAGAGACGCTTTAATTCATGAAAAAGCACGCACGCACGCGCGCACGCACGCACGCGCGCACGCACGCACGCGCGCACGCACGCACGCGCGCACGCACGCACGCGCGCACGCACGCACGCACGCACTACTCAAACATTAAACTATATCTTACATCCTAAAACTTCCATCTTTCCTTTAGCCTTACTCTATCATTTCCCAGCTGCAGCACGATAACTTTGTGCAACATTTAAATCCTTTCTGTGCAGGATGAGCTCATTGTGAGAAACAATTTTCTTGTCATGAAGTAGCAAATGTTCCATGAGGCATCATTTTAGAGGACTATTCATTAAGCCAAACATTTGCAGAGCCTGGTGTTCTAATCGAGCGACAATATTTAGAAGACTTCAGCTGAGCAGATTCATCTGCCGTCAGAGACTCAGGGCCCATAAAGATTCTTAGACATAACAGAGTTGATGTAGAGCATTCAGCTCTGCTGTATCAGGTTTCTGGTATGTGTTGCATTCTGCATAGACAAACACTGACTGTAAGAAAGGAGATTATGTAATATCACTTTTCAGTGAGGCAAGCAAGTCTTGCTTTTTGTTGTATGGTGCTTGTTTTTAAAGCGAGCAGAGAGAGGAAGAGTTATGTCCTCTGTCTGTGACTGTGCCTTTCTTCCTGATCCCTGCTGCCAGCTGCTCTCTTTCCATACCTTCAAGCAGATCCTGTGGTGGTATCAAGTAGCCTGGTTCAGCCATAGCTCCCCTGTTGGGAGAGAGTGGGTGGAGGCTTTTTGACTGGACCTGGATTTCCTGGGAGCCTTTTACAGCACTGTTTGACCCGGCCTCTGTCTCACTGGTTAAAGGTGTTAACTATGATTACTGAACATGCCAGCTCTAGAGCTAATTCAGCTGCATTTGGAGTGTAGAGTGGGACAGGTTGGTGACAAGGAGGAGAACAA
The DNA here is from genome assembly GCF_033239565.1 of Halichoeres trimaculatus. NCBI lineage: Eukaryota > Metazoa > Chordata > Actinopteri > Labriformes > Labridae > Halichoeres > Halichoeres trimaculatus. Next base: position 28,157,222 of record NW_027437188.1, read on the forward strand.
AATTTTCGCTTTCAAAAACTTTTATCGGGTAGTGTGCAGAAATGTAGGGGTTGCCTTCAGCTGCAAAGACTGCAGAGACAGTGTGTCTGCGTCCTTAGAGCTCTGCAATGCAGGTCAGGTGAAACAGCAGCCGGCGTCTTCTGTCCCGGCATTGTAGTTCTGCCAGCGCTTACGAATCTTAGCTAAAGAACGGCAGAGGTCAGGGTCGAAAGCATTAGCAGGACTGCCCACCACCCACATTTTCCAAAGCAAGCTGTGTGGCTCATCTTTCATTTCTCTGCTCTTCTCTGCTGATGTGTTCAGCCTGAGAGCAGACCAGTGCTGGTCTCCACTGAGGGGAAATATAGGATGAGTAAAGATCAGTTCAGCTCCTTGTTGGTATCAATACCTGAGTGCTCAGCCTCAGGGCTGATTAGCTAACAGATCGAATGTACTTCTCCATTTCCTTTTTAAAAGAAACTTATCAAACATGTTTTCAAATGGTTGGAACATGAAAGGAGGATTATAAATTAGTCTACAGTAATAGTACTGCTTCTTTAAATGTATGTGTTAAATAATTACATCACAGGTGACAAGCCCCTCCTTTAAAAGCAGGCTTTTCTTAAGAGGCTAGTTTAAAAATATCCCACATACAGACCGGAGCATTAGTCCTGGACAGTACAGGAGCACCAGGCACTAACACTGTGCTCTTCTAAAGTTACACACTGGCAGCTGTTCTCATTCCTGGCTCTGCTCCTTCTGATGTCAGTTTATTGTGGGCTGCCCAGCAGCTGACCGTTTCTCTGAGCTTTCTGCATGTTAGCCATTGTTTCCGGTCATGCACGGCTGATGCAAGTCCCACATACCACACATACTTGCTTACACATCATGCCTGCCTACAGATAATCACACCAGCACCTACAATGTATGCTACATCTCTTTGTTTGGCCTCATTAAGCACCCACTGGTTTCTCCCATCCAGTAGAAACCAAAAGCTCACCCTTTCTCTTCTTTTTTCCGCTCATTGTTTCCAGGCTGCAGATTGCACAGGAGGAGCACCGTACGGTAGAAGTGGAGAAGGTCAACCTTGAGCAGAAGTTGAGGGATGAGATCAACACAGCCAAGCAGGAGGCCCAACGCCTGCGTGAGTTACGAGAGGGCACCGAGAACGAACTGAGTCGCCAGAAGTATGCTGAAGAGGAGCTGGAGCAGGTAAAGAAGAGATTCAAACACTATAATTTCAACTCACAGAAGATGCACTTTCAAGGTGTAAACTTCACAGTATGTTTAAGTCTATCACATTCACACATGCTATAGTATAAACACACCCACTGAAGTCTTTGTCCATTAGAAATACTGGCAGTGGAAGCACAGCACAGCCCACACAAGTAAAGCAAAACACATGAGTATTTGTTTGAGGGACTATCACAGTGATCTTACTCAGACACCTCTGTCACAGTTTGTTTTTCATTCTGCAATGCAGGGATAAACAGGAAACCTGGAAAGCTTTCAGGTTCAGTTTAGTCATTAGACTCTGAGTTTCATGTTTTGAGTTGTGATGAGACCAGACATCACTCACTGTGTCAGGATCATTTATTTACAGTAGACATGGTTTCAAGTCAGGATTAAGAAGTTAAGTGTTATGGTCAGTGCTTTAGAACAGGGGTTCTCAAACTTTTTGAGACCATGGACCCCTTTCAGGTGAGACATTTTTCCAAGGACCCCCCCCCTCTGATCATAACAATGATTAGCTTAATATTAATACTTTCTATTATTGTACTGTGTAGTATTTTGCAATGATAGTTTGGGGTACATTTATTTCTAAGTAACTCATTTTGTAAACTTTGAGGCCAACTTTGTGGCCCAGTTATTGAGAAACATCCACTGAAGTGACCTCTCAGGGGCCAAATGTGTGTGAAAGTGCCCTCCTGGTTGACAAAAGACACTTAATTACCCTCTTGATTGGCAAAAACACACACTATATTTTCCTTTTTTTTAGTTTTCAACCCTGCCCTTTAAAAAATCTGCGCACACCGCAGCACTGTTTGTTTTTTTTATTCTGTTGACGCACATTATGAGGTGATAAAGATGTCACAATCACATCAGAACTGATCTCATGGCACAACACTAGATTTGGCAGGAGCATTGGAAAAAAAATAGGTGATTTTATTGGTGCAAGAGATTCGAGTTTGTTGAATTTCTTTTTTTAATGATATGGTACACTTTTACAAAAGTTTTTAAATTATTCTGCAGACCTCCTGGCTATGGTTTGGAAACCCCACTTTGAGAAACACTGCTTTAGAAAAGTAGCATATCCTTATACTTCATTTGACTAATCTACAGTTTGGTTTAACACTTATAACTTTTGCAAATCTCCAAATCAGGAGAATATGGAAATGCTAAGAAAGTATTAATTTTTACAAGTGTTGTTAAAGTGATACAAAATGTATGGTCTTGTGCCCTTTCACATGAATTTCTTACCTGATGTGTAACATTGGTTGCAGGTGCGCATGGCACTAAAGAAGGCAGAGAAGGAGCTGGAGTCACGGAGCAGCTGGTCTCCACCAGAGTCTCTCCAGAAGTGGCTGCAGCTCACCCATGAGGTGGAGGTGCAGTACTACAACATCAAGAAGCAAAATGCAGAACGGCAGCTCCTGGTGGCCAAAGAAGGGGTGAGTGTGTAAAAACATAATCAAAGAGTTACTGCTCTGATCAGTGGAGAATCTGCTCAGAATCTATGATCCAGTAACAAGCAGCTATTCTAAAAAATTTTAAAAAACTTGTTAAGGCAACAGGATAATGCTCAGGGTTTGTGCATTCACAGGCAGAAAAGATCAAGAAAAAGAGAAACACTCTCTTTGGGACTTTCCATGTGGCTCACAGCTCCTCCTTGGATGATGTGGACCACAAAATACTGGCAGCAAAGTAAGTCGGAGGGTGTGGTGTTAAATTAATGTTCCTAGAACAGCTGCATTTTCATTTGTTAGGAAAAGAGGCAGAGTCCAATCTCAGAAAGAGTCAACATTACAGAGGGAACATTGTCATTTTAAACCCTCCTCTGTCTTATCACCTTTCATAGACAAGCCCTGGGCGAGGTGACAGCTGCTCTGCGAGAGAGGCTCCATCGCTGGCAGCAGATAGAGGTGCTCACAGGTTTCACCATCGTCAACAACCCTGGCCTCCCATCTCTGGCCTCCAGCCTCAACCTGGACGCCAGCTTCATGGGCGGCAGAGCCACACCGCAGCACTTCATCATGTCCGACGATGTGGACGACTTGGACGAGGGCATCGTGCCTGGAACTCTACAATGTAAGGGTTCAACCGAATCTGTGGGCTCCTCTGTGGGCTCCTCTGTGGGCTCCTCTGTGGGAATTAGCAAACGAACCCCTAAACATTCCAAGGCCCTGCTGGGGAAATCCAAAAATCAGCCCACATGAGAATTTGGACCTTTTGTGCAATTATTTCCTGAGTTTCTTCATGTGGCCTCCGTGGTGGTAGAGAGGGCCATCCATGTCTGTGATTCATTGAATGAGTGATGTCTGTCATTTGTATATCATGTTTGGTGTAAAGTCACTTAATTGTTGTTTTTTTTAGCACAATTCCAGCCAATGCCTTTGTGTTAATTGTTCTGGGTTTGGATAAAAGTGTTCACTTGACTCTGGAGATTGTGGAGGCTGACTCCTGTGACTTTCCTCTGGAAAATGAACTGTGAAGGAAAATATATTTCTTAATGAGACCATGCTTTTTGTGCTGAAGTATTTTTAGCGGTTGTCTTGTGAAATGTGCTACAGACCTTGTGTTGGGAGTGCTGATCAAATGGTTAAACCCAAGGAAAATTAGTGTCTACAGGCAGTGTCCAAACCTGCTTTCAGGTTCAATAAGACTCAGAGAAGGAAGTGAGGAAAAAAACCCTGATGATCCAGCCTGTTTTTTGAGTCAGTGTGTTTTCTCCTTTGCTTATGAAAATAGATTTTGTAACAGGAACAGGTGAATTTTTTCCTCACCAGTACAGAAAATATTTATTGAGTAAACTTTAACGTTTCTTGAGGTAATACCATTTTTTTAAATGTGTGATTAAATCGTAAACACAGGAGAGAACACAAATATTAGACTTCAAATTGGATCATCATATACTTTTTTCCTCACTCACTTTTCAGGGCTTCCATACAGGAAATCAAAATACAGCCAATTGTCTTTGCACAGAAAGTTAAAATCCTGCAAAATGTTAAGGTTAACACATGACTGTAATTGAAGAAACCCAGTCTAATCTCATGAAAATGCTTTGTAGTTAATATGACAGCAGATCTTGACCAACACAGACTTAAGTGTCACTGCAGAATCCTTTTCCAACTTCAGTAGTGAGTAAGTCTTCAAATTCTCATTAATTGCACCTCCTATCTCACTTCCCTTTCTCCCTCCACCACCTCTCTGCCTTTTGGCTTCTGCCCCCGTCTCATTGGCCGAACAACAGACGGCACCCGAAAGCTGGAGAGGCGAGCCAGCGACGTGTGGTTCGTCGGTTCAGACTGCCAGCACATGTGGAAATTTCCTGGTTGGCCACTTATTCATGCCCCAGTTCAGACCTCAGTTTGACTTCCTTTTTCTTTTCCCTTGACTCAAATTTATTCTTTTATTTATCCATATTTATTAAATCAGACAGTTCGCTGCAGACAGACACAGCTAAAAGGACAACACCCCAGGCCTCACCGTACTTGCTTGCTTGCCACCCTCCTCTAAAACTTGTCCCCACCCAGTTCACCCTTGTTCAGTTCTTTTATTTTGAAAGGGCACTTCCTTCATGTATGAGTTCTTTTTTTTTTGTTTTGTTGTTGTCCAAACAAGACATTTAGTCAGTAACACCTTTCGCTGTTTTCCTTTGCTTCATGTCATGTGTTCCTTGATACTAGGAGAGATAAAACAGGAGCATGTGGGATTTTTATGTAGAACGAATCTTAAAAAAACTTCTATATTTGAAGTTTTAAGTCAGTTAAGGTTAAAATCTATCCCAGCCCCTGAGTATCTCTCCAACCGGCCTCCCCCTTCCTTCAGACCCTGACTTCCTGATTATAACTCTGTTGTGTTTGTCCCCACAGCTCCCAGTATGATGTCCCTGCGCCAACGACACATTGACCCCCAGCTGGCCTTGGGCTCCCAGAGGTTGGTAGAGAGTTGCCTGTTGGCGGGGCAGCAGGGCGAGGGATCCCCATACCCACCCAGGTCTAGGCCTCCTCCCATGCAGTCCCGCAGCCAGTCGTTCGGCCAGCTCGATATTCTCCCTCTGCCTCCTCTGTCCTCGGCCGTGTCTCACCCCTCCATCGTTTCTTCCTCCAGTCCAAACCCTCAGTCGCTGTCCTCCTTGTCTTCCTCTTTCTCATGCTTGCACAGCTCTGTGGGTGGCGCTGCAGCCCCACATTCCTCCCATTTGTACCATACTTCTTTCCAGCCCATGGACCCCATTCCTGATTTCACCTTCTCAGACGACAGCTACGGGTACCCATCTCTTTCCAATTCCTCCACACACATCGCATGTGCGTGGGTGTTTGTTTTCCTGCCAACTGCTGTTTCATTTTCTGACACATGGATCACCGAAACCTTTTTCTTTGTATCATTCCTCTCCTCTTTTCTTTTCTGAATTTTCATTTTTTTATCCATAACTCAAACAGTAAAGCTGACAAAGCTTTTCAGAATGCATTTACACTCTCTAACCTCTCTCTGTGCTCCTCTTGTTCTTTGCCTGAACATCTAACAAGTGTGGAGTTCCAGTTCCCCGGCTGTGCCCAGCGTGTCCTTGGCTTTGCAGACATAGCGTAGATAACCCAGCATGCAGAGCTTCAACTTAAAACTGGGTTTGTTTTTATGTCTTATTCCCTCTAACATTGTTTTTCTCCCCCCTCAGGGACCTGAATCGCTCTGATTCCGACTCTTCCCTGTCGCTGTCTCAAGTTGGTGATCGGCTCTCTGCCTACAGCTCCAAAAGCCACCTAATCAAGCCTACTTCTCTCATGCACGGCATGTCCGGCCGAGGAGAAGACACCGTCTCTCTGCACAGCCACCACACCCCGAATGGAGGAAACCGCATCCACGAGGCCAGTCCCACAGAGCCCAGCCCCGACAGCCCCATCCTCATGAAGAGGGTGTACGGCATGCAGAAGTCTCCTAGCCTGGGAGAGATCAACAGCCTGTCAGAGTCATCCCGCTCCCTCAGCCCGTACTCCACCGAACCTGACACGCCGTCCCCCACAGGAGGAGGGCAGCCGGGAGTCGTGGGGGTGAAAGGTGCTTCCCGCATCCCTCAGCTGTCCTCTAAGAAGAGCCCCCTGGAGGAGGACAGTGGCTCTACAGGAGAAGACACAGATTCCACTGCCAGCCGCAAGAAACACACCTTCAAGATCTTCAAGAAACAGAGGAAATAAGGGCTACACGAACTACAGGCTGTAAAGCTGTTTGACTGAACTCCTCTGATTGGTCTTTGGAAACAAGTTTCTGGTCACATGATGGCACACTTTAGTGCCGGTGCATCTTCTTGTAGGTACAACACCTACTCTGAGGAACTGGACCATGGGAAAAACCAGCTGTTCAGTTTTATCTGCTTCTTTGGTCAATGTTGAATATGTGGGGAATGGGTCGGTTTGTATATTGGAATGTAAAGTATTATTTATTCTGCAGGAAATTTGTGCCAGTCTCAAAGGGAAACGTGTCTCCCGGTTGGTTTTTCTTTCTTGTTCTACGATCTATAACATTTTGCATGTCTTCACTTTTGTTTGACTGATACTCGAATGCTCTTAGTGTTTGCTTGGTTCTTGTCGTTAACTTGCTTCGACAACACTTGATGTTTTGTTGATTACTACCTAACCACCTAGCCTACAAAACCCAAAGTGAATGCGCACACCTTTATTTTTTTTCTCTGAGTACTTTGTTTTCATTGATGGATACAACCTTTTTTGTCTTATGTTGTCTTCTTCTTCTTGGCAGAGCGAATGACGCATTAAGTAGATCCTCAAACAGAAGAGTCATAAGCTTGTTAGTTTACTCAGATTGTACTCCAGCTCTCTAACATGTCTCCCACAGCTCGGCAAAAGTAGCTACTTTATGGGGCTTATATTCTCTAGAAGTGGATTAAAAAGGTTTAATAATAATAAAGTACAACCTTTGAAGTAATCCAGGATGACATGAGCTTTAAGAGAGCAAGACAAGAGGTAAATCTCCTCACAAAATGACACAAGTTACCCTCTTATTTGCAGCTTTATACCTTACGCTTTATTTTTAGGATTTAGATCTGAATGCATGTGAGCATGAGAGAGTGAAAGGACATGCTGCAGCTCTTTTAGAAATGTCAGTAAGTTTAAGATTAGGATACGACTCCACTGAACCAGGATTTGAGGAAATATCAGGGATGAATCCTCCAGGTGGGAAGGAAGTATGTGTTTAATGTTACCAAACATAGACTTACCAAAACTCTCAAATTGGAATACCAAGGACTAACAGACAACACACTCTTATCTGATGTTACATTCAGTTCAAAGATACAGAGACAAAAATATGTACCAAATCATTTAAGGCCTACATTTGGACTTACTCAAAGCTTTCAAAGAGAAATGTATCGCTTTAAAAGTTACACTTCATGTGATGTTGAATAAAATATCTTCTGACATGTTCCACTAAATGTTAATTTCTCAAACCGGGTGCGGGTCGGTTTTGATTTTGGCTTCTGCTGTTGTGTGTCTTATTGTTAGTTTCTGTTCCAGTGATTGTTCAGGTGGATAAAAAAGCTATGAGGAGTTAGTGATGATGGGATGTATGTTGGTAAGGGCTATAGTTACAGAGCAAAAACTCTTGCTCCCTCTGAGAGATAACCTTTCTCTTTGTAATCCACCTTTTTTGTTGCTGTTGGAAGATTCAGCTTGAAAAGCCATGGAAGCAGTAGTCAGAGTGCCAAACCCTTTCTTTTTCTGTCCGAGGCCTTTGTATTCTCAGTGCGTTTGACCTTTGAAACCCTCTCACACAGAACACAAAACAGGATAAACACACCGCACACGTCTGCGATGTACATCCTGAGTTTGAACACTGAATGTCCACAGTATGTTTACATTTGTTACAGATGATTATTATTATAATCTTCAGATGTAATATTGAAAGCCTCATATGAGCACAGAACTATGCATCAGTAGTTGTAGGTGATTATTTCAGTACGGGAACGCTGGTACATGTAGGGCGTTCCTGATTATTGATGAACAACCAAAAGTGCTGCAAAAAGACACAGTGGGCCTCCCCCAGCTTCATAATGTAACAGGTGGTTTGGATGAGTTCAAAATGTTACTTTATTTTCGCAACCAGTTCAAAAAAACTAACATTTCCTACTGGTACTTTTGTAAAGTGTTATTTGTACCTCTTTTGCACGACAGAGCTGTAAAAGACTTATGCCGTACGAATGTGTGAGAGTGTGTGAGTGTATCTGTCTGCTCCCAGTATAATGCACTGTAATGTTGATGCATGTCAACTGCTGTAAACAAAACCTATATTGGGTTAAAAGAGTGGATCGGTTAAAACGTTTGACTTTCCCCCTTACCCTTCTCTTTTTCCTTTCTCTTTATTTCGGGCTTCTATTTATGACAACCTGCAGTATATTTGTACAGAGAAAATGATAATTTTGCATCTTCTGTGATGGTCTAGACTTTTATGGCACTCCTGCATGATAGCAATAAACTATTTTGAATGAAAGTTGCTTTGTTATGGAGTCAGTACTGCATGTTGCACACTGAGGAATGTCTTGATCAAATGTCAGTACACTTAATTTGGGATTTTAATTCACACAGTGAGGAGGAGTTGGATCAAAGTTTAAAGTGATTTAGATTCGTAGGAGAAAAAGGCAATAAACATGATTACCTTTTATTTTATGTTAAGAATCAGCATGCAGACAAATGTCCAAAGCTCCTCCTTACCTGCTCTGTGTAAACAGTGATTGGGTGGGACTTTTGGCTGTTAAATATTTACTTATGCTTCATTGTAAGTGAGGTGTACCAGGATGAGGCACGGATCTTGAGGCTTCTAGTGACCTTCAGCTTGGAAAACTTTTAATGGAGAGATTAGCAAGAACATTGTACAAACCAAGGACATCAACACAGCACATATTATGCATCTGCCTCATCTGTCTCAGTGTGCAGGTAGGAATCAAAATTTGGATAAACATGAGAAAATCCTCATTCATACATTCATTAAGGGGGCGTTTACGCGTCATGATCCACATGGAGCCATCTTCTTCCTCTCACAGGTGGTCCTTGGTTTAGACCAAGTTATACTCCTGGATCCACCACTGGAGGCTCACCCGGACAGCCTCCTGGACGTCTTTTACTCCTGTAGCGGACATGCTACAGTGCAGCTGGACTTAATCGTATTCTTTGACACGGGCCGGATCCGTGCGTTCCGGCTGAACCACTGGCATTGTGACCCCAATGGTCCTTCATTAAAGATCCTGAGGCTGAACCTACCTGATTGGTTGGTGTATCGAGCTGATGGGATTGTTCCAGACTCCCAGTGGGTGCTGAGTTGTATGCTGGAGGTAGCAGTCACATACCCTCACATATTTAGTGACGCAGAGGAGCTGGTTGCTGGAAATGATGTGGCGTATTTGGAACCGGTTCCTTATTTTGAACGGCCTGTAAAAAGTCATCAGCTGTGTATTGCGTGGGACATGCTAATGCTAAAACTGAACCCACACCTGTTACAAAAACAGTGCCCTCTGGAACAAGGTAGGGATATTTAAAGTGAAAGGAAAGCGAACAAATCCTCCTCAGGCTTTCATTCTTCGCTGCTTAGAAATGAAATTTAACTCGTCTTATTCGTGTGTCACCCAGAAACTGTTCCTCTCCTATCCTCCATGTTTGCTTCAACTGGAGAAAACTTTGGCGTCATAAAAACGCTCAAACGCTTCAACAACAAAGCTCTGGAGTTTTTGCGTTTTAAAGCCATCTCTTCTCCACGGTAAGGCGACAGAATAACACAAAACTATGACCTAGCTTTCGTCTTCATTAATTCGGATTTTATTTAAGGTGAGTGTGTTTTATTCTCACAGGTGTATGTTCTCTATTTGGATTCTGGTGACCAGATACTGCACAGGAAGGTTGTGTGGTTTGTTTCGTCACGTGGACTTCAATAATAACCACATCTCACCATCAGTGTTCCTCACTAACTCAGGTTTGATATAAAGCATATCCCCTCACTTTTTCACATATTCTCAGTATACCTCCACAGCATCCTCTTAAATAGTCATAAACTAGTCTGTCCCTCCCTTCTTCTTAATGTTTTCAGGTCAGCCTTACATCCAGATGAGTGGACTAGATAAAGCCACTGCATTTGCCTTACCATTTAGAGTGCATCTGAGACAGTGGTGCCACATCAGTGTGATGGTGCATGGAAGTAGGGTGAGTGGTTTGCTGTTAAAAGATATCACTACATTACCAGACTTACTTGAGAGATTTTACACATCTAAAGGTCAAAGCTCAGCATCTCAGTGTGACCATTCTCTGGACACTGTACACAATGGAGCTCAGAGCCTTTTTACAAATCTGAGGTCTTTAACTCATCACTGCTTTTTAGGGATGTAAAAATCAATACAAATGAGTGACAATTCAAATTGGATGAGATAAAAGATAAATTGCAATGCCCTATTAGAACAGCACAGGTCTGTTTTTCCTCAAAATAAAAAAACAATAAAAAATAAATAAATAAAAAAACATGTAAATCCTGAACAAGGAACACATACAAACCTGAGATTGTTTATTTGAGGAGATTTTGATTATTGGTATTATTCATTTAGTTATTTTTATAGTTGATAGTTATTGTGAGATTTGTCTAAAAAGTCTTTTTCTTTTTTTTTTCCTTCTTAGTTCAAGCGAAAATATAATTTCACTAGCACTTTTAAGAAAAGGACAAATTTAGTTTTGCACAGTTTATCCTAATTTAGAGGATTAAAAAGTGATTTTAAAAAAACTCAAAAATAATAGAAAATGTGTTTGTATTTTTCAAACATTTTAATGTATATCTGTGTCTGTTTTTTAAATTTTGCAATCATTAAGTTGTTGGTGTTTTGCAGTTGTAGAAATAATTAAAAGGATCATTTTCAGTCATATTTTGTCTACAAGCTCATTCTGTTAAAAAAAAAAAAAAAAAAAAAGTGAGAAAATCACATTGTTAACCCAGTGTTGGAAAACGTATTGAACTGTCAGTGCAAGTCCTTATTTAAATCAAGTCTTAATTTTCTTCTCTTTTGTCTATATAATTTAATTCTTTGTTCTCTGACCCTGTCACAAAACTTGCTTTTGCTCTGTCTTCTTCCTAAATTGGAGAAAAAGAGTTTCTGCCCCTGTAGCCTGGAACTTGCTGCAAGAGCATTTAGGTGTAAGTGAGCTGGTCTTTCGAGATGTTTTAAAAGTAGACCTAAGTCGCTGCAGGAAGATATCAGAGGTACCTCTGTCTACAGGGTGTGCTAAAAAAATGAAAACAGATCCAAAATGAAAATTCTGTGTGGGAGTTATATTTAGAAGATTAACACAACTGGGTAGAAATTTGTTAGGACAGAAAAAGCAGAAATGATAAAAGTACCACCACTCTCTGATGAGCTACATTTATAATAAACTGTTATGTTGAGAAATGCAGCAATGGAAATGGAGAAAAAACTGTTGTAAATGCAAGTGACAGGTGTTGTCATCACATCCCAGGTGACTGTGTCCATGGTGTGCATAGACAAGGAGCAGAGAAAAATTTATTCTGTGAAACACATGTGAGTTACATGATCTAATCATATAATTGTTTGAAAACCAAAAGTGTATTAATGTTTTTTTGTTGTTGTTGTGATATGAGCTCCATGTTCTTGCAGGTTTGGCCATCATATCATGTTGGATGATGTTGATGGATATTTTGTGATTGGAGGAGATAAACACACCAAGGGTGTGGAAGGTTTCTATGGACCAGTGGTTTACCACCGAAACAAAGTGATCCCTCAGAGCATGGTAACTTATAGCTCGCAAACACATCAGCTGTTCAGTTAATTTGAGTCTAATAATTGTCTTCTCTGCAGTCTGAAGTTGTTATTCCAGATGTTGTCCAAGCTGTGAATCTGACTGGTTGGATGCAAAGATGTGAAGCATTTCAACTGGAGATGAGTTCAGAGATCCGTGGATATTCTTATGAGGCAAAACCAGGGGAAGAGCCTGGCAGGAGGCGCATACATCCACTAGAAGGTGCTAAAACTGCTGCACATGAAATCTGGGGAGCATTCTCATCGAAAACAAACCTGACAGTATTGTTTTTACAGACACCTGCTTTGATGTTTATCACGACTGGATGGTGAAGTATGGACAGTCTTCAGAGCCAGAGAGTGTGCTCCCTCACAGGAGAGAGGTTGTGAATCTGGTGAAGATTTTGGCTGCCGATTATGGTGAGGAAAGAGTGCACAAGATAGTTTTACAAACCCATTTTTTTCTTCAAGGGTTGGAAAGTTCAATCATTACTATACTGAGCGAGTTGAACAATACATTGTATTAAAGAAACTACACTGATAACGTGCACTTTAACATGGAGGAAACAATTTGATTTCTGACTTGCAGGAGAAGAAGGTTTGAGTCTATCAGCTGTGGGCAGAGAACTCTACTCTTTATCAATCCAGAAGCTGCACAGAGGTAACAAAACTGGAGCGGTCAGCACAATATTACCACTGCTGCTCCAAGCCGGCTGCTTAGGTGATAACCGAGCTCTGCACACGGCATCAGTGCTCTACAGCACCGGCCTGGGAGTCAAGAAACAGATCAATAAGGTGTGTGCTTCTGGCCTTCAGGTGACCCCAAGTGAAAACAGGAGTGAGATTTTTCCCTTTGATCGTACCCTCCCATGCCCTTGTGTTTGTTTCAGTCCTGGCTCCTGGCCCTGCTGGCAGCACAGGAGGGTGATCGATTAGCACTTCTGCATCTTGGGCATATGCACTATCAGGGTCTGCACGGGCTGCCTGTAGACCGAGCCTTGGCCCATGCGTATTATGCAAACATTGCTTTCCAGACATCAGATGCTCGGTATCCCACACGAGGGCAGGTAATGCATGGTCTACCTTGTGGTTAAGTATAACTGTTTTTATTAACAGTATAACTCTGTTTTTATATTAAGACACTAAGAATTTGAGTTTTACTGATTCTTCAGGAACCTGTCTTTTTCTCTTAGGAATCTCATGAAAAGCAAAGATGTCAAAGATAGAGGCTCAGTGTAATTGAAACATATTTTTTTTTGTCAGACACTTATTTCATTGTACAAGCTGGGAAGAAACTTGATTATGGCTGTACACGTGTTGCAGCCTGCAAGCGAATGAGTATGATTATCCACTTACTGTTAATTTTTAGACTTCATGTCTTTCTCAATCAGATGGTCCTGGGTTTAGATGAAATCATGCTCCTGAATCCACCAAAGAAGGCCCAGCCGAACCACGTGCTGTACGTATTTTACTCCTGCAAAGGACCTGCTATAGTCCAACTGGACTTAATTGTATTTTATGACACTGGCCTCTCCGACATACTTCGCCTAAACCACTGGAGATGTGACCCCTTCGATCCTAAAATAAAGGCAGTGAGGCTGAACTTGCCTGATTGGTTGGTGTATCAGGCTGATAAACCTGGCTCACAGTGGGTGGAGAGATGTACACTGGAAGCAGCGGTCACATATCCTCTTAGTGATGATGATGAGGAGTTGGTTGCAGCTGAGGATGAGGCAGATTTGGAGCCTGTTGCTTTCTTTGAGAGACCCGTGAAACAGCAACGGATGTGCAACTCCTGGAGCAGAGAAATGCTACAGTTAACACCAGGCTTTTTAAAGAAACAGTGTCCTTTTGAGCAAGGTAAGAAGTCTGAAAGTCAGAAAGTCTACTGTACATCAGGGGTAGGCAACCTTTTTCATGACTCGAGCCACTTTAAAATACACTCATGCCCAACGTGTATTTACAGTACTTCTTTCATAAAATCATCGACAGTCGATGGGAAAGTTCCCTTGAATAGTTTTCCATGTTTAGCTGTGCAGTAAGAATTGGTATAACTTCCTTCCATTGCCTAGTTTCTAACAGTACATAAAGTTTTGAATGTGTTGTTTTGTTTCGGAAACTTTGCTAACACTATTTTCATGTTTGGTCTTAAAAAGACTGCTCACTTGATGTCCCACATACCACACTTTCACAGCAAAGGCTGCATGTTGCTCAATCTGCAGCCATCTCTGGCAATAAATGCATACTCCCTTCTCCAACTATGTTGGAAAGAACTACTAGAACTTGGTGTGTTTGCCCCGACAATACCGCTAAATGGATGCTTAGCAAGCTAGTAGTCTGACCTCCCAACAGATTTATGGTGACGCACTTGCAAGACACATTCATGCACTTGTAATGTCATGATTTAGATGTATTATTCCACATTGTTAGTACAATTTTTTTGTAAGAACATTTGTAGTGTGCCCAATTTCTTGTGAAGTTTTAAATAGAATAAAACACAACAGTTTTATTATTTTATCTATTTATTTTATTTATTTATTTTGTCCTCTGCCTCATTGTAATTTTTCTCTGCGTGCCAACATAAATAGACTCATGTGCCAGCTATGGCACCCATACCCCAGGTTGCCTACCCCTGTTGTATATGTTTATTTTGGTTAACTCATAGTGCACTGAGAAAAGCTGTAATTTTTTATGTGTGTGGAAATCTTTAAGTCTTCAGTTGCCAACAAAAAAAAAAACTCATTTTGTCTTTAGAAACAGTTCAGATGCTGTCATCAGTTTTTGCCTCAACTGGAGAAAACTACGGCATCACAAAGTCATTAGAGCCACACAAGGATACTACTCTGGAGTATTTGCGTGTGAAAGCAATCTCTTCTCCGTGGTAAATACAGATCTAAACTTCTGTCTCATTATTACATCTTATCCAAGCTAAGTGTGCTGTTTGTTTTTTTTGTTTACAGGTGTACGATCTCCATGTGGGTTTTGGTGACCAGAAACTGCCAAGAAAAGTTCTGTGGATTATTTCATCACATTGACTCTCATAACAACTACATCTCACCGGTGTTGTTCCTCACAAAGTCAGGTAGATATGAAGAACACTTTCATAATATAACTACAGTGAGTAATAAGCTGAACATGGATAAGTCTTGAAATGAATTTTGCAGGTAAGCTTCATGTCCAAATGACCCGAGGGCCAGAGAAAACGACAGCATTTCTTCCTTCATTCATTGTGCCTTTGAGAGAGTGGTGCCAGATCAGTGTTGTGATACTTACGAGACGAGTGAGTGGTTGAAAGCTGAGGAAAATAAAATCTCAGTGCAAAAATGTTTTTATTTATAAAAAGAAAGTGGACCAATGTTTCTGCATTTCAGGTGACAGTCTCCATGGTGTGCATAAATAAGGAGCACAGAACGGGCTATTCTGTTGATTACATGTAAGTCTACAGGACATGATTCATGATACTGAAAATAAACTTGAGGCTAACGTGTGAGCTCTTTGTTCTTACAGCTTTCAGCATGACATTGTGCTGGATGACACAGAGGGATATTTTGTGATTGGTGGAGGTAAATTCATCAAAGGTGTGGAGGGTTATTTTGGACCGGTGGTTTACCATCGAAACAGAGCAATCCTTCAGAGCAGGGTAAGGTACAGCACACACATACACACGACAGCATCTTATATACTCACATAGATCTGATCATTTTCTTCTCTGCAGTCGAGAGTTGTTCTTCCAGATGTTGTCAGGGCTGTGAATCTGACTAGATGGATGCAGACATGTAAAGCATTTCAACAGGAGATGAGCATAAAGATCAATGGATATACCCACCAGGCCAAGAAGAGGAAACAGCCTGGTAGGAGCGTTTACATCCACTTGGTGGTGCTAAAGTTGAACTACTGTAGAGCCTATAGCCAGCAGAGTATCTGAAGGTACAACTAAATTATGTTGTTTTTCAGACACCTCCTTTGATACTTTCAGTAAGTGGTTGGATGAGAGCCGACAGCCTTCAGAGCCACAGAGTGAGCTGTGGGAGAAAACTCACCCCCACAGTAGACAGGCAGTGAAACTGGTGAAGATTTTGGCATCCAAACATGGTGAGAAATACACATTGCAAAACTTATTTGACAGGAGGTGATGTAAGTATCTAAAGGTTGCAACTACTGGTACTTTTAGTATCTGTTTGTTGTATTAAGAATCTGAACATGCACTTCATTACAGCTCTGATAATTTGCAGATAAGGACTGAAATTCAGCCTTTTAATGAGTGGTAAAACTTGTGTGATTTTAACTTTCAGCTGTTCCTTACTTTCAGGAGAAAAAGGGTTTAATTTGTCAGCTTTGGGCAGAGCACTGTACTCCTTATCACTTCACAAGCTGCACAAAGAAAGCAGAACTGAAGTGGTCAGCACAATATTACCACTGCTGCTCCAGGCTGGCTGCTTAGCTGATAACCGAGCTCTGCACATGGCGTCAGTGCTCTACAGCACCGGCCTGGGAGTCAAGAAACAGGCCAATAAGGTGTGTGCTTCTGGTCTAGGTGAGCTCATAAAAGCACAAGGTGAGATCTCTCCCTTTAAACGTACCCTCCCATGCCCTTGTGTTTGTTTCAGTCCTGGCTCCTGGCCCTGCTGGCAGCCCAGAAGGATGATCGATTAGCACTTCTGCATCTTGGGCACCTGCACCATCAGGGTCTGCACGGGCTGCCTGTAGACCCAGCCCTGGCTTATGCATACTATGCAAACATTGCTTTGCAGACAGCTCTTGACCGGCAAAACCCCACACCAGAGCAGGTAATGCATACACTTAGACAGTTCTACAATTTCATTTAGCAGACGCTTTTGTCCAAACTTATGTACAACACAAGCAAGAATTTAGACAGAAGAAAAAACCCAGTTAGTGCAAAAAAAGTGCTACAAGTTATTTGGCTGCAGATGCTGCCATTAAGTGCAAGACTTTTTTTTAAATAATGTAGAATAATCTAGCCAACAAACCACAATTATTTGCTGCAACAGTATACTTCAATCTTCATTAACATGTCGTAAGTAGTGCTGAAAATTCACTAGGAGCTGGGTCTTAGACCTTCTGGCACATTCTACCCCTGAGGACAAAGAGGAGAAGGGTCAGCTTAAATGTTTAAGTGTTCCCTGAACAGATGAGTTTTCAGACATCTCTTAAAAGTAGAAAGGGACTCTTAATTCATTCCACCATTTGGGCACAGCAGAGGAGAAGAGTCTGGCTCGAGATTTAGAGCCGCGCTGGGCTCGGAGCACCAGGTGTCCTTCACAAGCAGAGCGTAGTGGGCGAGAAGGGCTTTAGACCTGGATGAGGGACATGTGCTTTTTTGGGCAGGTTAAAGACCAGATGTGCTGCTATATCCTAGATTATCTGCCGAGGTTTAAATGTACATGCATGGATGCCTGCTAGGAGGGAGTTTTAGTAGCTGTGTGGCCTGCTATGTCAGGGCATATCGACAAGATCGAGCAATCGAGGCCACATGGTATGATGCTGTGGGCTTAAATCATATGTATGCTGCCATTTGTTTTGTCACGAAGCTAGGGCACAAAATAATAATGAATCCATGTTTTCATGTGTCTTCTCCCCTCAAAATTCTCTGATTTACAGACATTTGTAGAGGCAGTTTATTTAAACAATGAGGAGGTGTTGAATCAACAGACTGATAGGGATCATCACATCTTCCAATGGCTAAAACATCAGGCCCGCAAGGGAGCAGCTGAAGCAGAGGTACACTTCAGTGTCATCTACACATTTGAAACTACATAAAACAAGCATATCAGTTTCAAGACCATAAAGCACAAAGTTTTAAGCTTGAGGCTCAAAGATGCTCTAACACTATTATCATTCAGTCCCTTTAAAAATGTAAATGAGTAATTGTTCAATTATTACATTTTACAGCAAGCGGTCGGTCGGATGCTGTTCTGGGGTCAGCAGGGAGTGTCTCCAAACATCCAGGAGGCTGTGAGGCACTATGAAAGAGGAGCTGTGCAGTTGGAGGACCCTGTGTCGATGTATGACTATGGGATAGTTCTTCTGCAGGTCAGAATCACATCTCATGTCCAGGGATGACTTGTATCTCACTTTACGAACAGAGTACTTCTTTCTTTGGCATTATCACCCATCATACCCTGGTGTTTGGCAGTTATTTAATACTATGCCTTGTTTTAAATGCGTATGTGTTTCTATGTAGGGTCAAGGTGTTAAAAAAGATGTTCAAAAGGCTGTCACATTTCTGAAGAAAGCAATGGACAAGGTATTGTTCTGTCATAATACTCCTTTATTTCTCATTTTTCAACTCCACTGTCCGCAAACCATCCTCTCTCACTGTGTGTGTGTTTGGGTGTGTATCCCATAGGACTTTGTTCCCGCAATCAACGCCATGGCTTGGTATTATGAGCAGTACGAGAAGGACTATGTGAAGGCAGTGAAGATGTGGGAGCAGGCAGATGAACTTAACAGTCCAGATGCTGCTTTGAACCTTGGAGTCATGTACTCACAGGGTCTCTACCCTGGAAAACCTGCAGACAAGGTTACTTTAAGTAGTGATTCCTGAGTGAGGATTGCAGACGAGCATTTTTCACTTATGGAGGGGTTAATAACTTGTATTTCTGACAGTTTCAGGCCTATCAGTACTATCTGAAGGCTGCACAGAGGGGGCAGATCAGAGGAGCGTTTCAACTGGCTGAGATCTGGACTACTGGGATACCTGGCCACGTCAACAGACGTCCATTGGATGCTGTTTTGTTAGCATCTTACCCTTTAAATAACCTGCCTTTTTCAGTGTATTTCTTTTTATTGCTGTAATGCTTACTTGTCATTACACTGCCTGCAGGTGGGTGAAGTGGGCAGCTGAGCACAATGGATACCTGGGCAGAATCTTACGGAAAGCCTTGGATTCATATCTCAAGAGTGACATGTAATTTCTCTCCACTTCACTCACCATTAATCCTAATCAGGCTTCTTAATGGTAGTTATTGCATCTTAAGATTTTTCTCACCAACAGGTTCATCTCAGTGTTATATTACCTGATGGCTGCTGAGTGTGGCTATGCACCTGCACAATTCAATGTGGCATATCTTTGTGAACAAAACCCGGTGGGTTATCTCTGCATGAGTTGTATTTTCATGATACCATGGTTGTTGTGTTTGTTAACAGGTGTTATATTTATTTCTTTATTTTGTTTGTCCTTAGTTCAGCATTATGGATCCTACTTCAGCTTCAAGTTGCATGTGGAGATATTACAACCTTACACTCCAGAGTCAAAATCCTGAGCCATATGGTAAATAAATCTTTTCTGAGATTTCATATTTGGAAATTCTTCTGTTTTCTCTGACCAAGCCCCAGTTCTGTAACTCCTCCAGCCTTGATCAAGATGGGTGACTTACTGTATGGAGGGAAGGCTGACATGCCTAGAGACATGTTTTCTGCAGCAAAGATGTACTCACATGCAGCACTGAGGAAGGAGCCACAGGTCAGCTCTCTGAAAGTTTTTTGTATTTCAGTGTGTGTTATCTTTTCATGTCTGGGCCTGTTCGTAATTACTCGTGGGTGTAAGCCACTCTCTTCTTCACCCACAGGGTTGGTACAACCTTGGCCTCCTTGTTGCAGAGGGTTACAAGCTGCCACTGTCAGTATTGATCAGTCTCAGCCTTTCAGAGCTCTACCTGGTAGACAACATAACACTTCAAAGTACCTTGTATGAAAGGTTGGTTTGGATTGAATGCTTTTGAAAAAAGAGTTGTGTTTCAAACATAACTGTGAAAAATAATAGTTCTGTATTTTCTTTCAATAGATGCAGAGATTTAGAGGGTAAAGACGGGTTCTTGCCTTGTAGCATTGCCCTCTACAATGTGTACTTTCAAACATTTCAAAATGACTACGGCACCGCTGTTAAGGTAAGAGAAGTTTACACAGTATCAAAAAAAATATTTCTCAAACAATATGCCATAACATGCATTTTTGATATTATTTTTCAGTTATAAAATATGTAGTCACACTTGAAAATCATATTTGTCTTAGGCTGATGCCCTCCAAATCAAACAATAATGATGATTTTTGGATTCAAATAACATTTGAGTTGTAAAAAAAATGGCTGTTAAGCAGTGAAACTATCATCAATCAACTTCTTTTGGCTTCTTGTGCCCCTTTTTGGATGCACCAAATCATGCCAAAACAGACCTCTACATAAGCCTCTGTGCATGCATGCTGTGCATCTGTCTGCTTTACCTCCTGGGCAAACCCTCTTAAAATAAAAGAGTTTATTGATATTTATAACATAAAATCTTTATGTATCACAACATTATCCAGCACAGTGGAAACATCTGCTGCATGCTATATATACACACACAATATAAATATGATGTCCTTAAAGGGAAATGTGACTTGTACTCAAATGCTCCATATGTTTTGCTGCCTCTACCTTGATGCTATATTCTGTAATTCATCTTAGAGAAACTTGGCAATATGTCTGATAGATTGTTAGCTCCTGCAGTATCTGCTAACATAAAGTCAGCCTCTAAGTCTGATGTAACAATTAGTCAATAACTTTCATTACCTTCGACAGGTGTCGACAGCAGTTGCCATTGTTGCAGCTTCAACAGTACTACTCTTCATCCCAATTTCACTCAGAAGACGTGTGCTGTCCCTCAACTAAAGTCAAGATTCTACCAGCACTTAAACAGCACAGCACATTCTCATCAGTTTACATGTATCTTTGGGATTACTGTAGAGAACAAATTTGATGCTTGCTTTAGATTTATTTTTTGCTATAAGTTCTTCCTGTTACAAGACTGTATTTCTTGTCATGAAATTAATATATTGATATTAAACTGAACTGAATCAAATTCTCTGAAAAAGTGCAATTTGTTCCAAGTTACCATTGATTGATCAAAGATGTTCTTGTCTCAGTGAAATGAATCCTGCACTCTTTAGGGATCCATGTGTGCATATTTTGAAGTTCTAGTCAGATAAACAACTTGATGTATTTGAATGGCCATGTTGACCTTGGGTCTTCTGTGAAGTAATTTAAATTTTCCATGAAAAAAGTCAGTGGGCTAAGGATTCTACATCATTTGTAAATCAACCCCAATGTGTCTCATAAGAACAACACTGATTTGCTCTGCTCTGTCAGAAGTTGGCATTTAATGGAGCACAGGGTTCAACCTGTTTTATACAGTCTATGGGTTCAACGCTCATGTATGTTGACATACAGACATAGATTATCGACCAGGCCAACTGTGTCCCAGGGCCTCCGACCACTTGAGGCCTCCACACCCAACCAACTGTAGCCTCATTTTGTCTCTTTGTTTTTTCCGTTTTGCAAATCACAGCTGTTACCATGACATAAGTGCACGTTCTCAAATCATGATTGCAATTCAATTCAATTAATTGTGCAGCACTAGTAAACATTCCATAAGGTGGTGCCATATCGTAATGCTTTGACAGTGAGAACACTATTTAAGTACCACACCATCAATCTCGAATGTATCATGAGTAAATACCATGAAGGCAGTCTGAACAACTCAGACTCACGTGACATACAATATAGTGACCAAGGGGCAACAGCCGGTTTACACTAATGAGGCCAATTCAGAAGTGCTAAAAGTTGCTGTTCATTAAGAATCCACATGAGGCTGGGTGCAGAAAGACCAGAAACAATGTACACACCAAGCCAAAAAAGAAAAAACAACAACCAAACAAATACAAACCCTGGACTTTTGCAGCATAACAAAGCCCATTTACACCTTGGTTCCATATGTCGCTATTGGCACACACTATGGCTGATTGTCCAATCAGAGACACGGCTGTTAGAAACGAAGCTGCAATGTGGCTGTGTTCGTGAATTGGCTCCATTTTGTAGTTTCAGGAACAGACAGGTGACATCGCCGAGCCTCGGAAGATGAGACATGAAAGCAATTTGCAAACAAGAGCGACCCGAAAACGAACGACTCGAAACTGCGAAACGGTTCTCTAAGTTCATATGTTCACTTCAAAGAACCGTTCGGATGACTGACTCGTTCGCGAAAGCCAAACTCGGCGTCCGTCGTTTAGAGTTGAGCACAGGTGAGAGAAATGTAACTGTATAAAGTACTCCCAACGAAAAACTGACGAGTAATTTCGCATTTTGATGCCTCTGCCGACTGATAGCAATTAACTCGACTGCTTTGATATCATGGGTTAATGGTTAAACATGTCGTACAGCAGTCTACGCTCTCTCCACGTTTGAAAATTTATGCTACTTTTGCCAGATTTCTGGTCATGGAGCTCTACATATAATTTATTTTATCCAAGAAATGTATGTTTACTGCACAGATTTGTTAAAC
Source organism: Halichoeres trimaculatus (assembly GCF_033239565.1). Taxonomy (NCBI): domain Eukaryota; kingdom Metazoa; phylum Chordata; class Actinopteri; order Labriformes; family Labridae; genus Halichoeres; species Halichoeres trimaculatus. The sequence goes on from NW_027437188.1 coordinate 28,179,548, forward strand.
ATTACTTGACTTAGCATGAAGTGCTAGATGATATTAATCACTTTTTTTTCAGTAGGCAGTTGAATCTCCAAACCAAAATGAATTATTTGTCCTAGCAGTTTTTGGAATACATGAAAGGAAAAGGGTATGAGCACAATAGTTTTTGTGCACCTAATATGTCCGTTTTATTATGTGTAGGCCTACCTCATACTTTCATGTTCCAGTGAACATAATTAGAGCTTCAGCAGTAACAAGGGGTTTGTGTTTCCTATTTTAAGAAAAGGTTAAGTTTATACAAAGGTGACAATGGCATATGAGTAATGTACCTGCTGAGTAGCAGGGTGTGTCCTTCAGCTGTAAATCCAGAGTCAAGTTGCTGGGTCAGCTTGTTTTTTTGTGGAAGTTGCTAAATTCTTCAGGGTATCTAGCTGAGCTTCTCTTTGCTCTGACCTTAATGTTATCAAGGATGGTGATGTTATAGAGGGTGTAGAAACAGTTTTAACACCTCACTGATATTAATGTAATTCAAGTTATTTTAGATGACATTACAACTATGGGGGTCTGTGGAATTGTGCTGCAATTGCAAATCATCAGTGTGGTGCTGTGTAGAAGGTTGAGATGATCTCTAGCACCTAAGCCAGAACCTTTTTACCAATTAAAGCTTTAGTTTTAAGGAAATTAATTTAGGAAATTAAACTTATGGCAAATGATCAGAATAATTTATTATATTTGTCAGTTGAAATTTATACAACAGTATGGAATCTAAGGTTGCCAGTTTTTGAAGTATTTTCACAATGATTTGTTACAGCAACATTGTGTTACATTATATCACAAATTTGATTTTATCCTCCATACTTTTTTTTTACCATTTAACCATTGTAAATTGAAAATATTTTGGATTACTTTGCGCATTTCAAAGATTTACTGTCCAGTGCTTTAATAGCATCCCACATATACTGTGATTTAAGTGCATAGCAGCCATAGTCAAGATTGGGTCAGCAAAAGCTGAAATGCAGACAAATAAATAGAAAAAGGAAAAATGCTGTTCAGAGGGAATGTGAAATCAGATTAGCTCACCTCTGTGATTTTACTCAGCCAACAATAGCTTACCAAGAATGCTGCTCCTGACAGTGTACATTATCAAAGCAATCTGTCCCTCTTTTTTATTGTCATTCTCATTCATTTGTTTTTCTTTCTCTTCTCTTTTTTCCCTTTTTCTCTCGATTTTCCCTCCCTCTGTCTCTGCAGATGGACTACTTGGCTGGAGAAAGGGAAGAGAGCTTTGCCAGTTGTGTGCGTACAGCGGAGGCAAAGAGGAGAAAGTCACACAGGCAGCAGTGGGAGCTGGACCTGTTTCGGGATGTACAACAGAAACTCGACACGGAGGTGCCGATAAAGCACAGGTACTATGCGACTGTGGTTGTTTTGGGAGTGGGGATGTAGAGTAGCCATAAGTTGCTCTAGATCATAAATCCAGTGTTATTATTCTTTGTTAAGAGTGCTGTAAATCTGCTTTCTACTTTATGGTGTCATGTTTGGGAACTCTTATCATTTTAACTATTTGCTATCAAATGTAATATATGAAGTTAATGTGTTTCAGTTAAAAGGTTCTCAGTAATCTCAATATGTTTTATAGAAAAAAAGTTGCGATGAGAGAAACAGCATCCCTGCTGCACACTCATTTTGTTTTCTGAATGGCTGAATAGTGTTTTCCTCTGGTTAGTATTCTGTGCTGTGAGCATGTAACTCATAAATAGTCCACATTGCCTGCAGAGAGGAGAGTCTATGGAGAAAACGCGACCATTTGTTTTTATTAGAAATTATACATACTTGTACATGATGAAAAACAAATGTACCACTCGCCTTGCTGCTAAATGTTTGCGACAGTTGTACTTGAGTTCATGTTCTGGTGAAAATGGACGGATCATTTTAGTCTAATGCATGATGCAGAAAAATCAAAAACAATAATCATGACTGAAGGACAACTTGTGTTGAGTGGACTTTTTGATTGTTGAAATAAAGATGATCTTGGTGTAAAAGAGAGTAATGATGAGCCAACATGTAGGTCATGCTTTAGATTTTGGCATCACATTTGGAAACCATTTACATTGGGATTTTGTTGCAGCCCTGAGTCAGAGATTGTAGTTAAAGAACATTTATTTTAATCCAGTCATTATTTTAGGGTTAAACATTGAGTTTTTTTTTTAGATTTTTTTTTTGTTTTAACAAAGCTTCTTGGGAAAAGTGTCTTATACCACTGGAACTAGCATTTAAGGGACGGGCAGCAGAGCTGGTTGGTAGGTTGTAGGTGGGTTGCACTCATGGAAAAAATTGCCAAATCTTCTCTGCCAATGCCTAACAGCTTTCTCTTCTGTTGTTATTTACTCTTGTTCTGAGCTTGTGGTGCCTTCAGGGCAGTTGAATCCAACTACAGGTTTTAAAACCATCAGATATTCAGTTTCTTGGGTGGGAGAAAATAATTGAAAATCAATGTATCAGGGTTTTTCGTTTGACAAGATCAAAATCAGGATTCTTCATTTATTATTATTTTTTTCTTTTCTTTTTTTTTTTTTCAAATTCAAATTCTTCATTTCAGTCTTTTTTATAAGCTGGATTGGAAAAAAGTTACCACTTTATTCCAGCAGAGGGTGAAGTATTTCTCTCTGACTCACATGATGTCCATTCTATGGGAAATTATGGCTGCTGATATAGCCTGTAGACACTATCATGATCATTTAACATGTTCACATGGTCTGGTGTTAAAAAGCAAACTAAAAATCAGAAAAAAGTAATTATCAAAGAATTACAATTCAAATCATATCAGCACCTCCAAAATCAAAATAAAATCAAATCGTGAGAATAGCGTATTGCCCATAGACTGTATAAAACAGGGACGTAGTCTCGCCGACATCACCCGTCTGTTTCTGAAACGGAAAATGAAGCACATTGGCTATAGCGGCCATATTGGTAGTGGCAAGGGCTTCGCCTGCAGCTGTAGGGCGCCGGCCGTCACGTGACCCTCAGCTGTGCCTCTTATTGGGGGAGCTCACAATCTTAATATCCTCTGAACAGCCGCGTTAAAATTTTTTTACCCCCCCGTACAGTGGGAGCCGGTAGTAAAATTAACGACTCAGACAGGAGACGATTTTTGAACCAGGCTGTAAATAGGTTAATTTCTGCTTTGAAAACAGCCTTTTGTAGCTTGGTGTGTGTGTGGCTTCCGCTTCTTACGGAGCCAGCCTCAAGTGCACACTCCAGAAACAGCAGATTTTAGCACTTTTGCATTGTCTCATATTCTCAGACCAGAGGTTGCCGCTTGGTATTGTCCTATCAGTTTCTGTACTATCAATCCAGCCCCATTGTGCTACCACACTGCTGTTTGCTGTTGTATATTAGAGTTAGTTGGTTATCAGATCTAAAGCTTGATGTATGCAAAAGTACTTATTTTGTTTTTAAGCCAAATCAAGCAATTATTTTAGGTGTTAGCATGCCAAATGATAATCTCCTACTTGGATGTGACCATGTGAATTTAAATGAGTGACAAAGAGTGAAGGCCATTAACTTAATTGTTTCCTTGGAAGCCTGTTGAGAATTGTCAGAATGAATGATGATGCTCAGTAAACTTTGCACTACTGTTTTCATCAGTTAGTGAAGTGTCAGGATTGAGCTTTGTCACTTCTTTTTGGTCCATTATTTTTCTTTGTAGGGACACTTAATGTGACAATTGAAACTAGTGAAAGGCTCCCCGATCTCCTCATATTGCAAAATAAGACATCCAAATTCCACCTGGATGGGGCGCTGCTGAGCCTGTGATTTAAAAGAATACCTGTGTGATCAGATTACACTGACATAAATCTATATCTATGATTTCACCCCCCACCCACTTGGCAGCATTGAATTTGTGTTTTGAATTCAATAGTTCCCTCCCATAATTCAGACCTTTGTGCATACTAAGTACATATCTCTGTGAATGATTACTGTGAAGTATCTGTTGATTCTGAGGGAGCGGTAACTTACCTGAATGTCAGCTTGCAGACATGCAGACATCTTTCTAAAAGTGGAACTCTTCTTATTGTCCTTAGACACAACCAAAGTACTGGGATTTAGTTCGGGATGGCATCCTGGCAGTTGTTCGCTGCTCAAATATTCAAATTTTTGCTTTTGTAAGATTTGATAACAATAAATCAGTTTTCAGGGAACACGGTATATTTTATTTGAATACATTTTTATAATTTATCATATTGAAACATAATACATTGCTGGTCAGTAGATTTTTTTTGCATGTAAAGCTCTGGTGCTTGGTGCATACGTTTAGACCTAATATTTCTTGCTGAACACTTACTGAATTAATTGTGTGGATGATTTATCCCACATGCTGAGCCTCATGGTTCCAGTAGTCTTATATTTGCTCCTATTTTGATATGTTCTTGGTGAGTCTTCTCCCAGCTACACCAAGCCATTTTCAAATACAGGTCAATCACAACTAAATTAACTGCCCAACATCTGTTTTTATCCCCAGCATCCACTGGTGCCATGACTGCAAGAAGCCAGAGCAGTGTGGGGTACAGGGCACTTCAAGTGGGTGTGCCTTCTTCCACCTTCCAGCTTCTTCTCATTGTTTTCGGTCACTTAATGGACGTACAATGTCAAGGTAGGACTAACATTTTCTTCTGCTATGAATTTTGCAAGACAAAGAGCTGGCAGAAAGGGTCTATGGTTGTCAGTCAGTCAGTTAACCATACGTGGTTTTCTGGTTTAGGGTCACTGATAAAGGTTTTGGTTGTTCCATGTTCACTGACTGTCATGAATGACATGCTGTGCTTTAATTTTAACTAAAAGAGAATTGATATTTCCAATTTTTCCATTGACTATGGCAGACTGCTTACTTTGGAGCATGCAAAATCTATGAGCCACCTGCTTGTTAACATGCATGTGATGCTGCTATCAACACAAATATTTTGTGCTTGATGATGCTTGTGGTAGTTGCTGAGTCATATGAAGCTGCTTTTTGAGATGGTTTGTTCATGGGTTATCCCATCCCCAGTTAACATGGTGGTCGTGATTTTTTCTTGCGCTGATGTTGCATGAAATGTTTTCTTGGGGAGCTTTAAAATGGGCTTCCTCTGCAGGGGTGTGTGAGTCACAGGAAGAGCACTTGGGTGTTTTGAATGGAAGTCTGTTGTCTCGGGGCAGATATGCACACTCATCACACATTTGAACACTGACGAACAAAATAAGTAACAGAGCCAAACATGATGCATGCGCTACTACCACCCTCACAGCAGGGGTTAGAAAGTTGCTTGCAGAGCTAAATGGCATTTTATATACCATATCAAAAAAAAAGAATAGCATTGGACGTACCTGGTAGAAATTCCTGTGATTCATTTTCTCATACTCCTCAGACAAAAATGTCTTTTTAAAACTTTCAACACTGTTATGCAGAATGATGACTCTGAATGATATATTTTTAATAACATACAGATTGAAAAATTCTACCTAGATGCATATCGTACAAACATAGATATGTGTATAAGCTGTAGCATGAGCTATCATTTTGTAGCCTGAATTTAATCCTCGTATCCTGGGGAGACAAGGCCACTCTGCCCTCTGCTGTCAAAGCACACTACTGGCTTCCTTCCCTCCCTCTGACTGGTTTTATTTATAGCATGGCAGGATCTGCTACACTAACAAGTGACAAGGGCTGAAACACACACAAACACACACACACACCACACATATACAGCACGGTCGTGCCAAATTTCAGGGGTGGTAAGGGGCAGTAACAAGGTTAATGCATGAGAATTGCAAGTGGTGTATCCAGACCTTATAAAATGAGCCCTGATTAATGGGCCTCCTCCGTGGCATATGCCAGAGTGAATTGTGTGAGAGGACAGAAGAGGACAAGTGCCAGGCCATGAAACAAGTAGATCCATCCCCACAAAATACACCAATTATTAACACTAAAATAGAGTTTATATTCACTAATTAAAAATTTTAATTTTGTTCTTTTTTATATAACACTCTGAAAACTGCAAATTAGAAGTTAAAAATACATCTCTTTATAGCACAAACAAAAAAGATAACCAAAACACCGTCTCTTTCTGCTGAAGATGTGACGCTCTCTTGAAGGTGAGTGATTATTTTTCCTCATAGACTTACAGTCTGACATGCCAGATCTGAATCATCATGAGCCATCATGCTGGCAGAGATAAATGCCTATTTATATTCCAAACTTATCATGTCAGTGTGCCCAATGACAGACTTCAAACGGGAATGTCAGATTTCTGTCTCGCTTTAGAGACTTTTATGAGGTTATAACATGATGGAAACAGCAAAAACATTGACAGTTAGGTGTTTTGGTACAACAAGTTCAACTGAATAACAAACAATTCCTTGGTTGTTGGACAGTTTACTGTAGAGGTGTGAAAAATATTGATATGGCAATTTATCACAATACTTTGACCTGTCATAAAATACCGCAACTCTTTTTATCAATATTTTTGTTAAAATAAAAATTCATGTTATAGGTGAGTTGGCAGTACAATTTGTCTTCTGCACCTCCACTGTGGTAGATGGCTCTGAGGAGCTACTCAGCTGTATGTTGCCCATAAACTGTATAGTAAATATAATGTCAAAGTATACTCAAAATATTTTACACCAAGGGACTTTTATAATGTCCACGTCTTTCACTCAATAATTTCTGTGCAACATTAGTTTAGTGTCACAGTTGTTTAAGTGACAAACTTGATGCACTTAATGTTTTTAAGTTTAGTGTATGTATGAAACACTGCATCTGACTTTCATTATTTCAAACACAGCAAAATAGAAAAGTTGTTTTCAATCAAATAGTTCACTGTGTAGAATATAGCATTATATCACAATATTGTGATATTGTGACATTATCGTGTCGTGACCCAAGTATCGTGATGCTTATCGTATCGTGAAGTTCTTCCCAATACTCAACCCTAGTTTACAGAGTTTTCTTTAAATTAATAGAAAGGAGACCTTTCGAAGATGATTTTCATTTCTGACTTCTTTCTTCTTGTGTACATTTTTACAAACCATATGCTTCATTTGTGCTCTGCAAAAGTCCATAGAAAGGTTTATCAATGGTCTCAATAAGCTTCAACCTACACCCTTTTAGTTTTTCTTGGGAATTCTGAAATTCCAAAACTTCATTTCAAGTTTGTAAATTGTTTCATGTTTTTGCAAGAGAACCAAAATAGATTTCTTTCATTCATTCATTCATTCATTCATTCATTCATTCATTCATTCATTCATTCATTCATTCATTCATTCATTCGTTCATTCGTTCATTCGTTCATTCATTGTCTGAAATGAACGATGTGTGACACAACAACAACAAAAAGATAATATGATGGAAAGGAGTCATAAATCTTGTGTCACATTTTATACAGTCATAATCCACAGTCACATGCTAGAGTCTGAATATGAGTACGGTTAACATTATAGTGTGATTTATTCCTGGCCCATTAAAACCACAACACCAGTGAGCCCCGCAACAGCTGTTATATGTCTAAAAGGATCTTTGTTTATTACCATTAAGATTTTTAGTCCTCCTAACATACATTGAGCTTTTTCAGACATGTAGTCATTAATGGATGGAAACTTGTTGTTTCAAGTGTTACAAGTGTGTGTGGTGAATTTGTTTCCATTCTGCAAACTCGACAGAGGCCAGACTTAAATCTTTTACCCATATCTATGCCAAAGTAAATTAAAAAGCTAGATGATTGTGTTAATTTGTGTTGCTGTTTGATAAGTTGTAAAAAGTTTTGATTCTTAATTCAGTTTTGAAAAGTCCGGATCCCCACTTGTATTTTCAAGCAGGGCAGTGGTTGATAGACTCAGAGGCAAGGGTTAAGGCAGAAAAAGGAGTGAAGTAAACAGTTTGGCTAGACAGGATTATGAAAAGTTATTTTCTGAATGGTTCACAGTTGTTATGCTCTTAAAAGTATATTAGCATGTTCACACCTCTGCATGCAGGAAGCTACCAGATCCTGTTTTTCTGCAGCTGAGGTTTCGTGTTTTCCTGCCCACCGTGTGTCTCTGATCTGCCCTCTGTCACAGCCCACATTCACCATTTAACAAGTACAGATGTTTGTTCAGTCCTCTCATTACCTGGCTTCCTTAGTCCTCATGTTAAGGCCCCTGACGCTTCTTGATGTTCAGCGTGTTTGATTTCTGGTCTTTGATCAAAGTGTTTTAAACATGTTGTCAGCATTGTGAAGCCTCTCACTGCGCCCATCACACTTCTTGTGGATGTAAGTCTTTGATCTGGGATTATGAGCTCATCATACCCCTGTAGTCATTTTTAATTATTCCGGTCAACATCTCCATGATGTCAGGGCCTAAAATAGACTCTGTGCTGTCCATGTTGTTCTAGCGCCTTCACATTAAAATGTCAGACAAGTTAATGCAGCTGTTCGTAGTAATGTGCCAAGTCACGATCTCTGAGTAAACATTCAGTATGAATGATATGCAAGTAATTTCCTAGATAGACAGGACAACCCTAGGTACAGCTCTGGAGGCACTTCAGTGGCTTGTAATGTGCCAAAAGACAACTCTGCCTTATCAGCAGCTGTGGACGTCTGCCAACCCCCTCGCAGATTGATTTTTTTATTACCAAGAATAAATGGATATTGAATCTGTGAGTAACAGAGTGACCTGGCAATGAAGACACTAATGTATTTAAGTTCAGTATAGGAAAGTACAGTTTGACAGCTGGACTGATTCTATTAGGTGTGGTGTTTCACATTTACACAATGAAAGTGTCCAAACCTGTGAGGCAGAACATTTCGAGACTCATTACTCTGGTCCTGATGAGACTTTTCTGAATCCTGCTGTGAGTAGTGTTTGCTTTCTAATGCTCTATTCTTATGCTGAACTAACAGTTACTGTTGTCACTTTATATAAAGTTCATATCTACCTTCAAGAAAGGTTATATATAGCAAGAGCTGCTTCCACCTTCTGTGCAATATGATGCAATTTTTCAGCAGTCACCTGGAACATTGTTGCTCATCATCAGCGTACCCAATTAGCAGTGAAAGTGTAGTAAACAGCTTTTTGCTTGGAAAGATTTGTGAAGCCTGACAGCTTACTGCCTGCTCTGAGTAAAGCAAAGATGTGCTGATATCTAGCAAACACACTGGAGGGCTCAGACGAAGCCAGGATATGACTGCAGCTATCATAGCGTTTGTCACTGCAGGCGCTTCAGTTGATCCTGACACCTGAGCCAACATTCAGAACCTTGAGAAAGCATGGCAGAAATTTAAAGAGGAAGTGTGCTGGCACAGAGGAACCAGTGCTGCAACCTCGCTCAGAGAAAACGTGTATTAACAGAGACCTCGCTCTGTTGACACAACCCACAGGCAACACTTTCTGGGGCAGAGTGTAAATGACAAAATATCAAAAGCTTAAATAATGATGAGTTACAGAACCCTGACTATCTGAATGCTGCTTCAGTCAAGTACACATTTTTATAGATATGATACTGTGTCACAATTTTATATTTGTCATACATGAAAAGGTATTATTTTACACAATCTTACTGAATCTTGTTGCACAGCTCCCCATCCTGGAGCCTCTTCTTGTATGTTACAATATCAGTTACCCCCCATGCTTTAACAGCTGTCTAATCACAAAAAGACTATCCACTCACAGCATTTTTGTAAAATAATACAGTAAAATGTTGTAAAATACTATTAAAAATACAAAGTTAAAGTTTAAAGCAATTTACTGTGCCTTTATTAATCCACTGTAAGATACAAAACCACAATACAGAATTGCAAACATTAATGTTAAAGCCTGTGAAGTTATAGTGCAGTAATTAATAATAAAATTGAACAGTTTAATATTGTAAAAATCACAGTTAATATTATTTTTATTATTTGTTTACTTTCTATTCTCTGGTGGGTGTGGGCTTTTTGAGGTTAAATATGTTGTAGATATTAGAGATATGAAAAAAGAACATTCTAAAAACATTAACCCTGATTTATTTTTAAGTGGTATGACAGTTGTAATAAGTTAGTTTATGCAAGCATGATAACACTAATGAGAGGGCAGAAACATTAACCAGTTATGATTGATGGTAGACGTCAGTAATTTATCTTATTTTATTATTATTATTATATTTTTTACTTTTGTTCTTATTAGCTCTTATGTGCAGATGTTGTTGTTATGATGTTCATATCTACTTCTTAGTGCAACATGCTGCTGATCATGTTCTGATCAAAATATTGAAGAAAAAAAACAAACAAACAAAAAACATGCACATACATCTACTGCTCCACTTCAGGTTTTACATGTCCATATCTCTCACCACACTAGATGGCAGTGTTGCTTTGTGTGAAAGCTGTGATTCACCTTTGTCTTCCTGTCTGTAACAGTCAAGTGTCTGGGAGGCTTGAATTAATTAACAATTACTAGAAAGTGAGCTCAATAGCCTGCCAGTGATTAAATATTTTCCTTTTCTTCTTTTGTTTTCACTTTATCTGTTTTAATATCTCTGTCATTGTTTTACTTTTTAAAACCTGTCTACTGTAGAAATGGATTAGATGAATTCCAGGCAAACATTTCTGTTAACAAAAACACATCATTAAGTGTTGGCTGTGTTTTGGTTTTTGCAGACCTATGGGGCTGCAGCATCTCCTTTTGTAATGAAAGTGTGAAACCAAAGTCATCTAAGATTCATTAGACCAAACATGGCAGTTGAAGTCGAATGAAATAAGGACCACAACGCAGCAGGGTGCAGCTCCATTACAACACAAATGACTCCAGAAAACTATCTTTTCAATGCCACCATTTGGAGACTTCATTTGGGATGCCTGGTCGCGCTTGCTTATCCTGATGGACTTAATTTTGCTGCAGACATCAGGCTGGAAGAGTTTTTGTCTCAGTGTTCCTTCCAAAAGACCACAGTTGTTGCTGCTGTGTGTTTAAGCTGCTTCTCTATGATTTACCAGTGTATAGGCTCATGAAATATTACAGAAAGCCATAAAAGGCATGGCACGTCCACCACCCAGTACAGATTAAGGGGAGGGAAGTCCCAGTGGACTGAGTCACAGTCACAGCCTCTGACTCCCTACACACAGCAAGGCCCATTAACTTAACTGTCAGGCTTTACGTTTCCCAGTGGCACTACTTCTTCCTGCACTAAAATGACTGTGATGATAATACTTTTACCATTCTACAGGAGAAAATAACACCAATGTCATACACCCTGAGTTTAGAATATAAGGTTGTGCCTTTTAGAGAACTTGAGATAAACCAATACATTTAGATAGAGTTTAGTGACAAAAACAACAACAACAACAACAAAAAACTGTTATTAAGTGACAAGATCATCAACATTTCACTAAAAACAGTAGTTAGATGTTCAGGTTTTCAGAGTGTAATAGTATTTTGTTGGTTGCACAGCTCCTTAGCTCTTACTTCCTGGATCATTGTGGCGTTTACAAAGCCATATCGACCTAAAGTACATTCAGTATCTTTTTGGAGCTTGTGATAAATAGAGTTTTTTTATTTGGCATGGAGTAGCCTTGAACTCTTTGGGAAAAGCAAACAAAACATTTAGAATGGAGTGGCATCATGGGAAATGTAAGTTGTAGCAGTTGGTGTTTATATCTTACCAGGGGTTTTAAAGATCTCCCAAAATAACAAAACTAGAGACTTGCAATTGAACTCCTTCAAGGTGGTTGCAACTTTACACCAGCACTTATACATCACTCGCAAACATGTTATATTATAAATTCAACAATTCCAGCCAGATGGCTCAGTTTTAAAGTCAGTACCCTCAATTGGAAGGTCGGAGGTTTGATCTCAGCTCGTGCCGTTACTTGCCGAAGTGTCTTTGAACAAGACACTGAACCCCAAATTGCTCTCGTTGTTGTTCAGTGTCGATCTTATCCAGCTATTATGGGGTCACCAGCCAGTGTTCTTATTAGTGCCAGGACCTATACTGGACTAATGGGGAGGGTTGTGTCAGGAAGGGCTGAACCAAGTCAACAAGCTACAGACGATCAGAAATGAGTGATCCACTTTTGCGAACCCTGAAGAGAAGAACTGTAAGAAGAAGATTCCAGCCAGTCAACTCATGATGTGTTGACCAAACCTAATTTCAGTGGCGTACCATTGCTTGTGTTTTGCGTCTTTGGCTCCCATCCTAATTTCATATGCTGAAACTAAAGCCGCATTTCCACCAAGCAGTCCAGTACGGTTCAGTCCGGTTTGGCATGGTTTGGTACAGTTAGGCCTAATCCTGTTTGCATTTCCACAGCAAACTGTGCCCTCGCGTGTTAGGCCCCGTGTAAGCTGGATGCCGAAAGCTGCATTTGTTAAATGATAGCATGATGCAATAGCAGCGCGACACAGTGTACCCCGCTATTAAATCAAACCAAGAAGAAAAAATGCAACACAGTAAACAAAGAGCAACGATGGAAGACATCCAGCATTTCATCCTCTCTGTTATTGGCATGTAGCTCTTTGATACAAAGTGCAATTAAGCTTTGTCTCATAGAAGTCTGTGAGCCGCCAGGAGAAATGCAGCCGCACGGTAAGTAATGATTCTACCAACCAATCAACAGTCTGCAGTGTTGTAGCCACACCTTCTGGGAGCGAATCGGTTCAGTCTGGCACCCCTATGAAAGGGTCCCAAAAAGTGGGGCAGCTCATCTCAGTTATTTGAAGATCTGTCCCTGGATAATTCAGTGGAAACGCCACAAAACGTGTGCCTTACCAAGACGAATAGAACTGGTCTGCTTGGTGGAAACGTGGCTTAAAGAGTGATGACGACACCTTAAACCCACAATATTTTAAATCTGAAACTGAATGCTTGGTGAAAGTAAGTGAGACTGAAATAGATCATCTTATTTGGTTAGGTGACTGTGAGAATGGCATGTGGCACACCTGAAACAGTCCAGCTCAAGCTGCCCGCCTTAACTATTTTGCAGTGTTGCTTTATTTTTGAAATAATGCATAAAAAACCCAAAATGTTCAAAAACTAAAAATTGTAATTTGGTCTCTGAGAGCATCTCCAAAACCTTATTCTTGTCAGTTTTTTGCAACATTTACTTAAGCAACCATTGCACTTAATGCTCTTTACCATCAGTCTATGTCTAAATGTCTTTACTGCACTCTGTTGCGTTATTTTTTTCATAAAATTCTAGTTTGTATGTTCTTTACTTCCTGTCAGCAGCCCAAGAATGTAGAGCTATTTCTTCAGCGTGCTGCAAAGCTTACATTGGATAAACTAAACTTGTATAGCCTCAATGGAACGTGTGACTGGGCTGACCGGCCTTGAGGGAACATTCAAAGCTGCAGAGGTGCAGGTCCAGTGCACCTTGTCATTCCTACACAATGATCCTTGCATTGTGTACTCTTGTGTAATGCCCTTTCTCTCCTGAGAGGAGTCCAGATGGTCGTCTCTCATTGCGATCCTGTGGATATAAGAGCTTTGGAATCAGGATTTGGGAATATCACTGCATGCCCTTGGAGAGCTGATCATTAAGGAGAGCTGTTTGACTTGTGAAATGAGAGCCAGTGCCTGTGCCTGCGCCAGGTGATGCTGACTATGCATTCAAGTTTTTTTTCTGTGCTCACCAGTGTGATTATAAATTTAGCTGTGCCACCGGAGTGGGAAGAATCCAGATGTCCTTGGAGTGTGAGAGCGTTCGTCCTCTGAGCGTGCTGGTATTGTGGTGAGAGGCGTGGCTGCGTTACTGGGCTCCTGCACTGGTGGTAGCACTGACACTGTTCTTCAAAATGACATCTGAGGGAGGGACCTTTCACCGAATGCATCACCGTCTCATCAAGTGTTGCAGTCTGCCCAGATTAATGGGGCTGAGAGCTGATTATGCAGGGCTGTACATCATGTCTGTCTAACTGCCTGCTGCTCTCTCTGCCTGTCAATGATCCTCCCTCCTGTATCCCATCCTTCCATGGAAGAAGCAGAATGTGGCTCTGTTGCCTTCAGCAAGACAGACTCCCGTGGTTTACCCCAAGACTTAGGCAATATCATGAGGTTGAGCGGTTTTGCATTTTTCTCTGAATTAAGTTCAGGGTATACACAAATCTGAGCACTGTGTTCTATTTAAAAAACATTCCCTCCTGGCCTTGGTTGATAAAAACATCGACACACAGGCTGAGATACGAGGCACAGAAAGAGCATGTTTGGACACAAGTTCATCATTTATGGACTCTGGCAGCCTCGTAGTTATAATTCGTTCACAATTTTGTCCGACAACCATGTTTAAGGTGTAACTAAATGGTTTGAGACTGCTCATATACAGTTATTTTACAACTCCAAAGGCCCTAACTGCTGAGTTGGGCTACCTGCATGTGTAAATTACCACTGTCGCAGCACCCTGTGAGCCCAGCCCCATGTGGGGGACGGATTAATCTTCCCAGCACATTATTGAATGTGTTCTCTTGCTCGGGAGCAGCCGATAAATTGTGGTTGTCACAATGGCCCTGCACCTGCTCTCCATAGCCTTGGAATTTCTAACAAAGCATCACATTTCAGAACACAGCACTCCAGGCCATAAAAAAATAGAGTCACAAACATGGATAGGAAATGGTGGAGGAAGCTAGCAGAGGGGGTTGAAGTGGGGAGGAGGAGGGGGAGAGACACATGCAAGCAGGTTACATCAGCCTAATGTTTGCTTTACATAATATATCACACCTAATGCAAACAGCTGCCCTAAACCTGCTCCATTTATAAATGATATTATCTGGAGATAACCATAAATCAAATACACCACAAGAGAAACACTGAGCAAATGTAAAAGAAGATGTTCTGACTTAATATGCATAGAAAACCTCATATTTAATACTTAACAACAAAAGATACAACAGTAGACAACTGCTATGAGGTCTGTTTTTAAGTTTTTATATTGAAACCGCTCATATGACCCGTTTGATGTTATGGCAAATACTCTTGAACCCTTCCCTTGAGAATCCAAGCTAGCTGCAAAGCTCTTTTATCAGAAATGTTATGTAACAGGCTTTCCTTGTGTTGTACACTGACTTCAAGGGCTGGGTTTATTGTCTGACACTAAAATGTTTCTTGGCTTTGATGGGACTGAATACACCAGTTTGTACACAGGCATTGAAACAGCGAGCGGAGCCTTTGGCAGACAACTTAGCAGAACCAGGCAGCCAGCTCTAACTGAAATACTTTAACACACATCGTCTATGAATATTTTACACTTGGAATCAAATATGACTGAATCAGTGGGCGAAGTTTACGTCCTCAACCATTGAAAATAGCTTCTACTGCTTCATTTCTTTCAAGCGGTGTCCCTGTACCTTTCCATGCAATAATTGTTATCTAAATCATTATTCTACACACTCCATTGAACTCACTAAAGACTATTGAGTTTAAAAAATCTTAGAAGCTTTTTCCTGATTTAGTTTCTTTGCTTAATTCCTGCATAAATCGGAAACTGTATTAAAATTCTGTTATTATACTTTCACCAAATGTCAATGGCTAATGTATGTCAGGCTGTGACTTATGGTATGTGGTGTTAAAAGTGTTTTTTCCTTCCACCAATAGGGGGAGCTTGCACACTTGCTATCTTCACACAGCTTTTCATGATGCATCTTTATGCGTGCCTCACCATACATGCCTCTTATATTACTCTCCACGTTAAAAGGTCATATAGGAATATTTTCAGTGCTTTGTTTGTTTTGTCACATAACTTGTCAAAGGTTTGTGAGGCTAACATGCTCGCAGTGATTAGTTGTCCTCAGTGTTGAGTCCCTTGAAAATATCGTTTTTCCTGAACAAGACTATTGACAGCAGTTAAATGAATTTCACGACATCTCCTACTCCATCTTCACCCTCGTCATCCCTGTCTCTTTGTTTGCACTCTCCCTCTCCTCACTCAGTCTTTGCTTCCTCCGCCAGCCACCACCCCCTCTCCCCACCCTGGCTGCACTCATGCAGTTTCATCCCCAGAGGTGAAGAGCAGACTCCTATAATTACCCAAGTGTCTGTGAAATGAATCATTGGGCGGCTGATTGAGCTGCATGATGGGAAACATCCATCCTGAGGAGTACAACTGAGTGTTCTCAGCCCTCTACCTCATCTCTCTGCTGATGCCCAGGGCTGGCACGTGTGCATACTCAAATCCACTGCTGAGAGAGACAGGGTGTGGTCTGCAACCGCTGCACGCTGGAGCTGAAACCCTGACAGCTGACAGGGAAATGTAGTATTCATGAATGTTGTTACATAAACAACACGGGAATGATGCTCCTGTACGGTGAGCGCTAAGGAGGGTCCCATCCTGCCATGGGAATGACACACCTTGGAGGTAGGGGCCATGCTTTGTAGACTACAGCGTGGTATATGTTCCAGTAGGGGGCGCTCGTCTTTCACACAGCCTTGCATATAGAAACAGATGACAGTAGCTGGGGATTTTATGCCATGAGCACCAACAAGCCACCAATGCACTACCAAATAAATGAATCAAGTCAATTAAAGCACATCTACAAAAACACGTTTTCATCGTAACTTAACTCATATTTTAATCAATGAGACAAAATACTGTGTTACATTAAAAATTAAGAGCCAGAGGAGAAAAAAATAGCCGAAAAGTTAGTATCCAAGACTGAGAGGTTGCTGTTTCTTGCACAGACATTGGGGGGAGACTTTAAATGCAAGTCAACCACCACAGAGATCAATGCTGAAATTGAGATCTTATGAAAAATCTTTTTATTTGCAGCAGGCTGAAATAAAGAGATGTCTGAATTTACCTGACATTCCACTCCTACAGCTACTTACAGCTTCACTGGATCAGACAGTATTTCTAATCCCTAAGTTTCTCAGTGTCAAATAAGCAGTAATGCTAATGGAAAGAGAAGAGACTTTGAATATAATAGAAACAGAGATAAAACGAAGTTATCTATTCTCTGACTTTTATGGTATTCAGGAGTATCAACTTTTTATAGCTGGTGATATACCACCACACTAATATCCTTTAAAATCATCTATGTGAGTTTAACAGGGAGTATTGTACCTTTTTTAAGCTTTATTCTATCCCTCTGGAGAACCTGTAGTAGCTTTACATGTTTCACAGTGAAAAAAAAATCCATATTTTTCTCACACCTGTGTTTTAGAAAACCTTTATTTCAGTCTGTGAAATGGTTTGTTTAAGCTGTTATCTCTTTAAGGCTCCCTGCCCCACAACCCCCTTTCCTCTGATTGGCCAGCCTTCTGGGTAAAGCTGTGGGCAGACCTTGGTGTTTGAGGCCCATCCCTCGAACATGTCATGAAGCACTTAGGAGGTCCTTATGCAGTATAGTAGAATAGAGTAGAATACAATATACTATATCCCCAATGGGAAATTTAGGAGTCAGAGCAGCGATACAAGAAAACAAAAGTAAGAAAGTGTATAGTGCAAAAAGGTTCAAAAGAAAATAGATGATGGCAGCTTGTCCATCGTTCTCAAGTCAGCCAGCCTCCACCTCCTCAGGGTCCAGGACTGAGCTCCTTCAGCAGTCTGTTCCTTCGTTGGTGTCTGTTGTTTGCTCTCTTAGCCGTGTCTGTGAATAGCATGATGCTACTCTGCCTTCTGGTATTCCTTCTGTTGGTGGGTTAACACAGCTAGCTTGTCCATCTTATTGGAGATAGATCTTGCATTGTTGTGGTTATTTCTTAGCTCTCACCTCAGTAGCAGCACATTGTCCTCACCTCCTTCTTCACACCTTGTTGGGAAACATCAGGCCTTGCACCAGTTAGCATTGGCGTGCTACAGGCTGCTGACAGCTGAGTTCACATTTAAACAATGCAGCCATGGTTACACGTAGGATCTCCAGACAAACACAGGAGCAAAAATAGTAAAAATATCACCAACAAAATAATCAAGAAAATGACCCCATAATGACCTCATCATTTTGGGAAATTTCTAGAAGACATCATAAAGATGTCTATGCTATTTTGGAATACACCATTTTGATCAGATTCAGGGATTTCTGCATCATTTGAACAGCAGTTTGAAAACCTGCACACACTTGGTACAGTTATCAAGCATTATGACTCTTTTTTCATGTTTACGAGAAAGCATCCTACCCCTCTTTAACGTTTTCTGAACTCAACAATGTGATCTCCATTCACAGGAAATGCCTTCATTGCTTCCTGAGCCAATTAGAGCAGAGCATCCTGAGCTTAACTGCTAAAAGCAAAGAGACATTAGGATAATATTCAGATGCGACTTTCTCTAACTTCTCATTGCATTCATGACATTGACTTTGTGCTGAATCCTGTTGGGGATGTTATTTCTAAAAAGCTTCTGAGTGGAAGAGTTCACTATTACTGGGTATAATATCTTGTATCCCTGAACTCTGTTATGAGTCACTGCTGTGTCTAATGGCTAATTTCTTGCATCCTCTACATGAAGAGAAAGTCATTTAAAGGCACTTTCAGAGATGCAAGTCTGCGGCACAACTTCAGTCATATTTGTGCTCAGCACTCCAGCTTCAACTCAACACTCAAAGCTTTGGTTTGCTCTCTCAGAGCTCAGTGCGCCTGCTGCTTTGATGCTGACTCTGTGCTCGCAGAGACGAAGAGAGATATGGGGACAAACAGCGTGTGACAACAACTCTTCTCCCTGGCTGGCATTAGACATGGGAGTTTATACTGAGGAGAGGATGAGCGCTGTGACAAAGTCAGAGGGACAGAGGGGAAATGGGACTGCATGGGCTTGATTGTTTAATTAGACTTTACTTCATGGCATGCCAAGCCAAATGAAAAAATTATAAAAACAGGATTGTGGATAAAAAAAAAAAAGCCTGACGTTCTTGGCCGGAGCTCATTGTCACAGATTGTGATGGGCTCATGAGATTCTGGTGGGTTGCTGATAGCGCTGTTATTGTAGAGTCTGCACTTCTGTTCAAAGCCAAGACTTTGAACACAAACAATGACAATTTTTCAAATTAATTTGATTATTTATTTATTTGAAACCTTCTGTGGATATGCAGGGAGACACTGAGCATTTCCATTTACCATCATTTGTTCACAACTTCACGACAACAGCCCTTCAGAGCAAATATTAGATCTCAGATTTCCCCCGGTGTAATTTTAGGCTACAGTGGTTTGCTAATCTTCTGCTTACTGAGGTCGTCCAAGTTTGCTGAAAATTAGGCGTTCCATCTTAAACCAGCTGCATGGTGACTGTGAAAATGATTAGAGCTTCTGCTCCTGCGCCAAAAGTCTGAAGGACTCATTGGAAGCTTTGGCATGACTGGGCACTTTTGCCCCAGACTCCTACAGGCATTGGTCATAGATTTATTACTCATTCGTTCATAATACCATAAGCCGATACATTTAGTTTCAGAGCTGTGACAGCCATAACAAGATGAAATAGTGTTTCTTTTTTCCCACATAAAGCAGTTAAAAACCTCACCTTATTGTGGATGTGTAGAAGTAAACTGTGAAATTCCATAAGACATCATTGTGGGATGACTGTCGCATTTGAAGTAAAAGGAGCTGTTAGTATTCATCCTCTTGGCTGTCTTTCATTTTTCAGTTTGAGGAGCATCTGTATCAATCCATCCAAATTTCAAACCAAAAGAGGAAGAAAAGGCAGCAATGTCATGTCATGGCTTATTAGACGTGTATGATTATAAGGGCTGGGTCGATATACTACTATTGCGATTTAAATCTATTAAGAATATTGGGGTGCCGATACAATTTAAATTGCAATTCATTGATATTTATGATTTTTGCAAGTTTTAGTTTGCTTTTTTAACACTAGACCATGCAAAAATGTTAAATGATGATGATAATGTTTACAGACTACGAGCCACATTTTCCCATAAAATTCACATCATGTGAGTCAGAGGGAAACATTTCACCCTCTGCTGGAGAAAAGTGGTAACTTTTTTCCAATCCAGTTTATAAACAAAGAATGAAATAAAGAATTTGAATTTGAAAAAAAAAACAACAACAAAAAAACAATTTTGATAAAGAATCCTGGTTTTAATATTGTCAAACAAAATATCCTGGTATATCGATCTCAGATTTTTTCTCCTACCCCTAATGATTATTAGCAATTTCATGATTCTTAAGCTTATGAGGCTGCTTAAAAACATAAACAAATAATGTCTGCAGACACTGCAGGCAGTTTTGTCAGTGAGGCTGCTGTTGAGCACTGTGAGCTGTCCCCCTTGTGTCTATTTGTACATATTACCAGCAGAGCTCAGGTGCTGTGAAGTAATGGGAAACACTACATTTATTATAATGTTACCTGAGCAAAATATGTTTCCCTTTAAACCTTTTTCTAGAGTTTTTTTTTAATGCTTATTATGTGCAGAAATCCAAAAGTCAGGGAGTATTTTATTAAGCAACATATTTATTTAGAAAGTATTGATTAAGTTAAAAATTCTATTTCTAATATGTTATTACTGATTATTATCCTCATAATACCAGCGTTATACTTCAGTTACCAGCTCACCCGTTGTCGAATTACTGAATTTGGCACCAGCTGTTAAAAAATAAAAACAAGTCTACCACTAGTTTAGATCATCTTGCATATTTCCTGCTAGATTTCTGTAGCCGAATCAAAATCACCAGAAGTACCAGGATGTCTACTTCAGGCTTGTGTGAAGTCTTCTTTAACTGAAAGTGACCTTTGCTCCTCCACTAAACAATAAAGTATGACAGATACTCCCAACAGGCATGTCTCAATATACTGTAATTTACTCATTCACCTGAAACACAGCGCCACAGATTGCACAGCGGTTCCCACCTGTCTTCAGAAATTGACAGTGTGCTGTTCTGCGACATCTGTTTGCTGTTGCAGGGTACTCTGGGTAATCCAGCACATTTGTATAGAGTGGCATCCTGACAACTGCAGTGGCTCCCCAGCAGCCTGTGAGGGATTATGACTGCGCAGTTGATAAACCCGACTATTGACAAGGCCAGCACCTCCACCCACAAACGCTTCAACACAATGTGGGCCTGCCGTCACAGCCTGGTGAAGAATGAGTAAACTCTGAAAATATTACAGCCCTTTCTTTCTCTGGGCTTTATCTTCATAAAACTTGTTTCTTTCATCATTTCACACTGTTTCTAAGCCCGCACTCAGGGAGCATGCATACCGCTCCTCCAAAGGAGATGTTCTCATTTTAATTAACTTTTGCTTCTGTTGACTGATACACACAAGATTTTTTCCTCAAGAAGGACCATATATTAAATTTTTCATATGGATTCTTCTCTGAAACAAACAAAAGATATTAGTTCCTTCGTTTTTTTCTGAGTTTAATGCATTTCTTCTTGAACATAAGT
The DNA here is from genome assembly GCF_033239565.1 of Halichoeres trimaculatus. Lineage (NCBI taxonomy): Eukaryota > Metazoa > Chordata > Actinopteri > Labriformes > Labridae > Halichoeres > Halichoeres trimaculatus. The sequence goes on from NW_027437188.1 coordinate 28,200,831, forward strand.
GCTTATGAGGACTGATAAGGTCTGTGATATGTGACACAGAGTGTAATATCACTGCTGTAGACATTGCTTGACTACCCCATGTCTGCGATTTGGACAAAATGCCTGCAAGGATAAGCTGCATGAGGCAGTTTGAGAGTGACGGCGTGAGAGAATTGGTACAGATTTATTGAATTTTCAATGTGGAAAAAAATGAGAAAAAACAGTCAGACTAATAACACACCACAGGTTATTTTCCTATAGGGCACTATTTATGACTTTTGTGAAAATGTGCCCTCAATAAGAACTGAGTGCCACAGGTATGCGCATTTGTCTCCAGGCTATGTTGTAATTGTAAACCCCCATCGCCCTGCTAAGAAGGGGCTGAGAGAGGGCCAGTCACGCTGCATCCAAAATGACTTTGGTCCTGCTTTTATTTTCCTGTCACGCTGACACACTTATTTTCAGCTTTTTCTTTTCATTCGCTTCCTCTTATTGCATTTTGATTTACATAAACTGTGCTTTAAAAATTCTCAAGTAGAACCAAGGATCTCAAGTCCCTTGAAGTATTTTATGAGTGTTAAAAGAATCAATTTTATGCCTCCTTTTTTTTTAACTACAACAAATTTTAAGGGTGGCTCTCACACCTGAAGTTCAGAAACCTCCTTACTCTTTGATTCGATTCTGTTGTTCTATCCGGACTGAAAATAAACCAGAGTAACTGTGACGTCTTATAGGTCCACAAATAACTCACCTACTACACCAATTTCAGACCTGTCAGCCTGCATCATTAGCTTCAAAATCCATGTGGGAAATCAAATTTCAGTAACTGACAGCAGGTCCTACTGCACTTTACTACTTTTATGTGATCATATATCTCCTCCGGTGTCTAAAGGAGCTCACAAAGAGATAATAGATCATGAACATTATTAGATGAGACTGCAACACAGCCTCATACAAGTTTCATTAACGTTTGGAATGAGAAGCTGCCAAAACACGATGAGGACACATGCTCCACAAACTTTGTTTTACTGCTTGTCTGTGAAGACTATTTAGATGCACGTAAATCCTGTTTATCCAGAGCTGTCATCACATCACTGCTTACAGCAAACAGATAATTTTACAGTGAAGTGTTTTAAAATCATGCAAATATCATACACCAAATGGACTTTCATCTGTACATTATTTTAGTCCATTGTCCACCTTCACGGTAGTCTGCTGTGACAAATCTTTCAGGAGGTTAAATCAGGTCCAGAGTTTGATGGACAGCTGTCATTATATAATGGAAATAAATCAAAAAGGCAAATCCATTAAGAGTTGATTGAAACTCACATGAGATGTTAATTACTTTATTGTCGAATAACTGATTCTGGTGTGCTTCAACATCCGTTTCCTTTTTTTCTCATGTTTTTTAGGAGGGGTAATGTTTAACTGGTGTGACTCTGTTGTTTTTCTTCTATCAAAGATGACCGAGGATCTTGCTCTATCTGCGTTAAATTTGTAAAACATGTCTAAGAGTCTCAGTCTTTTTCAAAAAAGTGTGCCGCCCACCTCTGCTCCTGCTTAAACAAAGCACATTTTAACCAGTTTAAACTTCAGTGTGTGCAAGCCAGCACAAAGCATTTGCATATTAGCTAGCCCAAATAACTCAAAAACAAAACACTTTGAATATAACATTCGAACTCGATAAAAAAATCTACTCAGGGAACATATTAAAACACTTTAAATAAAAGCATACATTAAATAAATAAACAACCTCTTTGAATTTTGTGTTTGTAGTTTGCAGTGTTTCTGCAGCCACCCTCAAGTGGAATCTCAAAGAACTGCAGGTTAACACTTACGCATGTGTTTTATATTTTTAGACCTGATGTTGCTTCTTGTTTTGGATACAAAGCTGACAGACTGGTGGAGAGATAATGCAAAGAGAATTTCCTGACTGGAAATGCTGCCACACCAGTATCTTTTCATACCAGAAACATCAGTGCTGTCTGAGCGTGTGACCTTGTTGCTCTCCCAACTGACACCAAACCATGTGGACATCAGAGAGCAGGAAACTGGACACTGTGAAATCTGGACTATTCTTCTGCTCCCTTCTTTTCTTGCAGAGATAGAGTTGGTAGTTTGAGCCTTGCTCTGTAAGGCTTTATGCATTAAAGAATAATTTCATAAACCTGCTCTGCATGTTAATGCTCAGCCTGTTCAGCAACCTTTAAAGTCTAATTATTAGATATTGATATTTTAAATGCTAAGCCTGGAGCTTCATTAAAGTAATGTCGAGAACAATAATAAATATCCCAGAAGAGTGAACAAATGTGTGAAATAATGACTTTAATCTAATTCATATCATTATGTTCTCTTGTGGAAGCCATTAAATTCCCGTGATCGACATATACCTCTTTGCCTGCAGGCTGAAATGAGAAACAACCCATATTTTTGTAAAGCATGATATGAAAGTATTAATTCTCAGCAGCAGAGCTGACAGAACAGGGCTCCTGGGGGCGAGTTAATACAAAATGATCACATTTTCACACATAATCAATATCGGTCAGTGACAATGTGCAGCTATTTTTCATCCCGCCAGTTGTCTGGAGAGAATGATATGTGGCTCTTTCCTGGTAAAGGGCCCTCTCACTGACTTGGAGATGGAAATGGCATTTTTAACAAGCGGCCCGGGAAGCTATTGATTATAGTGCCATTTCTGGGGCTGCAGTTTCTGTGTCCTGAGAGCCTCTCCAAGCGTCCACGCCTGTTGGGTCGGGAAAGCAGAAGTATTGAAATTGTGTCTACTATTGTATGTTGTTTTGTTTGGAACATTTATAGCTGTCATCATTTATCTTGATGCCATTTTGTTGTCTTTGTTGACTTTGTTGCCTCTCCATTCAGCTACCTGCTCATGTGCAAAGAGAACTGAAACAAAGAAGAACTTAACAAATACCTGCCAACCATCTCTGAGATAACCCGTCAAGTTGCGTCATAGTAACACCTCTTCTTTTTCCCATGACCATACTGTATCTTGTGGTGCTGATTTCATCGAAAACATTGAGATTTGAAAGATCATATTCTATGTAGTCATACACAATTTAGTTTTCCCTGCTCATAAATTTATAGAGATATTCTGCTGAGCTTCTCGTCAGGTTGATTTCAGACATAGCTGGCTACCTGTGGCTTATTTCCCCTATGACACTTTTCCCTCATTGCTCCCAAAGCTACTATATAATCCTGCAGCATTTAGAGCAGAAGCAGTTGAGTAACTCAGCAGCATTAGCAGCATAACGGCTCAGATTGTTTTTCCGACCTCACAGGCCATTACCTGGTCCTAAAGTGGAAGTAATAGAGAGCTGGTCCACAGGGCTGAGACCTGAGCCAATCAAGACACAAATTTACAACTTTTTCCAGTCCAAAAAGTGAGTTTTTATTTATTCAAAGAAACGTCAAAAACCTTGAGTTACACATCTAAAACTGAGCCAAAATGTGTCTTGTGATATTAAAGGAAAAGGTCAATTAAAAACAGTACATCAGGGTTGCAGATAAGGCCTAGCAGTTTGGAATGCACCCCATGGGGTTGGTTGGGGTTAGTCCTGCCTATGGCATCTTTTGTCCATGTCGCTCGCTGCTCCCATCCTGTTGTATCTGCTGCGTTACTCATCAAGTCCTTTGATTAGAGGCATGAAAGGCCAGAAAAAATAAACTTAAAACAAGAAAAAACAGCAAACAGCACACTAGATGTGCTGGAACTCCGTCCCTTGACCGTCGTGGTCAGGTTACCCCTTGCGTTGCTTCTGTTTTTTTTCTTTAAAGTTGACTAAGGCCCCATTTACACAACAATGTTTCATCTGAAAACGCTAAAACGCAGTGGAACCGCGGTGAAAAAAATCTGTGTTTACACGGAAACGCAAAGGGACCGAAAACGCTGTAGTAAGCATGCCATGCCAGTAGGTGGTGCTATAACTGTCTTGTCCAGAAGCCGCTTTTGGTAGCTCTTCACAGAAGTCGAGTTGAGCTGAACATCTGATGTATTGGGGAATACTAAGTGCAAAAGTGGAGCAACAGATTTTGTATAAAGACAGTCAGCAGATTCAGCAGCACAAGCACAACATGGTAGTTCACGACGATCGTAACAACGGTATTGTTGTTCCCTCGAAGCGGAGTGTGGCGTCAGCGTTTCAACTGAAAATGCTGGCTTACTGTTTACACATCAACGGTGTCAGCAGTGTTTCGGAAAAATCCTACTCTGGAGCCTGTTTTCAAAAGTTTGCGTTTCAGGTCGGCTGAAACGCCATTTCCGTGTGAACGCGAGGCTGAAACGCAACAAAACTTTTGCGTTCCACCCTAATACTGTTGTTGTGTAAACGGCCCCTAATGTTGACAAGAGTTTTTGTCCATACAGAATCAAGTATTGAGCACTGCTATTAGTAAGTGAGATAACTGGGTAATAAAATATCTTGATAATTTATAAGTAATGGTGAACAACAAGAACTCATGATGCATCCAAATCAAGTCCCATATTAAATCATCCAGTTTCATTCATTTATCAAGCACTTCTTAAGCCTGTAAGATTTTCACACAAATGTAAAATGTTGAATGATTATCAAGTAAGTTGAATTCATCCGAACATGTTTTCAGTCACTGTATTTTGTATTGTTCTTAAGGACACAGTTTTCTAACAGGCCATTGGATAGCTGCCTAAATAACACTTCCACTAACTGCTGAAACATCTAACACGGCTCTCATACAGAGATGTTCTGACTGCATCCACTAAGCTCTCTTAAATTTAACCAAGTGTCTGTTGCAATGCAGAAGTTAACAAGTTGGGATGAACTACCTGCTGGCACACATCTATTTGCCAGATGGTGGATTCACCTGGGTAAACAGATTTGCTGAGTCTGATTGTGTTGTCCTGGTGTGAGGGCCCACTGAGACACAGCTGGCAGGGAAGGAAAGTGTGTGTTTGATCCGTGGCATGGGTGTTAACCTGCATTAGAGGAGGTGGAACTCATCATTTTCAACCTGCAAAGAAAACCACACATATTGGATAAGAGGTTTAATGTGAAGTGCCTATATCTGAAATGTTTGTTATGTGTCAGCAGAAGTGGCATTTGGTTAAACTACATTAAATAAGATGTCCTTAAGCTAACACTGTGTCAACACAGAAGGGGAAGTGGAGCAGCATATGATTAGAGGAGCAGCAGCAGCTTCAGTGCTCCGTCTGCTTGCTCTAAATGTGCATAACATCGAGTGCAAGCAACTGTTTTTTGGAAAGTCAAAAGCCCATCAAACAAAAGCTGCAAATTTTAAGAGGTTAATGAAACTTTCACTTTGATCAATCCATGTCGTACTAAGTCAGTTTTGTTGTTTTACACTAAACAAGAGGACTGATAATGGCCGTATGTGGATAAATTCACTTGTGTCCCAGTGTCTATGCAGGGTTTTTGCGTAGCCATGAGAACGGTGAGAAGTATAAGACAGAGGATGACAAACACGGTACCTGTTGATTGCAATCTGTTCCCTGCTCCTCACCCGTTTTGTTTTGTGCGCTGACAAAACCGTTTCACGATGCCTTCCTGTCATTTAGTGAGAGTAAAGGCAGCCTCTTTTAGTGGGGCTGTCAAGATTTTATTTGAAGACGTAATTATGTGCTTGTAAGATGTAATTTCTTCAACAATTTGTTTTTTTATGTTTTTTGAATGTCCCATCACAAATTTGAACCAAAGGGAACTAAAAAATCTGCATGAAAATAGGGCTGAAATATGATTGTTGAAGAATGAAACTGGAATAATAGAATATGGGTGATGAAATACAGGGAAGATAAAAGGAAAAGAAAGTGAGTCCTTTAGTTAAATATATAAATCTAATGAAACGTAACAATCACCTTCAAATAAAATCAAACCAGACTTTCCTCTGCACATGAGCTACAGGAAGTCTTATTAGACCATCCCTGACAGAACAGCAGTTCAGCTAAGGTAAATTTTGGACAGTTCATCCCTGAAAAAGCAGCGACCTCTCACTCTGACCCTGATGGAAGTGTTCAATTTACAGTCTGAGAATAAATCCAGAGTCAGCCGGACCTGTGGGAGTGACAGACTTCTCTTTAGGGCTTCTGATGAAGCTAAGAGTTCATCTGTGCACTCAATGGTCCTTTTTCATTCTCCATATTGTTGCTTGAGAAGAGAGAATGGAGATGTCGAGAGACAACATCTTATCCCAGACTGTTCCTCACAGATGTCTAAAAATGAAGACATGTTGCACCTTATCTTTTATATGTGTCCTACATAAAGTCTTAGGGTGTATTCACACCTGTGGCTCGTTTGCTTTGTTCCAATTCAGGGGCAAGAATGATACAACTGCAGCGGTTGTCACTTGGTTCATTTGTGTTCACAAAGCAAAAGTCTGTTTCAGTCCAAAGTTGTAAACAAATGCCATGTGTGTTGATTTTTTTCTCTCATTGGTCAGAAATCTTACCCGGAGGCACTTAATTTCTTCACTGCTCCACATGAGCCCACCACTCATTTTCTTCAGTTCTTCGGTCTTCTCTTCTTCTGGTGCTGTGTGTTCTTCTACTCTTTCTTCTTCTACTGTTTTGATTGTACAGTTGTCAGCTAAGCTCATTACTGCTCACATCACTACAGTGTGAGCTACAGCTATCTGTCACTGATTAGATTCATCTTGTCTTCTTAGAAACTTAAATGTTTTAGTGTAACTATTTAAAGACAAAAAAGGTATGGTTACCTTGACATGTTTCGACGTAACACTGCCGTCTTGTTCAGCTATCTGTCAGTTGTGCCATTGCTGGGGCATTTGCTGTAGAGGCACTGCTACAGGGCTTGAATAGAAGCGAGCCTAGACCACCTATTTTTGGCGATCTTGACATGCTTGTTTTGTCCCACATCCGAGAGCGATTACTGTGCTCACATATGCCCAAACGAACCAGGGTTTCGGGGCAGGGGGGGGCTGCTCATTGTTTTGGAACAACTGCCCTAAACAATCCAGGTGTGCTTGAGCCTTGTGGCTTTTCTAAACATAAGATCTACACCATGCCTGCTTGATTTGAGCACAAGCACGGGAGGACACCACAGAAGACATTTTGTGCAAGTATGAAGGAAGTAAGGACTAGGGTTATTGTTTCAATGTCATCCATTGTGGTTCTGCTTAATGATTCCAGTTGTTATCAATTTCTGATTCTGACTCTACGATTTTAGAGCTAAAGAAGTAACAGATATTATCTAAACTATCATCTGTATCTTTACGGTAACTGCTCGCCAGTGCAAACCAAGAAAGTGTTGGCGGAAAAGAACCCTTCTTCCTGTCTGCAGCAGCTCATCTGACCCACTCCAGAATATCTAATAGAAAGGCCTTCCCAAATATACCCACCTCACTAGTGTTCAAGCAATGGTCTTTGTTCCACATCACAGCTACCAAAAAAACAAACATACGCATTGATTCAAACAGACATGTTTCTATGGACCTATACCTTGAAGCTGGTCACAGTGGATCCTAACAGTGACATGTTTCTTGTCTTAGCGGAAAAAAAACTAAAAAGTTGTCCTTACAAACTTTTGTACCTCTTTTGCCCATTCATGGAACAAAGTTGTTTGGGAGATTGTGCTTGAGTTTGCTACTGCTCCATAATGTTATATGTTGTTATTTGATTGACATGTCACTAAGACAGGACAGGGTGACTGTATTCTGTCAAGCCTTTGATACGAGTTAAACGCTTTATCAGGAACAACAGAGCTACATGCATTACTCCATTACTCTATATGTTAGAGATCTGCTCAGAGGGAATGTTGCCCCTGCAGGCAGAATGAAATATTTATTATCATTTTCACTACCAGATAAAAAAAGAACATACATTTTGTCTGCCATGGTTTACAGAAACAATCCCCCCTGACCTTAGGTCTCCTTAACATTGTGCAAATTCTTACAGAAGCATCCATTCTCATTGCTCATTAATTGCCTAATTACAGCCCAACTGTCTTTGTTTCATATGAAAGCTTACTGACCAAGAGGGCACGGCTCCCAGCTGGCGTCTGAAAACAACCCATTAATCCTTTGTCACAGCAGTGTTATGAACCTGTCAGCAACGGCACTGCATTCCATCCTGGGAACAAGTGGAGCTTTGTTTTATAGGATGCACATTGTTGTACATAAAGTCAGGTTTTGTCAGTCGTTCTCAGCGTAGGTGCTGATGACTCATTAGAAACACACCTTTAGTACAAAACAAAACAAAATAGGCAAATTACCTCTTGTGTAGCATTTACAGCTATAGGGTGGACAAGGCTACACTATTGTCAATGTATTTTGGGTACATGTTGTAGACGTGTGAAAAAATATTGATACAGCGATACTTTGGCCTGTGGTAAAATATTGGTATTTCAACTATTAATATTGTCTTTTTGTTTAAAAATAATAAAAAAAGATTTTAAAAAATCATATTTTAGTTGAGTTAAAAGCACAATATGTCTTCTGCATCTCCACTGTGGCAGTTGGTACCAAAGAACTACTCTGTATGATAAATATAATTTCAAAGTATTCAAAAATATTTTATTCCTAAACATGTGCCTGTTAGTTTAAAACACTTTAATTTTAACAATGTAGTAAACCAATATGATACTAATTATTGTCATGTTTTGCATAATATTATATTTTTTATTAGTAACATTGGTTACACCAAGTGATATTTATCAACTTCACCAAATGACCTCGTCTTTCACCCCATAGTTCTTTTGCATTATTAGTTTAATGTCACAGTAGTATTTTCGAGTTAATTGCCTGTATAAAACACTGTATCTGAATTTCTTTATTTTAACCACAAGAAAATAGAAAAGCTGTTTTCAGTCTAAAAGGTAGAATATGGCATGATATCACAATATTGGGATATTATCATACCGCAACCCATGTTTCGGGATGTGTATTGTATCTTGAGTTTCTTGCCAATACTCACCCATACCATTTAGTGCATCAAGGGCTCTTGCAAAATTAGATTGAGGTGTGTAAAAATTGCTTCACACATATCCTTTTTGCATCACATCATCTGGAGACTTAAAAGTGAGCTGGAGTCGTGATCAATAGACCCTGGTCTCATAAAACAGGGTTTCATTTTTTGTATGATACATTTGGGTCCAGTTATACCAACTCCACAAATGAGAAAAGGCCAAAATAGTGGAAGACATAGGCTGCAGTTGAATAGTCTTTTCTTTTGCTTATGGGGGTTTCTAACTGAGTCAAATGACTCAGAAGTATTTAAGTGGCAGCCAATTTAATATGAGCTGTTTGAATTCTCTAAACGCTGAAGAAAAGGGCTTTCATTGCTGCCTCGCTCCCTGTGGATTAGATACATAAAACCATCTTTTATGATTGGAGAGGAGACATCATTCTCAAAATTTCGTGCTGCGACATTCATGCACCTTTCATTTGAGTTTTATTTTCATATAACACGGTATGTTGGGATTTATGATAAATGTCAGAGTACAAGTTTGTGCTGGAGTGACCAGTCTTTAGGGATGGGTACCTTTCACATTTGAAACGATACAGTACTAAATGCCTGGTACCTGGCAATTGGTATCAGCACTTAATGGTACCACTTTTCGGTATTTTGGTGTGTGTTTATGTGATACTAAATATTAATTTGTTTAAAAATAAAATCTCAGAGTTTTTTAATTTAACATATTTATTCCTCAATATATAAAATTACAATTCTGTTTTCATGTTCTATAGGAAAATTGCCTACTCTTCCACTCCCTCACAGCTACAAGGATGTGTTTAGGTACCTAAACTTGGTACTGTTTGATTTCATGTGAATTGGTACTGGGTACTACAAATGGAATTCGGTTTGCCTATAAAAGTACCTAATTCAGTACCCATCCCTACCACTCTTGACCTGATAATGTTGCTTTGGTCACTTGTCAGTTCCAATCTGAGAAAAAAATAATACAATCAGCTTGTGGTCCAAGGTTTTAGTCAGTGCATGTAACAATGGTAAGAATTTGCCAAAAAGTCATTTTGTTGCATAAATATGCAGCCATTTGTAATGACCCTAAGGCTGTGATAGTACTGTTGTTATCACCTGAACCCCTCTTGTATTTTTTAATGATTAAGTTACAAAAAAAAGTAAAAACATTGAGAGAACAGACATGAGACGTTAAAGTACTCTCAGACTGACAGCAGCCACATGAACAAATCTAAGATGCATCCTAAGGGGAGAAAAATATATAAATATATAACTGCCTAACAAATTCTGTGGCAACCTTCTGCGTCCTTGGAGGGATTAGCAGAATCACCACAGCTAATCATGCTCTGGAGGAGATACAAAGACCGCTACAGTTTCTGACTCAGTAGTCAAAGACTGATGTGGTCATCAGGTGGAATTGCACCTCCCATATGGTGGACAGCCTCTCTGACAATAACCTGCCATTTGTGCTGCTCTGCTCACTTCTCAGGTGAGAAAAAGTGCACAATAACCCAAATGGACATCTCCAAAGCAGCTTATAGAAAATGCTTTCAGAACACTGAAAGCAGCAGCCATCATCATGTCCAAGGAGAGGACACTTAGATTGTCAATGATTGCTCTACTGCTTCACAACACAGTACCAGGCTTTGCAGGAGCTGAGAATTAAACATTTGATGCATAAAGGTTTGACCAGAGAGAGTGTGTGCACGAGATGACTTGAACCACACAGCCTTTTTTCCTTTTCACCACAGCTTTAAAAACCTGGCTTTTTCTCTCAATAGGCTCTCAATGTGAAAGTGATTCATACCAGTTTTAAGGCTGCAGGACTGGAGGTGGTCCAATTATAAGTCTAAACAAAACAAGCATTGAATTTTGCTTCTTAATACTTGGTTGATAAGGCTGTTCTTGAATGAAAAAGCAAAACCAAAGCAGACAGAAACACCTGCGGGTGCTTTCATTTTATGAAAATGATTAGATATTTAGATTTAAAGGGGAAAAAAACTTTTTTGATTTGTAATTTTGTTGCCTGATCAAAGGGTTAAAGATGAAAGAAAGGCAAAGTATCTGCATTACACATGGCTTTATAATTGTCTGTTCAATTTCAAATCCCCCTTGCTGTGTTTCTTTGGAATTGCATTTTATATTTTCCTTGTTCTTTCAAAGCCACATGGTCCTTTGAATTATTTATACGTTTATTAATTTTATATGTTAACAAGAGTCGGCAACATTTTTTGAGTATTCCTGTCAATGTTTTCAAGAAGCTGCAGTACTCCCACATGCTTACTCTACTTTATCTGCTCAGTCAGACAGCAGTGTTGGTTTGGACCCTGAAGCTGAGCTGCCAGATTTGTTTTATTAAACACGAGTAAATGGTCTGAAGGAAAACAAGCTCTGTTTTATATTTATTGAATCAAGTCAGTTCTTGAAACAAAATCAATAGATCCTGGAAGATATTCATCTGTATCCACCACTTATTTCATACTGCTGCAACAGACCAGCACATTATTATCTGTAATGCTATTCTATGAGAGCGCTAATGCAGACACAGCCTAATTTGAAAGTCAGCAAACCTGAGGTGCACACTCAGCGAGGAGCTGTCAAGTGTGAGGTTAAATGGCTTTATCAACAAAATTTCCAGTATTTTTCCATGGAGCACCTTTAAAAGAAAGTTTAGATACAGTTTTGACAGGTTATAAAAAGCTGCAGAGTAGTGAACTTAAAAGTTTGGATGATTCTATAGGCCCATCTGTCACTAATGTTCACCTTTGTACCACAGTAAGAAATTACTTATCAAGAAATCACTTATGATTCTACAGAGGTTTAATTTTGCCCACCGTATCTGTGTATTTTATTTAAAAAAATACTTTGGAAACCAACAGAGCCTTTGAAGTCCCTCAAGGGTGATCATTTCTTCTCTTGGGCGTGATGGAAAATGATTCTGCACACACAAGTTATTAACTTGTGCACACAAGAAAATAAGTAGTAAGGAAATCGGTTGTTTGCTCTTTTATGAGCTTTGCACAAGCATTTATTTTGGGGTGAGGTATCTTGTTTATTCTGACAACAGAAGCATATTAGGTCTCTCAGTCACCTTTACTGTACCAATATGCCAGAGAAAAAGCCTGAATACAGAGAGCAACAATTCAGCTTGATTCTAACCTGGTAGGGATGAAGTTATGGTCAAAAATTCAACTTTAATAATAAATAAATAAACAGAAACAGTTTAAACAGTAATTTTATGTTAATTAAGCAACAAAGAAGCTGTGCGTTAAATGAAAAGTTACTGTATGCATCTCAAACTGTGTTAAATTCAATTTATGTTGTATTAAACATCAGAACAGTGTTTAAAAAAATAGTTTTGTTTTTTTTTTGCTTTAAAGTAAAACAAAAGAACATTTTTAAAACAAAACAATAACCATAAAATGCTGTAAAATTTACCCTAAATGCCCCTGAATACCAAAAATAACCCTTTGCTATCTGAACTGTTGCATATTTAGTATTAGGTATTTAATCCAATTACTACTAATAATTATAACACTTGGTTTGATATTACTGCTGCATTGGAAAAGGTTTATTGCTTATGTGAGATAATGTTTGTTCTGATAAATGGTGTTCAGCTGTCACCCTTTGAGACTTCAGAGTTCCTGATCAAAGTCCTTCCAGTCTTCCTGAGCGTCTTTTAAATTTCAGATCCCGTCGTACAGAATTCCCTGTAGATTTGAAGCCGTACGCGTTGTCAGAAAGGATTTACCGTGCAGGCATGGCATCCACTTGAACAGCGGCGTGTGCGAGATGATAATCACTCACGTGTCCTTGTGTCCTCTGTTGGTGTTACATGTTGCTCATTAAAGCTGCTTAGTGTGGGGCCGGGCCACAGCTGTACATGAGCGGCCATATGCAGGGATCCTCCTGTCCTTTCTCCTGTTTGACACATAAGCTCTGCTGGTGCCAGATGAGCTCTCACTGACAGCTGGATGTAGGCCGGTCAATCCTCACGGGTTCACCTGTCAGCCTGTGTTTCTGTTTGCCTTCCAAAGCAACGCTGACACTTCCTCACGCGTTCTCTTCTACTTGTCTGCTGTCACTCTTTCTCCTCCTCTTCACCTTCTCACTGACTCACTGGCGTATATCACCAATACAGGGTTAATCATGTAGCTGCTTGGCATGGCTTCCCAACATAGCAGATCCTCCTACAGGATTTATGTGGTCCAGTCGGTATCCTTACTTCCCCATCCTTTCCACTCACCTCATTTCACTTATACTGTGAGGGTTTATACCTCTGTTTTAAAAGTGTTGTTATGAACGTGATGGCCAAAACCCAGTCTTAAGTCAACAGCCAGATTTCCACCAAGCAGTCAGGTATGGATCAGTACATTTTGGTATAGGTTGGATCATTAAAGGCTGTTTCCACAGCCAACCGTGCCCCCTCTTAGTAGGCAGCCTACAAGCTGGATGCCGATTGCTGCGTCAGTTACATAATAGCATGATGCCATTGCAGTGTGACGGAGTGTACCCTGCTAATAAATCCAACAAGTAACAAAAACATGATACAGTAAACAAAGACTAATGCTGGTAGACATCCAGCAATTCGCCTCTAGCACAATCAAGCGTTGTTTCCGAGAAGGCTGTGTCACAAGGAGAAATATAGCTCTGCCTTCTTGGGTCAGATCGGTGTGTTTGGCACCCCAGCGGAAGAGTAGCAAAAAGTGTGATGGTACGGTTTACTTATTTGAGAGTCAGTCCCTGGATTAGTCAATGGGAATGCCACAAAATGCGTGCTGTACCAAGAAGAATAGAACTGAACCACTTTGTGGAAATGGGATTTAGGGCTGGGCGATTATGGTAAAAATAAGAATCCCGATTATTTTAAGTGATATTGAAATCACAATTAATATACACAATTATTCATTTATTCAAAAACTTCAGTACTGATTTAAACACAACTTTAAAGAACCAGCAAGTGGCACATACAGTATTATTGATACACATAGGTCACACACACTCGCTGTGGCTGCACATGGAACACAGAAGAGCTATGAAGCACAGGAACTTGTATATATCTACACTGCGTGTCATATTAATTGTTTTTCTTCAATTATATTGTTTTTATGATTGTCAGATGGCAAAATTGAAATCACAATTAAAATCCAATTATTTGTCCAGCCCTAATGGGACTAATGTCTTATTGTTTCGTTTTTTTTCCCTTACACCCATCTTTTAGTTGATGTAAAAAGCAACTTTAAATCCGGTCCAATATATTTTCTTTCTTGGACAGATGAGTATACACTTAAAATATTTTTTTTGTAATCATTGCCAATTTTTTGTTCCATGTTGTGGGATCAGATTTTACTGAAAAAAGGTTTTGCCATTATTTAAATCCCCCTTTGCATGCATGAAGTTTAGTGCAAATTGGAAGTAGAGCAAAGCTATAAAACTGTTGTCTATGAGCCAACTAGCAAACCAGCCAATGTGAGATAAACCATGATGCTCCATCGGGGATACTATGAATTGGACCAAGAATATGCGATTGATGGCTTCTTAAATCAGGGTTTAGGACTTTCATATTTACAGTAAATGCAGAATCCTGGCATACATTTTGTTTGTGTATAAGTCTTCAATTTGCTTTGTTTCATCCAAGCGTTGGAGAACGTTTTGTCTACCAAGCCTCAGAATTTGTTCCTCAGAGTTTTAAGCCAAACATAATGTCGCTATAATTAATCAGCAGAGCTTTTTCAATTTAATTTGATTAATTGCTCTTCTGCTGAGTTTGTATGTGAACAAACAACATATGGACGTGTCATTTATCAACAAAACTCTGCTGCAGGTCTTAAAAGTTCAAATAGTAACAGCATGAGCGTAATTAACGAGGCTTTGTGCAATAAGTCATACATGGCACACAGAGGAAACTCAGAAAAATGTTGCTTGGAACATAGAACAATATCCCAATAAAAGAATATTTCCCACTTGTACACCTTGAAATTGAAAAAAAAGAAGAAACATGCACACTGATAGCATGTATGTGACATATTTCTGTCAGCATATCTGGTTTCTGTATCTGCAATTAGGAAGCAATTGAAAGTTTGATTTTCAAGTCTGAAATCCTGGAAATGTCTGTCCTGTTACATCAGCAATTGAACAATAAGTGTAAGACTTTTCTTCACTACATTATTTAGACTGGAACACAGAGTGGTCCACATCTTCTGTTTCTGTATCTGAGGCTCCTCTTCGATATCTAACCTGGTGTTAATGCTGATGGCCCCCTGTATCTGAAGAGACAGTAAAGGTGATGGCTAGCCTGAGTGGACTTCTGTCCCGTATAAAACCCTTTCCCCAGATGGGCCGAGGAAGATTTAGTGACGAGCTGAGGGGTCTTTAAAATGAGTGAGTGCTGGAAATGAGGAGACACATCTCTACACCCAGCCATTTGGACTGGAATGGCAGAGAGGTGAGCACCGAGGTCCCGTCCATTTGGAAGAGTGACAGCACAATCAGAAGCGTCTTAATCACATCTGCTTGTCCCGTTAATCAAATGAAGTACTATTGTAAAATGTTATGCCTCTGTCCATCAATGCTGCAGTACATTTTCCTTAATAATTTGGCTAACCTTCAAGGAAAGTTATTTCAGTGAACACATTTAAGGAAAAGCTTGTGACTGCTCTCTGAATTTTACGTTTTAGCATGCAATTATTATTATCACCCTTTTTAAGTGCTGATTAGGGCCAGTTTTCTGACGCAGGGCTTAATATTTCATTCAAATGACATTGAAGATCTTCACATGTGTTGGTCAACCTGTGGTGGTCTGTAGTATCTAATAAGTAGTTACCAAAATGTTAAAAACTTAAGGTTTTACTATTTGATTAGTGGAATATGGATTTGATATGATCCATGAAATATTCCAGATTTGGTTTAGATTTGGAGTTAAAGAAAATGGTCAGAGAAAATAATCCAATAACTAATTTGTGAAAAATTCAGTGGAGGCAAATTAAAACGGTATCATGATCGTTTTTTTCTTTTTAACTTTTTGTTTTTTTTTAATTATTAAGGAAACAGTTATAAAACTTAATACTTACATACAGAGATATTTAAATCATTTAATATGGTGATATTGAATATAGCTCTAGGTTTCTAATAACACGGCTTTCTAACCATATCCTTAACTCTGATTGGTCAAAATCTTATTACAAGGTTGAGTAATTGACAGAAAAATGTCAACTTCTGACTCAGGCTGGTTTTGAGGTTTCAAAAACATCTTGTCCTGCAATCCGGGCAACACCAGCAGAGCAGATGATTTTGTCTCTACATTGCTGATCTCTCAAGTGTAACTTAAACCACAAAGGGTGGTGACAATAGAGACAATGTTAAAAGTTGTAACATTTTACTCCTTGATTTTTTTTATGGATGTCAACTGTAAAGTTTGAAAAAATAGGAGCGCTGAACAAAGACAGGAATGCTAGAAAAAATATTCCTGCATGATTTCTGCTCACGCTGAATGGTTAGCGCTGCTGCCTTACAGCAAGAAGGTCATCAGTTCAAATCTTTTGGTCAAGGCGAGCCAATCTGTGTGGAGTTTGCATGCCCTTCCTTGAGCATGTGGGTTCTGTCCATGTATCTCAGCTTTCTCCAACTATCCAAAATCATGCTCACTTAGTTAATTGGCATTTCCAAATTGCCAGTAGGTGTGAGTGTGTGCATGAAATGTTGTCTGCCTCTGTGTGTCAGCCCTGACTGGTAACTAGTCCTGGTTGTACCCCGCCTCTTACCCAAAGACAGCTGGGATAGGCACCAGCCACCTGTGATAAGTGGTAGAAGATGAATTGATGATGGTCTTGCTCACCTTGTCTGATGTTGGAAATGTTGAGTTTGTTGCACAAATTTGTATACTCCAACCTATAGGTGACAAGCCCCATCATTTACAGAGGGAAATATAAGGGTGAGGATTACTGAGATTGATACTTATCCCTTCTGTGACCCACTTTTTCTTTATAGGTCATTGATTTTTGCTGGGAAAAAAAGGAAATTATGAAAAATGGGAAATTAATCCCCATTAAAAAACACAAATTAACAGTGTTACGATATGATTTCTATATCTATATCCCATGCAACCATATTTTCCAGGATTTGACAATGAACATTAAAAATGAATATTTATCTTTAGGAAAAATCAAAAGTACTGCACGATACACGTGCTTACTGTACCAGTAGCTTCTGTTCGAACACTCCTTAAAAGAAATAACCATTGAATCTCAGAGGAACACTGAAACTATTTCTTAGATTAAACTTTCCTTGTGTTGATATCCAATCTGAATGCACCATTTGGGTTGGAGTTGAGTGTTGCTAACTGAAGTTTTTATGCTTTGGCACTCTGTCAAACATGTCTGGCTGCCTCACCCTTTAGAAGCTAACAGCAATTTGCTGCCATGATTGAACTTCACTGTAATGATCACCCTACTGTTACAGTACTCATTCCCACCTGGTCTCATAAATCTCTCTAACTGCTGCGACCTTTCACCTCTGTTCAAGGCTGTGATCCTGAACACCTGTCCACCTCATAACTGACGTGGTAACTAGTCGTACTCTGAGACCTCTGCTGACTGCTCTGCCCTGTTAGCTGATGGCGTAGTTCAATCACTGCACTCAACTGAGAGACTTTGATATTATGAACACAAAAACTCCCAACCCAACATCGACTCCCTGAATAAAACATCACTGATCAATCCAGCACAGGCCCTTGGATTTAAATGTAGATTTTATCTGGCACATCCACTGTTTCTCTCCATCTCACTCCAGCTTTCTTCAGCATAATGCTTTGATATTCTTTTGTAAAAGAATGCCAAACAATAGCTGTCTTCAACTAGTGTGAACATGTTGACGTCTCTGTACAGCAAAGGTTCAGCCAGGGACAAAACACACAACAGACTCATGACAAGCGTTAAATTGCAGCCAGCTATGACCAGGTGACAAGCAATTCATCTCCAAAACATTCATATTCAGCCTCGCATCATCACTGCAGTCCAAGTGATGAATGCAGTGTGGTCAGCTCTGTGTCAGCAGTTTGTTACCTTGACTCAAATTTATGCCTGAGTCTCTGTTGTTTCTTAAGAAACAAATATCTGCATACAGCTTTTTGATTTAGGAAACATCAAAAACAAGCCTCTGCACAAATGTAAACACCCACGTTTGCAGTCAAGCTTCAACAGACTTTCAGCAACCTTCAAGTTGGATCCATTAAAGCTGGCTAACTGTCAGCGCTGTCAGTGCGGTCTGAGAGGTGGACGAGACATGTCATCCCAACAAAATTTAAAATGTGTTTCGAGGCCCCCTAGCTGAGTGGCTGCCACTCTTTCTCATCGGCAGGCAGATTTAATGCCCAACAGGGCTCCCGAGAGCAAAGCGCCAACCCCGGCACATGGAAGGGTGTATTTCTCTCTCTCTTATTTTCCATCTCCATCTCTCCTGCTCTGTTTGTTTGAAGAGTTGAAGGTGGGGGTATTGTGGAGCTGAACCTTGAGTTCCCTCGAGAGTTAGTCTATAGGTCAGTGGATTGACCTTTTTGCTGCCTCTTGAAGGCATGTGAATAGGAATTATGTGTTGAGGATTCATTTGTCACTGCGAGAAACTCTGTGCCTCCGGTTCAGTGTTGGTTATATAGATTTATTTCTATATGTCGTGTAAAAGAAGAAAAGATGTTTGGAATTGAATGTTGGTCTTAAAGTAAACAAAATAAGTTGTTCACAACTTTTAATAGAAGGAAAGAAGCAGCTTTTTCATACTTGAAACCCTTCTCAGTAGCAACAAATACTGAAGGATCTGTTCTTTTCATTAAACTGTAGGTAAACTAAAGACTTTACTGAATTGTGATAGAATTGAAATTGGAATTTTTAAGTCAGGCTGAACGATTTTGGAAAAAAATTGAATTCCAATTTTTTGGACCAATATTGTGATTGCGATTTAGCATGCAGTTTTTGGGAGGGATGTTTATCAACATTACTTATTTAACACAGGCAATAAACTATTCTATAGTATGACCAACACAACAAATGATACTGTCAACATATAAACAAGTCTTTCCTGTAGGCCAGGCCTACATGTTATAGCAGAATGAAATGAATTGATTCATGAATTAATATGCATAACATATCAGTATTTAGGTATTACAATCACAGCAGAATACTGACTGATTAATTTAACTTCAAGCCTTGTAGATGTTTAATAATAATGTCATTTATTTCTTTAAATATAATCAGAGAAAGGATCAAAGCATTGTAGAACAACAGGTCTGGAACATAAAAAAATCTGAACATAAATATGAATCCTCTCTTTTATGAATCTCACACAAAATAAAGAGCAGAAATGTAAATAAGACCAAATCTCTGGCTCAACCACTGAAGTATGTTAACATGTGGAATGCACTCTTTTATAAAACGAAAAAGAAACAGCGTTTGAACACACTGAATGTTGGTTTAAATTAGATGAATTGTTCAGCCCTATTTTAAAGATACAGTTCTCTAAAACTCACACAAAACTTGTGCCAAACACCATCTATTGTGTTATTGTGCTCATTTGCAGCAGCTTTTCAGTCAAACCAGCTCTCCACCATGTTTATTTACTTAATAGTATACCGCTGTTGTCTTTAAATACACGATTAGGAACTAATGAGGGGGAAACTGTGAAAAGCTGCTAAAAAACCTCTCTGAGCAGTTTGCAGCATGGAAAACACAGCTCACTTCTGAGATGACAAATAAAGGTGTTGAAAAAGCATCTTATTCACTGAATTTTATGGTACTTGTGATAGCTGGTATAGCTATAAAAAACGATGTTTCTAATTTATTATTTTGTAACAAAATACAGTGATGGCCAAAATTGTTACAAAGCCTACCTACTGTCATTATTCTCTGTTTTCCAAAGAAAAGAGGCATCATAAAAGGATTTAGGTCATTTTCCTTTTGAAAGGGAACACTAAAAATGATGGGCTGCCCCCTCTCACGTTCGGACATCAACCCCTTCCTGCATATTTCCCAGATTTGTATCAGTTTGAGCTGAGTTTATGTTACACTGCTTTATAAAGCAAGCATGGTGGATGATGTCTCTGTGGCTCCGAGGAACATGTGACCGTCCTCACAGTTTCCTGACATTTTACAGATCCAGTGATCGATTCAGGAATTGATTAATCAATGATCTTTTGTTGGCCTTCTCTATATTGTGCCCCTCATTACTGAGTGTAGAGCTGAAATCCTTATTTATGAGTCGATAGTCATCCTCTCTAGAAATAAGATATTTGTTAGCTGCTGCAAAGAGGCTGGTGTGACAGTTTGCTCACATGCTCCTCCTGCTATGTGTTAAAATATTCCTCAGGAAGATGCTGAATCGCCAAAATGCTACCAAAGCAAAGTTTAAAGTGTGTGAATAAATGTGAAGGATTAATGGCCTTGTATTTTTCTACATTACGGTATAATTTTGTGTGAATGAATGAATCAACATGAAGTCTAAAAAGCCTCAGGTGGCCAACGTCAAGGCGGCTTTTATAAGCCCAGTCCATTTACTGTTTAAAACACACATGGCTTAAAAATACAGCTTACCAGCTCTGTGGATCTGGAGTTGGCAGCACGTCAATCAGGACAGGAGCTACTTGACAGTCAATCAAAACTTCCTCATAGCAAAATATTGATGTACAATAGCAAGTCAGTGGCACTTAGCAGTCAGATTTAAAAATACTCTCTTCTACTGTTGAGTTAAAAGCAGACACATTTTCAATATGCCCCCTGTATGCGTGAGTAAGTGGAGGGTAGAAGACTAAATTTTGTTCACCATATGGAAAGTGATCCTATTTTCTGCAGGAGAGCAAAAAGGTGCAGGGGGGAAAAGAATATCATAATGGGAACACCTGACTTCACTGTGAGTGCATTTCCCTCCTGCTGATATTTCTGCACACTCATTCTGGACTGAATCTAAGAGGCTAGATTTCATATTGACTGCCTTATTATTCTCATTCAATTTGCAGTGATCAAAAGTGTTACTGAAATGGAAGGACGAGCTGTAGGCTTGGCTGTCTGTATGGATGCCAGGCTGGCAGCTCCAATAAAGCCTGAGGGGGCTCAAGTCTACCTGGAAGTGTCTGCGAGATGATGTGATTGTTGCTGATGATACGGGGTAATGGATGTGTATAGCTTTCAAACTACTGGCAGTCTCTCCTACTCCTCTGCCAGCAGCATGGGATCTCATTTTGTAAACACCTCCAGAAAGTTAGTCCGAAAAATCCCTGCGTCTCTCTTCATCCATCTGACTAAATAGTAATCCCACAATGCTTTGAGTGTGTGTTTCTATAATGAGAGCTTCTTTTGCTGAACCCAGACCACCCTTTGGCATTTCTGCAGTAGTTGTTTTGTGCTCAATAATGAATAACCACAGCGAAGTTACTTTATATTCTCATCGCAAACAAGCCCCTGGACTGTATACAGCTGATGATCGATTGGCCAACAGTCTAGTAGTTTGCAAATATACAGTATTCAAATGAATGAGACTGTGCAACAGCCCGAAGCTAAACTGAGGTAATGATTTATGTCTCGTGGCAAATCGACTTCAGGTAAGTACAGCCCATTTCTCACCTTTCCACAACGCTGCCTGTTTTGGCTCTTTCCTACTTGATGCACCAGTTGATGATATGTTTAATGTATAGATGTGCAGTGTTGTGTTCCTATACTCAGAGCGACCATGGCATCACTTTATATTACGGTAAAGGTGATAATTATTGAGGGCCAGAAGCAGTTATTGATGATTTCCTAATTGTCCATTGTGTTAAAGTATTGAACTATCTGACTGACCTGTTATTTTACCCTATACAGTAAAATGACTTGAAGCTAAATGTGACACCCTGAAAGGACACAGGGCAATAAACCATTATGCTCCTTTTTAACGACTGGAAGCCCAGCTGGTTAAGTCACCACCACTGACAACGCCAAAAACAACACATCATATCATCAGCAGTGTTAAAAACTCAGTTTATGATTTGCAAATATTTACAAAGTGCTTTGACTTAAAAAAAAAATCAGGATGATAATAGAATAGAATAGAATAGAATAGAATATACTTTAGTTATTCCCAAGGGGAAATTCAGGAGTCAAAGCAGCAATACAAGAAAACAAACTAAGAAAGTCTGTAGTGCAAAAAAGTCCATAAGAAAATAGATGATAACTTGGCCATCATTCTACAGTTAGCCTGCCTTGTGGTATTCCCTCTGTTGGTGGGTTAGCACAGCTAGCTTGTCTATCTTATTGGAGATAGATCTTACGTTCCCAATAATGATGGCTGGAAGGACAGGTCGATGTCATCACCTCTTACCTCACACCTCAGTACCAGTATATCATCCTCACCTCCTTCTCCTCACCTTGTGGGGAAACATCAGGCCTTACACCAGTTAGCACTGACATGCTACAACTGCTAACAGCTGATTTCACATGTAAACAATGCAGCCAGGGTTACATGTAGGATCTCCAGACAAGGAAGAGATTGTTTCAGGCTGCCACTTGGGCGGCACCCAGCATCATAACACAAACATAAAACAGTGAGGTCAGAAAAAGAGAAGTCAAGAAACTTCAACAATATAATAACAAATGGAAAAAAAGCCGACATGAATAAACAGAGCTTTGTTAGCAGTTAGGAAACAAATCATAAGCTATAGCAAACAAAGAAAATGGAAATAAATAAATCCATAAAATAGAAAACAAACAAACAACAAAAAAAAAAACAGATTAAAAGATGTGGAGCAGTGAGGTAGCCTAAGTAACACATTTAAAAAAGATAAAGAAAGAAAAATAGGTTATCAGATAAAGACTTGAAAACAACTGAGGAGATTAAGAGCATAGAATTTATGGATTAAATAAAAAAGTCCAATGAAATATAAATGAAGTTAAATGAAAGTGCAGTAAAAGAAGTAAGATCAAATAAAAGCAAGTCTGATTCTGCAAGCCTTAACTCTGCTGGGTATTATTCCAAAGTCAAAAGGCCTTGACAGAAAAGCACAGTCTCCTTTTAGATTTGAGCCTGAACTTTAGAACATCCACAAAAGAGGATATCAGGGTGCAAGATGGCTCTGAAAACCTTAATTCTACGTTCTTCTAGTCTAGAAGTAAGAAAAGAACTCTAATTTTAACACTTAAGATGTGTGCATTGTTTAGATAATTCAGCTACCACAGAGTCTGCAGGTGAGTGATGTCGAATAGTTTTGCAGAGTGTTGCTAACGAAAGCAGAGCTAGCCTGCTTGGAATTTGGTCCTTCTTGGGGGTTAACGTCGACATGTGTCTGCTGTTTTTTTCTTTGACAAAATTTGTGTGATTGTAATACTGAGCATACTATTGGAATTAATACAGTGATAGTAATACTGTACTAATTCCACCAGTGTGCTCACTGTCATTTACCATAATTATTTTGAACATATCAATGATTCAGTGTTACATTGTTTGTATTTTTTTTCCCTGTCAGACAACACGTATCTAATAGAATGGTAAGTAAAATTTAATTGAATTTGATTTAATGGTTAATTTTCTTGCAGATGTTCTTTTGCTAAATTAGGTTAAGTGGTTGAAAAGGCACCAAAACAACTTCTGCTTGCTCTGCAACTTTTAGAGTGGGATGCAGCTTTCTTTGCTGAGCTGCAGAAATGAAACATTCAAAACAAAAAGCACTCATATTTCTCCTCCTTCCGCACATGTTTTGCCTGAGGTCGTGATTATATCTGTAAAATCACTTGAAAAAATAAGCAAAGTCAATCCTGAATAAAAGGATGAGAGCCTATCTGATTAGATATACTTGCTAAGCTATCGCTAATGTTTTTTAATTTGCCCACTCAGCAACTTGTTTAAACATCATCCAGCTTTTTAATGAGTGTCCATCCAATACTGATGTTTTATGTCATAGTTTGGCTATAACTCTTGGGTATGTTCCCATTAATAAGCTTTTACAGTTGCCTGTTGGCTGTTGGGAGGCAGAAAGTTGTCTGCTGTGAAGGGGAGCAGTAACAGTTTGGGTGGGTCTGTGAGATGGAGGAGAGCCTCAGGCTGGATCCACGCCGCCACCAGAATACCACATAA
Organism: Halichoeres trimaculatus; assembly: GCF_033239565.1. Classification (NCBI taxonomy): domain Eukaryota; kingdom Metazoa; phylum Chordata; class Actinopteri; order Labriformes; family Labridae; genus Halichoeres; species Halichoeres trimaculatus. The sequence goes on from NW_027437188.1 coordinate 28,224,838, forward strand.
GCATCGCACTGTTGCTTTTTTTAGCGCCTGCTTTCCGGTTTGCAATGCTCTATTAGACAAAATGTCCATCTGCCAATATATTCAGAATGCTCTATGGAGGTTATTAACATGCCCTTGGCAAAAAGGGTTTAGCTCCGTGGGGCAAGCATCTCCATAAATCGCGGCGGAGGCAGTTTTATTACAGGTTGTAAATAGAAGCCCCTGCCATATTTTATGACAGCCATCACTAACTCATTCTGATTCTTATTACCTCTCTGTTCTTTGACTTGCGGGACCATTCGCAGACACATTCTGTGCACAAGTTTATGCAGTATAAAGGATTGATTGTAAAGGAATTTATTCCAGATGTAATTGCACCTTCAGCTAGCACCTTACTTTTAGCTTCAATTGCTGTTTTCATGTACATTATAACAAGCCCAGCCTGTTTCTGAATGGTTGTATATAAAATTTACATACGGATGCCGGTACATACAGTTTGATTGAAGAGCTGTTTAGTACAGCATGTTATGGAGGCGTAGAGCACAATACATTTGTGATTACTTTTCTGAATTAGATCATCCACATTGAGTTTGAACAGAGCACATATTTGCTTTCTACAAATGCAGTAATTATTAAGTGATGGGAAATTATACATCAGCTCATAATAAAGAGAGGTTTTTTTCATGTGTGTAATTTTGTGAATAAGAACCTGAATGACCTTTCTGATCAAATTCAAACATTGGTGTGTTGATTTCTTAATGGAAGTTGCTTTCCAGGGCGTTATGACCTCCAGTTTTCTCAGCCATAATTCAACAGACAGACCAACAAGGCACACATTGCAATCATATTCTGAATATTGCTCCCGACAAGCATTGCTTTTTTTTGTAGTCTGGCGTGTTCACTTACTTGAATTGGCTGACAAATCCATAATCTGCTTATGATCTTAAACAGTTGGCTGCCAGAAGCCATATTGAGAGGAATGCTTTATTTTGGTATGTTGCTTTGTTGACCACCATCTGTAAAGTTTTAGAACAAAAAAAGCACAGGCTGGCATGGATTTCCTGTCACTTGTTTATTTTCCAAACCAAAGCAGTGATGTCAGATTGCAGGGAAAGGACACAGTCACCTTGTAACATGAGATAGGTTTCATCAGTGATACTCAGGTTGAAAGTCACTGGGCTCAGTTTTTTTCTAAATCATAATTAGAATGTTAATCATTACCCAGAGAGAAGCATTGCTGGAGAAATAATCATTTCACTGCTGCACAACAGTCATTTAGTGAGAGACAAACAACCAAATCTATTCCATTATAGACTTCCAAACTACACCCCTGTCCTGTGCTGGGACACACATGGGCGGAGTGAATGGGGATGGATGGTTGGATTAGGAACGCCGCGAGCGAGTAGATTATCCAGTATCTGGGCAGGCAGATGCGCAGAGGAGAAAACGACTACACAAAGAGCCAGATCTCCATCAGGGGATCAATTCATGGTGCTCGCTCTGTCACTTCCTGTGAAAAAGCAAATTTCATGGTGGGTTTTCAAGAGGCCGGCATCAGAAAAACATCAAGAAGGCATTTTCTCTCTTTCTTTCTCTCTTCTCTGTTTTTTTTCCCTTCCTTCTCTTCTGCTCTTTCTACTCTCACTCTCACTCTTCATTTTTTTGGGCTCTGTTATAAAACGTGTAAATGTGCTGCGCCTTCCATCACACACATGCACAATAACACTAAAGACACACCAACACACCCATGCTGTAACCTATATTTGCTGAGTATGGTGAATGCCTATGTGTAAATTTTTTAAGAGGTTTAGCCAGCCAGAGCTGGAATGAGCGTCGCTGTTGGCTGAGTTTCTCAGCCCGGGGCCCCTTGCCTCACTCCCCCATTTCGCCCAGTGGAGCTTCATCCTTATCGCTGTCCTGCACCCCATCGCTGCTGAAGCTGGGCTCCTCTCCTGCTTGACCATATTTATCCAAGGGGCTCTTGTCTGGGGTTGATAAGCTGTCAGACTTACCAGTATGGATGTAGGGGTCCCCACATCCCCTCCACTTCACTCGAGTCTACCCCGCTTTACTTCTCTAACAATGGTCGGGGCTGTTTTTGTGACAGTTTCCCAATCAATATTTCTAAGCAATTCTTCTTCCTTGACTATCACAAACTGCACAGGTTCCCTCTTATTCCTGTATTTCTCCCAGCTTCTTGCCTGTTTTTGTGTCTTTAGATGATATTTAACAGAAAGTAAGCTCAAAACAAGTTTGAATAGGACGTGCAATGGGCTCAGCGAGACTAAAGTGCTATTTCTGGCTTTACTTCAATAGATTTATATCTGTGTGAACTAATTTTACTCAACTCAAATTCAGTCCTTTTCATCTACTGATGACACACACGCACAGGTTTGTTTTTGGATCATCTGTGCTGCTTTCTGAACTCAGAACTTCTTCCGCGTAATCTGTAATACGTCCCCTGCTGATGTTTTTTCATCTAGCTCAGACTACGGGGAGTGATGCACACTAGCTTCTGTAAAAGGAAATAAGTCTCATCTTCTCTGTGTGATGTTGCACACGAATGACTTTAGTGCTCAGAGAGAGATTACGTGTTTTACCTTTAAGGTGTAAATGCTTTTGTTAGAACAATACTACTACCATAAAAGCAACAATAGTCATTTTCAAGGTTGCTCTCTAACCGTGGCTCATGGAGGAGAACAGGCATGTGACTCAGTAACAAGCTGTCATTGCAGAACATTTACTATTAAGCACAAGAAGCTGTGCATGCTCCATGTATTTCCAGGTCGTTCTCCTCTATTCCCTTGCATCTAAACTATCCTGTGCCCAGCCTTGCTTGCAACATTTAAATTTGCAGCCTAAGGTACTGTGCAAGGGATTTTTATATGCACAAAGAAAAATCTCTGAGTACTACTGTATAACACAAAAAGCTCCAGGCAACTCATGAAAAACTCCTACTTAGAGGTGTAGACTTGTAGTAAGATATATTGTAGCATTAGAGTTTGACTTTACCTCGTCTTGTACACTTCTGGTTTGCCATTTCAAAACTCAATTAAGAGAAAAGTGTCATACTTTATAATTATGTACTTTAGCTGCAGTGTATTAGCCCAGAGAGAAGCAAACATGGAGCTTGTTTATTCGTCACTGGAAACGTGTGTTATAGGCTGATGCTCCTGCTGGTGTTTTCCAGAGAAAATACACATTTCCTTCCTCATGCACAGAAAGCTTAATTATAGTTCCTGGTGCTGTGGTTCAGGAGAGTGAGGTAACAGGAAGGAGAAGGAGAAGGAGAGAAGTGGGGGTGCTGCGTGTAGGAAACAAGTGATGTGTGATTATGAGAGGATTCAAGATATTAATTTGCAGCGTGTGTAAAAAATTATGGACTTGATCGTGAGTTTCCTCTGAATGTCTAATTAGAACATTAAAGTCATGGTGTGTGCACAAGTCAGAGTGTTCATACTCCCTGCTAGTAAAGTACCTGTTTTATGAACTCAGGAGTATAATGACCTCAGAGTGAGCACCTCTTTCACTTCCTGACTTTAAGTGCTTGATTTAGTCATCAGCATAGAACATATAAAAAAATAAACATGGTTGTAGCATCTGTGATGTCACCCAATGGTTTCTCTTTAAAGTTTTTTGAAACCAAATTATGGATGGCACCAACATGGAAATGCTAATTTAGCCTAAGTTGATCTCATCCTAAATGCAGGCAACGAGGCATTGAGGCAGGCCTCCATCTCCAGGCAAATAGCGAGAGAGTCTGTAGCTGTGCCACTAATTATGGACTCTTAAATGTAAAATCAATGTGTTCTAAAAAGATACTAACCCTGTTTATTGTGCTCTTGTAATCAAATGAGCTGCTTACAAAATACATCATCTTTGAACCAGGCTGCAAATGTAAGAGATTTTTTAAAGACTAATGTATAAGTCATTTAAATTGAAGTTGACTTAAAGCCAAAAAATTGGACCAGAGGCTGGGCCACCGCTCAGACTCAACATATGCCCCGTGTTTAAGGTGTAAATGTTGAATTGATGGGTAATTCTGGTGTTGACTTGGATGATGATCTGTAGTCATGTAGTTGACTACATGCGCACATTCCTGTCGCTGTAAAAAGGATCAAGATGCTATTTGGGTGATTTGATTAATCTATTAGTTGATCATGACATTGGTTCACTATTCTCGTAGAGGCCATTCAAGTTGATTTTAAAACTTTTACACTTCAGGAAATTAACTACAGTTTTTTGTTCATATGATTTATTGTAGGGATAAAATTTGTGTAAATACATTGAGTCTAAAATAATTTAGCAGGTAGTTTATTTAAATTTATGGATGTATTTAGATCTATTTGAAAGTGTTTGATTATGGGTGGAGTTTTTGTTTATTAGGGCAGCTAGTGTAGGTGTGGGGGTCAGTCCTTTGTTATATGCAGGTCGAGTGGAGCTTCAGCCAAAGGTTTTTTGTCCATGTGAGAGTGGATGAAAAAAAAGGGTTTTTGGAGTTTTTGTTAAGTTGGACTCATGAGATGCTTCAAGAAATGAGCCATAAATTATGGAACTTGCACCTGTCAAATAAATGGACCATCAAACGCAGATCTGTGAGTAATGAATTTATTTTTTGGAAAGTAAAGTGGAAACACATCAGAACAGCAATTAAGGCTCCTCTCATTCAGGTGGCTTTTTAAGTACTCTGGAAGGATCTGCCACTATAATTCTAATAATTTTTTATTAGTTAGTTAACTAGCATTCTTTTATTAGTTTCAATGCTAGGAATAACCACTTGGACTGTTTGGAGTAAAACAAAACTGTTTTATCTTTGATGGTGCAAAAGTTTCAACTTTTCAAAATAAAAACTTTCAGTTTAATTCATAAAAGATAATCACTAACTCTTGGATTTTGATCTCTCTTTTGCATGACGCACTACTTCTTGAATAAGTAGAAGTATGCTTAAAAGACATCGCTAATGCCCATTTTGTACAATTAAGGTCAAAATGCAAAGAAGCTAATCAGTGTACTATACTGTACTCATTCAGTTACTGTTTAAATACTTACATATATAAGACTTGATCTCATCATGTTATAAACAATAAACAGACTCAGAGTTGTTTACTTAATGCCACAAAGTACTTTTACTCTCCTTATCTCATTTATCACAACACATTTACACACTGATAACACAGGATGCTACTGTACAGTGCCATCATTGTTAACCCATTCATACACACTCTTCGAACAGGAGTACTTTTTGGTTCAGTGTCTCACTCAAGGACACTTTTGCAGGAACTAGGTTTGAATCCCCAACCATCTTATTGAGAGACAACCCACTTTACCACTGTGCCACAGCAGCTGAACCAGAGTAATAACATTTAAACGTGTCAAAAACATTTTCCAAACAATTTCTCAACATTAACTAACACATTTCTCCACAATGATGTTTCATGACTTCTCTGCAGAGATAATTCTCACTCTTTCATGGTGAGCTGTCACAGTGGAGGGGGATGGGTCAGGAGGTAAGAACCTTACTCTTTCCCTCCCACAGTACTTCTTTCTGATCTTCTGCGCTCTCTATCTCCCATCCTCTTCTTGCTCCATTGCCTCCAGTTAAGCCTGGCACCATCATTTGGCAGAGAAGATGCAATTCCCACAAAGATGTCTCACTGATAAAGAGCATCTCCACTAATATAGGCTCTCTCGCCTCTGTTTCTTAACATCTACCTACAACTCCTTCTGACTCAGTCCAACACAGCCCTGAAGAAGTCTGTCTGGAGTGTGGAGGGTGGGTTCTGCCACCACCTCTCGCCTCCTCTGTGATGTGAAGCTCTGAGGAGAGACTGAGCGCAGAGGAATGAATTCCCTGTGAACGCCAGAGTGAGGAGGGCAGGAAATAATTCAGCAGCGGCTCCAGCAGGAGCAGCAGCAACGTCGGCATCGACAGCGGTGGCAGCAGTGAGCGTGAGAGAGACAGGGAGAGAGGGAGAGTGTGTGTGTGTGAGTGAGAGAGCTTGAGTGAGAGCGAGTTCCTATGCACTGTGCCGAGCGAAGCTGAGCCGTGCCGTTGCGTGGCAAGCTGTGTGTTCCAGTTTGGTTCCCGTGCGCTCTGCTGAGGCAGGGCTTACAGAAAGGGAGAGATGTGGCTCCACTCGGAGCTCCAGCATCAGTGAAGACCAGCACCCTGCCGGGGCATCACAGAGCAGCATGGTAGGACTACAGACCCACTGCTGACACCAGCGTGACTGATGATGACAGCCCACGCGTGGGTTACCATGCGCCACAGCCGCGCTGCTCTGGGAGGAAACACAGCCATGTGAAAGTGACTCGGCTGCCAGCAACTCTTGGACATGTTTTCCAGGGCAAAGTCTGGATTTCTTTCTGTGTTTGAACTTGTTTTTTTTCTCTTGGTGCTGTCTGGCTGTCCCCAACTCACCTATCAGGCACGAACTAAAGGCAGATGGAACAAGGGGGGTAAGTGATGACGGCGACTCTGACCAACATCTGTGATGTTCATTCAAATTTTTGAGTTAAAGATGCTGAGCTGCTTTGTGTTTTCGACAGCTATTCTCAGGTGATGTTAGGTGTCAGTGTGTTAATGCAGGTTGACACACTCCCCTCACAGGCTGACCTTGCTTGTGTAGTGACACCACACTCATGAGTCTAAATGAAGTGTATTTACCTTTTGTTCTTCGCGCTTCAGAATTATGACTCACTGTTAAAGCTGAGGTGTGGTGGATGAAGTTGACCTGCTTTTTACCTTGGAGGAAGTGATGACCAGACGTAACCACAGACTTGTTTCTGTTTAACTTTTCTTAGTCCAGCTGTCCAACACTGAGCACATTAACATTATTTGGATTTAAGTTCCTCTTATTCTTCTTTTATTGCCTCTTCTTTTGTTCCTTTATTTCAAAACCCTCCCTCATGTAACTCATAAAACACCACCTTTTCTAAGTGGCAGGGTGTGCAGAGATCACATTTTTGGGTGCACCCTCAAATGTTTGGTTGGCAGGACATGCCACCAGTGTCTCAGGGCTGTGATGCTTGGTTTAAAGACTTAGATCACCAGTCTTGAGGAGAGGTGTTAATAATTCATCTCAGCCCCTCCGTGGGAGCGGTCCTCTCGCCTCTCTTGTAGCATTTAATCCCCTTTGTCGGATTAAAGGAACCTCTAATCTTGGTGCTAGTGCTCAGTGAGAAGGCTGAGAGATGCTCCCTGCAGCCTATCGGCATTGTTAGCACTCGAGGCTCGCGCTCTGTGGGATGTGTGTGTCTTCAAAGAGACAGGGTTACCACCGTGATCTATTTTAATGATTCCTTGCCACTTTGCTTTTGCTCCTGTTCTGCCTCGCCTGCTCTCCACTTACATTCCTTTAGTAATATCTCTTTGACACCCTCCCTGTACCGTTGGCACGCACTTCTCATGGACACGCATCATTACCACTCCAAAGTTCTTACTTAATGTCCTGGACTATGCTTTTAAGTTGAATGAAAATTACCCACCCCTTTAAAAAAAGTTTCTCTTTTGATGTCCAGTTGTGCCTCTAACTTTAATTTCTCTTTCTTATGAGTATCTTTAAACAGTTACATTTTAAACAACACGACTAGGTAATAGAAATCCAGTCACTGAAGATTTTGCTGTTAATGTAACATCAACTTCCAACAGAAATGAAATTTCCTCCTAGAAGAAAGTTTGATTCAATCCAAACTTTAAAAATACCTCAAATATTTTCATCCAATTTTGAATCACTCAAAGCGATCGCTAAAATGTTTTCAAGGTTGCAATTTGATTAGTTTGGTGCAGATATGAATTGGCAATCTGTAAACCAAGGGTAGCAGCAGATCGAGTCTGAAATCCCAGCTATCAGTGGCCTCCTGTGAAATGGAGGGCACCGACCTCCCTTGGAGTAATTAGGCCATAGACTCTTTCCTACCTGAGCACAGATGAACAAATCATCCCACAGCCACTCTCTGGATTGGAACCTTGTTTTCTTTAATTAAGGTTTCGAAACACATTTAAAAAGGCCAGTGTGTCCTTATTAAGATAAGAAGTCTGTGCTGGGGTGAAAACAGGTGTCAGGACAGTATCATTGGGTATCTCTGAGTAATGACCATTCATGGTGGTTTTAAACTTACTAATTGTCATGGTTGTTTTTTTTTAAACTGCTTTGCATTCACCAAATTATCTGAACTTTCCTGTAGTGCTACTTCTGCAGACAAGCAATGAGTCATAGTTTTCATGGATTGCCTAAAACAGTGTTTAATTGGCCAGTGAACTTAAAAACTATAAATGTACATGTGTGACAAACCGCTAACTTTATGAACAAAGGTTATTAAGACTTACTTGCACAGAGACACATTATATACATCCTTTCTAAATCCTGATTTTGAGAGCTCACTAATCAAACGTTAATTTAAAAATTTGTTGCAGAATTTTCACCTCTCCTATCTTAATGGATTTGTTTTCTATTGTTCCAAGTTATAAATTAGATGAAGTTGTAAATGGTATGCGAATTAGCAGCTGAAAGGTTGGAATTTTATATTAGACTGAAAGAAATAGATGAAACTTCAAATAGATGTGATTTTTTTCTCTAAAACATGTGCTGTCATTATTTACAGATTAGGGGTGCATTGATCACAATTTTCTGGCCGATAACTAATCACCGATCTTTAAAAAGCCTGATATGCCGATACCGATTTGGGCTTATACTGATTATTTTTTTTATTTTTTTATTTTTTTATTTTTTTATAACTGACAGCATATACCCTCAATGTTCCAATCTTATTTTATTGAAAATCACTGAACAATACCTGTGAAACAATACAATCTTTATGTTTTAACTTAAACAACAATAAAGTGTCCTGAGTTTTAGGTCTCAGGGCAAAAAGCAACAATGGCTGGCTGTCAGACCTTCCTGGAGGTATATAAGATCAGTTTCATATATAAGGATGAGCTGATCCCCGATCCCCCAAAATCAAGGAAGTAGTCACCGATCGATCGGTGCATGTCTAGTACAGATCTTATCATATTTTGTCATTGTTGACTGTTTTCAAAGTGGCCTTCACAACAGCTACCCACACTGCAAACAGTAAAACTGGACTCTCCAGGGATGGCGTGGAAATATCTTGAAAAGTCATAGTCCAAACTTCTGGGTCAAAAAATGAAGCCAAAATCACCCGGGAGGCATTGTGTCTTATCATGCAGTGTGTGCAGGTCAGGCTAAGCCGGTAAAATAAAACTCCACAGCGCATCAGCTTTTCCTAAACAGCCTACATGTGATATTTCATCTACGTGGCCTTACGTTGCATGGGCTTCTTTGCAGTTCCTGAACCACTGTGGCTATCCACAGTGGCTTTCTCCAGCACGTCGCATAATCCTGCTTTCATTCCCTGGAAAGAATGTAAGGGCAACATATCAAAAGTGTTGTAAATACAAAAAGTTTGAAGAAAGTTTCTGACTCTGTGAGACCAAACTGTGTTTCACTTTGACTTTTAGCTGACCTGGCACAGCCTGATGTATGCTGACTGTGGGTAGCCGGTGGATTAACACCAGGTGTTTACAGCTGCAGTATGGTCAGAGTTGCTGCACAGTGTTGTTTATTGTTATCCAACCTCTTGAGGATGTAAAAAAGTTCTGAAGGTCTTCTGATCACAAACTTCATGAATTTTCTTTGTAAGATGACGTCGCTCAAAATACAGCATATTACTGTTCCTGTTATACTCTCATAGCGCCCTGCAGAGAGCCTCCGTTACTAATATTACACAGGCGCCAAGATCAGGAGCAGCACAGATTGAAGTGCGCCTGGCGATAGGGGGGAATCCAATTGGATGTATTACAATCCCAGCAAACCACAATAAATGGTAATGTGCAGACAGAACCAGGTGGAGAGAAGGCTGAGAGTGTTCACAGGTTGCTCAGAAGACAAACGATATGTGCACCAGCCCCGGTTTGGAAACAGGGTCATTTTTCGTAATGTTCTCAACAACTGATTTACTAAACAGGGTCCTGCTGAGGCAGTCAGTGTAAGAGTAATGGTTAAAAGAAGTGACCAACAGCTATTACAGAAATACCTCTCACACTCCTACATCTCCCACTGCTGTGTGTGTGTGTGTGTGTGTGTATGTGTGACCATCCAGAAAGGGAGTGAGAGAGTATCAGATTTATGGACCAGGAGAGGTGAGCAGAAATTAATACTAACACTTCCTACTCACACAGGAATAGAGTAGCCTGCTGCAGAACGACAGCCTGAACTGCTGGGTTCATCACACTGTTTGCACATACAGCATAACTGAACAATTAATATTATAATGCCACCCAGGGCAGCCAGCTTCAATTTTGGTGAAAATGTCCCTTACAACATTTTCTTTATTGAGGTTGCCTTCCTTCTAATTGAATTTACTTAATTTACTACTGCTAATTAAAATCACTATTTAATGATCAACTCATTATTGGCTAGGCTAATTTGAGCAGCTTATAGTGTTAAAAGATAATTGTTTTAATCTGTACACATTAAAGTAGCTGCTGAGACATCACTAAAAATGAATGAAACACAGCAGGAATCCAGAGAAGTCACACCACGGTAAGAGTTTCAAACCAAACCCAGAGGTCGAACTTATCTCCAATCAGGGTTCATGTAGATTCGGTCTTAAACTATAGATTAAATTACCGGTTAGTTTGTCACTTTTTAGTTTTTTTTTGCAAGTTATACTCTTAGTTTGGTTTTAGCCTGTGACAACTCAAACCATACATTATTATTCAAAAACAGTGTTCACATTTAGTCAGTGCTTTCATCTCCTTAACTTGATTAGCCAATCAAAAATTGGTACCAAGGTTGTTTAACTCTGTAAACCAGTAAATTCTGAGCGCCCAATGAAAGGAAAGGGTGGTACAAAAAGATGAAATATAAGGAACTGTTTCTTACTTCACAGTCAAGACACAGATATTTCCGCTTTGGCCGCCATAGCTATATTTTTCCTTCTCTGAAACATGAAATTTCCTTCATATGAAAGCTGGACTAACCCTTCCGAAAGGACTTAATTCCACATTTACAACAATCCCTAACTCTACCTATGCTGACAGGCCGGTGCTTTCGACTCCAACATTGTCTTTAATTATTTAAAGCTGATTAAAACTGTAAAAAGTCTTAATAATTTAGCTCTAATATTTCCCCAAACTAGGATAAATCAAGGAAGGGTGAGAACGTCAAAAAATCTCTTGCTTTAGATCATAATTGTCCAACATATAAATCCAATCTCATCTTTTTAGCTCTTCTCTGTTTTGTCTGTTTTGAATTAGAAGGCTGTTGGTGAACGTTTATTACTTTTATTAATCAAAGCAACAGTTTTAGAGACTTAACGACAGAGGAATTTGATTACTGTCCTAAAATCTTCATGGATGATTTCCTGTGATAGTTTCTTGTGTACAGCTTTTCTCTGCAGTCATAGTTTCTTGTAGTGCATCCTCTCATCCTTTTGACTGCAGCCATAGATAATACAGCAAAACCAGCTCCTGGTTGGTTGTTTATTTCTGTTGCTTAGTCCGACGTTGTGGGTTATGTCCCATCATCGAATATGACTCCAGCTAAGTGTTTTTATTCTTTATATTCACAGCTTGTGTCTCTACTGGTGTATATACACACACACAATGCATTACTCCATCATGTTCCTACCTAATTTGATTAGTGCTCTGACATCTTCTGCTTGGCTTAATTTTTTTTTTGTTTGTTTGGAGTGAATATTGCCGTCAGTGACTCGAGACCTTTTCATTACTTTTTGTTAGCTGGTGAAAAAAAGATGATGCTTGCAGCATGTTGACTTATTATTCTTATTTTTATTCTAATTCTTGGAGCTGTGGTAGCTCAACATAATGGCCTGATTTCCTGAAGACTGGACTCTGTTATTGTATGAACCAGGTTTCTCAGTATGCACAATTACTATTAATGGACAACCCCCCAAAACCCCTCTATTCAGCCGCTCATGTCCTTGTCTTAGCATTAAGCCAGACCTCGCTGCAGGGAGAGAAATATTATTCAACTAATGGGGGAAAATTAGGCAAAGGCCTGACAGAAAAATTACATCACTGTCATTACTTTTAATTAATATGTTTTGACTTGTGTCTGGGGGCAGGGAACACAGTGAAGGCTGTCATAGAGCAAGAGGAAAATCACTCTCTATCTGTTCGTGTGACGTTTTGCTGACAAACTCTGACTCACTTTGGTTTCACTGGTGGGAACTCTGAGAACCTGTTTTGAGCATCACATGTATGCTAATGTCAAAATATGGGCCAAGTCTCTAGTTTTCCAAACAGTTGATGTTCAAAACAAAACATTTACAAGACAGCCAACAAGCCCATTTATAATGAAGCAGACTTCACTCCCTCATAATTACTCAATAATGTTGAAAAAGACTAGAAAGGCTGAAAATGTGCCTGCTGTTCCTCTTTCCATCCAATTAGATCATTAAGCTTTGTACCACAGCAGGTTGGGAGGAATCAGTGTCTTCAATGTACTAGCCATAATTTTATACGCCTACGTCTTGTTAGAAATAAATGTTATGAGTACAGACTGGAAAGTGTGGGCGAGATAACAGATACAGTGCAAACAGGATTGAGTCAGTTTGAGGTAAATGTTGCTGTCCAATTTAAAGCATTAGAGAGCTGTTAAAAAAATCGAATCTGATGATAAAGAACTGAGCACAGCCCGACTTTGTTACAGCATTGTTCAGTGTCAGTGTGAGATATGGGGGGAAAGAATAGAATATGCAACACACATGGATGTATGATACACACATGAATACAAATGTTGAGGACTCAAAACACATTATTAACATAAAATTAACATAACATGAATTAATTTGAAAAGAGTGAAGATTCCCCTTTTGAATTAGCACTCATACATTATGATACAAAGAAGTGCTTTCACTTCATATTAGCATGCAGGCTTTATTTGTTGTTTCATAACTTGTCCAGTCAGAACAAGGCTCTTTTACACCTCAGTCATTCCTTCATTAGGCCAGCATCAGAGGTAGTGACAGAGGAGAAACAGCATCACTACAAATGTTGAAGTCAGGACAGAGCAGGAGTTTGTTCTGGTCCCGCTGTGAGATTACAGGTATGCCTCTGAGTTTCTGAGTCTCTGTAAAATTCAGGAACGCAACTAAAATGAAACTATTAACCCATGAACCAGCAGCCTGCCCACCTAGCCCCAGAACGTTTTGACTTTGATTTGAATACTGAGCCTTGCAAATTCAGCAAGGTGTTTCAAATCTTTATACTACAGTGTTTACATTGTAGTCTTTTTGATTGACACCTCATTTGACCAACTGGGTCAATCTATGGTCTCTAGAGCCAATAGTATCCAGAGCGTGACATTGCATGCACTCTTAAGTTTCAATTTCACACCCTCATTCTTTTGCCACTACATTAAAAACAAAAGAAAAAAACAGAAGAGGATAAAAACATTCAATTTCTGTATTCTTACTTCAATAAATACATTAACTACACAAAGAAAACACAATTTAAAGAAAACTTCTACAAGACAAAAAGTCTCCAGGGGGGGCATCTTAGGAGGCTGGAGGTTACGTTAAATAGACATTTTAGTCATGGTGTAATGTTTCATAAATCTTATCTGACATCATTTCAAACCCTTTAATTTTTCTCTTCTTAATGGCTGAATTTACTTGTTCTCTTAATTTTGTCTTCCTTCCCAATCCTCAAAAAAGTTGGCAGGGGGAGACAGAGTTGTATTTTTTGACTTCATATCAATTGAACTTGTTCAGTTTATCACCGAATGCATGAAAGGGAAGAAACTAGAAAACAGCTGAAAGTACAAGGCTATCTGACTGCATGTTTCTTTTTTTTTTTTCATCCAGTTGCTTGTCCAAATTTACACAGGTGTTCCATTGAAAAGCATGTCCTTTCAAGGCGTGCTATTGAGCTTCTCTGCACATAGGTAGAGCCAGGATCCTGGGAGCGTTATTTTTTTAGAGGATATAAATCTATCAAGGTCCACTTGTTTTGAAACCCTGTTCAAGAATTTGGAACAGAGTATTAAAAAATGCTCTCTTTACCCTGGCAATGCAAATAGTGAGAGTGGTGGTGTGGTGTGAATTGACTCTGTGCAAGGAGCATCAGTTGTTCATGGGTTTTGGTGTACTGAGACACGCTTCTCCTAACATCTTCAAAAGAAGTGTCAGAATGGAGCGCCAAAACATTTTGGCTTTATTAATACAGTAAACTCGTTTGTGACCTTAAACGTCAAGAAATGTACAATTACCAAACTCTGATATCACTCCTTGCTACAATAACAGCTATAAACTAGGGATGGGTATGTCTAGCTGAAGAGCTATTCAATATTCGCTTGTAACTATTTGAAGATTATTCAAAGAATGTGCCCCCTGCAAGCTGCCGCCGCCGCCACCGAAACACATACCTGTTTGCTCTGCACATTGATGATCAAACTTACTTCCTGGGTGACAAAGCCTATCACTACATGCCTCACTTTCACAGAGCTGTGCAGTTGTTGACGACTTGTGATATGCGAGACTAACTCTGCAGAGTTTGCACTGTACCCCATTTTCGTTCAGTTTTACGAGGGAGTTCCTTCCCAATCCATATTTGAACATCTCTTGTTCTTGTTTTGGGTGTAAATCCTACAACCTGTTCACTTCTGGTTTGGCTCCTTTCATTATGTCAGTTTATTGCCGTGGTCAAGTTAAAATATGACCTGGTTTGGACATGGTTTGTTTTATTTTTTTGAAAGTCATTGGGCATTTTAGATGGTTTCCGCACAACTTCCTGTCCCACTCAACCTACAATTAAATTATACATCATTATCACAGCTGCGTAACAGCCCCGGCATCCTGCATAAATCTTTGATCTGCCGCAGACAGGGCAAAGCGATCTTTACATAAACTCTCGATTTTTTTTATGTTAATGACTTTTCAAATATTCGAAAATCATTGCCCATCCCTACTAAAACCAGAATCAAAACTAAACCACCTCACCTTGAGTTTAGCTCAACTATTTATTTGGTGGCTCTTAGGAAAAAAGAATTCATGATGATTAATTTGGCTGTTCGCATTCACACATGTCCAATCCAGGTTTTTTGGGAAATTTCAGAGGTTTGTGTAAATGCACCAGAAGTTATAACAATATTTAGTCGGCAAATCTGCAAAGGCTTTGTGTTTATGTAAAATAGCAGCATGTGATTTGTATATCCGTAGAAAGACGAGTTACTCAGGGTGATAATACACTGAGACAGTGAAAGAACTGATGGAGTAAACTGTTAAGAGTGCCATCACTGAGTATTACACTTCCTCCTCCTCCCTCCAAGCCCCACACCCACTTGCCAGCTTAATTGCCACATTCCAGTCGCACGTCCTCTAATGAAGCTGATTCCTAATTGCAGTGGAAATTACACTTTACAATAACAGTGTTTTATGGCTGAATTTCACACGGTAAATATGACAACTTAGTGTGATGGATTTAAGTGGGCGCCTTTTACTGCCCAGGACCCTTGGACCCTGTCATCCCCTGACTTGGCTACATTTAAGTTGCAGAGTATGTGCCTGGTCACATGAGAAGACGTTTCACGTGTAATAGTGTATGCATGGCTGCCTTCCTGCACTCCATATCTTTCCCTTTTGCTTCTCTCTCATCCGCTCACTAGAGATGAAGATGATGATCATGCAGATGAACGTGATGGCATTCAAGTTATGTGGTTTAATTTTTTCATTTGAGCATTCTTAATGCAGCTAGAAGTCTAAAGAGAAGTGTGTAGTGCTGTTTCTTTACTTTCCAGTTGAGTTTTTGAATCTTTATCATTTTCCTGGAAATGTCAGCAGCTCAGAATGGAGTAACATCAGCGAGTCTCTGCCCAACTGAATTTTTCAGCTGTTTCCGAGAAGATGATGCTGTCATGGTCAGAAACAAAAATCCTACTCAAAGCATGTCAGTAGACAGAAGTATATCTCAGAGCGCTTTTTTACCTTATCTCTGACTGTGTGCCTCAGTCTAACTCTCTTTCTCTCCATATACCTCCTTACCTCTCTTTGCTCTCTGCAATAAAACTTTAAAGAGATAAGAAGCTTTTTTCTATTTCAGGGTCACCATTAGTCTGAATAATGCATTGACAAGAGAAGAGCAGTTTGAGTTCTATGGAGGATAGAAGCACAGCCTTCAATTAAATTATACATCATTATCACAGCTGGCAAGCCTGGTGCGACGCTACCCTCTCCATCCTCCTCTAAATGTTCCATGTTACTGTCTTGTCCAATATGGTGTGTCAAGCAACAGCCTCTCCCTGTGCCAGCTCCGAGCTGGGATGCAGATAAGGCCGCCGGAGTTGGATGGAGCTGCACATTAAAAAGGAACAGGAACATTTAAATGCAGGGACATGTCTTAAAGGAACAGACTGGTGTAGCTCGAACTTCCTTTCTCCAACAGAGATTGTTGTTGTCATTAGACGTTGACCATTGCTTGATTAAAAATGCTGCCTCATTTTTCAGTCAAAAGCAACATTGTCCAAAAGTTTTTTTCTGTTTTTATTTTTCAACCCAAAGTGTTTGTCAAGAGTCTGTCTTTTGATTTTGACCTTGAGCTCAGAGTTTACCCTCAACACATTATTTCCAAGGTCTGGAGTTTATTTTGACATTCAGATTTTCCTTTCTCTCTTCAGAAACTTCTGAATGTGCCTGTGTGTTGTTGATGAGCAGAATTCACCATTCAATTTAATTCGTATCAGGAGGTGAAACGTTTATTCAGTTCAGGATGTGTCTCACCTACTGAAAGCACATGATATTGAATCATATACATGTTCACTAGGTATGTTCCAGAGTTGTTTGCATGGAAATTTAAAGGAATATTTCAGTTTTTTTCAAGTGGGTTTTGTAAAAGTTACATGTCACAATAAATGTGTAGTCATAAAAGGTCCTATCAGCTTTGCCCCTTTAATTAGAAACTGACAACAAATAGGCTTCTTGGTATCTACAGGTGTCTCAAAATAAGATAAACTAGGTAGTGGGCCCAGCTCTGTTTGCAAAAAATATTGTAACCTAGCTTTCATGCTGTTTCTCCCAAAAGTTTAAAAGTGTAGCTCATAGAGCCCCACTTAGAAAAAGTGAACTATTCCTTTAGATTCAGACTAACTGATAGAAAACAGCCCAAGGGTCAATCCTGATTGTACCCCTTAGCCCCCTAGACCTTAAAGCGTTGGAAACCATAGACTGTATACCGAGTGGACAGTGTGGCTCCGCCATTTATCATTGTATGGTTTTGAAGCCAAAATACCCCCGTCACAGGCGCTGCCATTGTAGCAGTTGCACAGCCAGAGTCTGCCTAGTAGAGACGATGAGGGATTCTGGGAGAATCTGAGTGGAGCTGGGTGACAAAAATAATAACTGTTTATTTCTTTCGAGAGTCCAATCACTTCTTGACTCTGCCTCCAGACATATTTCACAATCCCTGAAAAAAATACACGAGAACGGCAGCTGTTAATTATCGTTAAACCTTACATAAAGCCTCATTTTTAACCTCGTATAACTAATGAAAACAAAACTTTTCAGAAAAAAAGAGGTTGAATACAAGGCAGCCAAATGATATCTTCAAATCACCACAACGATTGGACGTCAGAACATTTCTACGAGGAGTATTAATTTTTTAAAATTTGACCACAGCCCATCTGGGATGGGGGGAAAGCCGGATTTTTTAACCTATACTGCAGCCAGCCACCAGGAGGAGCACTTTTTGTGGAGACCTCCCTTCGAGCCGAGCAAGCGGACGTCCTTTTTTTTTTTTTTCAGTCTATGGTGAAAACTGCTTGCACGGTGAATTACGGGAAATTACTCATAACACTTCCTTTCAAGTGAGGTCCTGGGTTTTCTTTGTTTCAAGGGCTGTGCAGCTCTTCCCCTTAAACTTACAGAGCATTGGGACTCCTCATTCATCAGACATGATCGTGCAAAACCAAGGGCCAAGTGGCACAACTGGGATTGGCCCTAAATCTAGCACAAATTCTGAACAAATTCCCGCTAATGTTTGCAAAGCTAGCACCACTAGCCTGCAGTCTTCCTTTGCACGTTGAAATCAACATACCTACAACGCTCTAGTCAAATAGCTATCAGCCAGTTTAACCAGACACAGCCTACAGACATATTCAACTCTTTTCTACATCAAGATACTGCCAAACTACATTGCCCTCTCATCTTTACTTTTTTTACATCTGGACTCCGCCTAGTTGGGTACAGCTGTGCTAAAGCTTAGACAGCAAGGTGACAATGTTAAGAGGATTAAACATCTACATCCTGCATTGGCACCACGAACAAGTTGTCACTCCTCTGACAAACTTGAGGAAAGTCAGAATCTCCCATCTGTATGGTTTGATGTATTTATTGTGTAACTTGGCATGAACTGTGCCTGAACTCTGAGTGATTCCCTGTGCTCTGAGTCCTGTCGTCTGAATCCTGACCAAGCTATTACACACCCAGACTGATACCTCTGCTCCGTAGATATCATACTAAATACTGAGGTACAAACATGCTGCTACTTAATTATATTAGGCATAGCCTCATTAGTAATTTTCATAAACTCTAATCAGGTGTTTATTGATCATCTGCATTCTGAAGAAGAAACTCAATCTTTAACTGAGAAATAAATCTAGCCTCAGATACTCAACATGAATAGATTAGGATGGGGATTAGGAGCTAAATATGAGATCCCTGAAGCATGCACTGTGTACACACATAAGTTTGTTAGACACATGAATAACCTCCAGTGATAGCATAACATCATTAATTCAGCAAAATGTTTTTAGACGTAGTTAAAGGCTGTTTGTTGGGTTAGACATGGGTCTATGGAAAGGGAAGTAGGCTACACTTTGCTTTTCGCCTCGCGGTATAAAATATGTCCAGCCCCATGCTGAATGTCATTTTCAACCCCAGGAGATGCAGCAATAAGCTCAGGCTTTGTGGGAAATATGTCAGTGCAAAATTTATATGAAGTAAAGGATTTGCTCTGCCAGATTAAGGTGTCTACAAAGGCCCTCTTTACATCCTGCATTAGCATGCGTCTTATCCAGATTCTCTGACTTTTCCCTCACAAAGATGTCACCAAAATAGCGCCGCAGTTCACAAAGTTCTATTTAAAATGAAAAGCTCAGGGAGGGTTTATTTAGGATACGACCCTTGATGCACTTTCAGTTACTCTTTGAAAAAGAAGTTCAGGAGGAGGGAAAGTTTTCACATTGGCTTGTGTTAGATGGTGTCTGTGAGTAGACTTCCCATGCAAAGTGTGCAGGACATTTTTTTTTACCAGCACAGTGCAACACGAAGACTGCGATGTAATGACACAAAAAACAGCCAGCCTGTGATGGTGTGTGATTTAGCCTACTTTACAATATTGCAGGGTGAACACAAGACCCAAGAGAAAAAGGCAACAATATTTTATTTTATCATCTAGTTTGACACAAAGCAAGCGAAGTAAAGGTGTGAAAGCATGCTCAGACTTTCTTCGGGTCAATCCCCCAGATCATGTTACAAGTGGGAAATGTACGTGGGTTCAACAGGAGCGTCAAAAAACCAAAAACTCTTAAACCAGAATTTATTTGGAGTGTCTGGGCCTGGCAATAAAAGATTCAACACTAGGAACAACTTAATTTTCTTTCCTTATTGCTTTTTAAATAGAAATCAGTGAACTCTTGATGACTGATAATCGTGTCATCTTTTTGCTCATTTCGAAGTAATAAAGAATTTTCCCTCTGGTCCATGATGAGGATCTGGATCTTGGGTCAGCTGTGCTTGGAAATATGTTTTGGATGATTAAGCTTAAGCCCGATAATACAAGGCAGCTGCTGCTTTGTTTTGAGAGAGGTAGGAAGTTTACACTTTATAAGATGCCCTTTAAGTTTTTCTCTTAAATAGTGAAAGGAGTGGGATTAAAACAACCCCACAGTTTAATGCAGAATAACCTGCAGCAGTGTCCAGGTCTGTTTCTGTGAAGAAGACATTCAGGACTGTCAGGAAATAGCTCCTCTCCTTTGAAAAGAAGAGAAAGCTGGAGTTGAGAAGGATATTCTCCAGTGTGTTATTACCTGCCCCATATTAGTGCTGCATTATTAACATTGTCCTTAGCCCACTAGTTAATTAACCCCAAAGACCTTAATTTACTGACGAATAATGCATAACAATGGATTAACTTCCTGTTCTCATTACTAAGATTGATTGATTAAAATCACAGCTGCCTTATCGGTCATGTTTAAATATGACCATATTATCAGCCAGCTGCCATTATTGAGTTACCACCAGCAGTGAACTCCGCCAGCACAATTTTCAGTTATTTAAAGTATTTCTGTCCCTCATGCTGATAGAGGAGACGCATGAGGCCGTTTGGAATCTGCAGGAATTAAAAAGTCACAGAGTTGTAATTTGAATAAAGTTTAATGTCTTGCAGCTTGCAGATTCTTTAAGAAACTTGCACAACACTTTGACGGCAGGATATTAGACTGAGAAATATCTGCTTCAGGCCCTATGAGGGCAGGACTTCAGATGTTTGTTTGTCAGAGATTATCCCCCCAATAGCTTATTTAATACCGTTAATTTGAAATGAGGATATAATAGGTCATGTCATGTTGTTGGATTAAGTATCATTAATATTCAGAGACTAGCTTTTTACAGAGCTGAATATAAGCAGGGGCATGTGCAGAATTTTTTGACAAGGGTGGCCAAACTGTGGCACTGACTTGTGCAGAGTTAGTATGAAGAAAGTGTGTGCACAGGGTGTTCATTAGAAATTCTATATGAATATTATAAATTATAAAATTTATAAAATTTTATAATTTATAAAATTTCAGAATGTAGGTTTGTCTATTTTTGGGCACAGATGAAAAAAAGCTTACATTTTGTTCCAGCCTGGAGACTTCCATCCAGTAATGTGCTGTTTATATGCAGATGTGTAGCTCTTTCTAGTTTCAGCTGTTATCCCCAACCTGAAAGCTATCTTTACAGAAGTTGAGCACAGCATACTGTAGTGTTTTGGTAAAATAAGTCTACTGCCTGTGACCAGTTTGGCCAGACTCATGTTACCCCCTTCTGCATATCACTTGTCGTCTTGAATAAAGTCTTTTTAAGTCAAACCAAGAATCCATAATGTTAGTTTACTTCATGTTATAATACTGTTTTCTTTACATGCATGATTGTGACCTAATGGGGAAGAAAAACATGAGATTGTTGCATCGCCAGATTAATCTACTTTGAGGTGTATCCGGCAGGATTAGCTCATAGAAACAGTCACGTTTATCTTCATCTTCCTTAAAACACATTGTACACTGGTGTATTAGTCGCATGCAGCTGACTTTTTAGAGGACAAAAACTGCATCTTAAACACCAAATTTCACACATGTTTAGAACCCTTCATCTATTATTTAACACTGACATTAGGGGTTTTGTACAACTCTCTTTTTATATATTTTTACTCCCAAACTAATGCAACAGAATGGCGAAATTTTAGTTGTATTAGCTTCATTTTTAAGGACTTGGCAAAAGAAGGCGAATGCCCAAAATACTTAAGAAGTACTTGAGTACTTTAAAAAACAGAGGCAAATTACTGGACTGTCCAGCTACCAAACGAAACATTTATTTGCAACTTTAAAAAAAAAATCAGGTAGTGTTTTTTGTTTGAAGTGTTTTCCTTCAGCTTAAATACAAAGAAATGAAATTGTGCATGCAAGGAAAATTACTAGCTGTCCAATGATTCCATAACAGGTGATTTTAACACAAGTCCTGCTTCTGACAAGGCAAATAGCCAGTATTAATTCAGGATTTCTGGATATGGCCATAACTCATCAACTGATAATATTCAAAATTGTATTTAGTATACACAAATAAAACTTAAGTCTGCAAAACCACCATGATTTACCTCTTTATTTTCTGCACAGATGAAGCAAAAAGAGCAAGAAAGATCTTCAAAGAAGCCACAATTCTGACATGCACAAGCTTGAGAAACCACATTAAACAACTTCTTAACAAACACAGAGCGGACTCTGAGAAAGGCAGGAGCAGTCTCTGTGGTCAGACTATAAATAGAGATAAGAGATGTCATTTTTATATTCCTGAAAACCAGCTTTTAAACTTGTAAAAGCAAGTTGTAAGCACACAACAAGGTTTTTCACTATTAAATATAAGTGTATGCATGAAAGCGTCTAACTGCGCCGAAGCAAAGTTCTGAAGTTATTTTCGGCCTGTCGAGTTGGAGTTTCTGTGGGGCCTGATTATAAGTGCAGATACAATCAGCCTGTTATGTAAATAAGCTTAATGGCTAATGGCAGGTTGGGTGCAAGAAAGTCCTTCATTATGTTCGTCACAGTAAGAAATCCAACAGTCTGGGCTCAATCTCAACTGTTACGCTGAATAAATTTCAATTATAAAAACAAGTGATTGTAGAAAAACCACCTGTGTGTGTGTGTGTGAGCATGATGTTTGTGAGAGCACTGCTTCTCTGACTGGCACGTTGCTGTTGTTGTAAACTTGTATTAAGTGCAGCATAATTCCTCTGTGCACTTTTGTGTTGCTGTATTAGTCTGTTTATTGTTCAATTTATCATGTACAGTCCACCTGCCATGAAAAATATCTCCCTATCTCTGAATATGTAATGGCTCTGCTTTGCAAATATGGCCAGGCGAATATTAGCAAGCCGTCTTTGCAATCTCCCAGCTGATGCCCCACGAAGGTTTGAGAGCACGATTTCCTGCAGAGACCAAAATAACTTGTCGAATATTAACCTGAAGGCAATGAGCGTAAAACAAAGTAATTCTCAGGATATTGCTTTACCTGCCAAGGATCATTTTCTGCTTAAGCCCATAAAATGTATGAAATGAGAAAACGTTGAATCACTGTGAACTTGAATCTGTGGTTTCTTCTGTGCCGTTACTGTTCCAGCAGAGGCTGTCTCACCTTTGCTTTCCACCGTTATGGGTGGCGATGATGCAATGGCAGCCTGAAGTGATATAAGAGCATGGATGCTTTGAAAGATGAGATGGAAGTGTGCACACTGAGGCTGGATTAAGAGTTTAATGACTGGTAAAATTGTGGCATTTCGTCCAAGGTGACCCGTGTGGAGAGATGATCATGCCAAAGCTAGATGAGAGGTGAAGGTAATCCCTTCTTCCTCATTTCCAGATAGCTGTCACCAGCACAGGCTTTGTCACCCAGGCCTAAGGCATGTAATTACACTTTTATTGGCTTTAGGGAGACTGCATCATTCATTTAAAGAATAATCTCACTGGTGAGCACAGGCCACAGCACAGATAGATCAAACCTGCATGAAAGCCTCTTGTTCTGACTCGCCGCGGTCTAATGGACTTTTATGAATCTGGGTTTGATGCATTGTTAATAGTGTGTAGGGTGTTAATACCTGAGTGTTATCCAGAAGTCATCCCTCTCTCCTTTTCAGTTTCAGCGAGTTGAAAAGCAAGGCCAGACGAGTGTGACAGCCGCAGCATGCAAGTGTCTGGGTCGACTGCCAACCAGCCTTGACACCATTAGCTCTTGTGACACATTAAGGTTCTGTTTGCCTTGTAATTTGTTTTGTCTGTCAATTTGATGGATGTCTTGTTTGCCGGCACTTCCTCACACATTGGAAAATGGTGGCTGGAGGACATTGTTAAACGAACTTCAAAAAGGGAAGCAGAAGGCATTTGTTTTCTCCAAACAGGTTTTTTGTGTTAATGGGTGTGTGCAACATTGTCTCTGACGCTGAGCTGCGGCGGAAACAGGATAATTAAAGGTGAAAAGCTAATTTGAGGAGAAAGGAGGGGCAGGTCCAGGGGCTGGATTGAGCTGAAAATAGAGATCAGGATGACAGCTTTTGGAGTGAATATCTTTGCTAACATCAGTGTGGAAATCTCATACATGCCTCTCTCACTGTGTTGAAAAACAAATGCATGAAAGTATTAAGACTTAAAATGCACCATTATGCCAATTTCCTCTACTTCTTCTTCCTGCAAATGAATGCTTACACTCCAGTACATTAATTCAGCCACTAAGTACCACTTCTAATTCCACTGCAAATTCTTTGTTCACACTATTGACCTCACCTCTGTGACTGAGCAGCACAGCAATAACCGTATAACTGCAGTTTAGCACACTTGAAGAAGTGTAGAGGTGCAACAAAGAACGGCTTCACCTGTTTCTGCTCAGACGACAGGTCAGACAGCCGTCAGCACACTGCTGCTCAAAATCCCCCCTTCCCCGCCTGACCACTCGCCTCCAGCTGTGCAGCGTGGCAGACCATCAGAGCTCTCCATCCACAGCGCTCTGCTGAGAAACTGTTACAGCTACACCAGCAGCTCAGCCTAATGAACCACCTCACCATTACCTACATGGAAAGCCCCAGAAGGTGTGAGAACGAATGGCTCAGTCCCACACATTTCTTGGTGCTAAAGCCACAGCTCCTTCAGGCACATAGTATGCAACATTTGTAGATGCAACATCACTGCAGAAATTTACATCTCCATTACAGCAGCTCTGTCTGCCTGTGGTTCAGTATGATTAAAATAAGCAGGCCGTAGCTGCAGCCTGAAGTTAATGGTGCAACTATACCTCCTGACCCTGGCCTTTAGTATGTCTATGTTTTATTAAAACACCTTTCAGTTCTGACAAATTCTACACAATACAAGTCGCCAGTGTTTACAAGTTTAGAAATTGCATATTTTCAGCACTTTTTGCCAAATAGTTAAAACAAGGAGACTGTTAAGAGGATCTGTTTTAATTGCATTGCAGCGACACCTTTTGGCCCTGAGTCTACACTGTCGTGAAGACGTGACTCTTAAAGGATAAGTTCGGTTCATACAGCTTTTACATTGTTTATAGAATGAAGTAGAACAAAATAGTCACCCAGAAGGCTTTCCTGATCTAAGCAGTGCTTCAGGAGATATTTAGATCCAAAATCGTGCAGCGGACATCCGTATAATGGGATCCACCGGGGCATAGACAGCGCCGCTCCTAAAACTGCATTAATTGTCCAAAAACTTGTGTTTTTCACCAATATTCCATCATGGTCTGCTCCAGGTTAGCATCTGCTGCAGTAGTGTCACTCCAGACAGCGCTGTGTGGCTGTACTGACCTCTGAGCTGACGAAGACTTTGTTTACAATTGCCCCTCCGCGTCATCGTAGTCGTCATGTAGCCTGCCGTCTTCCCCTGAAACAATGAGCCGCACTGCGCATGCACCGAGGGGCAATCGTAAACAAAGTCTTCGTCAGTTCAGAGGTCAGTACAGCCACACAGCGCTGTCTGGAGTGACACTACTGCAGCAGAGGACTAACCCGGAGTGGACCATGATGGAATATTGGTGAAAAACACAAGTTTTTGGACGATTAATGCAGTTTTAGGAGCGTCGCTGTCTATGTCCCCATAAATCCCATTATACGGACGTCCGCTGCACAATTACCACTGCAGAATAACTGCTGCATATGGGTTGGAATGAACATAATCTCAAACAGCTCAGCTTGTGTCTCAACCTGTAGCCCATGCTCTTTCACTCTTCAGTTTAGCTTTCTTCTGTTCTTCTGTTCTTTTTCTGTCGGACAGTTAGGCTTTAGTGTCCACTGTAACGACAAAATTAACACAATAAATCTTTTCCAGCAGAGAAAAAGTACAAATCTCTCTTATCACTGCATAACTTAGTCAGCTGGCTTGGTGTTGTCATAGAGAGTTGGACGTGCCATGAATCAATCTGGTCCTGCTCGACCCAATTGGGAAGCTGAGAAGTAGCATTTAGAAATGGCCCATATTAGTATTGTTAATCTCATTTTAAAGTCTGGATTACAATCACGCATATATCTAGAAAAGTGACTTTTTCAAGATCACTTTGAAACTCCTCACTATCCCTACATGACTGCTTTAAGATTTCATGTCAGAGGGGCAAAGACGGGTAATTTGAATGCGAATGAAAAGAGTCAAATTCAGTAAAGCAATATTTAAAACTTTGTATTTACATTTTTTGAGTCTAAGTGCACAAAGTGACAGCTAACATAGCCCTCCTACTGTTTTGTAATGTTTAGGCTTGCTAATAGGTGAAATAAAGCAACTTTTATTCATTGTTTTTATCAGATTGAATGGTATTATGAAATATTTGCTCCCTCAGACTGATAGGTCCCAGTTATATGGTGCATCCCAGGTTTTATATCTGCTTTCTAACACATGCTGGTCTGATTTTGTAGTCTTATAGAGCTTTAAATTGAAACGACCATACTGGAATCTGTTCCGGCACAAGATAACACAAAATTTATAGCACTTCTCTAAATAATTCAAAACGTGCAATCGATTCACATGTGACCTTTACATTAATCTGGCTGCATTCATTCCAGAATTACTGCAGTGATGACTTTCACAGACGGTGAACGTGACTTGGAAACTTATTCAGACATAAGATGGACAAGTAAAGTTGGCGTCAAATGACATAAGGAGCAGCATGTCTGAAAAAGGCTTTTAGCGTGTTGGCACGTCTTCCTTTATGCAGACAAGCATGGTCAATATGCGAAATTAAGACACTTGAATAAGTAAAGTTGATGGAATTTTTATGTTAGATGAAAGCCCATTTTGCTCCACTGTGCAGAAAATGCAGAAAACAGTGCAGAATGCAGTCAGGTGGCCGTCTCCAACGCATGCTATTATTAGAAGGAGCTCGGGAACAGTGTGTGGTGGGATATCGGATGCTGCTACTGTTTAGTTCTGTCAGCTCCAGTTGACAGTGTGAGAAAGCAGAGACCTGGGAGCGAGCTTACTCAGTCTCCAAACTTGATTGAAGTCTGTAAGCCCTGTGTGTCATTGCTCTTGACTCTTCTCCTCTGCTGGTTTCATTTGTTACAACAGACCTTGAAATTTGAGTGAGTATGAGAGGAGCGGTAAAAGACTGTAACAGACATATCACCGTCTCAAAGCCATGGCTTCCTCTTCGTCTTTTTTTTTTTCCTCACATGTGGAGGAGATAATATGTTACAGCTGAATCTTTTCACTGCTCTAATCCATGGAGCAGGGGATGAAATCTTATTTAGGGATCAGCACCAGTGCATCACTGCCATGATAGCAACAACATGCAACTCTGCAAGCTCTTTTTAAGAGCATTAGACCCCAGGAATGAGTCAGTCAGCAAAAATACCTCCTGGCTCCATTTTTTTCAATTAGAATGGCAAAAGCCAAGATGCTGCAGCTGATGTCCTGGACTCTTCTGCTAAAGCGGTCATATTTAATCTCTTTATTCATTCTCAATACAGACCATACCAGCTGCGGAGTGTTTCTATACATTAAACACCCACTTTCCCTGCCAAAGCAAAATATTTGAGACAGAGAGCCTTGGATTATTCAACTACAAAAGCTTGGTGAATGAGCTTTGCTTTTGTACGTGTTTGTTTCTTTTTCTGTCCTTTTGAATCTGAAGCCAGGCTTGTCTCAGTAGGATATGCAAATTTAGAAGAAGAATGGCTGTCTGGCTCCCTGAGAAGCTCTTATCCTTCTCTCTAGCCTCAGTGCTGAAAGGAACCGGAAGATTTTAATGTGCTATAAGGTGCTGCTTGGACAAATTTTAACATTTCTGCAACGGAATAAATGTTTGTTTTCTGCTTGACGAACAAAACTGGACCCTTTGTTGAGATTAAAGTGTTTGCTTTTCTCTGTTCTGTTGCTGGTTGTCTGAATAACTTTGCCAGGATATAAATAGTCATTTTTGATCTGTCAACACGCTTATCATTGACTTATTTTAGGCTCTGACAAGCAAGTCTTAGTTTGAACAACACCTGCTCATACAAAAGAAAGGAGGGCACCTCACTTCATATCGGCCAAATCATCGGAGGCTGAACTTGCTGCTCTGCTCCGCTTGCATAGCAAATAAGGGTCTCTGAGGAGCCATGAAAAGCTGGTGGAAAGTGTCACTGCTTATAAACGGGAGCTCAGGAGAGGTGTTACTCTGCAAAGAGCCGAGGAGTGAAACTGCAAAGCTGCATTTCGACAAGCAGGTTCAATCTCTGCGATACTCAAGTGGCTGCTGACTGTGATTGTTAGCCACAAAAACTCTAATGGTCTCACTTGTGTTGCTAACAACGCTTGAAATGTTTCCAGCACTTACTTGGACGGCTTCAGCGATGCAGTTATCCAGTTTGTCGATCCCCTCAAAATCTTTTTTGCAGTCAACATGCGTTTGTGATTAAGACAACGCCATTAGCATATTGGAGCCGTGTTCCAATTAATGAAGATAATTTCACCCATGCCCACACATGCCCCAAATCTGTGCTCAGTGGCAGCCTACAGTAACAGCTGAGAGGATAGAGTTTGACTCAAACAGATGAATGAGCAGATGTGAGTTGACAGTGTGCAACCACAGGTGAATCTCATGATGGGGATATTATGTGAAAACAACCTACTTACACCCTGGAATGATAATAAAGCTTTTCTGCAACAGTTTGAAGCTTTATCTGAATATTCATGATCTACGTATGAGACAAAACATTGGCTGTATTTTATTGAAAGTCATTAGAGTCTATCTTATTTCACCTATTTAAAAGATACTGCTTGGACATTGTTCTACGATAATTATGAAACAGACGTAGGAGAACACATTATTCATCATCCTCAGACTCTAACTGTATATCCAGTATGGCTAAAGCTAATTACAGATCTCGAAAGAGATGGTACCAGAGCAGCTTATTGTTGTAAATGATTCCTGAATGCCCCTCATCCATGCAGCTGAACTGTATGGTGGTTGGAGTAAAGAAGGCGTGGTGCTACTGTAAATAGGCCATCATGATCTCATATGAATATTTTATTGTATGTGCTGTAATGGGTTACTTCGGCGAGCCTCCAGGGAAGAGCATCATTTTTTACAGCTGGACTTCCTGGTACATAGAGGCAATAAAAATAAATAATAACAGATAATATCTTTACCCAAACATTATTTACAGAGGATAATTGATAACAATTTTGCCAAAGATCTCCGTTTGCTTCTTTTTGGTCTTTGAATGTTGTCATTGTAAATGCACTGAAATATTTCTTCTTTGCACAGGAATTTCATAAAGCCTAGCTGAGCATGAGTCTGTCTTTATGCCCCATTTTCAAATACTCTAACAGCCACATAATGGAAAACTAGCCTATAGATACCATTTGTGTTGGTCATAAATCTACTTCCTTACTATTGGTATGCACAGTTTGTTAGCATTCAGGTTTGGTCTTAAAAGTGCGTAAAAGTTTACACTTTGAAGTATTTACAAGTAAGGCCGGGTGATATAAGAAAAAAATCTATCACTATATTTTTCATATCAGTTGATATAGATATTTGTCAAACTTTAAATCCAAGAACTATTTTGTCACCTATAAAATTGCTCCGTATTGTCAGATTCTCTTTCTCTCGCTCATCTTTCATTGCACCACCACACCACAACGATCTCAGCCCTACGCTGCGCGAGTTTGCACCTGCCTTCAAACGTGCTAAATATAGACGCAAAAACAGTGACCACCAACAGTTTCCGGTTTGATAAATCACTCTGCCAGCGCTAAATGTTTATATTTGCGTCTCCTTCTCCCAGATATGATTGGATAATCATACGTATGTCAAAACATCAAAGAATAAATTTTATTGAAATTCTGTTGACCATGTCTTATATTTCTTTTAAAGAAAAGATATTTCACAGTTTGTATTTTTATCC
Organism: Halichoeres trimaculatus; assembly: GCF_033239565.1. Lineage (NCBI taxonomy): Eukaryota > Metazoa > Chordata > Actinopteri > Labriformes > Labridae > Halichoeres > Halichoeres trimaculatus. The sequence continues at coordinate 28,254,485 of NW_027437188.1, forward strand.
TATCATATTGTATTATTTTACGCACAAGTAAGCACTTCAAGTACACACTTCAAATGTGCACTTTAAGTGTTCACACTTGAGTACACAACTCCAGCACAAACTTCAAATTGTATACTTTTAAGTGCACACTTTGAAGTGTACAGTTTTAAGTGCCCACTTAAAGTACACTTTTAAATGCACTTCAAAGTGTACACTTTTAAGCACCTCACATTCCACTTGAAGTGCACCTGTTGAAGTGTGTACTTGAAGTATTTTACTTGAAAGCATACACTTTGAAATTTGTACTTGAAAGTACACACTTAGAAGTATGCTTAAAAGTTCTAACTCGCAAGCCATTTTAAAATGAGCATGTACAGAAATCTTTCCTTTTCTTATCCAGAAATTATATTTTATTTTTCTAAATCTTAGATGGTTTATTGAACATGTCACTCTCTTGCTGTGACAGGAAAAAGTCTGGACAAAGTCAGAACAAAGATTTGACTGTTTGTGTTCACACTTGCAGCTCATCCCCAAAACAATTGAAGCATTTGTGATTTGTGTTTGTTTGAATACAACTTCATACATATATTATACTTCTTATTCGGCTCTAGTATTAAAATTCAGTGTGATGCTGCTTTAAGTTAACCTTGTATTTGAACCCATCAGAAATGTTTTCTTTGTCAATGCATCACGTGGGTGCAGGGTCAGTTTTTTGTTGACTTCTACACAATTAGACTCCTGCTAACAACATGCCTCCAACTCACAGTTCCTGAGCAGTGAACTATCACTAGCCCCTTCTACACTTTCACTGGCTCGGATCCCAAAAACATGAAAATAATGTGCTTGATTTACATTTTCCTTTGGTTACATGAAATACATTCTTATTTTCCTAGAGTTCTTCTTTAAAGGCTAAAATATCTGCTTTAATGAGAACATTTCTGCACAACAGTTCACTTCAGAAACAGAACATTGCATTTTTTATGTGTGAATGTGTGTTCACAGCAAGCTCCTTCTGTTTGCTTGTGCGAGCCAATGGTTTTGGCTTATGTCACGACTGTTGAGTGCTGTTTTTTTTTTTTTTTTTAATAGCTGTAAGTCCCTTAAAACATTAGGACATTACACAATGGGTTATTGTGGAGCTTGATAAAAATAATGCAAGGAGCTACCTTTTCAGCATTGGCATGATCAGTACATTTTACAAGTATGTATATTTTCTTCAGGAATTGATTTAATATCTGAATAGCACATTTGCTAAAAAGGAAAAAAAGAACCTCCTTTGTTTGAAACTCACATTTTCTCTGGAGTTCTTCTGTTGGAGTAAGCCCCCCGACTCAGTAAAACTAGACGAGAGGCAGAGGGGGCGGCTTTATCCTCAACCTCATCCCATTGGGATGACAAGCTGCCTTTGTTATCTCACACCCAACATCAAACTCCTGATCTCAATCATTGCCTTTTTTATCTGCCCATGCTGTGAGAGCACAATACTCCCCCACGTCACCCTAACTGCTCCAACTCTGCTCCTCAGATTAGAGAACTCGCCAGCTCTCGGCTTTATCTAGCACTGTTCCCAACCAAACAAAATTGGCTCCAGAGGGGAGTGGGAAGGAGAATCAGGAGGAGACGAGACAGGCTGGCTTTATCTTAATCAGCAGCAGACATTAAAAAGTTACGCAGAATTAGTTTTTCCTCACTCCACTCTGACTGAGGTCACAAGGGTTAACACTGTAAAGAAGGGATGGGATGTAAGAGAGATTTGTCTCAGTGTGAAGTATGAGACTTCAAGGACAGCTGGAATTGAATACACCTGGTAAAACATGGTGGGATAAGCATGAAAGGAATCAATACTAAGCTTAACAGCAGCCTCTGTTTTGAGTCTTATGTCAAGGGCCTCCTGAGGAATGCTTTCTGTGTAATCAGTGTTTGTTTGTTGTAAAATGTCAATTTCATAACTTGAAAACTTTGCTTTATTCGTTCCTCACCACAGACTGCGTGGGCGAACAATACTCTGCTGAGATGTGTCAACATCCTTTAACGTTCGCTCTTGTGTAGAAATCAAAGACATTTCTATTATTTCTCAGCATCTAACTAATTCAGTACAGAACACATTCCCTATTTACCGCCACCAATGGAACAACTGACAGAGTAAATAGAAGTGCTCGGGGCGTGATAAGCTTGTTGGGGATGTGAGAGTGTGGATAGAATCAGATGTGACAGAGCTAATGATGTACAACTGTTTGACCTGGCATCAAATCACTTTGTGACTCTCTGTTTAAATGTTTACTTTTACACCTCCTGCTGAGATAGAATCTGAATCTTGGCATCATATCTGAGTCAGAAGAGAAATGTGTTTGTGCAAATATAAAATCATGTAAGATTTATCAGGTCACATCTAGGGGAGGTCTGGTTATGGTTTGACTTCAGCTAGAACTAAAGACAATCTAAGAGGTTTGTCCATGTTCACAACAAAAACATCTGAATAATCAGCTGATGGCTCCACCTTTTCTTCTCTGTCAATAAGTCGTCACATCAATATCCAATTGAATTTATTTGTTTTAACAAGATGGAGGCAGTCAGTGGAGCATGAAGCAAAAGTGTTGCCTGTGAGGAGTTGACTCTTTCACTGCCCTTGACCTGGGACCACCTGATCCACCGGCTCCGTCTGTGCATACTGAGATCCAATCATAATGCAGGCAGAACAGCGATAACGATAGACACTTATTAATACCATGAGTTATGTAAAGACCAAGGATCTGATGTCATTATCGATAAAGAATCCTATTTTATGCCACATTTCAGACACAGAGCACATTAAAATGATGGGTGGAAATAGACTAGAAACACATCCACTGACATGGTTAGCTTGTAATTTACTGTCTGTATTATATGTGGTATATTAAAGGTGTTACTTGAGTGTTCATTAGGTAAATGACTGCTCAAAATCATGGACGGCACAAGTGACGCCAAAACTTTGGGAGCTGTTTCACAGGTGTGCTTACTGTCATAGCAGTTAATAAGGCTGTGATGATATGCTATTCTCACAATTCAAATTTATTACGATTTTTGAGGTGCCTATACAATTTAAATTGCGATTTATGATTTTTCCAAATTTTTAGTTTGCTTTTTTAACACCTGACCATGTGAAGAAGTTAAATGATGCTGATAATGTCTATAGACCATATCAGGAGCCACATATTCCCACAAAATGCGTTGTTGGCTCACCATCACTTGAGCCATAGAGAAACATTTCGCCTACTGCTGGAGAAAAGTGGCAACTTTTTCCCAATCCAGTTTATAAACAAAGACTGAAATGAGGAATTTAAATATGAAAAAAAAAATTGACCAAGAATCCAGATTTTGATATTGTGAAACAAGAAAATCCTAATGTATCAATTTTCTATTATTTTTACCACCCCTAGCAGCTAAATCTTAGCATGCATGTGTCCATTTTCGATTTTTTAGAGAAATGTAGTTTTGGCTATATGGTATTAAATGGGGGGACTTGTGAGAAATGAGTGCTCAAGTATCTTCTTAATCTGTGGAGAAAGTAAAAAATCAAACACAAACTAAAGAGAGATTTAACCTTCCATATCTTTGTGTCCACTTTCATTTGAGGTTTCTCTGTTGTTTTATCATCAAGCTAACTGTACGTGCTTTCTGCGTTTCCAACTTACTGACAATACCTGAGCGGATATCCCAACGGCTGGCTATGATTAGCTAAACAGGTGTCATGCCAGTCCCACGGCTCCACCAGCGTAATCTATCAGCATCCACCAAGATGGTATTTTGGCTTCACTTCTGATAATGGGAGGAGACTAAGACATGCTGTCTATGTTATTTTACAGTCAGTGTTGTTGTGTGGTGTGGACCCTAACGGTGCACTTAGAGTAAAAGGCTGTTTGAAACATTTTTGGTTCTCACACGATGGACTCAGTCCAACACTGGCTCATGATTTAAATTGGATGAAAAAGTCCATGCAGAAGAGTGTTGAAGTCCCTGCAGCCGAGGATTCAAAAAGATGGACTTCAAGCATGACAGTGAAGGGCAGGGGTTATGGACAGTACCAAGTCCCTCATCAAAATTTTGATTGAAACCATAAGACAGTGACAGATTCACCATGACCTTGACCCGAGCTGACATGACGGGTGAGCCAGTCAGGATGCCTCAGCTATGACGAGCTCTCAGCTGCCTCAAAGAGTCGACCTCAGTGGCATGTTTCTCTTTCACTCACTGTCATTAGCTGGAACACAGCCTAGCTTAGCTTCACTGCATCTCCTCTACTCATCCTCCAAAACTTAATTCTCTTTAACCCCTCACATCAAACCTCCCATTTGGCCTAATTTTCCCATGAGCAGCATGTATTAATCAAGCCCCAGGCTTGATTGACAGGACTTATCACCAGTGGATCAGCTCAGCTCTGCCTATCTGGGCCTTTCTGTCTGACTTGGAGACTATCAGAGCTCCTGCTATCTCTTGCGCCTGCAGCCAGCGTCTACCATGAGGAAGGGGCTGCTACATCTGTGGCTCTGGCTTATCTCTCCCATTTTTAAACATCCCACAATCAAAGAGCCTGTAGCATTTCCTGGTTAATTGCCAGAGGATAATAAATTGCAGAATCCCCCAACACCTCTATCCTCTCATTTCCTCTCCATCTCTGGTGCTTACAGTTACTCATCAGCAGCAGGTAGCTAATAATCCGCTTCATTGCTACTACACTTAGTCGCCTGACTGTAAGCACACCCAGTGTTCAGTTACATGTTGAGTGACCCACTTTAATAAAAACTGTACCTGAATCCATGTACCACATCAAACAAATGAGAAATTACACCAAGCATCATTAGGCTACACTAGCGCTTGATCTGTTGAGATGGAAAATTTTATCGCTGAGGCTGAGTTTGAGTTTTCATTTCAAGATATTGGTCTCCCTCATTGCCCCAATTTTCAGGATTACTATCTTTTCATGATGAGGCGGTTATGTTAAACCAGATTTACAGAATTTAAACACATGGTATATGAGGGTGTCAATTTTGCATGACAGGATTAGGCTCATCTCGCCATTTGGGTGTCTTTTTAAAAGGCTGAATATTAAAACAGGAGCACATTAGTCAAGATGCTTTCATGCAGTCTGGCTGAGTGTAATACTGAGGAGTGATAATTACCGGGGATACACCCTTGGTCCTATTAATGTAAGGCTTAATTATTCCCCGAAAAAGAAATGTTGCCTTTGGGCGACTGATGATCTCAACTGCAGCATTTCATCTCGGCCTTATCAAGATTCTCATAGTCTTTAATGGCTTTAATTCAGCATTTGTAAGCTTTCTGATATTAAACAACATGAGCCCATTGAGATTTATCTGTGTCAGGGTTTTCTCCGTAGTTATCACTTCAGCAGGAGCAGCCTTCATATTGACACAAGTGTGACACTGTATGAAGTCGTTAAGTGCTCACTGTACACATATACTGTGAAGCACACACATAGACAGTGTGCTCTTTTAGATATTTCAAAACTTAAGGAGGTGAAGAACGCATCTAGAGTTTTGTCATTCTTTATTTTCTCCTCAAAATAATCCAGGGATGCTCTGATCCAGCTTTTCCAGCCCTGATACTGATAGCTTGGTTTTGATATTGACCTAAATAGGAAGAGGAGACTGAGAATGAAGTTTTGGCAACTCCTGGTTTTACTACAACACTGCCCGATGGGTTGGTCCTTCGCAGCCGATAAAGCTGATACTGCTTTTTGAGTCTGTATCAGCCCGATATCAAGATCAGATCAGTGCATCCTTAAATGAATCAGTGTGTTTTAAGCTGTTTATAATATTTTATCAAAAACTTTGTGTAAGATTTCAGATTGTGCCTTTTTAGGTCCCCAACACAGGAAAATTATTTATATATATTTTTTTTAACTTTAACTTAATCCTGGAGCTGTCAAGATAATTCTTTTCTTGAAAAATCTCCTTATAAAAAGATGACAAGTTAAGATAATTGCCACAGATTATTTGCTCTCTGACATCACACACTCAATACAACCAGCTACAAAAGCTATGTAAACATGATGCAAACTAGGGATGTTCTGATCTGATGCTCTGATGTGTATTGGCACCCAATATAGCTATTTCTGGAGGATCAGATAGTTTTGGATTTTATTATGTGATACAGTTTTCATGTGTTTTCAGCACTGTGGTGCTTTACGGCTGCTGTAAATCAAACCATGTTGCAATATAATTTTTCATTTACAACAAAATCCCCCACTGGAGTACAGGATTTATAAGAGAAAGTTATTGGCAAAACATATGAAAAACATGAAAAAATCAGACGGGATCGGGAGTCAAAAATCTGTATTAGGACATCCCTAATGCAAACACATACCACATCTTAAACTGTTAACCATCTGTTTTGACTGAGGTTTGGATACAGGGCCTTGTAGATTCTGAGAGGTATTTTGAATCTGAATAATACAGTGTCAACATTATAGTCCTTTTAATTGACACCTCAGTTTATCAACTGGATCGATTTATGATCTGTCTAGCATTAATAATTTCCTGTGACTTGGCGTGCACAGACTCTGGTGGACTAATTTCAGTTTCCATTCAAAACCTTCATCCTTCCACATGAACAAAGAAAAAAAAGGGGGGGAGGACAAGAACATTCAATTTATGTGTGTTCTTACTTCAATAACTACATACTAATTACAGTTACAATAAGTTTGACTGCGGAGGTTAAAATTTCAAAGTGTAACCTTTACAGAGAGACCAAGCTTTTGAATGTACTCCAAAGGGTGCAAGAACAGCATCTAATTATTTGGGTGTGCCTTTTACAGGCGCTGACATTTAGAAATAGCCAAATTTGGGGCTGATGATCTCCTTTGAAATTGTGTTTTATGAATATACAGATATATAAAAAAGAAAATATTAAAAGATAACTTATAAAGTCCTCAGTGTGGCTTTAAATCTATCATAGTAAGCAATAGAAACATATCCTGCATATCCTTCAAAAACGCATTTCACAGGAAAGACATCATCATAGCTTAGGTACATGTAGAGATAAAGAACTGCTGCAACACTAATATTTATTTTTTAAAACACATAATTGCTTTTCCATTACAGAGCAACAAAAGAATACATGTCAGGCTTATTGTTTGCTTCAGCCTGCAGATAGTTTGTGATCATGAATAACTCCAGGGTTATTCATGGGTTGACTGAGCATGAAAGAAAAGTCCTGTCTCACACTCACAGTCTACACACCTACACACACATTTACATCTGTGCCTGCCTGATACAAACAGTCTCATACCATTATCCACGAGCAGCGCTGCACTACATAAAAAGTGTAGTGCCATTTCAGTTCAAACACTGGACCGAAATAAACAGACCCAAATTTAGTAAAAGGCGGTGACAACTAGACGTGCGCTCCAGCTTTGATTTGGGAGAATGTCAGATCTGAAGGACTTTTGTTTCTGATATGTGGTGCACTCAAACTGAAAACTGGCTCGCTAAGTTTTGTTTTAACTCTCTCTGAAGACTGGCCAGGACTGCTTCAGAAGGTTTGTAATTAAGAGATGATTTTGTCCTAGAAAATAACTTTTAAAGTCATTACTGAGATGATTTAGTAGTTTCAAGAAACACGGGTAGCATTTAAGAGAGTCAAATCAAGACATATTTGATAAAAGCAATAACCTGAGAAGGGGAGCATCCTGACTGGTTATGGGATATTCTCCAGAAGAGATACATAATAATATCATCCTCTGTTCTTATTTGGCTTCATACACAGCTCTAAAAACAAACTTGTTTTGTTTTTAGTGTATCACTGTGGGAAACTGAATATTCGTGAATAACAAAAGAAACATGCCAGATATTCTCAGAGCAGTAACAGTGAAGAAAACAGGATATTTTAAAGCAGGAACTTTATCTGTGTTTCACTGATGTGTCCTCTGGAGTATGCGCTGTGTTGTACCTGTCATTAGGGGATCCCCACTGTAACCCCCCAGTCATCCTCCATACGATTCCTCTGCCCCACACCCCCCTCACTTTTTCCTCTGGGTGCTAATTAATGTGTGGAGGAGGTTGAGGAGTTAACCAACAGCTATGTAATAACAGCATTTGTGTGTCTCCATGGCTCCTCCCAAGATAGAAGATGCTACACCTGAACACAGAAACACGTACAGTCCCTTAAAGTCACGCCAACTCGTCTTGTTACTGTCTCAGCTCTTTTCTTACTCCACTTTATTTCTGATTTGACTTTATCCCCTCTCATAAACACAGCCTGACACACAAATACTGTTCAAATTAGAGTTTACCAACACAAATCTGAGCCGTTTGCCTTCATAACAGGATAGGAGAAACCACGCCATTGCTCCTCCGGACCAACTTGATTAAAATTTAGTGTTCTCATGCTACCCCTGCTCTAACCCAGCTGCAGTTCTGCTCGGATACAAAACAACATATTTTAGGGGTCCCAGGAGATGAAATTGCAATCTTTTCACTAAATAATAACTTTATTCAGAAAGAGCATATTGTGTATTTTTCATATGCCTCATATTTAAACATATTTTGGTGCACAACTGCTCATTATCGTGGGAGAATGAGTTTTCTTAGGAGGGGGCAGTGGCTTCAGTGTGGATATGGGCTGCAGCACCTGCTTGCATTTTTCTGGGAAGAGCGGTTATTGCTGAGTCAAGACAATTCCTCAGAAAGGTTTTAGTTCATTTAACACTAAACCAAATTTCACTACAGCACAAATGCAAAGCTGGTGTCTTTAATAAAGGAGAAACTTGACAAAACAGAATACATTCAAAATTATACTTGGCCGCTTTTTAACTCATTAAAGACTGGATCCAATTTAAGCTAGTTGTGGATTCAATGCCACTTTGTACACTGTTTATATTTGCACAGCATAAAGGTGTCACTCAGAAGGTTAGACCATTTACTCTACATCAACTCAGCAATGCGCCATATACAGCCAAAATACTTCAACCTCAACTTTATTTATAAGGCCTATCAAATCTAACAATGTTGGCTGAAATGCTGTATGCAGCCCTAAACAATAGATAATAAATGCTAAAGAAAAACAATGAGAAACAATAACTTCCCCATCAACCTCCTTAATGAGTGCTGATATTTTGCATTCATGAGGCCGAAGCATGCACAGAAGGTCAAACCCTCAAAACACACATTTATTGTACCGATAAATGTCAAAGACTGCTCATGCTGGCACATGTTATTGTGGGTTTTAAACCAGTCTTCATGGTTATTGAAAGTTAAATGACACTTGTGTTAATGTTTTTAGATTTCCTCTCATATTTCTGCTTATACTCTGCTGACCTGGTCCAGAATTTTTAACACCAAATAAATACTTATCTGTAATTTTTCTGACTTAGACTTGTGCATAAATCAGCATGTAAAAACAAACTATCATAACAGAAAGCATGTTAACTTTAATTTCTATTTTCTTATGTTACACCATGTCCCAAATTGTGTACTTCTGCTCTTACACTTACTATTTCGAGTGCGCTACTGTACTAACACTAACAGTTTGGAAAACACATTGCACTTTGATTTATCAGCTCCACACTCAAAACGGCCAAAAAGTTGAGTGTGGAACACCGGACACTTCTCACAGTCAGTGGTCTCCGTATTGGCTATGTAGAGGGGCAGGAACGGATCAAATGATGGTTGATGGATATTAATGAAAAGCATATGAACACCTGTGAATGGTTGTGAAATGTGATAGTAGCAAGTGCAAAGTTGCAGTGTTTGATTTGGGACAACACTATCCTGTAAAATTTAATGTACTATACACACACAGTGCACTTTATGTATGCGAACTTGTGGAAGTACGTGATTTGAGACACAGCACAATGTTCCATCTGTTATAATGGGGGAGTTTAAGACCTCTCCTTTAGCCTGTTACTAGGGGGAGCTCTAAAGATAATGGCTTCACACAGAATAGTTGGTCTGTCCGTTCTATAACAATCAGTACATCTTTGTCCATCCCATCTTTTGACTAACGCTCATATACTTCTGAATTCAGTAGATTTAGCACCTCCTATAGAAAAATAAAGTTCCTGCTATAGAAAAACAGTACCTTTAGTGTCTTTGCTAACTTCTTGTTGTACATGTGTAAACAGTGTTTTCTGGTGAAAAATTTCATCCTAGGGTCTTTTCTTTCTTTCTTTCTTTCTTTGCCATTGAAAACTGAAACAAAAACGGTTTAATTTCAAATGCGCTCATTACCAAGCTGACTAATGCCATGTTAATTCTGATTGGTCAGAATTCTATAATGACAGTAACCACTTCTGATTAATTCATGGAAAGGAGTCCAAGACATTTCTATAGTTTATAATATAAGTTTTTATTCTATTGGAGAACTGCACACTCATTATAAATAACCCCCTTCATAGTAGGCTTTAAAATCACTTTACATTTACATACTAATAATGCACCAATTTTAATTAATTGTAAATCAGTGAATAGCATGTTATAATTATACACCCAATTTAAACACCTTGATTGGCTAACCTTGAAAGTTGGTGCACATGTATGAATAGTGAATTGATTGTCTGCAATCACAAGTTCTTACTGATGAACATTAAACATTCAGGTGAACAATGTTTCTTTTCCTCAAAGTTTAAAGTGGTTTAACTGTTAAGTAAAGCAGACACAAGCTTCAATTTAATTACTGTAAGTATAAGTAACAGTTCAGACAGTTCAGCCTCAGTGAAGAATAAAAGATAACGAATGCAGCCACTTGTAAAGGAAGTTGTTTGCTAATGTTTGTGTATAGTGAGAGCTGGATGCATTATTGAAGTTTCACAATGCTGTGTGTAATAAATCCTCTTGACTCCTATTATTCATTGCATAATGGCCACCATTCATCACTGAAAACATGAGGTAAATTAGCTCCTGGAACCTGGTGTTTGGCTCCAAGGCTTCTCTGAAAAAAATCTTTCAAAGTCTTTGTCTGGTACTTCATTTTCTGTAAGGGAAGACAAACTTTGGTTATGTAAGACAGCCAGGATTTGCTGTGAAACAATAACTCATGTCCACACAATGACACGTTGTACTTTTGAATCAGAGATATTGGTCATACCTCACACTTCAGCACATTACTCATGAGATAATCCCACTGTTTCTTTCCCATGGGGGATGTGTTTTTCTGTGGTCACATAGCTGCGATAGTTATATTCAACCCTTCCCCCCAAAAAATGATAATTAAACAAGAACGCATCCGAATGCCTAGAATCAAAGTGCTTAATTATGCATCCTTCACACATTAATCTTTCATGATTTGGGAATCAACATTTTTAATTATTCAAAACTGCAAAATGTATGAAAAGTTAAATGTGAAAAAGGCAGAGCAGATGAATACAAGCACATGGAAAACAAAATGAGCATGGGAGTAGTCAAATAAGGTCTACGCTGTGTACAGTTGGGTGTATTCAGTCTATAAAATATATTAGTTAGGTACTGGGATGGAAGAGTAAGATCACTGGGGACAAACAGTGGGACTTGGTACATATGAGATCAAAATGTGAGCCTAGTTACTGCAACGATAATTGAAAAAAAAAGTGTGTAGATTTTTGTTTCTTCTGATTTGATTAATTGAAATTCGACAGATTTATATTCAGCAACCTTAATGCAAAGACTGGAATTATTGAGTATTTATGATTGCCACATTTATTTGTAATATTTAATGCTTTTTGATAGATTGAAAGGATGAAAGGCCACATTCTTAATCCATTCATATTTTAACAAAGATAAAAAAACCCTTTCATGTGTTACAAGGTCACACTAGTGCTGCTTTGGCTCTTGCAGTTAGCTTCTATGCATACACATTATTTAATCTGACTAACCTCAATTTGAAATATATGCATTTTCACTCCATTGTGTTGTGTGTATAAATTGCTTTCCATGGTTTTATGTATTCTGATGGTCCATCTGAGGGAAAATGTGAAAACCAAACCCTGACCTCCACTTCTGAAATCTTCTGTAGTCTGACAGCATCTAGGAACACTACCCTAGGAAAGAGTTGTCGCTGTGGCTGGAGGTCACCCAGGCAAGTCTGCTGGGATGGCACAAGGGCTCCCAGCATGCTCCCGGGCCACTGCCGCTCCCACTGCCGGCCACCATAACAAAGACAGCAGCCTGAGCCAGCACTTGGCCTTTCTCTTTGGCCCTTGTAGGCAATCACAAAGACATGCACAGTGTGCACGCGTGCACACACACAACTGTGCAAGGGAGTTGACCAAGGTTCCCCAGGAGGGTCTTGGCCTGTCATCTGACAAAGCCTAACAATAGCAGTGAGCAGATGCCTAGGTTGCAGGGCCAAACAGATGGATGGGCCAAGTGGCTTTGGATAAGGATCACCCTCCTAACCCGTAGAGGCAGCTTGGGGTTCTGGCTGTCAGGGTGCTATGTTTTTAGATAAATTAGCACAGTGAGAGGAAAAACATTGGGCTTTGCACAAGTCCAGGAACAGCTTGCAGAGAGGCAGGCATAAAAGAAAGGCTAGCTTAGGGCCCAGAATCCCACCAATTCTAATCCGTCACCCATCGCTTGGAAGGCCAGAAGGCAGGGCCAGTATCTCTCCATGAGGGACTGAAATATTAAAGCAGTTATAAACCATCAGGCTGGCCTGTATGATGGCTGACAAGCTGACTTGAAATAGCCTCAAGGTTTAGGGTGCCATGGGCAGTGTGACAATAAAAACGCACATTACCAGGAAGTGTGTCAGCGTCTGATTAAAAAACAACCCTAGCAGCCTCCACAACTTGTCTCACTTCCATCCCTTTGTAAAATTTGGCTTGTCTAACCAGCTTCTGTGTGCTATTTCTTCCATTTCTTTTGATGTGTTCTTTGTTTCACCACATCTTCCAAGCCATAAATATCTTTGATATTTGGAGGGTTGAGGAGAGCCTTCCCCTCGGTCTGTGCTGATGCTACACTGTTGAGCATGATGAAGCCTGCGTTGGCAGGTAGCTGTAATTTGAGGAAGAGGAGGTGCAGGCTGTCTGACCCCTGGCTTGTCAGGAAACCCTCACAGCACACACAGTATTGAAACTCTGGCAGTCAAACTGGGAGGGGCAGGCGGCGTAATGGCCCTGAGTGGAGCGGGAGAGGGTGCTTAGCCAGGGTAATTTAGGAGCAGGACATACGGATGGGATTGGGGGCAGAGAGGAGACTCTGCAGGGCAGCAGTGATTAGACAGAAGGGCTCTGTCGAGTGCGATGGAACTCGGCCACCATGAGGAGGAGAAGAGGGGTACCCACCTGATGACATCATCAAAAAGGGGTAAAAAAAAATGCAGGGTGCTGACTGTAGAGTTTGGGGATTCCATAATCAAAGAGCCCATGTGCTGTCCTTATGAAGGAGCTGATCAGGCTGTTTGTTAAAAGCAAAGAGGACAGCAGGTTGCTTTGCTCAGTGAAAATGTCCCTGCGGTCAGCAGTGTACAATAAAGGATTTCCCTGAGGATACGGATACTGGAAGGTAAACAATCACCAGTCAAGTACTTTAATGCTATACTGCAGCACACTCTGATCTGATCACACACCACCACCAGAATTAAGATATAGCACAAGTCATCATGCTCTGGAGCTGCAGGGAGGTAAATAAACTCTCAGAGGTTCAAGAGGTCATTGGTGATAAAGTGGGAGGACAATGAATGTGAAGGAACTTAATACAGGTGATTTGACAGCAGGATGTTGCGGACCAATCAAACCAAGCGCTGAATACACAATGCCTGGAGACCCTGAGCCCCTGGCTCTTATTTATGTGAAGGTAAAACATAAATGGAAAAACCACAATTGGCACTCAGCACCTGCATGTCTGTTTGGACATTAGATGTAATGAAAGCCACACGTCTCCTGTCTGGACAGCTTGGAAACGATGCAGCTCAAATGAACCTGCCTCTCAGTTAAATGTTTTCACACTTCACACTCCATTATGGTGGCGCTGATGTGAGCGGCTCCAGGTGAGCAGCGGGGATGAAGGCTGTCGGTGGAGAAGCGGGGCTGAGGTCCTTGGTGTGGGAGTGGGAGAAAGGGATGGGAATGGAGCCACAGCTCATTGGGAACATCAGCCTGCGACAGGGAGGACAGGGAACATGACTCATTAGGTATGGGCCTCTGCACTTCCTGTACTGAGCTGCATGTTAATGTAGGCGAGGCTGAATGGGGACTCCAGTGGTAGAGTCCTAAAAATATTGTGTCTGTTCCAGAAGTATGACAACATAACGAAACAGCAGTATACAGTTATTCGGCTTTACATTCATAATTTATCTCTCATCAGATTCTCCTGTTATTTTGACTTACAGGGTTTCTACATCATAGCTCAGTGGTGGGAATATTCAAGGCTTTAAAAATCACCAACCATCCAACACGTCCAATCATGTCTCATCATTTCTTATTGTGTTTTTTCTTTGTCTTTTTTTTTTTGGTTTTCAGTATTTGGTGGTTTATCGACGATTAACCTTTGACTAACTTGTCAGAAGTTGAACTTTGCTTTTGTCTTAAGTGTCCCCGTCACATATTAAAGGAAAACCCTCATGACTGACTTGAAGACTTAATGAGAAGGAAGTCTGGAATCATACACATTATGACCATTGAAGAGCGAGTGAGCCCTGATGGAGATTGAAGGAGAGTGAAAACCTTTATCATACTAATGAGGGATATTAGCCATACTTTCCAGGCTTCAACAGCGTTGAAAATTTTACACTTGACATTAATTGCCTTTCTCAAGTCCTGAAAATCCTTTTTTTTCCAGTCTCAAGAGTGTCATTTTATGAGGCTGAGTCAAATATCGAGGGGGTTGGTAATGAATGTGGACAGGAGTCAGCCAGAAGTTTTCTATTTGCAAGGTTGAGATGTCAATAAAAAGCTCTTGAGATGGCATTTAACACACACACACACAGACCCCCCCTTTGTTTCGCATAGGAAGGCAGACATCAGTGGCATCACGTTAGAAGGGATAAAACACTCTTTAAATGATTCCTCTACACCAAATATAAAGGAATGAACTGTGTTTAACCACTACAGAACAAATGAAGGCTTGTTTGCTCTCCAATTCTTTCTTTTCTTGGCGAGGACTAATTAGATGCTCAAGGATACATCTGATTAAACAACATGGCTCTCTCACAATTAAATGTCACATGCAATTACGATGAGAGCACTGACTGATCTTTATACCACATAACCCATTTGCATGTATCATGCCATCGTCCTACAGCCTCTCCTTCCCTATCGTGTTTTCATCTTGGTGTTTGTGAAACCTGTTTTATTGATCAGAACAAGATGCCCTTGATATTTTCGGACAAGTTGTACAGTACAGCATTTACAACATAAAAAAATGGCCCAAACCAGGTGCATTGCTTGTTTCACCTTGTGTGACAACTCGAGACATCATGATTGAGTGCTAGCCAATCTTTAAGCTTCAGGGTTAGAGCTGTTGTCAGATAGCAGATGTAAGGTTGTCCAGAAATACACACAGTGGAGGTAAACAGTAATGTCCAAAATGATGATAATAAGCATGACTATTTTGATCAGTAATGACATTGTTATTATTATTATTATTATTATTATTATTATTATTATTATTATTATTATTATTTCTATCTATCTATCTATCTATCTATCTATCTATCTATCTATCTATCTATCTATCTATCTATCTATCTATCTATCTATCTATCTATTTTTAATTTGGTTATTTAAGAAACAAATACTCTGCTTTTGTTGGCCCACACCAGCCATGCATCTTTGCTCCCTCGCAGTATCAGATCTGATAGGTTTGGATCAAAATCAATGTGTCTACTATAGACTGTAAAAAACATGGACGTAGCCTCAGCGACGTCACCTGTCCGTTCCTGAAACTGTGAAATGAAGTTGATCCACGGATGCCGCCATATTTCATATGATGCCGGTCGCGAGATTCCTTTCAAACAGCTACAGGGCACTCGTCAGTCACATGACCTGAGCTGTGCCTCTAATTGGACAATCAAACAATCCTAACAACTTCTAAACCGCTGATTAAGAAAAAAATCACTCACCGTACAGTGTGTGCCAATAGTGAAATCAGCATTTTAGACCCAAACCGTTTTTGCTGTAAAAGTCTATTTTTATGGCTGGTTGTATACGTGACTTTAGGCCTTTCTGCAGCCAACGTCAAGTGGATTCTCAATGAACAGCAACATTTAGCACTTCCGCACTTCTCATACCAGACTGTGCCAGTGCGTTGTGACTGTGTCTCAGATCCTGCAGGTCGAAAGCCCCTCATATCAGAAACCCAAGCCTTCTATCTTAGCTGGATACTGGCGCAACAATGCGTCAATTTACAAAAAGACAGGAAGTTGTGCGCTGAAACCACATTTAAACATCCAGTGGTTTTCAAAATAAAATACACTTTGTCAACATCTGATTGTATTTGGCTTGACCACAACAAGCTGTCAGTGTAAGTGGAGTCAGACGGTCAACTTAGATTTGAGGTTTTACAGTCCGTCATGAACAAGGAAAGGCTCGTTAATTGTGAAGGAAGAGCAGAAACTAGGGATGTCCTGAGTAGCTTGTTTCGCCCCTGAGTCATTTGATTTTGAGTATCTGTGGATACTGAGTTCTTCTGATCTGATACTTCTACCTCAAAACATTACATTCCCAGCTTTAAGCTCCTGTCTTGCTCTGCACCACTTTACAGCATTCAACCAATAGTGTTACTGCAGCAAAGTGATGTCATGCCCTGCGTTGTTTCTGTGTGGAGTTGAGACTGTCTGATTCGATACCATCACATAACAGTAGTAAATACTAAGCTGTTATTTTTCCCATTTGTTTTTAAATATTATAGATCTGATAAAAAAATAATGATAACGAATATTATATCTGGTTCTGATTCTGATCGGAATGCAAAGTTTGATTCTGATCGAGTCTGTAACCACGTGATAGACCCTGATCATATGCAGCAACTCCCTGGTCTCTTGACTTAAGCTGCTGAACACACAGCCAGTGTGAGTTGATGGAGATGAGAGCATGCAGTCAAAAGGCAACAGAGAAAATAAAGCTCAGTTTTTATATTCTATTGGTACAAACCTAAAGGTCAGTCACTCTTTAGCCATGCAATCATTATCTCTGCAAGTTTACGCTTCAGCTTTGTTCAGTGCTCCCTTTATCCCTCTTCTTTACCAACGCACACCTGATCCTCTTCTTCTCCATCTGCTTCACTGAAGATCTCATTTTGCATGCTTAGTGTGAATTAGGATATGCTTGCTTTGTCATTAACAACAAACCTTTTACTGATCACTGTGGACACATACTTTTTTTTTTTAAAGGGAGGAGTTAGAGAGAAGCTACTGGGGGAGAGGTGCAGGCTGAGTGAAGACTAGAGCTGATAGGAAATAAGTTGAACAGATTTATCCAGTTTGTGTAATGATAATATAAGTTGGAGAATAGAGAACACAATATATAATGTAAAAGAAACAGGGTAAAGGATTTCTTGAAATATGGCTTTCACTCAACAATCACAGAGTTTTCTAGGTTCAAAGTGTCTTTTAAGCATCAATAATTGCCGTCAATCATGTTCCTTTTATCATGGAGAAGCTAAAATTGTGATTAGAACTGAATTAATTTTGCTGCATTAAAACTCAGTGCCCATTATTGCTATAAATGAACATACCATAAGGAGCGAATCTGTAGCTTTATTATGCTTTCAACAGTTACAGCTGAACATAAGTAGAGTATTGCACAAAAATGGGCTGCATCTGGCTGTAGATAAACAGACAATACTTGTTAGCCTGATCTGTTTCCTGGTCTTTTTATAGCATTTGTTGACAGTAAAAAAAATGTAGACTTTCAGCTGGCTTCTCCCTTATTCCCGCCATTAAAAAGTTTTACTTTCTACTTTATATGTTTCCAATGATCTTATTCCAAACAGAGGTGTCCCAGTTTTAAGCAGATTGATGTGAGATTTAGTCCCCAACTGAGGTAGAAAACATTCCCTCAGGGCAAAAACTCCCACTCACTCACGCCAAAGTGAACAACAACAACAACAACAACAGCTAAAAGTGAGGTCCCTTTGCACGCTGCCTCAAGCCTTGCAAGCTTCCTGCTTCACGTGGTGATGTGTATTGTTTGTTGTTCACCTGCAGTGATTTATGTGTGTTTCCAGCTGAGTTTGTTGTTATCATTTTTTAACTTTATTCTTGGGGCACTGCAGCTGTAAGAGTGAGTTCCAGCAGCACAGGCTGGGACTTCAGCTCAAGCCTGGATGCCACAGGCCCCTAAGTCTGCACCTGAGTCTGCTTCATCATGCTGTATTTCAGACATATGGTGTCATCTGGTCTCATCCAGACTCCTTTTGAAGAAGCAGTTGCTCCTGAAGTGTTTTTGATTTGACTCACATGAGGTGACCGTTTCTTTTATCACCATCTTGCCTGCAACACTGAATCTCAAGGGGGGCTCCTTTGGTTTCTCCCCGTCCCGCTGCACTGCTGTGATCAGTCACCTGTTCTCTGTTTCACACAAAGCTCGCGTGGGCCGTGCAGAGTGTTCATCCCCGCAGCTGCCATATCACAGAGAGAGGGTGTTTTCCCCAGAGTAATCCTGATTTACTCCTCCGTAGAGCCCGCACAGCACTCTGATGGCTGTGGAGTTGTATCGCACAGCCAGATCCACCCGACTCGTCTTCTCTCCCTTCAGCTTACCCCACCCTTCTTACATGCTCCTCATCTGTTTCCAGAGGTGAGATTTGGAAATAAGTGGGAGTGTGTCCAATGGCATTAACCTACAGTAGAGCTTGAATCACAGATTAGGGGAGAGTGGGGACTGTGCAGAGCGGAGTTGGGTGGGAGGTTGTATGGCGCTGAGAAGGGGCTCCAAGCGCTGAGGGAGGGTGGACAGCTTCCATCAGGGCCAGCAGGGAAACAGAAATAATACAGAAATGAGGGGCTTGAAATCTGAAAAAAAAGGGATAGGCTTAAATCTTCTTCTATTGAGATGGAGCTTTGGGGCTAATAAAGGATTCCCTTGAAGGGAGAGTGAGAGCTCGGCAGCCTCCAGAGTTTGTAGTGTCCCTGCTGGAGCCAGAGCAGACCAATTTATCATCAGTGCTCCCTCTGAAGACTGCCACACTCAGGGAGGAGGAAAATTTGCCTTCATGTGTCAGTGTAGTCTTGTCAAAAGTTTTACTGACCTGTCAGTTTGTTCTCAAATTTATCTCCTCTAACCAGCTTTAGAGTGTCGTAGTGATGTGTATTGAAGCCGCTAACTTCAAGAGCTCTTAGAATGAATATTTGTCAGTGTTTTGAAGATACATCCTCTTCTCCTCTTCTCTGCTCTCCTCTGCTCTCCTCCTATTAACGCTGATTACAATTTTATTAAAGCAACTCTTCCATCTTGCTGGTGTTAATCTATTTGATGTGACAATATGACTGTGAAGAGTTTTAAATACTTAATAACAGCCTACTAGAAGTGTCACTACAATGTATCTGATGGTTTGGGTGTAGTTTTCAAAGAAGCCTTACAGTACGTTTGTTTACCACAAAACGTTATTAATGGGAATACAATGAACAATTCATAACCAGTTCTGCTTCTATAGTCAAAAATGCTTCAACTGATTCCAAAATCAGCACCAATACTGACATATACTAATACCCAAGGAGGACAGTTAGACAAAAATTCATGATTTCCATGGCGCAATGGTGTTCACAATCTTATCACCACTAATATTCATGTTTTAATAAAATTTTGCAATTTACTGCCCAGTCTGACCAAACTAATTTTCCTATTGAAAAAAATGTCTGAAAATGCCAAAAATAATTGACCATTTAGGCATTTCTTATCTGTGTGCAATAGTTACCCAATTTGCTGTCATTAGAACTAATTAACCCTGAAAAAGACTACACATGGAGTTTGAGGTTTTTTTTCCCCCCATTGGGAGATTTCACAAATAAAACAAGAATCAAATCTAGTGACTTCCATAAAAACCAATCTTCTCAATGAGGTACAGGGGGTTCAAATTTCAAATGAAGTGAGACAAGGCCATCATCAACTAATCAAGCCTAAACTCATCAAAATCTACATTTTTCTCATGTGATAAAAAGGTTAGAGTTTGTGAATTTCTGTGTAACACAAGCTATACTCTGTTCTTAGCTTTACCATTTTTGCAGCGCACTAGATTTGTGTGTTGTGTGACACTGGGAAACACAAAGTCCGCTGCTCAGTTACAAGGGCAAAAAATAACATCAGTCACCTAACGCTAAGAACTGTCAAGAAAACACTGTAAATTGAGTGTTGTCATCTCAGGAGTGCAAGTCATCTGTGGATTGGATGTCCTTGTTGTATTGTCTAGCCTGTGGTTTGAATCAGAGTGTGTATTCTGTGGATTAAAATCATGTAAGATCTTTACATGTCTTGGTGTAGAACTGCAATGATTCAAGATGACTTGCTAATGCTAGTATCTGTCAACACTGATGGACACATTCTTTCACAATCCATTTTTTTTCATATCTTACAGCACAAGAGATACCTTTTTTTTTTTCGAGTAAAAACAAATTCAGTCAAACAAATGAGTCTGAGGTGTAGCTTAGCCTCCCTCCACTTGTGGCACTGTTGCTCTGGTTAATGGTTAATACGTTGTGTTACTTTTTATCAAATTTTATTTGATATATTTTTTTATACTCTACTACCCTGATCCACACAAGCACAGATGATAAATGGCATGTTAAAGCATTGTGCAGTTTGTTTGTTTTTTCTTTTTTTTTATTTCGCAAATGGTGATATGGTTGTATGTTGCCTGTGTCTGGTGAACTGTAACCACTCAATATAGCAATATCTAACCAGCCAAGACATTAATGTGCAGGTTAATGGTGCTAGCTCTGCAGACACTGCCATCTTGACCAGTTATGCTAAATCAATATTAATGGTTAAACTACTTGGATTATTTTTATCTAATAATCAATTCCATATTTTTAAACAAAATTTTCACTTCAAATCGGAGGCCTAAGAATTGTGTGAAAAGTGCCAGAGTTACATATTATTTTCAAAGATAGAAATCTACAGTAGCTCAGCTGAATGTCATTATTTTTCTCTTGCAGCAGATCCACTCACACAGGCTCTGTGAGACTTACTTGTCAATTTCCTGTGCTTGTAGCATTGTTAACGTCAGTCAGGAAGAAAAAAATTCTCACTGACATTATGTATATTTGAGTGAACTTTCAAAATGGTAAATACATCAATCTTGTATGTTCTGCTCTTTCTGTGTGTATATGTGTGTGTGTGAGTGTGTGTGTGCACGTACACAGGCATGCATGGGTGAATGAGCCCATCAGTCTTCCTTGCGCCCATTAACAGGAGTCAGGTTCATAAATAACAGGACTGGAAGGGGCTGGTGTTTTCCTGCCAGTTGTTCCCTCATGTCACCAGCACATTAAACCCTGTTAAAATACACTGTTTGTTTATTTCTCACTATAAGTTACCTCACTGCTCACTAAGAATCATCACAACATCTGTCGGAGAGGTGACACTCGACGGTGTAAGTAAGAGAAGTGGGCGGCAGAGTATTTCAAAAAGTTTTTTTTCTTTTCAGGTAGCAGGTGTGAGGGTCAGTGCTGAGTAACTGTGAAAAGTGTTGAACATTAAGGTGAAGTGTGTGGTTGAGAATGTGGTTGAATAATCTCCTTAAATTTGTCCTTGTGTGATGTGGAGATGGTTTTTAGTTAAAATCCAAATTTTTTTAACAAAAGGCAAGTGAGTGCTCAACCACTGACAAATGTAATACAAACTCAACACTTGAAACTTTTTAAATTTTTCACAGGATTTTTTGGGGCTTTTCACGACTTAAATAAGACAGGCATCTCAGTGGATAGAGTAGGAAAGGGGGCAAGAGTGGGAATGTTTTAAGAGATGTTAAAATGTAAAAAAAAAAAACCTCACTTCTATCCAAACTTACTCTTCATACTTAAAGAGCTGAGAAATTGTGTTGAACATCCCATAATTTTGGGCATTTCTTTAAAGAAATGTTCAAAGTGGAAGTTGTACTTTGATTCTGGTCATGCACACTCCACTTGGCACCAGCACTTAAAGAAACTCGCTCCTGGAGGAGCCTAACCTGTGTCTGAACAAGTGAAGAAATTAGAACAACTAGCCTGCACCAGGCAGTGTGCTGTGCTCTGCACCGAGCCAAGAAGTCATTATTATTCAAATTCATTCAATTGCAAAAGAGGGAGGGGTAGTGGGCTTATGAAGATGAGGAATTGCAGATAATTAGCAGGAAGGCATTTTGTTTGAACCTAGCTACTTTGACTCGGGATGCGCTACGAAGGTTGGGTGATAAACAAGCAACGGGAAAACACAAGGGGAAAGAGAAAAAAAAGACAAGAAGCTCTTTCATCTAAACACACACACAAACAGATAAGTCTGAGGAATAATCAACTGTTGTGCTGCGCTTCGACAGCTATGGAATTAGCCATCTCCAATCTGATTGTCCCCACACTTTCATCCCTAATGCAGATAAATATGGCCTCTGAAGTCTCAGGGAGAGGGGCCACAGCAGCCCTGGGTCCAGCCATCTAACAGCTCCTGTCTAAATGGCTTTGACTGTCGATGAAACAAGGCTGTGGCAGCGGCACTGATGTGATGTTAGCTCCTTCTGTTTGTCTGTCTGCTCGCTTGTTGTTCGCTATAGGTATCATTGTTTCCATTCCATTTCACAGCAATCGGCCTTGGTGAGGGAAAAGTGCTTTTCTATCCTTGAGCTGTGTCTTTGTCATATCAAGGCCTCTAGCTTGAGCTGCAGATTCTTTCTAAGCCCAACCGTGTGAGAGTGGGTGTTTGAGGCTTTATCTACAATATGTGGCTGTTGTTACTGCAGTTTAACTTCATGGTGCATGCTTTTTTAATGTGTATGCACTGTGATGAAAATGTGTTTGTTGCTGTGAATTTATTGAAAAGGCTGATGGATCTATTTTCAGCTAAAAGAGTGCCTGTCAGGAAGAATTGCATTAGTTTGACAAAAGACATTCAAGGCTTGTTGAAAGCACAGCAGTCACAAGAATAAAGAATCTTTTATCAAATCCAAGCGAGCACTTTTTACAAATTGTAATGCAAACACCTTTCTTGTGCTCTTTTATTTCTCGGAACTGACAAAACATATTTCTGGTGGCTATTTGAGTCTCCTGTTTTCTTTGGGCTCGTTCCCTGATGGATGCCTGCTCCGTCACCTGCTGATAATGTCGCCTTTTGATTTAGTGAGCGCGTCCCCCGATACGGCAAACATTTTTATGCAACTGTACAACTCTGACAATGTTTGCTGCTGATTCCTTTTCAGTTTTAATTGCATCCTGCTAACCAGGGTAGGATGATGCTAAGAGTAATTAATCACACACTCCTTTTGTGAGTACAAAAGTAGACTCACACACACGCATGCACACACGGGGCTGTGGCAAGGTGATCAATCAACCGACGACAATGTTCCAAACACACCATCATTCCCTCCATGGCTGCCTTTATCAACAGGCTAATTTGTCTCCGTCTGCGCCTCAAACATTATGAGTCCTCACACATTTAGCCCCACACCTTTCCCTTTTATCTTCCTACCCACCACTTAATACTGCAATTAGAGAGCTGTGGAGGTTGCAGCTTCCCATTAACTCTTGCCAGCTCAGGCTAGTTGCCACAATCGCACGCTGTAACCTGTAGTCTGCTGTGACAGCTACAGTTAGCGTTCAGCAGACGAGGCAATAGCAAGCACAGCGTGGTGCTTCTGCCTCTTCTCTTTAAAAACACATCCTGCAGATATCCTTGTAGATTATTTCTCGCACACTTGTCTCATCGATCTTCCTGTTTACAATTCTCCCATCTCATATCCAGGCTGACTGGGTTGATAAAGCAATCAGCGCCACAGTAGCATTAAGTAGGTAAACATATTAACACTGCTGCTGCTGCACCCCCTCCCTCTTTTATTGCCTTCTCGTCCCCCACATCTTTTCTTTTCTGTTTGGCTCCTTCTCTCGCTCCGTTCGCGGTTCTCGCTTACTTTTCTGCTTTCATGTGCTCTTCTGCTCTTGTTCTGCCCTCATCCTCCAATCTTTCATGTTGATTTCAAAACCGGCAAGTCCACAGATGGAAAGTGGAATGGAGTCGGTTGAAGAGAGCCAATTTCCTCTTCTCTTGTGAAGATTAGCTGAGGCTCATTGGAACGTATGCTTTGTGTTAAAGAGCCTGCCAAATGACAGAACACGGTTGGGGGATTCATAATTATCTTTTCATTACTCTGCATGTATAATGACTGCCCCCATTATAAAACTCTAAAAGATGTACACAATTACATTACCCAAGACAGCACTGAAACAGGTGCATCTGATGTATTCCAGCTGATGTCTTTTCGATAACAGCCTTTCTATTTATTCATCTCAAATGATTGATTTGCTGTCAAACATTATGTTTTTCAAATAACATGCATATTATCAGAGGCTACATCAACTTGGTTAACATGAAGCATAAAATGCACAGCGTGTTAGCTTTGAGGACAAAATGAATGCAATTTTCTTTATCGGGGGAGTAAATCTGTTTGCAGTATTTACCGTATTATGTGGATTAGGTGTAATTTTGAGAACCTAGAGACCTTGTGGTAAATAAAATTTGAGGCACATACAGGAGACACCATCTGTAATGCAGTCTGTTAGTATCAAGAAGTGCTGTACTATTCTAAAAGTGTTGCCTCTACTCCTGTTTACCTGCTATTATCCTCTGATTTCAAGGTGTGGTGTATATGTATATATTCATACGATATGCACATCTACATAACAAGGCACAGGCTAGGTGTCAGAGCTTTTGTAGTCCTTGCACAGTTTTCGTTCTGCAAAGTATTTTCCTTTAAATAACCTCATAGCCCGTTTTTAAATTTCCCTGCCTGTTGGTCCTAATCTTTCAGATCTTAAACACAACACTGGGAGAATAAATTTAGCTTTGTAATTATGTTTGTCTTAGCAAACGCAAACAGAGCCACCATTTGAGTGCATGTGTGCACATGCTCCTGCCCGCAGTGCCAAATGCTACAGATGCGAGCGAGGAGCGGGTTTATGGGCTTTTGAATGAGGATGGGATTGAGCAAATGGGTGGTTTGGCTGTAGTATTTCTGTCATCCCAGCACAAACAGGAAAACAACAGGACTGCAGGCTTGTGAATAGACTCCGTTATTAACCCCATAAATCACCTGACTGCTGATGGCTTCCATATATGAGACAATTCATCAGATTTTCCCCCTCTCTTTCTCATTTTGAGTCACACACACATACACAGAAGCCGCTCACATACACATGTAGGCTTGAAAAATGGGACATCTTGCAAATCGTCAACACTACAGCATGACATTGCATCTTTGTCACCAGTTCTGTTTAGTCCACACAGAGGGGAATCATTCCTTTGAGGAATCCATCACATCCTTACTGCTTCTAACTACCAGGGTCAGACAAGGCATTTGTAACCTCTGTGACACTTGGACTAGGAAGAGAAAAGATACTCTCTTTGTAAGTAATCCTGGTGCCTTCATGGTTCCTCTGGAAAACAGAGGGTAGATAAGATTATAGGTAATGAAGAGGAATGGATTGAGGCAAAGCAGAAGGAAGTAAGGGGGGGTCTTAACTCCATGACCAGCAGCTTTGTGATAGTGATTTAAGAGGCCAGAGAAGGAAGATAAAGGCCTGTGCATTATTAATGCTGAAGGGCTCTAACTGGATGTGACTGGAAGTTTCTGCTGTCGTTCCTGTTGAAGAATAACGCATATTCATCAAAGTGCCAGGAAGAGCGTGTGCACCTCTGAAATGATTCAATATTTGAAACTGAGTCTCATCCTGTGTATTAAAGTGTAGAAATAGCTCAAATCAAAGACATCTATTTATGACCGTTGCTCTTTTTTAAGGATAAAAGTGTAAAATGAACTAAATGCATTGAAATATTTTTAAACTCAGCGAAGAAAGTAAGCTTCCTTGTTTTTCTTCTCTGCTGCCATATTTCCAATAAAGGCTCTCTGCTGGTGTTTGTGAAGTCTGGGAATGTTTGTGCATGGAGTGCTGGTGAGATGGCAAACTGTGCCAGTAGAGCACAGGCAGGTCTGTGTGCATGCGTGTGTGTATGAGTGTGTGTGTGTGTACTGTACATATTTGGGCATGCCTGTTTGCATGTGAGATTGAGTGTAAGCTTGTGGTTAGCTGTCGCCCTCGGTGCAGATTGACGGTTCACAGACAGGTAATTTATGACCTCTCTGAGGCTGGCAGGGAGAAGGGTGACGTGACTTTCCCTGTGGATAAATAAGCTCTCCTCTGGGGCCTGCGTCCTCTCACCCTTCCATATTCGTGAAAGAACAAATTTAGCTCCTGCTTTTTCTTTGTTAGTCTTCTCAATCATCTATCATCTTTCTGCTGGCCTTCTCAGTTTGCCTTCTTCTTCACACATTTCCTCCTCTGTGCCCTTCTTTTCATATCACATACCCTCCCACTCTCTCCCATCCTGTTCCTCTCACACCTCTGGTTGCCTTTGTTTTGCCCCCTCTCACAGCAGGGATTCCAGGACTTTGACATGCCAGCAATCATTTACAGGAATATGGTGTGAAAATCGATCTCATGGAGAGCTGCTGCCACAGTAAATTTGGGTGGGAGGGCTTCAGATTAATTTCAAGGTCCTTTTTGGTGAAACGTGCGGCCTGTCTGAGGCAGGGGGTACGTTTTAAACCGTGATATCATATTGTAATTTATCACATGGCTGTAGTCTCTCCTGCCTGCCTGCACAGGTTTATTGAGGGGACAAGATGGTTTCATTTGAGCTGAAATAAACATCAAATGGTGGCCGAGCTCAATCAATTCCTTTGTTCGTCCAAGTAATTCTTCCCCAGAGAAGAAAGCAGGGCCAGAGTAGCAAGTCGAACAGCAGAGAGGGAGAGAGATGCCTGAACAGAGGTTGACTGATGGATGGGGAAGTTATTACACCGCTGGGAGGACGTGTCATTTATTGCCAGTTGCTTGTCTCTCGTCGCCTCTTGTTTCTTTTATGGCAGTGATTACAGAGCGGATGCATGGACAAACAGCTCCCACAGAGATCCCCATCAGCTGTACAAAAACACAAGCACACTGACACACAGACACACTACAACTCCATCCTAACCTTCCCCAGCAAGCAGAGGCAGCAGCGGAACAGTCAGGACACGGTGCAGGTATGGGGGAGGAAGTCATCAGGAAAAGTTTCATTTGTCAGCTCCACTGCTGGACCTTGTCTGTCCCTGATGTGCTGAAGTGCTGGAGCCACAGTCCATCAGACCTTGAACAAGTTCTTCTGCTTCAGTCTAACAGGGACCTGCTAACAAGCACAGAACCTCTTCAGACAGGACGAGGTGATTGTGAGCCCATTTAAGACCAGGTCTGTCGCTCAAGTCAGTCAAGCAAAATGACTGTGGTAGAGCCGGAGGAGATAACAAAAATGTCTTTTTAATGTTGTTTAGCAGCATTATAGGTATGAACGTATTTGTAAAAGCTGTTTTCTAATTATAAATAAAGATCTGAGCCACCTGGCTTTTAATGAATATAATTATATTCCTATAGAAGTGTAAAATGTCTGACAGAAATGTAATCATAACTCACTTCAGGTGTAAATCATAGTCATTATGTTCAGACGGTGTTCACAGGTGACTGTTGTATACAGAGGCAGTGACACTTGTCGCTTTTTAAAAATTATCTTTGATGCTTCCTTTCACTCTTGTATCAGTCATACGCTTCATTCTGTTGGATATCAAACTGAGCAAGTTTAAGCTGAAAATGAGAGCGGGCTCACGTTTACAAGCTGGCTATGCTTGTCTATCACTGAATGTGTATTTTAAGACATACAAAAACACTCATTACTTATCACCCACTCATAATCTTCTTTTTCTTTCTTTTTAGTTCAGTAAATTATTTTAAAAGGTCAAAAAGTGCATGTTTTCATCCTAGTAAAACCAAACCAAAGTGTAGTAAATGAATGAATCTTAGACTTGACCCTTTAGGGCCCATTTTGTTGCATCAGTTGATCAGATGTGGTGATATACTATTACTGGTTCCTCTTACAATATATTGTTTATAACAGTATTACTTGGCAATTTTTCTTGTTTTGTGTTTTATCTTGGGTCACCTGCCATTTAAAAACCCTCTGTAAGCCAAAAAACAAAAAAAAAAAACAAAAGAAAAAAAAACAAGATGGATGACATGCCAGCTCACCAAAAGTGAAGCCAAACATTTTTTTGCTCCTCCTTCTGACCTGCAGCAGTCAGCTACAGATCATAAGAGCTTCCTCCTCCATTATAACAAATGTGACTCAGGTCAAACTTTAAAAGCAAAATGACCACAAAATGAATTACAAATTGGAAAAAAAAAAGAAAAAAGACAGCCCAATATGTAGAAGGCAGTTTGTGGCTTCACTTTCCACCAGCAATAGGAAGTGAAGGTGTGTCATCCATCTTTATGTGTGGTCAGTGTTCCAGGCATGACTCAGTTATTGGTTTTTGATTGGGGAAAAATTTTGCTCTGCAGGAAAACGTTTTGAAGTGTGGTTTAAAGCCCCTAATCAAAGTGATATGCTCCATCACCTGGCTCAGCATCCTTGAATGAGTGACCATTAAAAGTGACTCACTGGCTCGGGCTGTGCTTCCTATGTGCCATGGCAACAGGAAACATGCAGCAGGACAGATACAGCCTGAATGTGCAGCCCGGCCCTGCCTTAATTTTCCATCCAAGGACAATGGCAATTTAGTAGTGCCTGTTTCTGACGCCGTGCCAAGCCGGGCTCTTCTTCGTAGTCCTATTTTTCATAATAACACTTTCTTTCAGGGCTAAACAATAACAGAAGAGAGGGACTTTAATAAGCCTCCATCTCAGCCCGGTGCTGCTTAGGGGCTTGTGGCGACGGTAAGTGTGTGTATGTATTATTGATGGCTAGCACCTTGGCCCGGTGTTTGCAGTGGAGGGACGGAACAGGAGAGAAAACCAGGTCATCTACTGCACAACGCCGCAGGCCCAGCTGACTCACCCAAGCAGCTTTATTGCATTATTATTGCATTTCTTTCATTACTGCTATCGCCTGACTTTTCAATACCTCTGGCATGGAGTCACAGTTCCCACAGAGTTTACCTTATGGCCTTATGGAGAGAGCCACTTCTCACTGCTACATCTACTCCATTACACACGCTCTCTCTTTGCCTAACTGTTTCTCTCCGCTCGATCTTTACACACCCCTCCCACCTGCTCCTTTTTTCTTCCCTTCTTCTCCAGAGTTATTTTGCTTCTCTTTGAAGAGCAGCGATAACGATTTGCCTTGGAAACACAACACTCCTATTCACTTCTCTTAAGTTGCTTCAAGGTATAATTTGCCGAATCAGAAAAGGATGTTTTGCTGCAAACGTTTACTCAGTGTTTTTTACTCGGGGGTAATATCCTAGCCTGGATGATGATTATTTTTTCTGTTTAACAGCCTGGTTTTACACATGGGTCTGTGCTGTGGGTGCAATTAAGACGGACTGAGCGTGGTTGCTGAAAATTATGCTTTGAGGTCAAATACATAGTAAACACCTCAGATACACAGCCTATTGACCCCCTGTGTGTTTTTTATGTTCCTAGAGCGGCACATTAACTTGTGTTGCTGGAGTTTTGTTATACTACATGTAACACCCACACATTTAAGATAAATTGATAATTTGTGAGTAGAGCAGGATGGTCACAGGGTTTGTAAACATAGAGGCGAGGCATCTTTACCCGGTCATACTGCTCTCCTTGTCTCGGAGAAAGCAGTCGTGGATTGTTTGATCTCATTAATGTGGTGATTAAGCGGTCATTGTCTCGTATTTTTCGTCTAGAAAAGATTTTACTCCTTTTATGTGCCTGTGAATTGTAAATGTAATGGGGCTAAATGATACCATCATGTCCTGCATGAGCCATTACTGTGGCAGGTAATTGTGTTTCCCAGAATTAGCGGCAGGTCAGCCCGTTGTATCATCACCCCCACTGATCATGGAGATAAATACTCGCTGAAATGTTTCCCAGTCAAACATGGAAAAAACACTTATTCAAAGGAGTGTAAATGTAGCCATTTGGTTTTATGATAGCTGAACCTGACAGGACTCTAAATCTACATGACCTTTATTATACAGGCAGGCTGGTGCACAAGATTTATTCTTCCAGTCACTGAGAGGAGTTTTTATGATGTGTGGTGACCCTTTGGAATCAGAAACAATTTTCTGGGATGCAGACTACATTTCCCATGAGCACAATCACCAACTGTTGTAAAGATGTTGCCCTAGCCAGAGTGTGCAGATGTGGAGGCAAATGAACAAGTTTTAAATGTGGATACCAGCAGCAAGGAGTTGATCTCTGACACTCTGCTGATGCCTTCATTTATACCAGCCCTTGTGTAGTGATAATGACACCATTCTCTCCTCAATGAGGCCTAGCTTTCTTTACCTTAGTAGGATGCCTCTCAGTTATATTTATGTCTTTCTTTCAGTTTGCTTTGGAAATTCTGCTTACTCTGGCCTCTGAAAGTGTGCTTCTGAGTGCAATCAATAGCCAAAGTAATCCTATTTACTCTTATTCACTCACTGAGAAAGAGAGCTGTGATTAGGAAGTTTGAGAGGGAATGACTTTGCCATGTGTCTTAATGAGGAGGAGGAGATTACTCAGACTTTCTCCAACATCTTAATGGTGTGCTAACCAACAACTCCTCTGTCTTTTCTAATAGCACAGTGTGTGAGCACTGACCATTGCTTTTACTTCTAGAGTAGCAAGTTCATCGATGCTTATTAGCCTGAATTGTTCCTCTCCATATCCCTTTCTATTCTTCTTTCTGACCCCCACACAGTTGGGGTGGACTTTTCTGTCAAGTAAATTCTTTTACAGTTTTTGGTGTGCCGGATTGATTTAAATTGGG
Source organism: Halichoeres trimaculatus (assembly GCF_033239565.1). Lineage (NCBI taxonomy): Eukaryota > Metazoa > Chordata > Actinopteri > Labriformes > Labridae > Halichoeres > Halichoeres trimaculatus. The sequence continues at coordinate 28,285,377 of NW_027437188.1, forward strand.
ATTCTTGGATAGTTCTGATTAGTGTAATTTTTAGTTGGCTTTTTGAATACCAGGCCATGTGAAAAAACTGAATAATGATGATGTTTACAGTAGGGATCCATGATGTACTGGTGTTGGTCAATGTTGGTCTTATGTTTTTTTAACATATCAGCATCGGCTGGTGTGTGAGAGGGGTATTTACTCATTAGCTGCTGGCTGTTTTCAGAGCATCTTGAACGATCTTTCAAGACCCAAATATTGTTTTCTATGACTATGTAAACACCAAAACTACCTAAGAAGAGTGGACCCTCTTCTTTTATGTCTCTCTTCCTGTTTTTTGATCCACAAACAGACAGAAACATACTTTTTTGATCGGGAGCTCCATCCTTGATTCTCTTCATGGTCGTCTTTTCTCACCATCATGCCACTCTTTCTCTCTGATCTACCTCAACGCATCATCTCAGATTATTATTATAATTTTTTTTGACCAGTATCGAAACCGGTAAATATTGTTTATTGGCCATAACAGCAACATTAATATCAGATGTCAGTATTGGCCAAAATTTTCACATCTGTGTATCCCTAGTCTACGTGAGCCATATTTTACCCAAAAATGCAAATCACATGTGAGTGGGGTTTTAGGTTTTAGGATTCATTCAGGGGATCTGACATCTCAACTTTTTTTCAACCCAACAAAGATTAAAATAAAGGTCATTAATTTGAAAAAAAAAAAAAAGAACAAAAAACGTATGTTTTACAATTGTTAAACAAGAAAATAATAATACTTTTTTTCCCTCTACCGCTACTGTTCAACATGAGTTTGGTAATGCTCGAGTTTTTTTTTCCACTGTAAGGAAGTTTTTTTTTGCCTCTGTAACTTGCTAGATAATTTTGATGTCATGAGCACTTTTCATAGTTTGTTTTATTTTTCTCTTTATTTGCAGTCCAGTGACAATTCATGTTTTATTTTACAGTTAATAACCTTTTGTTTGTCTTGTCTTTGTCTTGAGGTATAGCTTCATTCTTTACCCTTCTCTTCTTGTATTCCTTGTGTAGTGTTTCCTGTTTTACTTTGCAGTATGTCCCTCCAGTGTGTCTAGTTTAGTTTTACTTCCTGTGTTTTCCCTTTTAAGCAACTGTATGCCACACCCTGATTAGTTTCCCCTGCGTCTGATTGGCCACATCTGTATTTAATGACCTGGTATGTAGCCTGTTTAGTCTCTGTGTTTCCAACATAGCTACACCCAAACGGATTCCTGTGATTCCTAGACTTTGATTTGGATGGAAGCCTTTTGTTTATTCTTTGTTTTTTGGTTTAATAACTCCTTGATTCCCTGCTCGTGAGTTCTTCATTTTTGTTTTCGTCTCAAACCTTGACAGGTGGTGTCAGATTTAGTCTCTAGCTGAGCTTTTTATTGTGTTGAACACAAATTAAATCAACATTTATGCAAAGAAGAATCCAGACCCAAAACATTGGATCGTTGACATTTCTAATTTGAAAATGTCACCCAGGGCTCTGGGAAATTAAGAATGTTTTCTAATTTTCTTTTATTCCATGGGCTTAATTATATATTGACGAATACAAAGAGTAAACAAAGAGATGAATTCACAGGAAAAGTCATTGATATTTAACAGCTTGGTGGAGTTCTCAATCTATAGAGAGCTAAAGACTGCCAAAGGCTGATTTTCTCTGTCTGCGAGTGCTCGTACAGTATCTAACCTCTTTTATTTATTTTATCCTCTGGTGTCTCTGCTCTGTCTCATAAACTGTTCAATCTCGGCCTTGTTTAATGGAAGCTGCAGGGCCACCAGAGGCCATTCAAGGCCAGAGGTGACCAGCAGTCACACTTACCTTGGGTCGGTCATAATTAGCCAGCCTGCAGCCTGAGGGCTCCATAAAACCCAAAGAGGTCATCTCAATCTCCGCTCTTCTTGACCGAGCTTTTTTGCAGTGCTGGTTTGAAATGTGCTCGGCGACCCCCGACAAAGTGCTTCCATAAAACACCGGGCAGTGTCCCTGGGCAGAGAAGAGTCAGTCATGCTGTTTTTTTTTTCCTTACATGAATATTTCTGTTACTACTGATGCATGAAGTTGCATCAAGGAGTCACAGAATACTGTGTCTGCCATCTTTTTCACATGTTCCCGACTCTTTGAGAACAAGCATCATTCAGACCGAACCACACTCCTTTCTTGACAAAAGAATCCATTTTTGTACAAAAAATCTGCTCTACTAACTCATAACAACTGTCTGTGTCAGAGCATGCTTCTATCAGACTAGCTAATGGGTGTTATGTAATAAAAGGTGGGTCTCTGACAGCTTTAAGGGTTCGTGAGTTTGACTTTGATGGATTAAGTGAAGTGCTGAGGAGATGTCTTGTTTTGTATTCAAGATCATTAAAGCTGAAGACCTGTGTTCAGAAAAGTAGGACAGAGTTCCTTTTGAATGCAATGTAGTTCTAATTTACAGCTCTCAAACTGGAGGATTATGGGCTCTGCTCAGTAAATTGGCTCGACAAACAGTCGCAGAGGAGGAGAACACAGGGTGTAATTGCATGTTTTACATGTCAGAAAATTGAGGTCAAAATATTTCCCAGTGTCAGTGGATCAGGGCAGTGAGGTTCCAGCATCATGACTCGGTGTTTGACTTGATAAACATCCTGAAAAAACACACAAGCAGTGAAAATGGCACCTTGATTCTCCTAGCTCACATATTCCCTGAAACTATACTCAGCTCTGTCCTGAAGTACATCCTTTTTTCAATCTTCGACAAACTTGCTCCCCATGTGTCTTTTTTTTAACGTGTCTTGCTAAGCTCATCATTTATCTTCAGCCTCCCATAATATTCAGACAGTGATGTCTTTTATGGCTATTATTAGAAATGGTGTCTGTCTTCAGAAGGCAGCACAAAAGTGTGAGTGGTCCCTTGGGCGCTGTTTCGTATCAAGGTTAACTTGTAGTGATTAGGATAAGGAGACGAGTGGTTGCCATGGGGATGGAGGAAACGGCAGTGGAGAGGACGATAAGCCCGGAGTGACAGAAGTCTGATGTTCCCGTCGCTCTGTGTACAACAAAGCTAATCTGAATAGTCTTCATGAGTATTATTCTTTTTATGAGGTGTTTGTTGGCTGCATTAGTCATGATGTGAGGATGCAAACAAGCAGATCTCTCTTACATCATCAAACAGCTCATGTTCAGAGTAAATATACACTTTAAATACATCATACTTAAGGCTGTTTTTCAGCCCTGCTTTAGCAATCCCCCTGATTTTGTTTTTGCGAATCTAACAGCTGCCTCTCAGATCATGCAAAACCAATCAAAGTTCTTCTTTATTTTCTATTCACTGATGACTTTTTGTTGCCAGACTGATCTATCGCTTTGGGAATTTTGCCATCTGTCATTAAAAATGTTGTCAGGAACACGCATCAGTCAATGTAGGTCAATCCAAATGACAATCAAACATTAATCCAGCTTTTGTAATAGGCCTCTGATGCTTTTATGAAGAGTACTGTTTACACTTTAATGTAATAATAAAGAGTTTAATCATATAAAACCTGTTTTATATGAAAATTCTTGGGAGCTGCTATTCTTTAAATCATTCTAGAGACAATAATAGAGTCTTTACTATAATTCCCCTCTAAAGTATAATCCAAAATTATGTAAAAACCCTAATCTCAATATGTTTCTATCAACTAGGTCATCTTCATTCATTAAAGTATGTACTTAGCTCAGAGATGGATCAGAATGATATAGAGGATCATTTCATTTCATAGATTTTATTCTTTTTTTCTACTGGACTGTTTTAGTCGTCGAGTAGACTTTCTCATGGTACCTACTCCTTCTATGCACTTGATCCGAAATCCTCTTCAGCGCACTTTTCCCTTGGCAGTGCCTCGAACACTGCATGGATAATCCTTTGAGGAGAGGACTAATGCCCCCGGATCACCCCCATGAGAGGCGCTATCCGAGCATCCTGGCTGCTGCCGCGCTCTCCCCGCTCCCTGGTGCCATCCCCAGCAACACAATAATTAATGAGCTCAACCAGCCTATCAGTGCAGAAACCGCCCTCCCCGATCTCCATTATCCACATCATGCAATGATAATTTGTCTTACGTAGGTGCTAATTTCATATGAGTTAAGAGGCAATTAGGAAAATGTGTCTTTTTGACGGGCGTAGGGATTAAGGCTAAGCTGTGATGCCACCAGTCTTCAGAGGGTGCGGGCTTATACTGGGGTATGAAGGCCTCTACTTGGCAACACCCATTATCGGTCATCGCATTAATAACCCCACATTTCACATCTCCATTTGATGTGCTACATTTAATTAAAGTGCGAGGTTGTGTGACGAATTAATGCCTAATTGGAAATCACCTTTTGAACATTCCCTTTGCCCTACACCAGATGCGGTTCGTTATGGGGCGAGAGTCGTTTTCTCATTTCTTTAATAAGACAAAAATCAACCCTCTATGGCTAATTTTCCCACGCTGATGGGTCCAAAAAAGTACTATATGCAGAAATTCTTACAGTCAATGCATCCATCACTGTGGCTCTGTGTCTTCAGATCTGGGAGCAGCATATGGCCTCATTAATGTTGCAGTGACACCGTATATAGTCCTGTGTTGTGCTAAGTTTAGACAGCATGCTGCATATGCAGAGCAGATTCACTCTGCGAGCTCACCTGCCTGCTACAGTGGAGGTAAATGCTTGTCTGCATTGATATTACATTTCACTGCAGATGTGGACAACTGGCCTCAATCTCCTTTTCCTGGAATCTTAAACATCTGCTTTTCCAGATTAGTTTAAAGCTCATAAAAATGTAAATCTGCCACACAGGGGAGGAGTATGTGTAGAAAATGATTTATAAATACCTCAGACAAACTGTATATTTATTTCTCTCTTTGAAGGCTGCTGGCTCAGAATTGGAACTAATCTGACATTTCATAAATCTGTGACTATTTCAGGGAGATATTCGGAGATAGAGGTATTATTTCCTCTCCTTCCTCAGCATTCCCATTGTGACAGAGGGGATGATTATCATGGATTTGTGGAGAAGTGGTGTTAACGAGTTTACTGGCACTGTTTAGAGGCTGAAAAGCAATTTCAACTTGGGCAATAACCATGCCGGATATTGAAATGGTGTGTATGCTCAGAGGAGAGCCTCCATTCCTGAGGACTTTTACTATTGTTTCACCTGCTGTTTTGGTTAGATCATGTCTCTCCTGCACAGATTATTGTTTTCAGTGCGTTCTGCTTCCAAGGAGAAATTAAATTTTTGCTTTTGAGCAGCGGGAAAACTGAGTCCTATTACAAGCAGGTTAGCCCCGTTTACTTCTCCCGCCTTGAGTCACATTAAAGCTCTGATTCAAAGTTGCACTCAGCTTCTCGCTCAGTTGGATTTCACACCATTGCACAACTGCAAGAATTTTTTTTTTCTTTTGTGGCTGTTCCTAACATCCATGTCTGCATCCTGCATCCTGCTCATACATGTTTTCCACCCTTTGTACCGCACACTGTGTAGTAATGACTCCCTGGAACTTGATTAAGGCAAGTATTGATTTTATTGTTAAACGTGAGATTAGATGTATGGACTCATGCACGATTCATCAAATGCACTGGCATATAATTAAATTGTCTGTTTATGGTTTACGACTGTACATATTTATTAAATATTAAACTCAAATCAGGGTTATTTTGCCCTGAGGATGATGATACTGTGAACAGAGAGCAGAGGTTGAACACAGATATCTGTGTTAGATATCTAGAGGATTGTAAAAGGAAGGAGATTGTAGCACATGCACTCTGATCTGAAATACATAAAATGCACAGAATATCAGTGGTTACCTCATCTTTCTATGTGGGTGTCTATTAGACATGCACCGGTTGATTAGTGCTAATTTCCTTAATTTTGGGGGATCTGTGATCGGCCCATCCTTACATATAAATCTGATCTTATATACCTCCGGGAATGTCTGACAGCCAGCCATTTTTTTTTAAGACCTAAAACTCAGGACACTTTATTGGTTGTTTAAGTTAAAACATAAAGATTTTATTGTTTCAAAGGTATTGTTCATTGATTTTCAATAAAATAAGATCGGAACATTGAGGGTATATGCTGTCAGTTACAAAAAATAAAAAATAAAAATCAGTATCAACAGGTATCGGCAGGTCAGGCTTTTTAAAGATCGGTGATCGGCCAGAAAATAGTGATCGGTGCACCCCTAATGTCTGTATGATATGAAATTATTAGGGGGATCACAATTTTCTGGCAGATCACCAAATCAGGCCAAAAAAATCAGGCCAATACTGATTTTCACTTTTTATTTTTTTATAATTGACAGCATATACCTTCAATGTTCCAATCTTATTTTATTGAAGCAATAAAATCTTTATGTTTTCTAGCAGGCCTCCCTGCATGTACATTTAAACCTCTGCAGATGATCCAGAATGCAACACCACATCTGGTCTTTAACCAGCCCAAAACAGCACACGTCACCCAGCTGTTAATCTCTCTTCACTAGCTTCCAGTAGCAGCTCGAATCAAATTCAAAGATCTTCTGGCTTACAAAACATTGACAAGAATGGCTCTTGCCTACCTGGGGTCCCTCATCCAGGTCTACACTCCTTCTCGCCCACTACGCTCTGCTTGTGAAAGATGCCTGGTGCTCCCAGCCCAACAGGGCTCCAAATCACTAGCCAGACTCTCCTCCTTAGTTGTGCCCTAATGGTGGAATGAATTACTTAACTCTATATGATCCGCAAAGTCCTTTTCTACTTTTAAGAGATGTCTGAAGACTCATCTGTTCAGGGAACACTTGTGCACTTAAGCTGGCCATTCTCCTCTTTGTCCTCCGGAGTAGAATGTGTCAGTAGGTCTAAAACTGAGCTCTTATGATTTTTCAGCACTACTACTGAATGTTGTTGAAGTATGGAGTATACTGTTGCAGCAATTAATTGTGGTTTGTTGGCTTGTTGACGCCCCCCCCCAAAAAAAAATAAATAGATAAATAAATAAATAAATGAAAAAAAATAAAAAAATAAAAAAATAAAAAGGGTTTCCTTTTTTCTTTATGTCTAAATTCTTGCTTGTGTTGTACGTCGCTTTGGACAAAAGCGTCTGCTAAATGAAACTGTATACTGTAAACTGTTTTAACTTAAACAACAAATAAAGTGTCCTGAATTTGAGAGAAAAAAGGAACAAGAATTAACAACAATATGCTCAAAACTGATTACACCTCAAACATCCAGAAAAACTTTACATGAACCAGTATTTTTTAATTGATCCTCTCAAGTTTTGAAGTGCTGTTTACTATTTTGTGAGAATGTCTCAGAAGTCAATCTGAATTTGACTCTCTTCCAGCCTCTCGCTTGGTCATCCTTTTTTTTTCTCCTCTTAGCTTCTTCCATCAACATCCTCTTCAGTCTCTTCGCCTCTGCAGTGATAACAAGAAAAAATTTGCCTCCAGGCTTTCTGCCAGAAAGCTGTTCCTTAAAACATTGCGCACCACTCGTGGGAGATTGTACCCATTCAACCCAAGTTGCACAATGCAAAAAAAAAAAGAGTGACTTTCTGAATGTGGGGTGGGATTAGAAATCTGTCGACCATCAAAATAATTTCAAGCTGCTACTTTTCAGGGTAAAAAAAGATGCAGTTAAACGTTTCAAGTGGATTAACAGGAACTGTCCAATTGGAGTCCAGTTTGACATTTCTTTTTTGTGTATTTAACAAGAACATAATCTTTTTTGACATTATAAAACAATTCAAGCCCAAGTAAAAGCTAATAACCTTTTGGGAGCGTTCTCCGTCTTTAGAGTACACCATGCTTTTATCTCCGACTGACTCACCTGATCTGCTTTCTCCTCCTGATAACATCCTCTTCTCTTACTACTTTCTCCCTTGTCCATCATCCTTACTATAGCTATAAAAAACCCCACATACACCCCCTCCCACACACCCACCCACCAACACACACACACACATGCACCATTTCTGGGTACTGGGATTATGAACCGTGTCCCAATGCATCCATATTTCAGAGTTGTATCTCCAGTGTCACTCTACATCTCGTCTGTGGAAGCAACGTGGAGGATCCGGCTCGTGTTTAAGCGTGTTTATGTTGCTGACCCAGTTACTGGATTCTCACAGCGTCAGATATGTGGACAGGGCGGGGCAGCTTTATGAACGTCATTTATTTCAATTTGGCTCACATGTAGAGGTGTACAAGGCCACATGCACATACACCTTTTCATGCAGCTTCACTGTGCCATAAACTTAATATACGATGTCCATGCACTATAAATATATTACCCTTATACGCGGCTGTAGGTATGCACACCTACTGTGCCTCTATGGATGCTGTAGAGCAGCTTCATCCAGATAACATAAGTGAGCTCATGGTTAATGGATAATTGAAGACCTGAACTGTGTAGAGGAAGTGGTTGGATCACCGGGCAAAAAGAGAAAAAAGCATGAGGAATGCTTTCATTTAAAACCCAAGGTATTCAATAATGTAGAGAGCCCTTTGAAAGCTCAGTCGAGTATTCAAGCACAGTGGTTGTCAACTGTGTTAGGGAGAGTCAAAGGAACGGCTTGTACTGAGCAGGAGCAGTGTTTGTGGCGGGCTTTGGAAACCTTCAAACACACTTCTGCGAGTGTGGAGATGTTTATTTCAGCGTAGAACCGCCTCTGGTTTAAAGAAATAATCTTACTTTTTTGCTTTTATTGATTTAAGTACATTTATTTTAACCGCTTTCATGTAAACGTAAGAACAGTGACCTTGTACTTTTTCTATGAACATTCAGGAAGATGTAATGCTGCCCTCTCTCATGGTCCCTGCCATTGTCAAGACCATTGCTTCCCTCCAACCTGTGCTGTAGTAACTTGAGTTGTATTCAACATCTGAAGTGAGTCACCTCTCTTAAAGAAAAGTATGATCTTAATTTAATCGAGTTCCTGGAGTTTCTACCATTTGATACACCTTCTGGTGCAACTTAGACACGTGATCTAAGATGGACCCAGAGTAATGGGGTTTATCAGTTCTTAAACCATCTGACGCCCTCACCAGGAAGACCCAGCTGGTGGTGATTACTCAGTCCAAGTGGTTCCCATTGGATCCATAACCCCCAGTTGGCCTTATCAGCCACCTCCACGATGCACTTGGTGGTAAAGAGGCAAAGCCCCAGAACTTAACTCTAACTGGATCACTCTCAGCTCTTTAGCCTTTGGAGTATTTCACCTCCTTGTCTTCACTGGCCGACTTGATCAGGACCTGGATGAACATCCAGTTATTACACAAATGGGATCTGGGCCAAGGAACTGCCTGGAAAACCCTTATCCAAATTCAAATTGCGCATCATAATCCGCATAAACAGTGATTGAATTAAAAAATGCTTTGTCTCCGTAACCTTAATTTACTGTTTATTGGACAGAGTCATACCTTTGAAAAGGATTCATTTGATCTCTAAATATCCCTTCTGTTTGTCTTCAGCAGTAACAGTAATGGCGGTAATCCTGCCGTTAGCGCCCTCAACAGTGGGGTCTACCACAGCATTAACTTGGCTAATGCATGTCACCAATTGTTTTCCAACCCCCCATCTATACAGATGGTCTGTTTTCATTGCTGATGGCTGGGCGTGTTTTCAGACCCTGGTCTTTTCAGGGGACATGTTCGACATTGTCATAGTTGCACTGGTTGTTTTGTAGCTCTTTTGGATGGCCAACCTACCATGGACACTTGAGGAACTTCAGTGTTTTGCTCTTCTACATAAGGGTCATTTTTAAAAAACTGAAGGTTGTGCTTGCTATTAGGGATGCAGGATATATTGGTACCAATAGGGTATTGGTCAATGTTGGTTATTTTTTTAACATATGGGCAACCGCCGATGTTAAAAAGTGAGCCGTATTTACATTAGCTGCCGACCATTTTCCGAGCATCTTGAATGATCTTTCAAGACCCAGATGATATTGTTTTCTATGTCTTTGTAAACACAAAAACTACCAAAGAATAGTGGACCAACTTCTTTTATGTCTCTCTTCCTGTTTTTGACCCCCCCACCCCCCACCCCCCAAAAAAACAAAAAAACCCAGACTTTTTTGACCGCGTTCATCTTGGGAGCTACATCCTTTGATTCTATCCATGATCTTCTTTTTTCACGATTGCACCACTCTTTCTCTCTGAACTACCCCGACACATCATCTCAGATTGTTTTTTTTGTTTTTTTTAAACCAATATTGATATCAGTAAATATGAGTTATCGGCCATAACAGCAACATTATTATAGGCTATCAGTATCACACAAAATTTTCATATTAGTGCATCCCTACTTGCTATCAGCCAACGTTCTGTAATAAAATATATTTATCATCTAAGTTATTGAACCAGGAAATCTCCAAATTATTTTAAATAATCACCTCAAAAAACAAACTAAAAGGCTTTTGCTTGTGTATCAAGCTATAGACTTTTTTCTGGTGATCCCTTATGAATCTATGTGATATAATTTAATCTTGCGTATCTGCAGACTAAGTGTTATCTTGTCTTTTATTTGCTACCTCCCCTACTCTGCAGTGGCTGCTTCAGCCCTTTTTAATCCAACAGCTTTTTCCAGTTGAGGACCCTTTTAAGTCTTCAGAGCCATCGTGGACCAGCAGGATCCCCCAGTAATGAAGCATGTCATCACATGTGAAGAAGCTGCTGCCTGCTCTCTGTATAGACATTCTGCTGGGTTGAACCACCCACCACCCATCACACATCAGTACACATGCTCATCTCAGTCACCACCATCACTGTTCATCTCGTAGGTCAGATGTTTCCCCTCTCCATCGTGTTAACAACAGGTGTACTGTCTCCTCAGATATGACTACCTTTCACAATCTCTTTATCAGCTGTTAGATGGGTTATCATCATCCAGTTTTTGCACGCACAGGTCCACTCAGGTAATTATTGAATGACACTGGCTGCATACTTTACCCTTGATCCCGCTGACAGCCCATCCATCTGTCTGTCCTTCATAATCCTGCTGTCAGTGAACCTGCGACACCACTTGTCCTTGTTGCGGAGCGTGTTGCTCCGACATAAATGTTAGATTGATGTATTCACAAATCTCCCTTGATGTCTTCCTCTCCTTCTTTGTGGCTTTCCTGCAGACTGAGTGCTACACTCTCCAGTTTCGCAGGAGTTACAGTTGTTAAGAATAGGACTGCTGTCACCAGACTGTGTCTCTGAGGCAGCGTTTAGGTTTCTTGTTGATCTCTGAGGTACACATCATGATGCTCTCACTGTGAAATGAAGCCAGACAGCTGACATCATTGACCAGCCCTGTCTCTCTCCCTCCTCTGGCACTAGAAGACGGCTCAGCAGAAGACAGAGGGAGTTAGTTGGTGTTGGCAGTGTTGGCTGTGGAAGTAATTAGAATGCACACTACTTAGGTCCTTACATAGATATGCTAATCCACTCCATTAATCTTGTCCCCTTGCATGTAAACGTGGGAGCCAGATGCTGCACCAGTTGCTCCTCACTCTCAAACTCTGTTAATGCTCTGCTGTTGTGCGGGTAGAGAGCAATCTGCAGGAAAATAATCAAGGCACCAGCCAGGACATCATTGTGCTAACTTCTCACGGCCCCCACTGAGCAGGATCACAGCTATCTGTAGATTAATTAGGCTATGAATGCTCCTTCTCTAATCACCCTCAGTGGGCTCCACTCCGGCCACTGGTTTTACACCGACCCATTGACTGCACTGACTCCCTCCTCCTTATAGTAGTAGGAGCTTGGATGAGTCAGTTGTTTATCTGAATAACACTCCAAAGAGAACAAGTTCACTCAGTTTGCCAAAAGATCAAAATGTTCAGCCTCGATCAGACGGTGGTTCCTTTACAGTTCAAAGTGAGTCTATGATCTAGTGGAGGAGCTGCTAGCTTCACAGAAATTGTCCTCAAGTGACTCACTTACATTAAGCAGCCTGAGAGAAATTCAGTATCAAATCATGCAAGTTCAGAGAGCAGACACAAACATTACAGTCATGCTCATGAGATCAGGATCAGCATAAAAGTAAGCTGCTGAGACACTAAATCTTAAAATACTGCTTGGAAAGAGAGGTTATAAAATCTTTTCCTTGATCTCTTCTTTGAAAATACATCTGATGGATTTTCATCATCATTATCTGATTGGTTGATTAATTGTTCCAAAACCCACTGGCTGGTAAACACAGTCATCAGTGAGGTTGGTACATTTCAAACCAAAGAAACTTGTTAAACCTGTTTGAACTCTTAACAATTTTTTGGCCATTTTCACCTTTTGGGAGTGTGCAGTGAACATTTATGTCAAAAAGAGATGCGTCACTTTCTTATATAACTGATATAAGGTTTAACTCTCAGTTTAAAAAACCTTCAGTTAGCAAAGGGTTATCTTTCCTCCTTTTCCAGCTCATACCCACTGGTCCTTGGGACATCTTTTCTCATGTTGGTGATAAGAAATGTATTCTGGCCATGAAAGCTTAACAGAAACCGAAAATTAAAACATGAATAGACACTTTTATTTCCTAATTTAGAAAATCAGTCAGTGGTTGGTAATATTCACTCTTGCAGTTAAAACCAACATGGTACAGATCACACACAGACCCATTGTTCATCCATCGTGTAAATCCCTGTCACCCAGTGTTGTTTCATTTGTTTAGCTGGTTGCAGTTGGAGTGTTGTGTGGATTTACTTCACTGAGCCTTCTCTCCCTCTGCACAGCATTGTAGCTACCGGACCAGTGACCATCTCTGGTAGCCGATCGGGCCACTTTATCGGCTCCATCAGGTGCTGTGCTGCTGTTTCTCCACGGCCGAGCAGCGGGGAGAGGGAGGAGGGGGTTGTTTTCTTTTTTCACTTCATGCTTTGGTAGCCACGGCTTTGTTGACCGGGGCCTGTCTGTATGTGTACTCTGGGCTTGACACGAGGACAGTGCAGGATCAGTGGGAGAATCAGTGGAACAGAACTTGACAAGAGAACATGAAGGTTTCCCTCTGGAGAAGGCTAGACTGAAAAAAGACTGTTTCTCTGTGGGGGAAACATCTCATTCAGTGTTTGCTTGATCTTCTGTTACTTCTTGTTCTACATCAGTAGAGTTCTGACGAGTGATTACAGATGGCCCATCAAACAGCTCTATGATACAGTGCAGTGGATCCTTCAAGCATCCTGTTGTTTCCAATCACCCTCCAAACAGGACCAATAAGACTGCTCAGTGCTGTTCTGTAAATATGCAAAAATATCCTCCTGCTTCAAAGGGAAATGCTCTTTTCAGATGTTTATGTCTAAGGTATAGAACTAGGGGTGGTAAAAATAGTTGTGTAAAGTTCAAGTCTAAGAAAATATCTTGGAAGTTTGTGTGAGAAACTTTTGGTCAGTGTTTGATTTTGGCGCCCCCTGTGGCCAGAGTTCTAGTTATATTTTTGCTAATTCTGTCCTGTCCATGAAAAGTGTATACAGTGTGTTTTTAACAAAATATTCTTGTTGTACCTCCAGTCGAATGTGTGTTAACATTTTTCCAGAAAAAAATCCTGATGGATGGATCTATGATGTATAGAGCTGGGTACTGATTTAGCTACTTTTATAGGTGTCGACTGAATTCTGTATGTAGTACCAAGTACCGATTCACGTACAATCAAACAATAGAATGTTTAGGTAACTTAATGCATCCTTGTGACTATGAGGGAGAGGAAAAGTAAGCAATTTTCCATGGTGAACATGAACACAACACTGCAACTTTATATGTTCAGAAAAAAATATCCCAAATTGAAAAACTTTGAGATTGTATTATTGAACAAATTGATATTTATCACGACATAAACACACATAAAGTACCAAATATTGGTACGGTTGAGTAACGAAATCAATTGCCAGGTACCGGGTATCAGTACCATATTGTTTTAAATGTGAAAGGTTCCCATTCCTAACGATGGATGAGGCAGAAATTGGTCTGAGACTTCTTTGAAATCATCAATATTTCTTTGGACTTTTTTCTTTATTTGTAGATCAAGTAGAAACAATAGTAGCTGTTTTAAAAGTGTTGAAGTCTTAATTTAAACTCTTTATTTATTTTTTTCATATTCCATGTCTAACTTTCTAGTTCCATAACTTCACCTGAAAGCAACCATGGAGACCATGGAAAGGATGTACTTGTCCAAGCAGTGAACTTAGAAGTTCAGGTAAAGTAAGAGAGGGTGACTTTGATATGTACCCAGATTTAGAAACAGAGGTAACATAAATTGCTGAACACATCCTGTAATGTTTGAAAGCTGACCTTTTTCAAGTTGAAGGTTTGCTTTAATTGAGTTAAAATTGTCACTTGAGGAACTGTGGAAATTTCCTTTTGTCTTTAATTTAAGGTAGCTGTCAACTTACAGTCTTTGCTATGGACATTGCTGTTGCCATGTCACTGAATTGTCATCACCCTGCCTTGTCTTTGACCCAACTCATAAACACGACAGTGTTAAGGGCACGGTTCCTGCTTACTGGTACTGTTATTGAACATCAGAAGAAAAACAGATCTTGATATCAAAGATGTTTTGACTTTAAAGTGATCGATGTTGCTGTTGTGCTTTATGACAGGTTTTCAGACACCATTCTGCATGTAGGGAAAATCAAACAAGGCCTGTATAAAGGAGGTATTTCTGCAGCTGTACTCTTTAAGAACACAAAAATGATACAATATATGATTCACACATGCTGAGTAGAGGTTATAACTCCCAGGTTCCTTGTCCATCTGCAGCTCTAAATATATCATGCATCCAAAATGGCTCACAAAGTTTTGCTGCTGAATTAGCAATATTTAATTTGATTTATCATGTAGCTTTAATGGCTGATGTTATTTGATGATGAGGTGAGGATGATGCAACTTACAGCAGCATATTGTAAACAAACATGACAGGTTTTGTATCAACATAGAAGGAAACAAAGGAGACCATGAAACAGCTCACCATCTTTATATCAGGTCTGAGGTATGTACAGACAGGAATGGTTGATCAGAGCATATAGTATTCGATTTTTTTCTGCCACAGTTGGAACACTAAGGCTTATCTGAAAGATACAAACTGATGGTTGGAAACAAAAGAACCTTTTACAGAGATAACATCCAAAGATAATCCCTTTATTTATCACAAAGACTTTACAAATTCAGGGAAAATTTTATGTCATTCTGTGAAAACAAGTGGTACAGAGGGCACAGTATTGATATTTTACATTCTTTTCTAAATAGCGTGACCATCTTTCCCCCAATCAAAGGATTTCCCTCTATCTCATGCTGTCGAGTCAAACAGGATCATTACTAGTTTCACATTCAAATGATGATTACCTTCAGAAAGTTTACCGACGTGCTGCGACTACAGAAACACTGTGAACATTGATGTGTGTGTAAATATAATCTGCTCTGCAAACCCAGATTTGTCACTTGGCTGGAGGATCCCCTCGCACGGCTGCCAGTGTCACTGTGTGAGATGGCTGCTGTTGTGATGGGTAGTTGATTATGGCTCATCTGCCTGCCAGCGGCCTCAATCAACATCCACGACTAAAGGGATGAGGAAGAGGGATGTTTATTTGGGCCTGGATTCTGTAAATGCCAGCGTGGATGCATAAGCCCCAGTGCCTTATTTCTAAGCTCAACTCCCTTCTCTTTCTCTCTTCAACTCCCTCTTTCATGCCCGTTCTCCTTCTCTCGCTGTCAGCTTTCTACCTCCCTTCCCCTTCTTCATCCCCCCCAGACACAATCAGAAAGAAATGTTTATGAGCCGAGCTTGAAATCGTGACCCATGCCACCCTGTCCCGCGTCTCAGTCACCTGATGTATTTCTCCCCACAACCTCCTGTCTCCATGCCAGAGTCAAATTGGCCAACCCTTAACATCTCCTGCAGCCCCACCAGACAACCTCCTCCCTCTCCCTGTAGCCTGGCTCAACCCGGGCTGCCAGTCTGCCGTGCTGCTCTGTGCTCTACACGCTCCAGTGCGCTGTCGGCTGGTGACAGGCTATTTGGGATTTACCCACTGCTGCTGTGCCTGTCTCTTCATCTGCAGCCTTTCATGGCAGTAAAAAGCAGCCTCTCCTCCTCCCCCCTTATCCTTTTTCCTCCCTTCTCCCCCCCTCACCCTTCATCTCCACTCATTCCTCCATCCTCCCTTCCCGCCATCTCTGCTCCTAATCCCATCCTCCTAAAGACTGTAATTGAGCAGCACGGCGTGCTGGGATTAGGACTGTTATTGGGGATATTCTCATTGCAGACGAAATTTGGGTGAAAGTGTAGGCAACCAGGATCCAGTGACACCCAGATGCAGGCAGATGGTTGGGGAATGTGAGGAGGATGGGAGAGCATTCGGAGGCGGGGTCGAGGGGGAACCGTCAGTGGAGCCTGGTTCTGACAGGGTCGATCTTCAGGTCACTGCTGATATCCAACAAAAGTGACGGAAAATCCATAAAACCCTAACGCTTAAACAATAAAACATCAGCTCCTACAGCCCAATATGACATCAGATCACTGAGCAATGATGGACATACAGTACTCTCCATATAGTATCCAACATTTGGAATTGCATTTCAACAGAACTATGAGGGTCATTTAAGTGATTGATCGCTTCTAATAGCAATCTGTACGAATCCACGGTGTGCTAGATGACCTGTTATATGCCGAGAAAACGTATAGTCTGGCACTCCTGTGCGTGTGATTGAGATTTACTGGTTGGCAAGCAGCAAAGCTGGTTGTTTAGATGTGTTTGCCAATTCTTATTGATCAGGTGTTTGGCCCTTGATCCTGGACTTTGAGGCAGCTCTCTGTTTTTATCCTCCATCAGGAGAAAAGATGAAAGAGACGGCTCACAAACGCTGATACAGAGTTGATTTTCCCCTTGCTCTCTGAGTTAATTGAGGGATTTGCCATGACCCACATGAATATTGATCCCTAATGGAAATCAGACTTCAATTGGCCAGTCGGTCTCACAGGCCATTGAATCAGTCGAGGGGTGGAAAAAAACGCATATTGATGCATCTGGCGACGACATAAACTGTTAAAAATCTTTAATGCATAAGCCAACTGTACATTTGCGATGAAGTGTGTGTCAGCCAAGTTGTCACACAGCCAGCATGAGGTGGGATGTGTATTTAAACTCTTTAGGATTTAAAAAGTCTTGCAAACTGCTGTGGAATCATCAAGTTTATTTCCCTGTACTTTGTAAGCTGCTTAAGTCCTGTGCCAGCTTAGCATTGCCATATTAACATCACCCAGTGAGACAGCTCTGACAAGCTCCCTTCCTCCACAGAAGCCTCCTGCTCCTACTGCCTGACTGGCACTGTGGAGGGAAAAAAAAACATCTTGTGAGCAGACACACACATCTACATGGGCCCGCACACACACATGTAGACTTCAATTCACATTAAGCAGACGTGGTTTTGCGTACTTTACATCCAAGCTTTGCATTTTCATATCAAACACTTGTACAAGCTCAAAGGTTTGCCGGGGAGATTTTTCTCCTCTTACCTGCACGAGTGGAGAAAATGTAGCTGAGGTATGTAGATGCGATGATTGACGAAGCTTAATGTCATGTTTGCAGCTGAGCAACGCCGCTCGTCTCCCTCTCCCCTCCTGTCCCTGGCTGGGTTCCCTGTTTCCTCACTGCTGAGTTTGAACTCCTGTGCCAAAGTAAACGCAGGGATGCAGAGAGGGAGGATTATAAAGTCACTGTTCAGCAAACATTAGAACGCTGCACAGTTAAATGCGTCAGGCAATTAATTAATGACATGTCATGTAAGCAGTTTGCATTACATGATCTCAGAAAAGGAAACCAGCCGCCCTTTGACTCCCTCTGTGTGCACATTAAGTGTTGGGAAGTCACTTTATTAGGGGAGAAAAAAAAACCTACATGTGAAGTTAAAACTCTCTGTTATTGCTGTGAACATTGTTGCTGCTTGTTTACTGTCTGGCACTGATGGATAGAGCTCTAAATGAACACACAGTGGTGCCTTTTTATTTTTACTGCCTAACAGATGTGGTAAACCAACACTAGGAGCCGTTTATGTAAAACAGCAAGCAGCAGCCTTTTTTTTTTTTTTTTTTTACATAGTCTGACACCTGAGACTGGGGAGCTCAGCTTTTACCTGATCTGTGTGTCAGGCTCAGCAAAGCAAAACTGACAAAATATGTCAGATGTCTGCTGTAAGGTGAAAGACACTGTTTCTTAGATGTTCAGGCTAAATTAAACTTCATTTCACTGGGTGCAATTAAAGCCTGTGTCAAGTCTGGCAGGGTGAAAAGGATGTGGGTGAATAATTTCACAGAGTGAAATAAGCTTTAGTCTAAACCCTGTAAAAGTTATTGATTTGGTTGTAGTCATTGTCTGACAGGTTGGGCTAGCTGTTGGAGAAAGGGGCTTATTTTCCACCCTTGTTCATGTAATTAGATGTTTTAATTACTATCAGCATATTGGGTGAAAAAAATCCTTCAAAAACAGTTAAATCTGAGCGCAATTTATTGAATATAGCTTAACAGAGGAACGCAGGGTTCGGAGGAAAGAAATATATCTGGTTTGGAAAGTGTAGCACCACTTTTGGTCCTCCTTGTGTAAAGTTATCAACATTTTTGACACCAATACTCATCTTTCACTGCAAAGGAATCTGATATTTTTACACTTTGATAGCATACAAAAGCACCTAGACCTTTGAAAGAACAGATCCACACTCCTATTTTTAAATCCCAGGCTGGCATGAGCAAAAGAAGGAAAGCAGAAAAGGTTGACAGAGAAATGCCTGTTAAGGGGACAACATGTTAATAAGACATTATTTTCTGATTTTTTTTTTCTTTACTGCTATTAAAACCTTCACCCAAACTTGGGTGGATTTTCTCTGTTTTGTCCTCTTATCATAGCGATTACCCCACTAACTTTTCTCATTCATAGGTCCATGAGATAATAAAATTTGTTTTGCCATTTTGGCATTTTACAACAGCACACATGTTGTGTATTTGTCTGTCACCAGGTTTCATGATGCTTCAATCAAGTGGGGATACGCTAGCTTAACTAAACACGACCTTTGTGTAGCTTTTCATTTTCTAGATCAAAAAACTTACATTGAGGATCTTAAACTCGTGCCATGGAGGGCCAAGAGGCTGCAGGTTTTCTTTTCAACCAAAAACTCCACCAGCTGATTTCACTGATTACCTCACCTTCAAGCAGAGAGCAGGGACTAATCAGGGAAATCAGCTGGTGGAGTTTTTGGTTGGAAAGAAAACCTGCAGCTTCTTGGCCCTCCATGGCACGAGTTTGAGATCCCTGACTTGTGTATAACACTAAGTGACAAAATGGCATCGGTCATCTGTGCTTGTTTACATCTGGGTAGTAGAGCATTGCAGCACCATGGCAGTAGCCTTTAAATAGAGCTACAACTCCTGCTAGTGCCTAATAGCCACACTGCAGCTTTGACACAACACATAACATCCTGGCAATCTAAACCTAAAATTAAAAAAAACAAAACAAACATGAATACCTTGTTTTAAAGCAACATGTAACTCTGCTGCTGATGAGTTTTGTCAACTTGAAATGCACATTTTCTACCTTTATGAACAATGCTTCCTCCATGTTTGAGGATAAGAAATTCTTTTCTTCTGCGATGTAATGTGAATTTAGGATGAGCCTCATCCCATGACAAGTCCAGCCTTTTTGTCTCCTCTCCTGTCAGAGACTAAATTTAACATGCATAAGCCTCTTACCCATCCCGCGGCAAACAAGATGGACTTTTATTGGCTCTCACAAAACAAAGGTATCATTATTATTGCTTTGAGGAATATGCCTGTAAAATTATGTTTGCCTGTCAAACTGATAGCAGAGGCTGAGCTGAGCAATACATTTGGAGGGTGAAAATGTAATTCTATTCATGATGTTTTATATTCCCTCCATGTTGTTTCATTTATTATGTGCCAGGCTGTTTTTTTTTTCCTCCGGAGGCTCTCTCGTCTCAGACCCTTCTGTTTTCATAATAAAGACCTTAATGGCATAAAGAGTACTCCATATTTTCATATCGCCTTCTACCAACACATTAGCCCTTTCACGCTATTCCTATTGCCCACATTTTAACATAAACCAAATATTTACCACAGATCACATTTCTTCAGCAAATGATGGTGGGGGAATGAGCCCATGCGGGGTTGATGTGTCATTTATAAACTCTAATGTATGATTTGTCTGGTTAATGAGAGCAGGGCTCTTTTCTAAGCTATTCCACCCACTGAATGCCCTGATTGATTAGGAGCAGGTAAAACAAACTCAGTGGACTCATGCCTGCTTTAATGCTGTGGACCCCAAGCTGGAATATTAACCTCAATATATTACAATAAAACATCACCTTCAGGTGCCTTATAAATCACCAGGTGGGCAGAGATTACAGTGACTGCAGCTTCGGTGTGATCAGGGTCAGCCCATTTCCCCCCTTCTCTCTCTGTCTCTGTTTCATCCCGCGCTCAGTCTGGCTTCTTTTCTGCCGGGAGATTGCGAGCATGTCAAAGACAGACCACAGGGTGGGGTAGGAGGACACATAACCAGCCATATGTCTTCACGCTGCAGCACAGCAGCCATGTGGGGAGATGGGATTACTGCCTTATTCATCACACAGTTTGTATACAAATAGACGCTCTGATCTCATTTTCCAACCTTTGTTCTTTGAGGCTTCATTCCTACATGAAATGGGAGTTATTACTTCTACATTTTATTACTTATAACATTCCCCTGCTTGTTTGTCCTGGATTATAATGTAGTTTACCTACTTGGTGCTATTTGAATATTTCCCCTCAACAAAAACATGAAGATCAACAGAATTAATGGCAGGTTTTATAAACCCCAGAAGACATGCATTAGTACTTAATGGGTTATGATAGCTGTATGCATTCCTCTTGTTGAGCAGTATCCCATCATGTGGGCGCTATCCTGAGCCCTGGGGCGGCATTATAGGTGAGTGACGGGGGTGGGGTTGTAAACACTGCGTCTGGGAAGCAGTTCAATCATCAACTCATGCTGAGACCCTTAATATTCAACTGGAATTTCAGTCTGACACAAACTTTCATAACATTGACAGGAGAGACATATTAACACAGCTGCTCCAGAGGGGAAACAAAAAATGCTGCACAATGCCCAAACCCACACACACATCTTCACACACGCACACACGCACTCACACACTTGAGACAGGAAGACAAACAGTTCCCCCAATCCCCGTGCCACATTAATGCAATTTAGCGATGAGTAACAGCAAGAAACAGACAGCATATTATCAACTAATGGCTTTGGCTTTGCAATCCATCTAACAGCAAATGTGCATGCTGATATAAATAACATTACTAACGGTGCTCGGAGAAAACACATCCACAGCAAGAAACAACTGAAGCATCTAATGTGAAAAACAGTTCTTTAAGAAATTAATGGACAAGGTGGGCTTCTGTTGTGATGATTAAATTGGACAGAAACAAATGAAAATGTAAACAGGATAAAATCTTCCTCAAATTTGTTTTGAAGCAGTTGCCAGTTGTGTTGTGATAAAGACAGCTGCCATCAAACCAAGAGCACTGGTAACAAGGTTTGTGTGGATCCAGGTTCCCTGACAGCTCTCAGATTCATCCGTCAACATTGTAAATCCCCAGAGATACCCTTTGTGACACGTTTTATTGGTTCTTTACGGCAAAATCTTCCCAGAGTTACCTGATGCTGTGGTCTACTGGTGTAAAACATTCAGGGATCAGGGTTTGAAACGTGGAGTTTAAAGCTGAGCTTTAACTTTTCATTTTAGTGTCCTATATCAGAGAATAACAGATGTTATACCCTAATTCTGCTTCTTCAGTTGTCTCAGCTCTCGGTGTCGCCAGAGCCAAATGCTGCTGACTTCCTTTGTTCAAGTTGCAACTACAGAGAAGTTGAAAAAAGGAGCCCTAAGTTTCCAGAGGGACCATGTAGAAAAATAAGAAGTTGTTTCACTGTGGGCAATTTCCAAGAAAAATCATTTTTTCCTGCCTGAAAGTGATATGAAATTCTGCAATATGTATTCAGTCTCTCTCTCAAGGATCGGGCAATCAGCAGTATTCGTTACACGGCGCTCCACGACCATTAAAAAGGAAAAGCTGAAAATACAGAGTTGCACATTAACAAGAAGGAATAAGATGTAAGTTTCGCAGCCTGACTTTAAGCCTGCAGCAGTCGGAGTGAGTGCCTGAGTGTCTCTGGGTTATTACTGTGCACATCCCTGCAGGATGGGAACTGGTGGCAGGAGCTGCTCAGAGGTAAAGGAAAACTAACAGGATTAACAACTCCATCCCCCACTCGCCCACTTTAGCCCTCACATGTGCATATAAGAGACCATTTCTATGGTAATGCACTGTTTACATGAATGGTAGAAATTCTATTATTTGCCATTTTAGCCATAAAAGTAAATGACAGATTGTGTGTTTTTTTTGCATCGCCAGATTCCTATCAGCTGTGCTCCTGTTTTAGGTTTTCCAATGGAAAACAAATTGATGCCCTCACTCGTGATAAAACACACCCGGAGGACAGTAAATAACTGGTGTGCAATCTCACTCCTGTCTCAGGAAGCGTTTCTATCCATAGTGCCGGCTCTTAAACAACATCTTTGTATTCAGTCATATTTCTAAAATAAGACATTCTTCTTCTCTGCCTGTTTATTTTTGACACATTATTTTGGTAAGTGCTTTCCAGGCACATTTATAGCAGTGCTATTCGTGACATTCACAAACAAAGAGCTAGAATAACAACCCTTAACATAAGGAAAGCCTATAAACAGATGTAATAGACTTGTGTGAAAGTATACGTTATCACATAGGAGTTTATAC
Source organism: Halichoeres trimaculatus (assembly GCF_033239565.1). Lineage (NCBI taxonomy): Eukaryota > Metazoa > Chordata > Actinopteri > Labriformes > Labridae > Halichoeres > Halichoeres trimaculatus. The sequence continues at coordinate 28,308,196 of NW_027437188.1, forward strand.
ACATATATCCACACTGATAAGCTGTGGTTACACAGGAGTATGTAATCCTAGCCATATGTTTCGGTGTATATCTACACTTTCAAACCTATACCTGTTTGTCTAACACTCAGTCAAACAAGAAACACTGCAAATGTTTAGTAACTGTTTTGACATATAAAGGGAACGGAAGTGATCTTACTTCAAATTTCCCCTTAGGACCAAGAAAAGACTGGAAAATAAACCCTGAGAAGATTCTAGCACAACACCCTGCTAGAGCAAATAGCTGGAATCAAGTGAGAGACACACTGACCTCCCCACACACTTTCCTCAGAGTGAGCTCCTTTTATACCTGATCCAAGTAAACACAGGAAGTGTCACAGTGGTCAGGGAAGCCATGCATGAATGAACCTCCACCAGCCAATTTGTCACATTACACATCATTAACACTATTCTGATTGGCTATTGTGGTGCTAATAAATCACTTGACTTCAGATTTTTCAACTCTGTGCGTTGATTTCCCCACATTTGTGCAAATACCTGTTATTAGGGCCACCCAATTGGCATCATTTGTGGTGCCTAAGAGAACTGTGTCTTCTTGTGTCTTCACAGACTGCAGTTGACTTTGCATGACTCCAGTGAAAGTCAGAGGAGAACTACTGTACAGATTAGGTTCAAGTTTTGACGAAAAGAGAAGTAGTTGGTTTTGCTTGTACTGTGCGGTAAGAAGTAATTTGTGGAGATTCAGATTTAATATAAAATTAAATGGGATCTCCTATTACATAAAGACTTATATGTTCTTATTATAACTGTGGGTGGGGGATATTTTGTTGTCCTTGAAAGTGTCATAAGCACAATAGCATCATTTAATGCCTTAGATAATGTTTCAGTAATGTTTCAATAATGCTTTCAGATTCCTCTCTGAATCATCGTACTGCCTCAGTTACGCTTTAGACCGTCTGTGTGTTGGTTAAACAACCCTGAGGGTTTAACTGGTTGGCGTTGCTCCACATGGAGCAGAGACTGGTGAGTTGGCTGCTGTCATGTCTGCTAATAAAGACATCACATCCAATGGGCACGCATGCTCACGTCCTTGGTTGGCATGACAAATAAAACCATTAACCCTACCTCCCAAAGCAGCCATTTTGATTGATGTGCAAGCAGAAGTGAATGTAGCATGTGTGTGTGTGAGAGTCTGGTATGTGTGTGTGTTTCTAAACCCTGTTGTCTTTATCACTTTGACCTTTCGAGTCTGTCTGCAGCTGGTCAGCCTTCCAATTAAAAATGGAAATGCTGCTTGTGATGATAATGGCATTAAAGCTTGGATCAGATCTTTGTCCGATGCCTGTGTTGATTTACGGAGCAGTTTTACTGCTCACACATGGTGGGGTGTCCGTGATAGATCACCAGGTGGCAGCATTTATGTACAGAATAAGCAGGAGCTGCTCCGGCTCTGAATTCCTGCACTCACCTCTAAAGACTCCTATAGTCTGGCAAAGACATGAGAAATGATTGAGCATTTTGCAGTTTAGAAATGAAGAAATCTAATTTCTGAGGACGACACACCCCAATGTCTCATAATTAAAAAATGGAAGACATTTAATGTGGATAAAAATTTAATGGCTCATTCATAATTTACAACAACAGATGGGCATTCTGGCACATGGGATTGGATGCATGTGAAATGCTGTCACTTTCCACAGGAGGTTGTGTGCTTTGTATGATTATAAAGTGATGGGGTCATTTTGTTTGTTTACCCTGGAAATGTATTCAGCTTGAGTCTTTATGAGGGTGCGATTTAACAGTTTCTGAAGGTCAGCAGTTAGTCAAGAAAACGCACAAGTATGGTGTTCATATATCTGCAGAATTGGAAGGTGCTGGGCTTTTTCTTGTTTCCTTTGCTACTTTCTTTCAACCTCTGCCAGCAGAGACTCTCTTATTTACTGATTCATTTGAGCACCCTCGCCAGCAGCGTTAATAATTTAGAATACTGGAGTGAGTGTGTTGCCAGATATCAGTGTAAGACAGTTTAACTCTTGTTGTTCGCTCAAGCATAACTTCATCACCGACCCCAAACTGACAGATGCACTTCAACATCTCACATCTTTTTTTTTTTGGTAACACAGAACAAACTGTGAGCACTTGTGGTCCTCTACAGCTTCGTTTGTCACCATTAAAACTGTCATTAAACAGATTGCCAATCACACATCTCCTGCCTTCCACCCCCACCAGCTCCATCAGCACCCCTCCTCAGATTGCCCTTCAGTCTGTGGATGCTGTGCGACCCAGAAGCACTGAACAGGCCTGGCTGTGGATCTGACTGCTTTAATAAAGGAAATTGCAGTCAGAACACCCTGGACCCAAATCAGATTTGAGCGATGATGATTTGACTTACGGCAAGACATGCTGAGAAGTCTTTGTGCCCTGTGATGTGCGTGCGTGTGCGTGTACATGACCACGCACACACACACACCTAAACGTATGTGTGATTTGTGGGGCTGATTGCATTAGGTGCGAGGAGTTAGTCCCTGCGGAGGAGCCACATGCTCGTTGTACCCCAGCTGTAGCTGAGATCTAATATTCCTGCACCAGCACCATTATGTCCTTGATGGGCCAAACCCAATCTTCTGCTTCTTTGTGTCTGCCTGGCAGGGAGGAGAACAGAACAGAGCGAAACATTGTGCAAGGAAAGTACATCCTATGAAATATTCATTTCCTATGAAGTAGGCTTACAAGCCCGCCTGTTAGGTAACTTCAGCTCAGTTTTTTTTTGTTTTGTTTTGTTTTTGGAGACAAACACTGAGCTGAAGACTGACACTTTGAAAGATTACTGAAAAAGAACGCCTGCATTAATCATTGTCATGTAATGGACTTCTTTGTTGTATTTCTTCTACATCGGCTGACATCTAACCCGACTGTCGCTGTTTGCTTATTCTCCCAGCCAAAAGCCGACTGAGGTGCATCTATTGTTTGTGATCCACGTGTCGATGTTTGGCGAGAGGCTTTTTGCAGCAATTGTTGCAGAGGCATGGTGTTGTGTGGGCAGGCCAGACAGAGGACCCCATTGTTGCCTCTTTCAAAATGTCCACAATGAAAGCCACCTCGAGTCAGCATTCAGGTTCAGTTGTTAAAAATGCCCATCCACCCAAAAACACCATCATCCTCACTTACTCTGCACACATCAGTTTCAGTCGGGCCTATTCAGTCTTCATTTTAATATCCCCCGCCATGCCAGATGGTCTAAGTGCAAGCTATATCCACCCGTTTAGGATTAATTGTACAGCTGTTGGGTTTGTTTAGCATATAATGAAAAGGCTCTGTCTATTTTAGGAGACACAGTCCTTTCTGATCCCTCTCTATGCTCCTGTTTTACAGGAAAAAATTGGCCTTTTCAGGGTGTAATCTCGCTCCATTGTCTCTGCTGATTTCCATTATTGTCATCAATTCATAAGCAGTTTGGAGGGTGCCTTGTTAGATTGACAGTAGCAAGAGGAGAAGCAATTAACACAAACAGCTGGTTAGAGAAAGAGACGGAGACTGTGTCATCCATGAGGGACAAAACACAAACACTGTCAGAGCAAATGTTTTCATCCTTGGGTAATTAATACAAGTTAAAACTGAGTTTACCAATGTTTGACTTTTCAGTATTTATAACAGCAGTAAATCATAAAGCCCACAGCATCATTTGACATGAGCATCTTTACTGATGGTGTAGAGGGAGTAGAGCTCCCGTTGAAGTAGATAAGTATGTATTTGAATAAGCTGTCTTTCTTGGAAAAAGTTTTGATATGTTGTCGGTAACCTTTCCTTTTTCCAATCCCTGAGACATGCTGACTAATCCATGTGAACTTCCTAACGCTTCAACTGTGGGAAAAACTCAAATACTCCTCACGTTAAATGGATTTTGTTTAGAATCAAACACGTAAAGTTTGTGTTTTTGTGTGTGGTATTAAGATTCCATTATGGACTCTGAAACATGGATATAGTTGGGGCATTAGTATGGCCCAGTGGTAAGGTCCTGCACCCTATGAGGCTGAAGCCCTCAGGCAGTTGGCCCAGGTTTAAGGTCAACCTTCTGCTCCTTACCTGCATGTCAATTCCTGCTCTTGCCCTGCTTCATGCTTCATGCTAAAGGCAAAAAAAAAAATGTATATAGATAGATTCTGGAAAACCTGGTTAGTCTAAAAACCAACCAAGAGGTGGGGTTGAGGTCAGAGTTGCCCAGGAAAAAAAGACAATGCACCCATCTCTCAGTCAAACAAGTTATGCCTCCAATTCTGCCTTAATTTGTATAGCTCTCTGATTAAGTATTTAAAGATCTTACTATTTATTAGAAGTCAGGGTTTTGCACCCAGTGGATACTCAAGGTACCGCAGTGTGTTGCACTTCATTACTTACTTTATCTTACAACAACAGAGGTTGTGAAAAATTACATCTCAACCCGATCACAGAATTCATTTCATAAATATCTGTAATTTTTTTTGCTCTGAACTGCTTTCTAAATCCTGAAGCTCAGTTTGTCTTTTCATTTTTCTCATTAATCATGTGTTTGTTTTCAACATTAGAGAAGCTTTTATATTCTTTCAAACATTTCCTCCAAACATATCAATTCTTCTAATGAAATATATTTGCATATTTGAATGATCGGGGGGTTGAACTGTTAGTCCTAACACTGACTTTGTTGCCATGGTTACGTTTCATTCTGGCAGGGGAACAGCTCAGGCTATTGAAGATAAATAGATCATTTGCCACATGTTGGCTCTCTTGCCATATGTGCTCTTTTCTGACGCCAAATTTCTAAGTGCTCATGTGTGCAGCGGTAAAGGTACTGTTGCTTTATACTGTGGTGCAGATTAATTCCACCCATGACCTGATTGTTTTACCAACATCTGCTTCATTAACCTCCAGCCTTATCTGTAGAAAAGCTGCTCCAGCAGACCACCCCTCATTTAGGACAGCATGCCTGTCCTGTATCACGGACAGCTGCCAACTGGGCGACATGACAAGATTGATCGCCACTGTAACACTTCAGGATTCAAATATTCAAGATGATTGAGATTGTGATTGGATGCCTCTAATAAACAGAAGGCTGTGTTTGGGAATGCTCCTCTCACAGGGTCATTTAGAGTCCACTGGGTCCAACAGCATAACCACCAGATGTTTGATCAAGTATTGTCTTCTGCTGCCAGGTTTCTAAACTTCAGCAGCAAATCTACACACTCTGTATCCTTTAGCGTCTACCTGAGATGTGCTAGGCCAGTGACTAAATGTCAGGTTAACTGTTGTATTGAAGGAAAAAAAACAATATTTACCAATTTTTATGTTGTGAGTCTGTGAGAGCACCACAACAGCTAACTTCGGCTAGATCTGTCAGGGCTTTCCAGCTTTTGGCAATTCAGAACTTTCCACAGGTATGTAAGACTTGGATTTTTACTAGATGCCCCAGCACCAGTTGGCACAAGGCAGATCAAGGTGGACAGGTAGACATACACTAAATAAAAGTTTCCAGAAAACACACAAAAAAACACTTTTAACTTCAAAAACAAACTGTTGCAACCAGCCAGGCCTTGAGTCATCAAATCAGCGGTTTTGATAACAACATGGATGACGAGGGGCTCCTCGACGAGGCTGAAAATCTTTGATTGTCTCATAACTGCTTAAATTTGTTGGTCTTGTGACCCTTGCTGTTTGTGACTGGAGATGTACCAAACATGGATCTGGTGGAAGTTGGGCTTTAAGTAGCTCTACCATTGGCATCACTTGCAATCGTCTGGTTTCTTTAACACCACAACTACCTGTGATGCCTGCACAGCAGTGAGACTATTTGGTCTCAGCCTTATGAGGGTAGTGGTTGAGGAATCATCATGTGTCTAAACAACATCTGGTCAGGATGAAAGAGGTGTTTAGTCTTTTCACTTTCTCTGACCAAAGAGATTCTCACCCTGTGAAAGATAGAAAAATTGTAGGTCTAAGTTACTCTAAGTCAGAATATTAATACTTTTTAGCACCCCTATTTACCATATGTTGCACCAGACTGAATATTACATTTCAAACAGTGTGTGCACCCATGCCAGCTTTCTATTATGTCAACATGAGGGTGCAGCAGCTTCTCTATTAGGAAGTTGATCCAGTCTTTTATATGTTTGACGTCTTCCAGATCTGTCTCCAAATGAGTTTTTGTTTGTCACTTGGCTTCGAAGGTTTGCTTTCAGTCTGTGTGATTGTCTGACAGCTTGTGTTCCTCACCCTGCTGGTCACGGCCATAACCATGTCACAGCGTCGCCAGATTGTGACAATTAACACAGTGAGATAAACATTACTGTGACTGAATGAAAAAGATTGAAAATAAGACAATTTGATGAAACTTTATAAATGTATTAAGCATGTATAATTTGTCATACACCACCAACAACTGGGGTTTTAAAGACAACATCACAGGTGGTGCTGTTTTGGTCAAAACGCCTCTGTTGTCCTATTGTTGCACGATTTCTGCAGCAACAGATGATGGTCTCATTGGTCATCAACACTTTAATCAGGATGGAGAAGGAGCAGTAAACACCAGCCAAATGCTGCTGAATTATGAAAGTGGCTGCTAGATCTCAGACACAAAATGATGATCTATTAATGAGTGGCTGCTGAATTTGATCATTTATATTTCAAAATGTGCTTCCATTATAGAAAGCAGAATTCCCCCCTCCATATTTGTTTTGTGGTCTTCAAATACCCAAACATTTTGGGTTTTCTTTTTTACATTAACCTGAAGCTTGTGTTAAAAATCTAAGTCGAGTATTTCCAATCTGTTATTCTAACACATTTGGTACTTTGATTTCTCAAAAGATCTGATTAGATTTTCATTGATAGGTTGCTAAGTTAATTTACTGATTGAATTGTCTGTTGGTGGCGTTCAAAGAGAAACCACAGCTGTGATCTGGACCATGTCAAGTTCACTGACGTTTCTGCTTTTCCCAGCTGGGGACTAATCCATCCTTCCCCCAGCAGACTATCCTGAAGTGTGAATGCCATTCGAGGAAATAAGCTTCATATAAGGGCCAAGAAATCTCATTTTAATGCCAAACTCTAATTATAACTCATTTCTTTGCCACAGCAGTAGGATACTTTCCTCTGGCCTAAATATTATTAACTTAATTATTAACTATTTTTTTCCACACCAATCTTGATTCATAATTTTAATCTTTGTGCAAATGTCTCATCTCTGTAGCGAAGTGATCTTTTTGTAGGTTGACCCTTTACAGATCTTGATCATTGTTGATAAAATGCACCATCAAACTCATGGAAGGCTTCATGACTCAACTGAACCCTTTATCTGTTGTGGTGGACTAAAAACATATCCTCCAGATTAGGTATGTCCCAATCCTACACACTGATCGGTATCACTGTCTGCGCCTGATATGGCTATTTTTGGAGAAATAGATAGCATTGGATTTTGTTACGTGATCCTGACCAATCCACTTTTCCTGTGTTTTCAGCACTGTCATGCTTTACGGCTGCTGTAAACCAAACCACGTTGCAAACATGTCCGCTGTGTGGGACTACTTCTCTTTGGAAAGCGGTAATAGGAAAACAGCATCTTGCAACATTTGTAAAGTGAGTGTTCCTTGTAGGGATGTTCGATACCACTTTTTATGCAGACCGATACCAGTGCAAGTACCCCTTTTTGAGTACTCACCGATATCAAGTACAGATACTACTAGCACTCTCGATAAATAAAATTTCAATTAACAGTGACAGATCATTTTGATCAAAGACAGCACAGTCACTCTGACATTAAGTCTAAATAAAACACAAACAACTCTCTCTGGGTTCACAATTTTTTTTGATAAATAAAAAAAAAAATGTATTAAAATTGCACAATAAAACTAACAACTGTCAGAGTTTAAGTATTTTTTAAAGTAAACTAAAGTGCAAAATAAAAAAAGGTTAACTGTTAACTCTTCCTGGTTCATTCATATTGTTTGAAAAGGACCTGGTGCACATTTGCAGTGGTGTTGAACTGCAGCAATTAGCAGCATCAAGTGGCGAGGAGGACTTGCTAGACGTAAGATTTTTTTTTACCAAGAGTATCTGCTGCTAGTATCTGCAGCCTTCACGAGTACCAATACCTTGAAAAAAGGCTGGTATCGGCCCGATACTGATACCTGGTATCGGTATTAGGACATCCCTAGTTCTTTGAGGAGATACCAACAGGGCTCACTTTGATAGAACAAATATGATTCATCATTTACAATGGAACCACTCAACGGAGTATGGGATTTATCAGCGAAAGGTATCGTATCCGATCAATATTGGATTGGTATCAGCAAAACGTATGAAAAAATTGAATTGGATTGGAAGTAAAAAAATCTTTATTGTGACATCCATACTCCAGATCCTTTGTAACCTTTTCACTGTACAGCTGTGTATATGAGGCAGGACAACTTCAGCAAAGCTTGGGAGAACATACATAGGATCAGTAGTTATTAACCCTGTTTTTCCACTGTATATGTTGGCACTGTATCTTTGGAAACATGCCCCATGAATGTATCAGTAATACCAGTGTCCCTTTCTTGTCATATGCGATGCAATGAAAAATTGTACCTCTAATATTGACTATTTCCCAGCAGGTGTTTGGTCTTGAAGTGAGACATATTTCTCTGTAACCTGGCTGCATTTCTCTGTTCAAGATGTTGGAACAAACTGGTCGTGCTGCCCTCAGCAGCAACATCCTTTGAAAACTGACTTTGGTGTGAACAAGGTCTGACAAACGACTGACAAGACGAAACCTTTTTCAGGGAAAAAAACTCAACAGTGACGCTGGTATCTGTGTTGTTGTGATGTGTGTCTCTATGGGAGGTAAACACGGTTTGAGTTACAGAAGTCCAAAGAGGCAATGGAGGAAGTCAAAGAGAAAATCTGTATTTATTTATTCAAAAATCAATTGCTAATTTAAAGCCTTGACAGATGTTAATGTCAGATCACACAGGAAGGAACCAGTAAAGCTGTTTCATTGTGCTCTCTCTTTAAACTCTACCCCACAAATATCCTGCATCATGCATCTTTTTGATCCATGGCACAGTCCTCGTCTGCTACATGGCTATTGTCATAAGTAATCCATGAGAGCAGACATCTATCCAGGTAATAATCCAGCATTAGGTGGTATGACAAATCTCTGATGGCTTCTAATCATGAAATATTAAAAACAACAAAGTGATTATTGAGAAATTATACCCGTCTCAGTATTCACTTCATGTGCTGGAATTATATGAAAATGTATTATTGATGTAATTTAAGCCCTGCTGAAGTGTTTTGATCACAGCCTCGGGACAGAGATGAACTTGTTCTGATTGTGGGAGAAAAAGGCAATAAGAACAAAGAAGTGGGGAGTAACCTTTGAAGATGATCTTCTTTGTCACCTCTCTTTGCCACCGGCGGTGTTTCCAGTGAAGCAAAAGCTAATTTCATTAAGACATGGGGGGATGGGTTGTGTTCGCCTCTCAGTGGAGCTTATATCATATCATTATAGACTACATCAGTGTTTCAGAGAGGAGAACAAGATGATCAATACATAGTTCTGCAGGCGCTCATACCAAAACACAGCACGCCGGCTGAGTGAAATCAGATAGTGTGTACATGATTCAGTCGAGGTGGAGAACCTCGCTGGGTCAAGGTGTTCATGTGGGCAGTAATGGGAGTGAGAGCGTCTGCTTTCTTTAATCTACTTTCTGCCTCTCTCCTGCTTCTATCATTGTGCTCCCAGCACGCGGGTGAGCAGTGCAAGCTAGACTGGAAGGGTGCAGCACTCAGAACATGACTTTATCTCTTTTCAGCAGCTGCTCTCTGCTCCCATCTATAGAGGGAGCCGGGGAGGAGATTGAAATGCTGTGCAATGGTGCTGTCTCAGGGCTAAAACGTGTCACGGTGACAGTGGGTCTTAGAGGGATGGAAAACAGGGGCGGGGGAGTGTTTACTTCACACCAACACAAACCAGTAATTATAGCTCACCTTTGCTGTATGCCCAAACACGGCTGACTGTATGGCAGGATAACCTCTGTCATAACTTCTCCACCTTTTCCTATATTTAATGTAAACACAAGCACACTGCACCTGCTGTAAAATCATGCACCAAAGATCATTTATTACAGATTCTTCACATAAAATAAAGAATTAAATTCTGATTTAAACAGGAACATTCTCCCCAGTTCAACTTACAATTAACCCAGTATGTGTCTGAGCAAAGACTTTTCTTCTGTGAACAAAGTGCACATATTCTAACTGTGTTCAAGGCATGAACAGGGGGAGGGGAGCCCCAGTGCCCTCCGCTATTCCAAGTCAACATGTTAATTAAAGAATTATTAGCCTTGTTCAACATGTAGCCAGACACTGGTGATTAAAAAGAAGAGGGGGGAAAAATCTATGTTGAGTCTTTTTGTTTTAATCTACAAAGCCAAGCCTCTTTCATGTAACCACAGCTGTGGCTTCATTTAAACTAGAATTATTCTGACATTAAACAGCTCATTTGAATACGACTGCCTTCAGATACAAGTTGGTTCAATACAAACTGCTAATGTTTGAGCTGGACTGTTACTTCCATTCACAGTGGAGTGTCTCAATAAGACACATTCATCCATTTTTCCTAAGATAAGAGGAATAGCTTCCTCTTTTGGGAACATTCAAATTACTTTCCTTGACCTTACATACTGTGACCATCAGGTAAAATGCTGATTCCAATTAAGATTTTCTTCCTGATTGTGATCAAGTCTTTTTTTTCTTTTTCATATTCTGCTCTCTTATGTTATTTTGTCTGGACAAGGAGCCAGTGTAAAAGCATTTACTAAGAGCAGATTAATTTTTTCTCACCTTAAAGAACCAAAGTCTGGCAGAACTTGAAACACTTTGCTGTGGTGTGTGAGGTAGGTAAGAATTGTAAGTATGCGTCATCAGAGGCCCTATTTTCTCGTTTTGTTTGTTTGTTTGTTTTGTGTGTTTTTTTTTTTCTTTTGGCCTCCTATCCCAGCAAAAACAGGTTGGATCCCGGGGAAAATGGAGGGTTTAAAAAACTGCTCTCAAGATGAAAATTTCACATTTCCATAGTGATTTTTTTTGTACTGAATTCAACAGTGTTGCATGATAATACATAATGAAAGTTATAAAGTTATGTAATTGATATTTCAAACTAGTTGAAATAATATAATAATGTGTTCACAAAAAACTTAGGTTGTAGTTCAATCGCACTGATAACCAACACTCACTTTACGAAAGGCAAATAGTTTGCAACAAACACATAAAACTAAATCACACATGGGTGGTTCTCTTGGGGACCAAGGTGGAGTTTTTAGAAGAACTCTGTTGTGTCTTTATTGGTATAAACCCCAACCAAGATTATTGTTGTTTTGCATTTTTTTCAGTTCAGTTTTGCATTCAATTTCAGTTTAGCCCTAACTAATTTTTTAAAGCTGGTTTTCATGCTTCATTTAGTTCCTATTGTTAGAAAATGTTCAGTTTTAGTTTAATTTTGACTTGTTTCAAATTAAATTTATTCGTTTTTGTAATATGGTGTAGATGTCAAGGAGCAAGATTCAAAAACGTCAGAAAAAGCATTGTGTAACAAAAATGTCATCATACTGTGGCAAAGTGATCTTGTAGTTTTTCAATTGTTAACGCCCTGTGCACAGTTTAAAGAACGCTATTATACCTGCTGCTCGGGATGATGCTTTATATGCATGTGTTCAATTGTCTTTAATGATGTTTGAAAAGACAGTGAGTATTGCCACCTGCTATAGGGGAGACAGTAATATTAACATGACCACTTTGTCAGGGGCAGGAAAAAGAAATTAAAAGAAAAAAAAATGTCTGTATAGATGTAGATGTACATGTAGCTTAAAGGTGGAAAATTATAAATGTTTAGCCACAGGGTCAGGTGTATTCATTTAGTGGATGTATGTGATGCTGTAAGTGCTGAGTGTAGAGCTGACTGGCTGGTGATGGTCTGGGTTTTAGCACATTCTTTCCAAACAGGGTTAGAGGAAATAGACTCAGCAGAAATAGGATCATTGAGCATTATTAGTGCTTTAGCCTCACAGGATTTGCTGCTTACACTAAACTCTGGATTAGTGCAGGAAAACTCCAGGAGCTTGCAGAAATTTCCAGGAATGCCAACATTTAAAACCAACTAGTGTTTTTTATATTTGTGTGTGTGGCTGCTGATATGGAAGCAGCTGTTTCAGATTTTTTTTCTGTGTACTCTGTGTGTATGGATATGTGCATGAATGTGTGTGTGGCCTTGTGTCTCAGCTCTACCTGTGTGTACACACACACACACAGCTGGCAGCCTTGCTGTCTTGTTTGGCCGGCCATGGCAGAGAAGCAGTCTCTGCCTGGCTCACACGCCAGCTGCTGTCACATTTCTGATTCGTTCAGTTTATACCCTTCACTGGCCAGACACCTCCTCGGGCTCTTCACCTCTCTCATGGGTTTGCAAACTGACATCACTGAAAATAGAGATAATAGGAGGTCATGGTATGCTATGATTTATTTTTTTCACAGAAGTGCTAGAAATGCTCTCAAACTTCAAGAACAACAATGACATTTTTTTCCCATGATACATCAGGTTCATGTTGTCCATTCCATGCACTAAAAATGCATTGTCCTGCTCTTGACCAAAGCAATGTGAAACTAGCACACCCTGTAGTGTTCTCGTGCAGTGTGTCGAAACTCTGACTAAACATCAAGGTAAACCAGATGAAATGAAGACGGAGTCGTTGTAAAGTTGACCGTTAACTGCCACGCTTCCTCATAAACATGCCAATAAAAACTGTTTAGAAACAATGCAAAATAGTCAGTTCTTATGTCCCAAACCTGATATGACATTGTCTGTTACTTTACACAGTCACATGCCTGCGTTTAGCTTGAGAATAGAAGTGAGTAAATTTACTTTTTAAACCACTTATCAAACATATTTTAATAAAACATCAGTCTTCATATTCTTAGCACCCTTAACATTACGTATATGAATGTACAGCCTTGCCTTTAAGGATAAATTTAAGAGGATGGCAGCTGATGACATTTGAGCATGCTGAAGATGTCTGCTTTACATGTGCAGATCCAGATACAGAAAGTGAAAGTAAAACGAGCCGACAGGATGCAGTGTCATCAGACAAACTGCCTTCAAAATAAAACACCTTTTAAAACAATTTTAACTTTTAGCTGAAATTAGTCATACAGGAATTATTTAAAGGACACATTCTGTATAAACTAAAGAAATGCCTTAGTGGCAGCACACACCCACTTTACAAAAACTACAGCCAGCTGTTTATTTCGTGAAAGATAGTGAATGCAAATGAAAACATGGTTCATCAGCTGCCACTCCCACTGCTTGAGCCTTTGATAAATAAGAAATAAACTCCAAGCTATTTCATCCACAAAGAGCGAGACATAGAGCAAATAAAGATTTATATTTCTTAATATTGCTAATGAAACTGTGGGGATTTAGGGACAATAAGCGGACCTTATTAGCCGACTTTGTCTTGAGCTGAAGTGCCAGAGGTTAGTCAAACATACCCCCTCAGAGCAAACACAGAGCTGTGTTTCTGTTTACCGGCGTTAATGCTGTGTTATTTAGTGCCTCAGGCCCACAGGGAGCACACTTCTTCTGCACCGTGAATATTCATTTGGGACTGACACCTGAGTCTCTCCCTCTCCTCACGCAGCACATTCTCATTCTTCATTAGAGATGTGATATACGCGGCAGTATTGACTGCATTGTTTCAGTGAAATATCAGCCATAGGCGACACATTCATTACTCACTTTGCCTTTGTATTGTATCATTGTTTGTGGAGCTTTGTAGAAATGCACTCAATTATTAAAGATATGCTTGTGAATCTGAACTGGGTGATGTTATGGTTAAATATTTACATAAAGCAGCACCATGGAGGTCATGAGGGCTAGCTGAACAACAAAGAGTAACCCTGTATTACAACACTGGGTTATGATACAACATTTAGACTCAATAGTGTAATTTCCCTTCATGTTAGTGCACCAAGAGGCCCAGAATTGCAGCGTGCATGCTTTTGAGCTTCCCCAGACCCTCTTTTGTGTGGAATATAATGAAGGCATTGAGTGCTTCATGAAATCCATTTCCCTCCAGATCAATCTGGCCTAATGTCATCTGTCTCATTCACATCTAACTGCCCAGGACTGTATTAATAATTGCACGGGCTGTATTGATTTCTATTGACCGTCAGAGCGGCCTGTGTGAAACACTGTAGTCTTCAAGCGGCCTGACCCTAAATCAAGAGACATCTCATTAGAACAGACAGTAGCTCTTAAACAGATCTTTTCCGGCTATAAAAATGGAAATGGGAAATGGTCAGTGACATAAAAGCGGATTGTTTCTTCATTCTTTGCTGATTTGTCACTCTCAGAGGCTGACAATAAGTGTCTTGTTCATTTTTGGTACCAATTTATTTGAGGGTTTTTAAAAGAAACTATGCTTCTGGCTTCTTTATGACTGATACATTCTTTTTTTTGCACTCATACAGCACTTACTTGTTTGAGGCAAGTCCTTGTTCTTACTCTCCCTGATGTGTCAGGTTGAGGTTGTTCTTGCTTTTGAAGGAATTGCGAAATTGCTGCAATTTCCTCAAAGCAACAGGAAGCGGTTAAATATTATTATAAGTATAGACAACATTTTTTGTTTGGTCCCAGAGAGCAGTAACTGAATGTTTCTTCTTCTGAATTCGTTGCACCTGTCAGGGTAAAAAATGTCTGTTGGTTGTATCTGAAAAGCAGAGATCTGTTTGACAACAACAATCACATCTGTGTGAGATAAATAGAAGATCTTTGGTTTATGTTTCAAATTTGATTGAATAGATACTGGACATTTTATCTGCATTGATGACAGTGTTTGCTACAAAAAACAAGCCTTTATTTGAGATTTCATTGATTATTTTGGGGCTTTTTACCCTTTTTGGGATTGATATTTAATCCACAACCCTTGGCACCCAGACATTATTTGAGTCTGATGTGTGAAAAGCAGAAATTGCGATACCTTATAACCTGAATGCAGAAGTTTTTCTTGGTCAATTTCCTGAAAACGCAGCAAATAACGGCTGCTATGAGAGGAAGCGCTGTACAAACTATGTGACCTTTAGCTCATTGTTCTGTAAGAGACATATTTCTTAATAAAATAAAGTTTTATTCATTTTATTCTAGGTCAGAGTTTACTCTTACAATACCATCATATACAGCGGTGATTCTCAACTTGTCACGAAAAAGTTAGAAAAAGTTATGAAAAAATCTGTGCTTTTATTCTGAAGGGAACTGTTGATGCAGCAGAGTGTCATTCATTCACAATTCTTATTAGTAAATGCATTAATGCCCCGATCTGCTAACCAATATTTCTTTCTTTCTTTCTTTCTTTCTTTCTTTCTTTCTTTCTTTCTTTCTTTCTTTCTTTCTTTCTTTCTTTCTTTCTTTACTGCCTCCGGATCACTCCTCTGGTGCACCTTTCTTCAACCAGGTAAGTGCACAAACAGATGTACCATATCATATATTTTGTTGTTTGGAGGAGTATAACTGAGATGTTTAATAGACCACAGGGCAGAAAGGCAGCGTGTCGTCCATTGATCAAATATCACTGTGTTAAGGGAGCAGGACCTGTGCTTTCTTTCGCCGTCTAATGAATCATTCCTGATTGGCTCCCCTCTTTGGCTTTCTTCTTATAAGCACTGTAAAAAATGGCGCATTACCTCTGCTTTGTTATCTTTTTTATTTTCAGGACACCTCTGAATAAATATCAAATGCTGGAAAAAACTATATAATTAAGACTGTTAGATATCATACGTTATACAAAAAACAACATAACATCTCATTTCCAAAGTTGATAAATAGAAACAGTGTCCATGGTTACAAGTTGAAGCAATCCCCCATGTTTTGCAGTGCAGCTCAGACCAATATAGAGGACATTCTGAGGCTGGATCTGGTGCTAAATGAGCACTTTATGATTCACTGCTGCTCTCCCATGGCTGAGCTAGGGGTAGTAATGAGTTAATAATGAAATTTGTGCTGGTGAATGCTGGGTAATGTGGCTAAGCAATGCGCTGGGGGTCTGTGGTGTATGCTCACTTGCTCATTGAGCCCTGGCCTCTGATGAAACCCCCACAGGTTTTAATATCAGAGCAGAGGGCAGCGCCGGGGAGCTGGTCTAACACAGCGTTATTGCCTTCTGATAAAAGATTATTGACAAAGGACGGACATTTTCCACACCTCACATAGGTTACACACATATGCCATGATGAATGATAAATGAGATAAATAAGCGGTATAATGTCTCTATAATATTTCTCTATAATTTAACAATATGGCCAGTGGGCCTCGCAGCTCCCCTCTCTATCACCTCTCTCCGATCTCTTCCATCAGACGGTTCTGCTGAAAACAGCAAAATGGGAGCGCTCGTTCTCAAGTTTAATAGTCGTTAGATTTGTAACGGAGTGACAGCTTCATGAATCCAGAAAGCTCCTTTATTGTGTTAGTAGTCCAGCCTTGTAAATTCCTTTGTGACTTTTTAAATCCAAAGCATCAATTACACAGTGCAGTGAGGATCCTCGATAAATCTGTGTTGTGAAATTGTTTTTGTGTGTTCAGACGTGGATTGTCGTTGTTGAACTAGCCATGCATTTAAAAGAAATTCCCACCCTGGTGTCAGTATGCAAATGCATTTGTATTCATCTCACTATTTTCATGATTGATTGACCATAAAATGTAAAAGCGTACCCGAGGACAGTTCATCCTCTGCACAATTTAAAGGTTTGAATAAAACTGTGTCAAACCTGAAGGTATAACGTGTGCGCATGTATGCTCAACATTTTTACAGAGAATTATCCATCACCCCTCGAACATCACATAAAATTAATATGTTGCTTCTTTGAAGTTTTCAATCACCTCTGTGCAGAGTTGTTTTCTCTCCTGCTTCTCAGGCGAAGAAGTCAAACCAATATATATCCACCAGAGCCTCCACAGTCTCTTAAATACAAGCCCTCTCCAGCCCACCTTATCCACTGTGAACCTGGCCGCTCCCCCCAGTTTGCCTCAGCCATGGCCATGACACAGGACACATGTATGCAGCATAAAGGCGACCTCCACCTCAGGGAAAGAGGAACCTCTGTAATGACTAGTTGCGAGAGCTGGATGAAAGGAGCACAGCATAGAGTAGAGAGCGCGGGGAGCTCAGCTGACCCGAGGATCACGCTCTGCTTTGGCCCCTTGAGGTTTAGATCACAACCAATTGTAGCAGCACCACCGCCCACACACAGCATGTTCTGAGAGTTAGCTGCTCACAACCCCACAACAACCCTGCTGCTACCTTTCCACAGGAGCAGAGGCTGAAGGTCTACAGGGATATGGTATTAAGGAAGAATAAGATCTTCACTCTGCTTAAAAAGTCCTCAGGTGATGCTAGTATTAAAACCTGCCTGTTGTATTTGTCACACTATTACAGTCTATTTTATTTTCACTTTACTGTCGTGTTTCAAAGGGTGTTTTTTTCCTCTGCCTTTGTTAATATGCACTACACTGTCAAGCACAAGCAACTCTAGCCCCCAACAGTGTTCAGTGAACCTCATTTAAATGGAAATTGTACAATTATAACCCCTGTGAAACTCCACCACTGTGATGAGAGAACTGAGACTTTTTTTATGTCTAACATGCATTTTTGCTAATGCAATTACTGCTGCTGAGTTTCCTCTCTTTTTTCTGTTGGGAGCACTGCTCAAGGTGTTTTTTTTGCCTCTGAATGCACTATTGCAAAGATAATGGCTGCCATCAGGCTATCAAGCTTTTTTTTCCTGGATGAGGCCTGCACACTGGGAGCCCATGAGACGGAGTTGCAGGAGTAATCTTCTTTCCTGCATGACTCCCACCTTTAACAGGGCTAGGCAAGGCCTGCTGGCACAATAGCCTCACCACTTATCATAACCACCTGCCATTTACCCACAAACACAGTCCTATTCTCTGACTGGGTAATTACTGTGTTTGCTTCCACATTGTTGTGCCTCCACCATGCTGATAGTCATGTCCAAAGATGACAGCCACTGCTGGGTCTCTGAAGGCTCTACAGTTATGTGCCATATGTGCCTCTCTATTATTGTTTATCTTTCTGTTGAAGCCAGAGCACCCTGAAGAGACAAACATGCATCACAACTTGTTTTTATGCTCATGTGTATTCCCCAAAATCTCTTTTCTTTGTATGTTTACCTCTCCAAGTTCACTCAGACGAATGGTTCAGGTTGTGAAACACCATTAGCGACTTTTCCTCCATTTGGAGCAGGAAGACAATCATCTCCTCAGGTAGATTGCTCTCTCAAATGTACTGCCATGGGCTCCCTGACCTGCGTTTTTCCCAGCATGGCTACAGCTGGAAGATGTTTACTCCAGAGTTCTCAATAAATACAAAGCTCCTATGCTGACAGGGATCAGCACAGTGGGGAAGGGAGGTTCTGAAAAAGAGGATGGGAGTGGAATGTGGTTTTTCGGGGGTTAAAAGCAGCTGTTTGGGGACCGTAAAACCTCTATGATGTAGGTCCTGTGTACTTGATAATGATGACCCTGGATCCCATTACTCCAGAATCAGTGAGTCAACATCCATGCCCTGCAATTTAGGAGCAGGATTCCAGTCTATAATGAGAGGCCACTGGTTTGGGCTGCACGGGATAGACACGTGATACAGGAAGTCACCCTGGCTTTAGGTCACACACCTAACACACTGACCTCAATGTGTCAGTGACAGGCTTTCTATCCATAGAGAGGGCTTATTTACAAACCATAAACTGGCAAAATATCTAAGACTGAACTATTTATGAATGGTATGGTCAACTGTTCATATAATCAGCTGCAAAACTCTCTTTAGTCGGGTTTAAACAGTCCTGTCTTAAGACCTGCCGATCAAACTTCTTATCAGTTATGCAACAAAAATGGATAGTTTATGGAAAAAAATGCTCTTTATCAAGGTTGCAAGATCCTCTTTAACTATGTTTTTTGTTGAATTCATCCCAATAGATCATATTGTGGATCCCTTCAAACATATAGGATGAAATCTACTCGTAGGGCATGTGTCCACTAACAGTGTTTTTTATGTGCTGGCTACACCTCTTTTCTTTACAAAGCCAATTAAGTGAAATGTTTTCAGCATCCTCAGCATAAAAAACGCCATCAGCATGACTAGTATTTTGTTGCAGCACTCACAGAGGTCATACTGTTTAACTGTTAGGACAGCAGCATGCTCATCAATGCCCGTTTTCCATCATCACCAATCAAAATTAAGAAGAGGCCTGACTTGTGACATCAGCTTTGCCAAAAAAACAGAGAATTTAGGGAATACAGTGGAACTAATCACACCCTTTTTTATCTACAGCCCTGCAAACATGAATGCTTGTACAAAAAAAAAATGCCCTGGAATTGAGGCTGTGGGTACCACAAGAAAATGCCTGCAGTGGACACAGGCCCTAAGTTAAGATGTCAGAGCTTTGGAAGCCAAGTAAGAGAATTAAAAATAGTTTTTCTTGCAGCTTTAAAAACATTTTATAACATATCATTTCAATAGTGATCAAAAAGGTTAATTGTCATAAACAGACTGTGTTACAATTGTAAAAGGACCGACACATCCATGTATCGACGGCTGTTTTCAAAGTAGCCTTTCTAAAAGAGAATGCGCTCTAAATCTCAGTGTATACAATATTGTCAGGAGGACAGCCTGCATTGCTCATCTCTGGGGGACACTGATAAAATAATTTCAAGGAAGGACAATTGGTCTCTACTGAATTTTAAAACTCATTTAGCGTCTTTTGCCAATTTTTGACAGATGGGAAAGTGGCAATTCTGTTTGGCTCCCTGAAGACTAAACAAATGAAATGCAGCAGGGTCAGTGATGGGGCTCCTGTGACTGAATTAACGCCACCCTTTTCGTAATTGCTGTAGAATGTTTCAGCTCGATACATGCTGCAATCCTTTGCGCACAGATTTAGCCAGACCCTGACCCCCCACAGCTGTAATTCACATCAGGATTAGATTTCCCCCCATGCTCCTTCCATATTATTTCTATACCATATATATGAAACCCCATTGAGGTGTGGGCAGCATCTACACTCAGTTGATAATACAGTTTATTAAAACCCACCATGGCGGGTTTGGTGGAATGGAGGTCATATAGGAGACTCTAACCTGTGTCATCTATAATTCATTGTCAGAATATGCTCTTCTTAGTGGGATTAAAGTTTAATAACTTGACAGGCTCTGTAAATACCCCTTTGTGCAGAGCTAGTGTCTTGCGTTGTAGGGGGACTGGTGCAGGGGGCTAGATGTGGAGCTGAGCAGGGGGTAGGGAGAGATTGGGAGTACTTGTGTTGAGGGGAGAAGAGGTGCAGTAAGCCCAGGTTAAGCCCTCAGAGCCCACCGTCAGCAGGCCAGTGTCTCGCATGAGGACGAGCCCCAGCTGAAATGTGTTTCCCTACAGATAAGGTCCAGTCCTGGATGGGGGCACGGGGAAGATGTGGCCCCTGTCTGTTATGGTTCTTATTGTGTGGTGTGCGATTAGGTGAGGGGAAATGTAATACCTCTGAGGAGGAGTTTTGCTATGTATGTTCTCAGGGGAGGTTGAAGTTGGAATTGTTACAGCAAACAAAACTCTTTACTTCGGATACATTTGTGCTTTTATATATTTTATCGTAGCTGTTTCCGATTTAACAGCCTGGCTCTGTAGCTGGACTGTCTTTGGCCCTGTCATCATTATTAGGTCTGTCTTGTTTATGGCTGCATTTAGCCAGTGGACGAGGTGGAGTCACAGAAAGGAAACAACCTCTATTTGGCCATCAATCAGAGCTTGTTAAAACAACACTAAACCTCAGTGTTCCTACAGTGAACTTCTGCCTTGTTATCAGGATCCCATCTCTGCTGTGCTTGGACTTCATAGCACCACTTCAGTGCCGCAACCTTTCTTCTGTGTTCCTTCCAAGTTAAGAAGTGCAGTTTTTGATCAGGGCTGTGGATATTTGCCAGCGTCTGATTGCTGAGCACCAGTGTTTTGAAATTTTCCTTGAAATCAGTTGAAGTAGGTCTCATATTCGTGGCTCAGATTCAGCCTTTGTTTGGCACAAGACCAACCAATTAACCTCTCTAAATGGCAGTCTGGATTGTTTGAAATCCTTTTGGTCACATTTAAACCCCCTGTGGTTTCTATCAGGGAACAGCGGGTAAGCAGTAATGCACGAGTGTGTGTTTTAGTGTGTACATGCAGGCTACTACTGCACTGTATAAGCAGAGGTTTTAAGGTGTAGAGTCCAAGCTATGGGCTAGTAATTTCATTTTCTCTTTAATATAGCTTGAAGTCCTTTTAAAGCTATGGGCATGTAAATGCATTTCTGCCATTTTCCCCTTCAGTGGCCCCTCTCTTTCAGGTTTATGGAGCACATTATGGTCTAATTGCTTTGATTTGGATCCTGCTTGTAAAACCAAACCTGTGGTGGTGCTCTTCAGGCTACCCCTTACTTCAAAGAAAGGCTGTCCATCCTCCCCATCCCCCGTATTTACTGTTGTAGCTTGGTTAGCAGGAGAAAGAGCTTCCCTCCAGACCCATCTCCA
The DNA here is from genome assembly GCF_033239565.1 of Halichoeres trimaculatus. Taxonomy (NCBI): domain Eukaryota; kingdom Metazoa; phylum Chordata; class Actinopteri; order Labriformes; family Labridae; genus Halichoeres; species Halichoeres trimaculatus. Next base: position 28,329,797 of record NW_027437188.1, read on the forward strand.
CTGATGTGGGCACTAGATTGCAATTATTCATGATGGACGGGTCGGAAAACCTTTCTTTCTCCACAAAACTCAATTCGCATCCATTCTATTGTTGTGTCTTTAGTGTAAATATATGTCTTCTCCTCAGTGTGTGTGTGTGTGTATATGTGTGTGGATGTAATTTCACCACATAAAACATGTTGTACTCACGGTCTCCTGGGGGCTGATCCTTTGACATGGAATAGATTAAACCCTGGACGAGATCACTTTGTGAGCTGTGATGGGCAAATGGGCGCAAGTGGTAATGCTACTGTAATGCATTCCCACCACACCTCCACTGCTCCTCTGGCCAACAGCTCCTCAACATGTGTTTAAACGTTGCCTTCAGTTTGCTGCAGGCCTTGTAGCTGTTGTTCCAGTTCAGTACTCAGAGTAAAGTGTAGAGAATTCACATAATAATAGCAGAGTGCTCAGACTTGTTTTTATCACCGTTACTGAGGATAAAATTTCTGAACCTTTTAATGAGCTCTTAGTGGAGGAAAAATTATTGTTGTACTGTTTTTCTTGAAGGCTGCAACAAAATCTGTCAAGAAAAGAAAGATTCCAAATATTTCTGAGTCCTTATTGAAGGAATAATTTGGTTCCTTTGAAGTGTGGTTGTCTTTGTTAAAACTAAGTGTATCACCTTCAGGGGACAAGTGGAGAACCAACAAAGAAGCTAGGCTACAGCTGCAGGGTTACCTAGACCACATAGTTGCTATTTTCTTTTCCCTTTGAGAACTTTCTGAAATCAGTTACACACCACAGGATAATCGGGCTGATTTTTGACCCGATCTCCCCCTTACGATCAAAGCCAGCAAAGGCCTGATTGTCTGATGTCTGCAAATGACATTGTGTGTGTTTTATTTCTGCAGTGTGGGGTGTGTTAAATGTGATCTTGTCCGGTCAGAGCTGCTCAGAAGGCCTACGAATGCAAGCGAGCAAGAAATCTATCTGTAATACTTGTGACGACTTTACTCACCACCAACTCGCACTGTTATGCATTCAAAAAACAACCATTGGTGCTTTTCCCGTTTGTCCGTTAGGTTTTTTCACACTGAAGTCACGTTTTACTACGTGATATTTGGGATATTGAGCGAGAAGAAATTGATACTCGGCTGAAGAATCGGTTAGTGTGTGGGTTTGCTCTGGAGTGCACACCACACACTCTTGTGAGATCTGTCTTTTGTTATCATCAAGTGTGTAGTCTCTAAATGTGTGAAGGTTTGAAGAATCCTGTAATGTGTGCAAACCTTAAGTGATCTGGGCGAGATTGTAAGTAGCACTGGTGCTAAGCTACTCTACAAACTGAGCTAGCAAGTCTTAAACAAAGAAAAATAGTGTCAAAAAGAAGATCTGCTCTTCATTCATTTACTTCAAAGCAAATGCATGCCTTTTGTAGTGATGAAGGTGGTCTCCCCAGGTTAGAAGGGTCGAAAACACGACTCAAAACAGCTCATTGCCGTCACACTGCATGTTTATTGTTTGCAGGAGAGATCAGACATCCTTCATGTGATCTTCTAAGCACACTTTTGTGAGGGTAAAACAAAATGTAGTAATGAACAGCATGTTGCTCCCGGGAAAAACGCCTCGAAGTGTGTGGGTTACGTCGTTACGTCTGTGTGCATCACCATAGTAACCCAAAAGACACACGACACAGAGAGGCAATCATTACACTTGGTAATGCTGCGTTCCATTTGTACTTGGAAGTCAGAATTTCCGAGTTCTGAGTGGGAACGCCCAGCTTGAATGCCCCCGAGGTCGGAATTCCCGACTTGTAAGTCAGAGCACCCACACCACCGTGAGTTCCCAGTAGGAAATTCTGAGTTCCTGGTAAACAGTAATTAGGTGCCTGTTATATTTTTTTTCATTTTAGAATTTCTGACTAGTGCTTGTCGTAATAAATCAGCCGTATATATAGCATTATTCGATGTTTATATACAGACATTCTGCTGTTAAGGCAAGTTTTTCCAACATGGCAACTTGAACACTGAACCCAAAGATGACGTCACTCCCACTCCCACTCCCGACTTCCTAGTTTCAAGTACAAATGGAACGCAAAATTAGAGTCAAGTCCCTATGACAGTGGTTGCTAGTGCTCATGGGAAGCGTAGTCTTAATCCCTAAATAACACTAGCTTTTTCAGAACGTCTGCACAGCCCCTTTAAGAAATACCATTGTCAAAAAGTTTTCCACACTTTACGCGTCAGAAAGCTCCTTTGTTTTTGCACACAAACATCCATGCTCCTCAGGCTTCAGCACACAGATTAGCAGTTGTGTGTACAAATTAGCTTGAATTTTACCTAGTGCATTAACAGCTGTGCTGTAAATGTCAGTGATAGCTTGAGGTATGTGCAAAAGTGCTTAACTGAGTTTGTTAATTCAGCTCAGTCTTACTTTGCTTTATCAGCTAACGTAGCTTGTTTTAAGGGGAGGGAAGTTGATGAAGCAGGAAACAGGACAAGGGCTGGGCATGACATGTGGGAAAGGCTGGATTCAAACCTGGGCTACCCACTAACGGGGGAACCTCATGGGGCACGCCATAAACAGCTAGGCCATCTCTACCCCAACGCCGCCCATTTTGTTGAGGTGGATGCATCTTGTGAGCCAAAGATTGTGTCATTATACCACAAAAATACAACAGGAGCTGGAAAATTACTTAAAAATGCACTTCCATTCAGCTTTTCTTAAAATCATAGGAAGTTGGTAAAACAGGGGCGTTCAGTAAAGCCAGGAACAGTAAGTGGGTATCAGCTCTCAGTTTCCACACCTGCACTTTCAGATAACGTGGGATCTTTTCTGCTCAGCGTTGAAGCTTACCTTTTCTCTCCTTTTGTCCAGTGAGTCTTCTTGTTCCTCTTCAAACTCTGGCTCAGAATCACCTATTTCTAAGTTTGATTGTATGTTTGTCTCCTTTGAAGTCCACCTACACAACAGATAATCAGTGCTCTGCAGGCAGAGATGAACATGAATATGTTTCTTCAGAGAATAGTGCAAAAAAAAAAAAAAAAAGTCTGTGGTGTTCTTTGGCTTAGCTTGTGTACTGATTCTCTGTCAGTTTTCTGAGTGAAGACAGGTATCTCATACATTCCCACTTTAAAAATACTATAAAAGGATCTGTCTTCAAGTATGATGAGACCCTTTCACCTGGCATATTATTACCTCTGTTTGCAAAGACGACTCACTTTAATTCAAAGGAACAGGAAAATGTGTCTAACTTCAGCTTTAAATTCAGTGCAGGCCTATTGGAAGTCATTTTGATGACTGCAGCTGCAGTGAGTCATGTTTGGAAAAAGAGGAACGGATCATTTGTCAACATAATGTACTCCATTAGTCAGAGCACCAGCATGTCTCTCTTTTGGCTCTTATTGAGGGTTTTTACACAAACTGAGGGAGTCTGTGACGACCTGAAATGTGTCAGACACAAAGTAAAATCAGAAACACAACCATGATACTGTAAGTAAGTATGACCAGTGGACAGTTTTATTATTCCTGAGTGTACATGTTGTAAAAAGGCAGTATTCAGTACTGTGAGCTATAATATCCACATTCATCATATTCACTCTGAATTTGACTTGCTTTGGAACACTGTTTCAGAGGAGATTTATTGTGATAAATTAGAAGTCTTATGACTCCTACCTTCAATACACAAAGACTTAAGCCCTTCCTCTTACCTAAAAAAAGCTGGCTCTTTGTTTTCTGGGTGGATAAAGTGGGATTGTTTTGTCAAAAAAATAGGCTGTCCATTTGTCTTCATACAGAGAACAATCGCTGGTCGACCAGGAGGCTTCCTGTCTCCATTGTTTTCCCCTGATACATTAATTTTTCTCAGGTATCGTAACCTTTTCTCAAGGGACACGTTTTGGAAGTCAGCACAAAATGTCCTGACCCTAAATATGTTTTATATAATCGCGTCCACATCATAAAACGAAGGACTTCTGTGCCATCTGTATCACAAAACTGTGATCCACTCAGTGACATCCTCCTTAAACATTACTGTCAGAATCCAGTAGAGGGCACATTTTACTAGCTGCTTTAAATCACTTTGTTTTAAATGTGCCTCACACTCCTTTCTCCTGTGCTCAGCCATGAGTGAACATCCAGTAAGAATCAAATATTGAACCTGAAATGCCGTCACGACAGGGTGAAAACATTGTAAAACATTTAAACCATCCAACATTTTATTTATTTTTCCACACACTGCACAGCTGATTGATTTTTTAGACACATTTTATTCTTCATTGTTTTTATTTTTCACTTTTTCTCTGCTTGGTCAAACCCGCTCTTTCAAATGAAGGAATGAGTCATTTGGGATGTGTGCAGAGTGAGGAAAAAAGAATAGAGGAGAGTAAAATGGTGCCCTTTCAGCTTGACTTACCGTACGTTCTTACGCTTTGATGTCATTTTAATGGTGAGATTGTAAATCACATGCTATGTACCTGCGTTTAAGTTAAAATATGAGAAGCACAGTGACAGCCATGGCCACCTTTCGGTTAAACCCACACCCAGTTTATGAGCAGCATCATGGCACTCCAGGGAGGAAAGCTTTGTTGTTGCTACACAGCAGAGGGAAAACATAGCAGACCCCTGCACAGAGGCCTGAAAGTTCAATACTCAAACTCAGGGAGGAGAGATTTTGAGTGCTGAACTTCAGAAATCCTCTGAAAAGATGTGTTTTAAGCCTCTTGAATAAGCCGTACATCTGGTCTTTTTCACTACCACAGAGTTGCTTTTCATGGAGGAGAAATGTCTCTCAGAGATCACGGCTCCAGAGTTCATGGCACCCATTAGAGGAGATTCAGCGGCCTTTTGAAAGGATATTTGTTTGGGTTGCTGCTCTTCTGGATTGATGCAGCTTGTGAGGGCAGATGTATGAAATAACTTTATTCCTTAGTAAGAAAAAAGTGTCATGCCTCTCTTTTTTCTGCCTGTCATTTCTAGCCAGATGCCATATTTATTTGTTATGTGTGACTCAACTACCATAAAAGCCAGAATAGAAGTTGCACTAGTTCATAAGATGCTGTATATTCCTGGGTGTATTAAAACAAATTACATTTACCTGTCTTCCTGTGCAAAACTTCCTTTGCATCCAAAATGTGCAGTTTCCTTGCAGATGTGTAGCTCTTTCTAGTATCATCTGTTGTTATCATTCTGATAGATGTCCCCACAGTAGTTTGACTCTGGCTGTGTTTGTGTTGATAGCTGTGAGGTAGACAAATCTACTGCTGGTGACCAGACCTTAGTAACTTTTTTTCTTCTGGTCACTTTTTGTCTTAAATGTAAGAATCTTTTTCAATCTTATCTTGCATGACATGAACTGTAGTGTTGAAATTTTTCAGAAGCACTTGGAAAACTGTCTCATGCTCACACAGAGTTTCTGGTGACCACAGAAAACTTTATTGATATTACTAAAACTTTTTCATACCAACGGTTCGGTAGTTGGTACACACAGGAGCCATTTTTAAAAAAAATGTTTTTCTGTCCATGTCACTTCAAGGGTGCCACACAAACCAGCTCTCCTCAGGGTTTTTCTCCTTTGTAGTGATGCCACCATTTCATCTAAATGCACACAGTCATGACCTAATGAGGGGGAAAAGCTTTTTCAAAGCTGCACTTGCCTGGTCCACTTGGTTATACAACCAGCATGTTTTGCATGTTTTACAAGTGGACATTTGGGCTGTTTTTCAAACCCTTCTTACACTTCTTGTGCCTACTACTTTGGCCAAAATTCAGTATGTAGTAGGCAGTATGCGAAAATTTGCAAAAACTGCAGTATGCCAAAAATCCCCGGATGTCCTACTGATCCAGGAAATTTCTCAGTATGCAGCAGACCAGTCTACCTGGCATACTGTTTCCCACAATGCACGGCACTAACGCTGTTTGTCAATGGGGGTGGCAGGTTTTGGTGAATTACCGCCATCTACTGGAATGAGTCAGCACTATAACTACAATACAACAACACTAACGTTAGACGGTCTGTGAGATAGAAGTGGAGAGATGAGAAAGAAACACTGGTAAATCTTGTCACTTCTAGTTGTAAAAGAGTTATGTACTTTTATAAATACATTAAAGCCCATATAAACCAATAATTACCTTTTTTTTTAAGCGTACATGGATGAAATGGAAGTGGTTTTCCCGTCAGCTGTAAAAATAAAAAGTCAGTCAGCCAGATTTTTTTTAAATAAATGATCTCACTTTTTGGTGTAAGATTGAAAATCAAATATGATGTTTGTGCTGTGATATGATGAACAAGATAACTAAAATGTCATTATCTATCCATAGTTTGTTTTGTACATTTTTAATAAAGGTAAAAAATAAAAAAATAAATAAAATTTAAAAAAATCATCAGTTGTCGCTTCACTTTTTGAAACTTAAAACCAGAGTAGTATACTACAAAACAGACCTAACAAAACAGTCATACTTCATACTACATGCAAAAGCAGTAGGCTGAATGCACTGCCTACCTTATGCTACATTCACACGTAGTATGTACTAGGCGGTTTGGAAAACAGCCTACTTTCTCAGATGCAGTCTTGTTGATAAAGCACCATGATACTGTGGAATATCTCTCTGCATTAATACCATTGTACTGGTCCTCCTAGTATATAGTATACACATGTAGTACAGGGCACTCGTTGGATAAAATTTGTATTAAAAGTGCAGCTTATACATTAAACTTTACAGTAAATAATCTACGAAGCCAGCTGTTTACATAAATTCTGTAATCCTTCACCAAGTTTTACCTATAGCCACATTTTGTGGCACCACCACAGAAGCTAACAGTAAAGTTTATAAAGACAGTGGGTAAACACAGCTTCTCATTTTCCCAGACCTCAGTATTGTATTGTAAGTGTATTCCTGTTATTGGATACATTTGAATTGAAGTGGGCTGATGGCTGTTCAGCAGTGTGATAAGGAACAACAGAGAGTCTGAGAGCCTGCAGTGTTGACATGCTCCCTCAGACTCTGTTCAATGTAGCACATGAAAGACATCCTGCTGTTAGGAAGAGAGAGTGCACACGCTACGAGTACACATCAATCAAAAAAAAAAAAGCATTAGCAATAGCACCAAATATAACATCTTGTATGTGAAGTAGTTTGTGAGATGGAACACGTCCAAAAAACATTTTCTTATCGAAATGAAAAATATCCAACCCGAGGCGGGCTCTGACGTGCGCCTGATTCTCAGAGGGAACACACTGTAAATATCCTGAAGCTAAAATAATAACCTCCAGTTTTTGTGTGCACGGCTTGGTCACTGAGAGAGGGAATATTGTTGTATTTATGTGGGGAAATCGTATTTGCTTCTGCAGAATAAATTGCTACTATTTTGTCTGAGATACTCATATCCAATTTACAAAAACCTCTTACTACAACCCTTTTTTTCTGTGTTTTCTTGGCAGTTTTCTTAAGACTGTCTACTACTGTATTGAAACCAGACGTTTATGTGTGACTTATCCTGCCATGGTTTAGAGATGTGGAGTGTTTCATTCGATTAATTCTGATTTTATTCTTTATTCATAGCTCCAGGAACTGTTAAAGCACACCATGAGGGACTTTTTTTTAAGCTTTTACTTGGTTCTCTTTGAGCAGACGAGGAAACGTGTGTGACAAAATTTACTGGGTACAGTGGTGATGGTCAAACCTGTTACAAACAGGTAACTGCCATCTTTGGCTTGAAAGGGTTGCCCTTAAAATAAATGACTGAGGCAAGCCTACCTGTACCTTTATAATCAAAAACCCAGTGAGCACAAATTGCACCTTGAATATTCTAGCCACAGCTTCCTTCATCTTGTTATTGTTAGCTGTATTGCTAAATTGACCTCTGAAAGGCTTATTTTTCTTCAAGGGTTCCATTTGCCAGTGCAGACGAAAAGTAATGTATGTTACCTTTAGGCCAAAGACTGTGGAGTTATCAATCTGGTTGTTGGACAGCTGCAAAAAGTTTCCCAATACCAGCACAAAAGCTGTTTTTGTCCTTTTCTCCCTTTACTTTACTGCTGTTAGTCCCTGATTGTGTTGTTTGTTCAAATTAGGTAACTACTGCATCAAGTGTGCATTCATGTGTCTGCATAAGAAGCTCTGTCCTCCTCTAAGTCAGTGGACTGTAAAGCTGCTCATCAGTGTTTTCACACTTAAAGGCCTGCGTATGATGAATTAGCCTAATAAGCACATAATTCAGAAAAGTGATTAAGCAGTCTTCTGGAAAGCTCTGATTATGTGAAACTGAGGCGTCTCCTCCTCACAAAGAGTAGAAATCCATCCACACTTCTTTCTATACATTCTGCACTCTTTTCTGAGCTGCCAGATCATTTTATAAGGGTGTGTCGTAGTCAAGACACCAAACCTCGAGACTGATTGGAGTCTCAACTCTTAGGTTAAGTCTGAGAAAACCGTCTTTCGTGAAGAGGAGTACTGCTTCACTTCTATTCACTGTGTGAACCCGATAGACATAATGGTGCATTTCGAAGGTACCATTCATTTCTGAGCAACCTGTCAACAACTTTAACATTACCATTACCAAGCTAACAGGATACGACTCATTACCCTCAAGTTGGGTCTGCACATCACATAACTGCCTTTCACAGGGGTCTTGGTCCCTTCCACTAGAGATACATTGAGAGATGCAGGGAAATGAACAGGGCAGAGCAGGAAGTGAAAAATATTTGGAGAAAGGCATCACGAGCTGATGATAGGACCTCAGTTTGTGACACTGATCACTACACTTTTCCAAAATTTGAAAATACTGGTGAGAAAGCCCCACGCCTCCCACGTGACCCATTTCAAGGAACCTCTTTGTGACTGTTTTAGGATCAGTTTTTCCTCATTTTTTAAACACTTGTGAATTTTTTTAAAGTTCCAGCAAAGTCTGATCCATGAACATCCAATCATTGAATAATATTTGACGCAGGGTGTGCTTGTCAGTTAAATGACTTCCATGAACATTGCTCTCAAATCCTTGCTTGGTTCTCAATTTTTTTTTCTTGTCAGCTACAGCAAGTGTTCTGGGATGCTACTTAGCATAGCAGGTCTGTGACTGGATCTGGTCTGACATCATTGGAGAACTTTGGGAAGTACTGTTCATCAGCAGTACAAGAAGGCAGCTAACTGTGGCATCATACTTTTCTAGGTGAATGCAGGACAGATTACAGGAAATACTGATGCAGCTTGCATTTACTGTGAAGTCTTTGAAAGCATTTTTGATTTGTGGCACCCTTTCTGGCAGGAACTGTTGCTGAACAAGATGCACATGCAGGAAACGCATAGGTTAGCTCTGAAACTGAAAGAATTACTGTTAACCTTTTATAAATAATTGATCAAAACAATCAAACAATCTCCATTAGCTATTAATCTGATTTTTTCTCCATCTTCTACTGAAGTCAACACTTGAGTCCCAGTCTGAAGCATCGCTTCTCAAATCAAAGTCAAATCTCACTTGAGTCTGAGTCCTACAGTTGAGAATAGTAACACAGCTATGAGGTATAGGCCATGGTATTTTCAAAAATGGATACCCCCCCCCCTGTTTGTTTTTGAAAATACTTTTGTCCACACGCAGCAGGCAAATCTACCAAGGAGTGTGGCTTGAGGCATGCCAAAATATTTGGCAGTGTTTTCTGGCCATACAACCTGTGTCACCCAATCAGAATAAGCCTCCGTCGTTCATCTGTGATGTCAGGGAACCGAAAACTCAGTTTACCGGCGTCCACACCAAACCATGAAACCAGAGTTTTCCATAATATTAGCTTTGGCTGGAGTTTTCAGAAAACATTGTTTTTAGTGATGTGAAGCTGCGGTCTCGTGTGAATGACAGACGTAAACACATAAAGATATATGCAGTTTCCAAATACCTGGCTACATATGTACATGGCCATATAAAGGAATTTCCTGCAGCTTTTTCTCAGGTCCTACAGGCCATGAGACAAGTATTTTCTGCCATCCTGATTACCAAGTTATTCTTTTAAAGTTAATCTGTATTTTTCCAATAACAGGTTTTGCACACCAAAGGCAAGTTATCCTTATCTGCATCTATTTTTTAATAACAAACACTCTTTCTTTCCAAACCTTGTCCGGAGTGTGATAACCACTCAGGCTCCATAATCACGTCCCATCTTCAACATGTATCACATCATACTATTACAACTGACCTGCTCTCATTGCCGAAGCAGTAATGCCACTTTTTAGTGCTTGATTATATCCTTAGGACAGATCAGACAGTGACCACCTTCCTGCTGCAAACTAATCAGCTCCAAAAAATTACTTATTGATCCCAGGCCAGGCCGAGGAGGGGGATTTAGTGTCGGGGTCAGTGGGAGGGCCCCGTGGATCTTGATTGCCAGCCAGCATTTCTGCAAACATGACCACATATTTGCACACACATCCACAAACATATACACACCAACGCATGTGCTGTTGCTTTTCATATCTTTCCCAAAATGAAGCAATTACAACCCAAACATGTACTTCTAACAGGCTTTCTGTTCACAAAAACACCCCTGATAGATGTGATGGGAACTGAAGCTGGTTTCTCATGAAATGCTCCTGCAGCACATCATCTCTTCCTCTTTAAATGCATAAATTGGAAATGGATTTTTTTATATATACTGTGCATGACATTTAGCTCTGAAAAGTAATATAACGGGAATGGAATTGAAAATCATCTCCAGTAGGAATGCTCACTGTATGATCCTATTGAGTTTTGTAATAGCTCACTGTGGGAGTTCAGACTTGTATTGAAGCGCTGAAGGGTAATTCTATCATCTGTGAACAATATTTATTTTTCTGTCACATTTTATGGATATTACACAGGAAAATGTATTACTATATGCAGCCACGGCTCACCAGTATTTACACTTGCCTTATCAATAATTTCATTTTCAGTCCAGTTTGAGATTAGCAAACAGTGTTTGACCAAAGCATGGTCCACATGTTTTTCCTGTTTGTTCCCATGGCATGGCAGCTCTCATTCCAGACAGCATTGATCGGATCTTTTGGAGATGAATGGATTAATTACAGGCAGTGAGAGGAGACGAAATACAGTCTGGCGTGGGGACGAATGGAACTGAGGGCTGGGATTGAGAAAGCCATTAAGGCAAATTGAGGGCATTAATGACTGTAACACTGCCAGGGGGCCCCAGCGGCCCACCCTTTTTTTTCTCCCTGGCATGATGGCTGTGTAATGGCTTCCTTAGCTGCTCTTTTTTCAGGCAGGGGGTTAGCCGTGGCTCTGTGGCAGTGGGGCTGACATGATGTTCTTTTCCCACACCTCTGAGACTTTCTGAGGCCTCAAAGAAGCTGCTGTCTCAAACCACAAGAACCACCTGCCACAAAGAATCTGGAGAGGTAATAAAAGCTGTAATTACTCATTAAATACCATCCTAATACTATATAATGAACAAATTCAACATTTTTTTAGAGATACAGTTAGCATGTGTTGTTTATTTATGTCTCCCTTATAAGTATGCAAATGGCAATGTCTAAAGACGTAGAGCAAGTCTATGAATCATTAACCCTGCGCCTTGCAGCAGTGAGCAAATGAAACATGCTTAAATAAATAATGTATAGCACAAAAAGCCTTGTGTTTATTTTAATTAACAACATAAAATATACATAACAATCAATTATGGATTGCTTATAGGCTACAAACAAGACAGCTGTAACAGAAAGATACGACTTTTAATTTCTATAATTTGTACAATTCACCATCAGACACATTAGTCGTTAATGATGGGGTGGGGGTACTACGATTTACAGTCATCAAGGAATGATATTGTTATTATATTGATTATTATTATCTTTTTTAGTCCACGTGAGTTTGGTTGTGAGTTTTTTGTTTGGTGTATGTCAGAAGAGGTGACTTATTTTAGAGAACTAAGGGAAGTACTGTCCACATTAAATTCATTTAAGTGGACGTAGTTCACATTCTTTCACTGGGAATGCTGCCTTAAGTTGAGGGAATACAGTCAGCATCCCATAAAATGTCACACCTGATTAATTCAGGGTGATAAAAGCTGTTAGCTTAAATGCTGAAGAGCTGTGATTTGTGCTTCCAAATACAATTACAATTCTGAATTTAAAGTTCATTTTCTAGAAAGGAAAAGAGTACAGAGCCAATTAGATGAATTTGGTCATCTTTGGGATCAACAATTTATACATTGTGTATCTTCATAGTAAGCACCTTTAACATACACCCTGTCCAAACTGTGTACAGTTGGACAGGGCTAAACTTAAAAGCTAGCCTGCAAAAGAAATACATATCACGCTTCTAGAGACAACTTTATGTGCAAATCTCTGCATGACAAAGCTTAATGTATGATGATAATTCTTTCTCAGCTACCAAATGTTAACTGTGGATTATTGGTCCTGTCTTCTATGGATAGATTCGGTTTCATTAAGGTTTTTAACGTCTCGTACATTGTTAATTGTTAAGAATGACTCATTAAACGATATCATAGCTTGTTCCAGTTCACATTGTTGAAATCTTACTGTTTGCATTATTACAGGTTGGAGGGATGGATGTTTTTAATCTGTAAGTTCTGGATACACTGAGCTAATCTTAGCTTTCTACCAATTATGAGTTAGCAAAGATAATAATACCATCTGTTACATACTAAAACTTACCACCTTTCAGAGTTTTGAATTTTGTTTCATACCTTAAACACTGGATCTTTGGTACGTGACTCCATCCTGATGATATTTCACTGACAGCTGCACCGAAGTTGTACGGACATAAAAGTTCAATGTTGAGAAAGTTTGAGCTAGGCCGTAATGGTTTGCATTAACTGTAGACATATGGATGGGTATATGTATGCAGCTATTACAGCTCATTATGTGATGGGTGAGTGGCAGCTGTTGTCTCACATTCTCCAGACTAGAGCAGAACACGAAAAGTCACATTGCAGCTAACTAATAGTACAGGCATCCATACACATTTGCATTCAATTAGTACAGATTACTGTCATACAGACAGTTCAGTTTGTCAGGTGTATGGGTCCAGAGTTTGACACAGAGTTGGTAAGGCTCCATGGAAATTAAATGACAGGAGGGAGATAGACACAGTGAGAATATTTTCTTTTACAAAACAGATTTTAATATTGGTTGTTGTATTTTTTTATATAATATGCAGATCCTATTAACAAAGTAGTGCAAACAATAATAAAGGCAGTGTTTACTTTAAGTTTACTGCAAAATGCTAAGAGTGACAATGATATTGTATTGTGCCTTTAGGACTGTGATGACATCATTTTGTGGGGCCACCAGTGAGTCGCACCCCTATCACATAGGATGGACTTAATGTACATCATGCCATCATTAAATGTAATGAACATGAGCTTCTGGACTCCACTGATGCAGAAATCAATAAAAATATTAACAACACTTATGGTAATCATCGCCTTTGTTCTCTCTTTTGTTCTTCTTGTAAGTTTGTTTCACCTTTTCTCAATGTCCAGGCTCTTTAAATCTAATCTAGCTGAACACATTACCTCGCTCACACGGCCCCCAGCTGAATGTAGCAGCTCATAAAAGCCCAATATTTCAGCCATATTGATTCCTCTGGTAAAATTGGTTTGAGCTATGAATGTGCTGCAGCACTGTACGCTGAAATGTTTTGCAGCCGTGGGGGAAAAGAGCGAGGGTGACCTTGAATTTCTTTCCCCCCTCTCCTACTTTCATATCAGTTTTTCTCATTTTGCCTCTGAGCACCGTTTCATGGCTTTTTCTGATCTCCTCATGTATGCTGTAACTCCACTGACCCATGCTTCAGTATTCACATTCTCTTAACCTGAATTACAGCCCTATTCATGTCTTCTGAAAGGAGAAAAAGAAAACATATTTGGATTTGATCCTACCGCTGATAGAGGAAACGACGTGGAGCAGTTTGTGTTTGATCTGTGGTTCAGATCAGTTATAAGAAGGCTTCTCTGCTTCCTTTCATCTTTTTAGCTCCTTGAGCAGGAGTTCACTCGGATGGAATGTATGTTATCTGCTTGTATGTGATCCCTGACCAGGATTTCAATTGTGTGTGTTGCTTCGATTTACACCACACTACTTTACACTGAAGTGAATAACCTCTCTGTCCACCACTTACCCCTGTTTAAAGAATAGGTACAGCAGTTCTGGCTGGGGTTAGAGATGTGATGTGTTTTCTTGAAAGGGATTGGTCAGCATATTGTTAATTGCTGTTTATTGTTGGGAGTAAATAAGGGCCAAAACTCAGACACTGGCTGATATGGAAGCTGCACCTTATTGAAACAGGAAGTACAAGTTAAGTAAAACCATATTCTTATTTGTTTTTTGTTTGTTTTAAAGTAGATTAGATTGTAGGTTTTTGCAGTTTGACATGAACACTTGAATTTCGTCTTTGGTTGATTATTTAAGTCCATTTCTTAAAGGTCCTGAAGTTTGGACAAAACTGATAGTATTTTTCCATAAAATAGACTACATTTCCCATGAGCACCTGTTTTGTTGACACAGCTCTGACCAAACAGTGCATTTCTGGTGGAAACCAGACAAATGGAACACAGATCTTCTTTGTAACACTATTTGTCTTCATTCAAGACAAAATTTTAGCAAGATTCAGAGTGATGGGGTCATCTACACATTTGTAGTTGAGAAAAATTATTTAATTGTAACGTAAAAAAAAATACAGAAACTATGTAATCCCTGCTGTATTACTGTTAGTTATACCAAAGTTGGTAGTGACACCATTTTTACATTGTCTACCACAGCCCCATTGTTATTAAGTGTGTGTCCAAATACCAAGACCTGATTGACAAAGCTGCTTTTAAAGAGTGGCTCGCAAACATCTTCCCCAGTAGCTGAAGGGAGCCACAGTTGGAACCCTACCCTTTTGCAGGGGTAGTCCAGTCAGTCTTCACTGCCCCACTCAGGTGAGGTGTACAGGTTGAGGGGCAAAACACCTGTTGACCCGGGATCCCGACTTATAATGCAGATGGTTTTTCGAACAATGTGGATGCTCCAAGAAATAGCATCTCAAGAGAAGATCTGCATCACCTTAGTTAGTGTAGTCCCCTTGGATGTTTACTTCAACAGCTCTAGTGTCCTAATACATGTGTGAGTATCGTAAACATGTACCTGGCTTAACTCTCTTGTCATCAAAGAGTAGTACATTGCCTGCGCTAAACTCTGTTTCTAGCCATTTAGCTCTTTTAAGTGGCAAATCTAAAAAAATCACAGGTAGTAAAATCCAAGAAATAGCCAGATGTGTTGCCTAAAATCTGTGTTATGAAGAGACATTATTATAAGAATCTGACTATCTCGTCCCAGTGCCTTGAAAGGCAGTGACTCTGTGTGAACACGAAATCAAGAGGTAACTATCAATAACCAAAGATACATAGTGGTTAAGCAGCTATAGACACACTTACGACTTTATGTTGCAATGTCAAGAAAAAAATATCATCACCAACCAATTACAGAAGTAGTAATTACTTAATAATTCTACAATTAGGAAGCTGCACCAACATATTCTTTAAGAGCTGATTAAAAGCAGTCTTCAGTGTCTAAACCCTCTGATAAGTGCCATTCAAGGTATGTGAATGTGGCAGACGTGTGGGATGGCATGTGCATTCCTTCATTGTGAGTGTTTGCATTGTTACTGCTGATGGCTGTTTTGCACTCTTTGCATTGTTTGTCATGTCAGCCAGTCACAGCATCTCAGCTGCGGAGTGCTGATAGATTTGATGTACTGCTGTGAGCTGAAGTGGCAGACTTTAAGCCAGCCAAAGTTTTTCTTTTGTAATCTAAAGAATAAAAAGAATGAAGACTGGGGCTTGTTGTAGTGCTGCGGCTTGGTCAGAGTTTTATGTCTGGTGTTGATCTGTAATGAGGCAAAGAGGTCAGAAACAAACTCAGTAGAGTCTGATGGAAGGAAGTAGGAAATTGTGTGCTCAGATCTTCAGGTCCATTGTGGTGAAATCCTGCAGTTCCAGACAAAAGTTCCTCCTGATGGAAATAAATTGGCCGGGGGAGTCAGTGCTGAGCCGGAGTCTCTGAAGACAGACCCAGCTTCTAAATGGCTCAATTTAGCTTTTGTTGGAGCCAGGAACCAGAGCAGGTCACTGCCCCACAACCCGCCACAGTGAAAATCAATAGGTAGTTTCAGAACAAGGGGCCTTATTAAAACAGGTCCTTTTTCTGCAAGCTGTTTGGATGACACTGTCTCACAGAAATCATTAAGCTCTGCTCAAACGGCTCACCACGTTTAAATTGTTGCTATCCCTTTTGACCCGCACATCCTCTCTTGTTTTCTCTTATATCCTCTTTTGATCCTGAAGATAGTGGGAGAACAATCTCCATCAGATGTAATTGGCGGTTACCAGAGACAGTATGGAATCCTCAGTTCATAGCTAGCACACAATAAAGAGCACAAACAAACTAAAGGCTCTGCTCCCAACACAGGCGTAAAAAAAATCAACTAAAAAGACTTCCAAGACTAAGAAAAACAACTTCAATACATTGATTCACCGTACCACAAACAACACTTTCTTATACTTCCTTTTGTTTGAGATTGAGAAAAGAAGGAATGGTTTCATACACCTTTTTCTCTCTTTCGTCTTTGTCTCTATTTCTGTTGTAAAAGTAACAACCTCACGCTTTTAGAGCAGAAATGACCTTTTCCATTTTATGTGTTAGACCTTAATGGCTCATAGTAAAGTCTCAAGGCCAGCAGCATAGCACAGCCCGTGTAGTAAAATCCGAATAATGTTGTTGACCCAAGGCCGCGTGCCCACACACTGTTTTCTTCCACTAAGGCACAGCTTAGTGGCAACACCCTAAAACACAGCCTGCCTCATACATCTTCAGACTGCTCCATCTTCATTTTTTATCATTTTTTGGAAGTAGGTTGGATGAGTCACATCGATGCAGAAGTAATTCACTCCCTTGTGTCTACATTGTAATGGTGTATATTTCGTGTGACCTTAATTTTGACTCAAACAATACAGTTCACTCCTGCTGGAAATGCATTCATATTTTATCGATGTGGTCTGTAATGTTGTTCAGACATCTTTTTTCCCTTAAATGTAGAGCAAAACAAGAAAACAGACTTTGAACCCAGACAGATACACACTTTGACAGTGGTGTGTTTGGGAAGATACACATTGTATAGCATCAAACTCTGTGATATGGGTTGACTTTCCAGTGTTTTTACTAGAAATAATAATTTCACATTTAAAGGGAGTTATACTTTCTGTTCACACTTACTGTGCTACAAGTGCTTTTTAAAGTGTCTGTTTTCATAATTTTTTTTTGATCTGTGAGGTAAAGGAGAAGAACTGTCAGGACTGTGTCTAGAAGAATCTTCAGGGTGTCTTTGTCACCTCTGTAATTCCCCCAATGGGCCACCCAAAATTCTAAACTATGGTTGAATATTTGTCCTGTTGGCAACAAAACCCTTACCTTCTGTTACTTGGGCTGTGTTGCAACACATTGCTTTCTGCTGCTTTTTTCCCCCTTTTTTCAGAGTCACCACAGCAAATTACTATGTTTCCGATTCTTGTTGGCAAGTTCAAGGGTCAGTGTCTTGCTCAAGGCACTTCAGCATGTAACAGCAAGATCTGGGATCAAACCTGGATTGAGAGACGCCATCTTTACCTTTGAGCCTCAGCTGCCCCATTTATGACAGATTGCTTTACCTTCTAATATTTTTCTTACTCACACTTTTTACTTAGAAGACAGTCTGTAACTTGCAAATAACTGTTAAAAAATAGTTTACAGACAACAAAGAGAGGCTATGGTGGGAAAAAGCAGATGTGTTATGTGGTGTTGATCCGGAGCTGGCACTGCCCGCCTTAAATTTCAAGTAGTTCAACTTTTTTGAATAACTTGTATGTGTCAACTCTACAAAGGCTAGGGGAAGTTGTTTCCCTAGGGTGGTGCTAGAGACCAGTTGGTGCGGCTGATTCTGGTTTATGCCGTAACAAGCAAGGAATTTACATCTTTTGTAATAGTCCAGATATGTTATTCACTCCTTTAAGTGATTCACTTTGCACTTTATATGAGGTATTGACCCATTTCTAATGAGACTCACTGACCCAATTTTTTGTCTTTTTTTATATTAAATCAATGTATCATCTAATGACCTTTGTTCCTGTGCCATCCTGAAATTTTCAGCACAAGTTCCAGAGCAACTTTTTACCATTCTCTTAAACAGACATTTTAATCCTGATTAGCTGATTGGCTTAAAGATAAAGAAAACACAAGACCTCAGTATCTGCGGGTTAATGATGTTGAATTGGTTCGACTGAGTATGGCTAACATAAGCAGGGCTAGCACCACTAACTTCTCTACAAGATGCACTCTGACAGCAAAAAAAACAACAAATCTGTGCTTGTTTATACTCGGGTTGTAGAGCATCACAGAATCATGGTAGTAGCTATCAACTGGTGCCACAGCCCAGACCGGGTGCCATATGACCGCTTTAGATCTTGGACTTGATGTATGACCAACCTTTTAGGATCATGATAATAAAGAAAAAAAGATAATTAATTAAACTGGCTAGTAATTCTGGTGATGACAAGTGATGGGGACAACATTAAAAGCGTTTAATCGACTTCATTTGCATATCCTTAATTGAAACCCTATAATACAAAATGATGTGAGAGATAAACCCAGTATTTAAAATCAGATGGAAATCTGCTTACACACATTGATAGTGAAATGTGGATTCAGTCTATAGTAGTAGAAAAAATGTTTGAGGCAGAATTTATAATCTGCCTGGAATAAAAGAGAGAGTCTGTGTAACAGTTTAAAACTGCAGAATGAGCTATTCTTAGAGGGAGATGCTACACTGGTGTGTGTTGAAAGTACGTAAGCCAGATTAGACAACAAAGGCGTCAGAAAACAGTAATTTAGTGCTGCATTAAAACAGATTATGGAATTTGCAAAAATGCTCTTTGATGATTGCTTCCAACTTTGATGTTCCTCATCTTCAATAAATGTACGATGCGGAGTATCAGTGAAAAATAACATCTTTGATGGATGTTAGATTTAAGCAGCCTTGCTAAGCTTCCTATTGTTTGGCCTCATTCTATCACCTTTTCCTGTGCTCCAGCGCACAAATAAATTAGAGGAAAATGCAGCGCTGCTTCTCTTTGTGCCATTTGAGTATGTAAATGAGTAGTTTGACTAATATGCTTTGTTTCATTTTCCAATTAGACCTCCTGCCTGCTACATAAAACATCCCAAGTTGTGCAGTGTGAGGCAGTGTAAGTTGTGTAACATGCTCAGAGTTGTTAACAATATTTAAAATACAATAAAACACAATACATAAAGTGAAGTTATGAATAACATGCCACATAACGATAAAGCATTTTAAGCACCACTGCAGCATTTCTGTATTGATGACATCATGGATTTATAGGCTGCTATTTGAACAGGCTCTGTGTATTCATAGCTTTCAGCTCTGTTTGGCTTAATGTCCCAGAGCTGCCGGCAGTATTTGTGGCACGGTGTGAAATCTGACTTCTTCAGCGTTCAGACTCGGCCTGTAATGGCTCTGTTGGGACAGCATGAAAGTGCTTCTTCAGCGCTCATTAATGGAGCAAATTGAACAGGTCTTCTGGCCTACCTCTATAATGAGGGCTCCCTCTTCTCTGCCCCCCCACTCCCACCGTCATCCGGCAGTCTATTGTTCACCTACAGTTAGGGTCAGAGCTGCCGAGCAGTAATTGTATCACTCTGACCCTCTTTTGGTTTTTATTTTGTCACAGGGACCTGCTCTTTATTGGCTGCAGACCATCCCTTAGGTTGTAAAAGCCACGGTGCCCCTCCTCCCACACCTAGGGACAGGGGTGCTGCCTGCCTGCCTGCTTTCCTGCCACCGATCAATGTGCCACTGTCGTTAACTGGATTTGTTGCAGCACTGCTTGCTTATGAGGCAGCAATTAGAGTGTGAAGTGGCAAGGCCAGGGTACGAGGCTGTG
This sequence comes from Halichoeres trimaculatus, assembly GCF_033239565.1. Lineage (NCBI taxonomy): Eukaryota > Metazoa > Chordata > Actinopteri > Labriformes > Labridae > Halichoeres > Halichoeres trimaculatus. The sequence continues at coordinate 28,349,755 of NW_027437188.1, forward strand.
GCCGCGCGAGGCTCATACCCTGGGGGATGGAAATGTCAGGGGCACAAGCCCAGTTTCATTAGAGCCTGAAGAGACTATGACAATCCATACTGTCTGTGTAATTCATTCAGCTGAGGGGGGTAGCATTATTTGTGGGGGACAGTTAGCAAACACAGAAAGAGGTCACAGGTTAGGAGTGGCTGTGAAAAGTTGCTCGCTGTGAAATCCACTTACACCCTGTGGAATCCACTTAGATCCTGCCATTGTTTTATTACCAGTTCAGCTGTCAGAGGGGAGCTAAGCCTGTGTGATACAGCAGAGCTGCAGCCTTTTGTCCTGAAACATCTCAACTGTCATAACAAACAGAATCAATCTGTGCTTCAGCAGAGAGGAGTCTCTGCCTCAACATCATCACCTGCTGCTTGTTGCCATTTGTTGTTTTCTGTTCCTGTGTGCTGAGGCCTAAAAATAATTAAGGGCCAGCATGTTTGTGTCAGGCGTCATCTGTGCCAGACTATCACTTTGCTCAGATTGGTGACATTGAAGCATTTATGGCCTTTGGGGTGCCCGAAGGGCCCCCAATGTCTGGACATTTCTCTTCCCCCCAAAAGGGTCATCGTGTCCCTCATCGAGCATGGGGAAAGCATGTCCTAATGTGTCATTTGGGACTGAGTCTGACCTGGGGCTCTAAATCACTTTCCATTTTGGGGGACAATTAAGTTTGAACCTCTGATGTGGGCTGCCTTCCATTGATCGTATCGATAGCACTCAGCGTTCAGGGGCGGGGCTGTCTGTTTAAGTGCAGAACCCCTCTATTATAGAGTCAATGTGTGTTTTATTTGGTACAGTGGACACATAGAACCCAGAAGGTGTTGATAAATAAAAGCCAAACTTGACATCTCCAGTTTAGATAAATCATTTTCTAACATAAGGATTTACATTCTTCATTCACAACCACAGCAGCTTCCCCTACTCATCGCTAAATCCCTCCATGGAGCTTGAAAAGCAGCCTCTTGGACTACAGAGTGCCACAATTTTAGCTCCTGGCAAAAGGGGGACAACAGATGTTCAAATTGTCCCAGGCCACAGGGTTACCAAATCCAAATATTGAGATTAATGTTCCCCCCTTCTTACACCTGACTGAAGGTGAGCAGCAAAGCAGATCATTCAAAGGACGCAGGGGGATAATGTTGTTTTTCTAGTCATGATTACAGTCAGTTTATGGTGTACAGAAGGGACAGGCCGATTGAAAATGTTTAAGTAGGGACGAGAGAAGCGATGAGAGGAGCAGTTTTAATTCTGGGCTCTCTTCCAAAAGTGAGCGCATAGATGAGAGTGTAATGGGGTACATATTTCGAGTGTAATCTTGACTGTGTGCAAAAATGAAACAGCTCTCTAGAAGATTATGGCCAAGTTATGTTTGAAAATGTTTAGACACATTTGTATTGCCTGAAAATGGGTTTTTGCTACTTTCAGTACACTAAAATGGTCAATTGTGCAACATAAAAAGTGCCTCAACCACATTAATCACAGTTTCTGTATTTTATCATTTCTAAGAAACACTGCTATAGACGATTTAAACCATAAACAAATGAAACATTGCTATCCTATAATTCCCATCCTTCATCTCTGACCCCTGAGTTTTTGGCTTCACAAAAGTAAGCACTGAAGAATTCAAACAACATGACTTTTCTATGACTGTGTGAGCAGCTGTGCTGCAAGAACTGATATTTGATATTCCCAAAGAAGGCGAACAGGACAGAGTACATGTACAGAATCATACTATCTTATGTTTAATGCAATTCTTACAGAAATAATAGAGATACACTACATTAGCAAAGCTTGGAGTAAAATGTTATTTTCATCGCACATTTTTCTACCTGCTAACACAGAAAATAAATTACAGGAGCTCCAACAATTGGATAGTCTTGCAATCCTTAAATACTGTTTATTGATCACACGCCACCGCTACAGAAGGAGATTTAATTAAACTCTTAGCTCAAGCGCACACCCACTGGGCTTCTTCTAACAAAGACTAAGAAATACAGCAGCTTGTAGGAGACACCCTGGTTATATCAACCATGAATAGCTGATGGACTGTTTGAGGCACAGTGCAGGCTATAAGAACATATGCAGAACAGGAAATATAATGCTTGTGCAAAAAATGGCAACACATCAGATGCACACAGTGGACATGCTAGCACATATGTGCCAATGTATGTGCGACAATGCTGGCACGAGGCAAAGTGCTAACAATTAAAGTAACACTACCAGCTGTTGTGAAACCTTTCTAATGTGTTGCATTCACCTTGTTAAAAACATATTTTTGCTGAGTGCAAGCCAGAACAAATACGGGAACTGGAAATAGACTGTGAATGACATCATGTAGCAAAACTAATAATGGATTTCTTCTGCATCTCAGACATGGAGATGTGTTTTAATGTCTGTCTTGTAACTTGTGAATTCCTGTGCCCTGACAGAGGAGGCTCATGCCAAGTCTTGGGGGGACTCTGCTTCTCTTTGCAGAAATGTTTTAATGAGGTGGAAGGAAATTACTGTGAATAAATGATTTTGATAGCTTGAATAAAATCCATTCGTCTGGGTTACTCGTGTGTTTATGAGACAAACTGTTCCCCTTTCAGATTAATCTGCAGGAGTGAATAAAACTTTCCATGTGAACAGAAACTGTTGTAAACACAGTTTATACACTAATGCCAGCTATGAGTCCAGTCCTATCAGTCTATAAAGTCTGGTCAAAGGGGTCAGGACAAAGACATTTGAAAAGTAGAGCCTGTTTAAACCTTGCTAATGATGTCTGGAGCTGCTAGTCTGAGGAGGAAGGACAATGTCCTAACTGATAAGAAGGCTGAAGAGATACTCGAGAAGCTCTTGTCCTCCCTTCCTCTCATCCCCTCCCGTCTGACTCGTCACTGCTCAAGTATTCACTCCTCTCACTCATTAGCGGCTGCTGCCCATCTCTGACTGGCCCAAACTGTTTACCCTGCCCTGTCATGATGGGGTCTAGCACCCTGTTATCAAGGTCTGCCCAAGGTGGGGGATGACAGTTGAGATGAGTTTCCACAGAGGCAGATAAAGCAGCCATGTTCAGGGTAAAAAGTAGGCCAGCTAATTAGCGTCAGCTCTAAGGACCTGGGAGTGGGCTGTTTTTCACCTAGACGGGGAAATTCCATAGGTGACAGGAATGTGGTTGAGGGAAAGCGGCTGGAATATCTAATGAGAGTGGGAGGAAAGAGAGGCTGACATAAAGTAGATAAAATGGAGGGAGGAGGCAGATCATCCTGCTGAGTTAACTTTGGATTTCCTGCAGCTGAATTCCTTATTGACTGTGTTTAGACATGAAGGGCACTGTGAGGAGTTTTTAACTGATTTTGAAAGAAGCTCACTCTTACTGATGTCTCTTCAGGACAAAAGGTAGATTATCAGCAAGGGGACTGTTTATTCTCTCTATTGAATGTTTTCACCTGTGTCGGGGTCGGATTACACAAAAGAAAAACCTAGTTGATATCCAACACTCACCTGCAAGTGTCTACATTATGAACTCTGCTGGAAAGGTTTGACAGGAATGAGCAAGTTAGGGAGCAGGGGGAATTTAATTTGTTTTTTTTGACGTAATTATTTTGTCCTCATAGCTGATTCTGGAGGAAAATAGTGCACATTTCCTTCTGAAATATTGTTTCAGATAGAGAAACTACATAACTAGAACTTTGCAAAGTAATGGAGCAAAATGACCATAAATGGGATTTATTGTGAATGCTTCACTGCTCTCTGAGGACAAAAGTTTTGTGCATAAATATATATATGTGTATATATGTGTATATATATATATATATATATATATATATATATATATATATACATATATATATATATATATATATATATATATATATATATATATACATATATATATATATATATATATATATATATATATATATATATATATATATATATAGAGAGAGAGAGAGAGAGAGAGAGAGAGAGAGAGAGAGAGAGAAATTTGTTGGTACAGTCAAGGCGCATATTATGACATCATGGAGCTGTTATGGGTAATGTAGAATAAATACATCAGATTTTATGAGCTAACAATGATAGTTTTTTTTGTTGACATGTTACACTTAATGCTTTTACGTTCTGCATTCTGCAAAAGGAAAATCAGTGTTGTCAAGGGGATCTGTGACTGGAAATGGATGCAACAGTGAGAGCCACATCTTGACCTTCTTGGGTGATAGTGCTTAAGGGAAATGCAGTCTTCATTACAGGGAAACACTACCAACTTTGTCCACAGGGGTCACCAGAATCAACACAACATGAAAACCCCTTACAGTGCCTTTAATTTGTACTTTGCTTGTAGCTTCCAAGAATTTTTCTTTACAAACAACAAAGACTTCACAAACTGTCTGACTTCATCAAATGCAGTATATTTCCATGTTTTTAGCATCTTATTTCTGCTGCTTCTGTTTTATGAACTCATCTGAACCTCTGATGCAGGTTTTTTAGTATACACACTTCAAATGTTTTCATTATATTTTTCTGAATATATAATCTCACCTGATCACAGCCTCATTGTTCAGTTAGATTTCAAAAGGTTTACATCACTTTAAAGGTGGAACAACTTAGTTCAACTTAAGTGAAGTAATGTTTTTTGCGCACTTCTCCGAGATTTTCAACATTCGAATGAAAAAATATGAGTCCTGTTGCTGTTTGCTTGTGTTTCAAGCCATGGTTCATTAAATCTGATCAAAGACTAACAAAGTCCTGATGGAACTGAGTTTAAACTCTTTAAAAATATGTAGCAATGTGTTTTTTCTCCTGAATCAAACTATGATTACTGCTTTTTATACCATGAATATTTAATGTAAGAAAACTTAAGCTTTGAAAACAAGTTTAAAGGAAACTGTAAGGTTTTCCTCTTGATATTACTAGCAAAGAAATGTCAAGTTTTATTTCTACAAACGCATAAACTTGTACAGACAAATTTGCTCTTTGATGACACAAATTATTGCCTCTGCATTTTCATATTGATGTACACGCTTAAAGCAAATTAAATCAGCACTTTTTGGCTGCATGAAAATGAAAGAGACAGAACTGAAGTCTGAGTGAAAAGCCAAAATTCCTGTGCAGTAATCCCCAGTTTTGCAACATTCGATAGGGTGCCCCTATCTCACTTCCTGTGCCTTTCAGTGCACACAGAGGAAGACGGAGCGATGCATTACATACGGACTTTATGTCCTGCTGATAGAAGCTTCTCTCCACATGCAGCTCAGGTGTCCTGTCCTCCATATTTCCTCCTTCTGCACGCCCTCCTCCTTTTTAAGCCCGCACTGAGGGAGTATCACTGAGTACAGACTCTAACATGTGTCCCACTGATTTCCATTAAAGGGTTTATTGCTCTGAATAAACCCAGATCGGCCGTGTTATGGCTCCAAAACCCTAAGTCCTTACAAACGTCTCCCTGTTGCTTGTATCATATTCAAGCCACAAGTTCAGAATAGCAATAGCAGGACTGGTAGTTGAGGCCCCGCCAAAACATTTGGAGTCTCTTTGTGTGCAGCCTGCCACATTTAAGAACAGAGACTTCACTGAGTCATACTTAGGAGCTTTACAACCTTTATGTAGCTGTGTGGAGTTTTGCATCATTGGACAATGCATCACAGTGAGAGGTTTGTCACCTCTTTCAGCATAAAGTGATACTGTGGTGTGTGTCAAAGAGTGGAAGCAGAGACAGAGACATCCAATAGATCTGTGGACGCCGTCATGCTCTGCAGATACCTTTAAACTTGCTAAATAAGAAAGAAGAGTTCTGCGGATGTTAATGTGCATGTGGAGATGTGTTTATGAGTTATGAAAGTGCTGCACTCTGCTGTGTGTGTGTTTGTGTCTGTCACTGTATTGTACAGAAGTGATTGTGTCAGTGTGTGCGTCTATGTGGGTGTTATTGCCGAGGATAGCGCGCAGCAGAGCACAGCTTAATATCTATGTTTGACATAGAGGCCCATTAATAAGGGTCTGATCCGAGCCCGGTGACAGGACTGCTGACAGAGGAGGATCATGGGGAAGAATCATGCCCTGCTGAGGGAGCCTGGGCCGCAGGTAGACCCATTCCGCCTTCCCCAGGTGTCATTACGGATGCTGGGGAGGGAGCACAGGAGGGAGGGCCGCTACTGACATCTACATTAATCACCCCTCCACACATCACCCTCCCTCCACACTCCCCCACCCTCCCACCTCCAGCTCCTAATCATCCCCACACAGAGACCCAAACCCAGTAAGGGGATACTCAGCCATGAAAGATCTCCAGCTAAGAGCTCCCCAAATACCACTCTGATCTGATCATGAGTGATGTTGCTACCTGAACCTCTGACCTGGCGCACAATTAAAAACACTTTCCTCTCTTTCCCCCCAGACACCTACAGGCAGATGCAGCTTTTCAGAAACTACACCTTCTGTCACTGTCTGCATTTGATTCATAGTTTGCATTTGAATTGGACCTGATAGTTTCGTGCAATTAAGATACAGAAAATGATATCTCTGCTGGAATGTGCATCCAAGCCCCTAGAGAGTGTTTGCTTCTGCTGCTATGTGCACTCGTGATCCTGTCAGAGAGATATCACACTCCCCCACTTGTAGACCCCCTATTGATCCTCTGCTGTGCTTTTATCCACACAAATAAACAACAATGCTGCACTTTGTGTTCTCAGCAAGTAGATAGAAACTCTACAATTAGAAGATGCAACACCTCTTGCTTGTGATGCTGATTTTTTCCATGCATCAGATGTTAAATGAAGAAATTTTTCTCAAGTTTGCCACAAAATCCAGTCGCCTTGGAGATCAACTTGACCAGTGGAAGTCATGTCACTCTTGATGTGGACGAGGATGGATGTGGGTCACGCCAAACAAGCCTCCTAATGAGCGGCTCCACCTAGGATCCATCAATGAGCAGATGTCCCGAGGACAATAATGAGGAATTATCTGATTGATTATTAGTTTTTATTCAATTTAAAACACATGAATGCACAAAAACGCGACAGTGATTGTGGCATGATTAGTTTAGGTTATAACAAATGATCCTTTTCGGCATCTGGTGGTAAACTCAGATAGTCTCTGCAGACACTGAAAAAAGAAGGATGATTACATCGAGGGCTGTGTCCCTCCATGTTTTTAATATCCTTGCTTCATCTGTGGTGATGCAGCCGTTCCAAACCACCACTCATGCTTTCCTTCCCCCTCAGTGATGTCACACTTATTTGTTTGTGGTTACACCTCATCTGCATGCTCTCAGCTCGTAAAATGAAAGAACTAATCAGCTGAGAAATCCCTGTTTGTCAGTAATATCATGAATGTCACCCTAATAAGAAATCAGAGGTGTCCTTCCAGCAGTGGAATAAAGCATTACCGTATATTATAGCCTCCATGAGTTATCCGTCCACGGCTTAGCCTTGCCATCTCATTTTTATGTAACATGCTGTGCCCTGAGTAAACATAGCCTCCAGTTTAATTAAAATAAATCCACTTTCAGCTGATATTTAGAAACCCAGGGAATATCACTGCCTCCACTACAGATACAGTGATTGAAAGTGGGGAATAAAAGGCAGGGCTTGTGGGAGAATTACACTCTACTTACTTTTTCATCAATGAAGCCATACACTCCATTGTTTATGTTTGAAGTGAGCTTTTCTTCTCAGTAAATTACCTTTCTCCAATTCCCCTTTTTTTCTCTTTTATTTGCCTTGAACCGTCAGCAACACTGATGACACAATAAATTTCTGTTTGGCTGTGCCTTTGTGTGTGTGTGTGTACATCTGTTAGAATCTAGGACACTACGAACCGAGAAGACAACATTTGCATGCAGCCCACAAACATATTAAAATATGAAGACAAATCACTGTGTCTGGCCAGCTGACAGCGCTGCCTGCGAAAGGAGCAAGTGAGCGAACTCCCAACATGTCGCAGCTCCCAGTCAGGCCTTTACAGGGCAAGCTCCAACACGCAACACGACAAACAAACGGAAAGAAGAAGAAGAAGAAAAAACACCAGCAGTCAAAGCTGTTATTAAAGGCAATAGATGTGGTTCTCCTTGCCAAAGCCACCCTGTCATAGTGTTGGTCTCTGTGTTTTTTATTGCGAGTGTATGGTTTTCACAGACACCTTCAGGGCTCATACTGCCAGTAGTGATGGCTTTGTTCTACGGTTGACTTTGATGATAGTCATAAAATGGGAAATCAGAGCCTTTAAGGTTGTGCTCATGCTACTTTTATGTGTTAAGGTAAAAACAAAGGGGGGTATAATTGCTAGATTAAACCTACTTCTCTTAATATCTGTTAATGCAATGATTTCTACAAAACCAGTATTAGCATTCTGTCTGGGAGATCTAATTATTTCTCAACAACCCCTGAGTGTTTCTGTAAACAAGTCCTGTGTTGCTCCAACACATTTCAGTGATTTCATTTAACATTACTACGAGTTTAGAAATGCTGCACTGATGTGGTATTCATCAGATCTGTTCAATTCAGCCCCTGAAAGCTACACTGAAGTACATATTTAGGGAAATTATATGTTATTGCTTTGGAATGAAGCTGTTTGGCCTGTATTTGTAGCCTCATTTTTGGTCCCACTTTATAGGGCCATATAAAAAAAACCCTGCCTGGTGATATGACAGTACCTTTATCTGGTACCAGTAGGGGGAGCTCACAGCTCACTGCTCATTCAATAATAAACTGGTGAGACACCATGAGGAGGGTTGCTGGGCAGAAGCAAAGCAGTGCTGACCACATACACAACCCCCCTCTATCTCTGCACCTCAGCATATCTTTGGTCCAGACTGCTGTGTCCAATCATATCTCCTACGTGTTTCCATCATTAGACGTGTAGTGATCATGTGTTCACTGTTGTCTGTCTGTGTGCACACTGCGGCCTGACTCGCATGTATGCTTATGTGTAGAATTGGTATGCACAGGGGCCTCCTCTCTGGCTCATCTTGGTGCAGGGGCGCGCTCAATCAGTCATTGATTTCTGACAGAGATCATATTTACAATTCTGCTTCAATATCTCAATACATTAACATCCATTTACCATTCAGCACCTTTTCTCTTGCCCTTCAAATATGCAAACATACAGATACGGAGGTTATTGATTTGTATTTTTACCCTGTGTTTTACATACTATCGTCTTATTCGTCAGTGTTGTGTTTGTTTTGTTTTATTTATTTTTTGTCTTACTTGCATCCTTGTACAGCTGTTTTTGCTGTGCTACCTGTTGGCTGTTTTTGCAAAATTTTCACCAAAACTGTATGAATTTGACTTTCTGAGTAGTTTTAGATTACAGCTGTTATCCGATATTGATGGGTGTATAGGCCACGCAGGCAGTGGTAGTAACTTAATTTGTGTGTTTAATATTCATTGGGTGTCTTAATTTTGTTGTAAACATGCATAAATAGTATCTATGAGGATCTATCTTCCACTTTAAAGCATCTCTTGTGAAAGAGTTTTCTAGAAAAAACGGGTCAACAGCCCACTCTTCCTTTCTCCATGACTACAGACAGGTTTACTCTAAGATTCAAGCTTTCGCAGCCTCTCCTTCCCCCAGTTTACTCTCCACCCGTGTCACTGCTTGTGTGTATCAGGCTCTGGTGTGCGGGCTGTGCCGGGTGCGCAGAGGTGGTGCGCTCCTAGCGGCAGCTCTGTTGTAACCATCAAGCACAGGGAGAGAGGGAGAGAGGGGAAGGAGGATGTCTGACTGACTTGTACTATGACTGTAACGTTACACTTACAGCTCTTTATCCCAGGAAAGGCACATGGGTCTTTTGGGAGCTGGTTCCCCTTGTAACAAAACAACTTTTTGGGGATGCCTGAGAGTTTCAGGCTGGTCTGTATTCAGTGAAACAGCTGAGCCATGTGCTGAAGTGTGGAGACAGCGCTGAAGATTTGAGAGGTGCCGGAGACGCGTCCCAAGGAGCCGAGGAGCTGCGGAGGGGCTTGCGTTTTGCTTCCCACTGTGGACTTTAACTTCTTTCCTCTCTGGTTCTGTTGGGTCTAGCTTGTGCTGTGGGTCACCTCGGAGAAGAGGCAGCAGTTACGGATGAACTCTCGGGACAAACAGGGATAATACTCACTGAGCGAGAGTTTGGCTTTGAGGTCTAGTGGATATGAACACCCCGAGCAGCTCCGGGTGACCTGCTGTGAAATGGATCCTCTCGGGTTTGAACCCTGAAACTGGCATTTGTCAGTTAAAAAGACTTATCAGTAACTCTCAGAAACACGGAGTAGACTTGTTTGTCATTTGGACATATTTTTTTCTGCAGTGAGAACGAGGATTCGCGCGCGCGCCGTGGATGTTTAATATGCTAGTATGGGTCCGCTAGCGTTCATCCTTGTTGGTGGATTACTGTATTTTCAAGTTGATGGTAAGTTGACGAAACTGTTCTTTTGCGGTAACCACCTCTTTTAGGAATTAGAAAATGTAAATTATCTTTAATGTAGACTTGGCGTGCCGCTGTTTTACCAAAACTTTCGATATTTTTGGTAGTATTTATCTATGAGCGGCATAATTTCAGTATTAAACTGAGTGGAAATGTTTGTGTGATGACGCAGTTATAAAAAAGTAACAAATTAGTAGCAAATGGAGACGCTTGAGTGGCATTCTAAGAGGTTTTCTACATTTTTTTCCCTGTGATATTTTTGTTAAATGCTTTTCCCAATATTAATTGCACTAAAACCACTCTAAGTCAACCACTTATATTATCCCAATGTAGTTAATAGTTACATTTCCAGAGGTTAAGATAGACGCAGTGACACTTGATGTCTTTTCCCCAGTGCAACACATGGCAGAGGCAGCATGCAAGCAGTGTTTTAAGTGTTAAATACTAAAGTTGTGCCTATATTGTGATTATTAGGAGCAGTAAAAGGCTTTCATTGTAGTTTTCTTCCTTTAAATCTTAATGTAAAGCACAAAAACTTAAAATATGAATGATTCTGATAATGTGTAATTGTGTCCAAAGATTAAATCTTTGACTATCTAATGCATAAATGGACAAAGTAGTTAAAAAAAGCTTTGATTCTGAACTTAAACATATTTTAAATGTGTCCAGAAAACACTTAAAAAAGGACAAAGTACTCAATCACCAGACCTGTGGAGGTGCAGTGTGTTGCAGGTGTTAGATGTAGTGAACGCCCTGCCTCTGCTCTGTACTGAATGGTATTTTTGTGGTCACTCAGCTTCAGGATTTCATTGCTCAGATTGTGCACTGTGGGGTAAAGCAAAGCAGCTTAAACCTAACCTTGGCCAGTGCCCCAGTTTATTATACCCATTTGTTTGATTAAACTTTAATAATAATGCAAATGAGATGGATACTGTTTAATTTCTGCAGCCAGAAAGCTTCAGCGCTGTTCGCCCAATCTACAGCTCAGTGCTAAGTCAGCACTTTCTGTTTTTTTGCATTTACAAGGCTTCATGGGATTCATCAGCCTACAAGAAAACTGGTTTAATGGTGGAATTAAAACAGCTTCAACTGCAAAGTTAATGTGATGACTCACATCAATCATCCAAATAGGAGGGCTTAGGTGAGGATTCAGTGATTGGGATTGGTTCAACCTGTGACTGGTGGAATTATGGGAGGGATTAAGATGTATTAGTTTGAAATGCACAAACCTGAATCCTGATTGGATACTTCTATTGTCTGTTGTGGACCAGACACACCTTTCTTTTACAGATTTCACACACACTAACACAAACACACAGGCTTGCTTTGGTAAAATGAGACTCACAATCTCAGAATGTGAAAACAATACTCTGGACCAGTCATCTACTGGGAAATTATATCAGCATTATGTTGTAGGTGATGATTCATGCGTGTGTTTGCTTTGTATCGTTTGCACAGCAGTATGTAAAGCCGGGGTTTTGTTGTCACTGAATGCAAGAGCCTGCAAGTCTCCATTTCTCTTTGCTTTCACCTGTCAGCTCCCGCTTTTGTTCTTCACAGCTGCGAGTTTTGGTTCTGCAGCAGTTTGATGTTAGCAAATCAACTCTCCTTTCTGCTGGGATTTGAATATTTTTCCTTTTCTTTCTCATACCTTTTTTTCCTGCTGTCTTTCATTCAGCTCAGCTAGTCCCACTGGTTGCTAAGCAGTGGTGGATGGCATTGCTACTACTCCACAGGGAGAGGGTGTACCTCTCCCTGAGAGCTGTGGATCTTCCCAATCATTTGCCTGTCACCCTCCTCCTCCCTTTTTTGCTCTCCCTTGCTCTCCAACTCTGTCCTTGCAAAAACTCACCCATCACCCAGCCCTTTTCAAAGGTAATCTGAGGGTCCTTGGAGAGGGAGGAGCTTCCTCTAAGAGTCCACTTAGGCAGACAAAAAGGTCTGGAGTTGTATTCTCTGGGCAGTGCAGCCAACAAAGCCTGGCCTTGTGAATGGCGTCAGTCACTGTTTAGTGTTCTGTGATTAATACTGCTAGTGTGTAGGAGAGCAGAGAAAAGGTGAGAGTAAGGGAGAGAAAAGGCTGAGAAACTGAGTGTGATGGGTGTTTTTGCCAAGGCTGAAATAGACGAGGCTGTCTTGAGGCCTCTGAGACGTGAATCACTCCACTATTTTCTCCAAAATCATCAAAGTGATTGCAGTTGAGGACATTTCCAGGAATACACCAGCCAGCAGCTGCTTGGTTATCTCTCCAAACTCCACCATGATGCTTTTGAAGCAAGATTAGAGCATACTTTGCATAGTGGACATGCACTCCTGACCCTGTGCTATTCTGAGGTCTCCTGCGTGCCTGTGTGTGATGTAGGAGCTGGTGACATCACGTCCATCCTGGGAGACATGGCGAGAGGTGCTGAAATACGTTCTGACTTCAATCTGTCTGAGAAGCTGTGGAGACGGCTGCTCGGGGTGTTTGGTGGTGCAGACAGTGTGCGTCTTTCTATCCTCCAGCAGGGTTGTGGTTACAGTAATGCTGAGTCAAGAGAAACTATATCCTAGGGAGGAGGAGGAGGAGGAGGGATGAGTGAATGAGCACAATCAAAAAAAGAGATCGCAAGAAGAGTTGTTTAACAATACAATCTTTTAAAGGGAAACGACAGGGATGAGGCTGTGCCACAAAATCGCCCTGGAGACTTAACAACTCTGTTGATGCTCATGATTGAATGAGAGCAGTCTAAAGCACTGCCCTATAATGGAAAGTAAGCCTAGATTAAAATAGTGTAGGTGAATGATGAGGCAGGCTGAGGTCATTGTGTAAGAGCCATCGCAAAGTCTCGCCCTAAATGTGATTGTTCTGCTCGAGTTGGCAGCGTTTAGGCAGCGTTATTGTAATTGCGGTTCATTTTGCCGGAATGGGGGCTGCTGTGATGATGAACCTTCGTTCGTCTGAGATGTACAGGAAGCCGCTCTCGACTGTCTCTCACGGTCTCATCATTGTCATGGAGGCCGGCTCTCCTCTGCTTCAGAGCGGAGGACTGTTTGTTCTCTGATTAACATCAAAAATGAGCAGGGAATAACCGCAAAGGTGGTGATCATAAGAGGAAGTGAATGAACAGGGAACAAAGAGGTAGGGAGCACTTGTCTAATAAAAATCAGCTTACACACTCCTGTGTATGTGTGTGTGCGTAAAACGTGTAACTGGACCAGTGACGGGGCCTGTCAGCTCATATGATGTTTTTACAGCCGAGATTGACTACCCTGTGGATCACCTTTCAGCACACGCTGCGTCACGCACTCAGGATGCACTTTGAGGTCTGTCCAAAATACTTCTGTGTGATCTTTTAAAAATAAAAGCAATCACAGCAGTTTCATATTCTGAGATCACGCTAGTTAATGGCTTTACATTTTCATAGCACATGTGGAAGAGGAAATGTCAGCGTCAGGCGATACACATGGCTGATTCTGCAGTTACACCAGCAGAAAGCAGGGGAGGTAATACCACTTTTCCCTGATTTACCCTCGCTTTATTAAGCATCAGCCAAGCATACCCCTGACATTTACAGAGCAGACAAAGGCCTGCTTCCTTGATGCTTTTGCCTGGAGAAACAAAAAGAGGATGTGAGGTTAAAGCTGGAGGCGATAGAAGTTCAGTTCTAACAAGTAGGCGGCAGTAAAGGATAAGAATCTTTCTTTGTGTGATTTGTGTTTCCAAACTTCTCTCCCTCACACACACACACCACCACACATGTGCCATCCCTTGCTGGCGTTGTCCATGGGGGTGGAATTCAAACACAGAGGTGCTTGTTGTACACCTGCGGTGGACGTATAAAGGGAATGTGTGTGTGGATTGTGAGATGGGGGGAGGGGTGTTATGATGAGCTGAGTGTGCTGACTGTGATGTAAAGTAAGCATTTCGGGCCTTCACCTGTCTCACACACCTGCACATACAGAACACACACCTGTGCTCATCCCTCTGGGCCCCCAGGCAGAGAAACAGACCTGGCTGTAGTCTCACTCTGCCTCAGATTAAGACTCAGAGGCCGACCCAATGACTGACAATGTTTCTCTCATTATGTTTCCATAATCCTGGTGATTACATGATAGTGAGTGAAGCTGTATCGATCAGTTGATGCACACACAGCCGTAAACAAACTCTGCTTTTGTCAGATGTTTGGAGTTAGTAAAGTTTTGTGGGGGTAAGCTATCTTTAAAGGATGCCAAACTGCAGTTTGGAGCATACGCCTGCAGTGCCTTTAACTTGCTGTTAGAGACAGAATGTTTGCCTTGTCACAGTTTTTATGTTGCATGCTGCACTGAGACGCTGAGTGAACTCTGGGGAAGAGTCGAGTTTCTCAGTGTGCTGGTGCCCTCACTGTGCCCTCTGGTTGGCTGTCTAACAGCAAACTTCAGAAGGAAGTGAGGGATGTCAAGGTTGAAACGCTCACTAAAGTACCTACAGCTATGCAGCTCTGCATGCTTATGGGTAGACAAACACACAGAGAGGCATATATGCTGGATTAATTGACATCCCTGTTATTAAATATTTTACTCGTTATAGGAAGATTAAATCATGTGATAAAGTTGTATGCAGTAGGTATGCAACAATTTAACTTTTTAAGTCCCAATACCATTATGAAACCTGGACTTAGGTATGAGCAGACACCAACACTGATCTGATCGGAGACCAGTGTTAATTTAGTGTTCTCTATTCCTTAATATGAGGATGAAACAGAGACTAATGCTTTGGCGACAGCTTGTTTTGGCTTTCTTAACTTGGAAAACACAAAGGAATCAAAAACATATTTTATTTTTTTATATATTATTTTATTGGATTTTAAATGTAAATGTGGGGCGAGTAAGACTCTAGTATAAGCCTGTCACGATAACTAACTCAAAAAAAAAAAAAAACAACAACAACAATAAAAACTATAGCCTAAATAAAAGGGAGTTTATACAGTTCCTGAATTGTTTATAACATGTCCTTTTTCCCAGTCAATCCGTACAGTCTATCAAACATTTTTAACATTTCTGGCTTTCAACCGTATTGAAGGGCTGCATTTCTTTGGCAATGTAGCCGTCTTTGAGCGCCCACCATTTGGCGCTTTTATTTCTATTTACTTTGCAGACCAAAAGCCTCAGTAAGAGCGGATTGTCAAAGAACAAGGCTCCGCTGCACCTCCCCTTCTTCTTCTTTGTTGCCACTATTTTCAAACAAATGCGACATATCAGCTCGTTGGTGTTCATGAGCTCACACTTAGTTCATTCTGGTAAAAAACAAAATATTCCCACACTGGGACTGTGGCAGGCGGCTTAAGAACTGTATCTTTCGTGCCATCACTCATATTAGCGTGTGTTTCCTCCTTACCCCTCAGGACGCTCGCTTCAGCTCTCTCCGTGTGTACGCGCAAGCAGCCCAAAGATCGCATTTTTGACAGCTGCTCACTCCGCTATAAATCTGCTAAATCCGCTATAGAACCTATGCACCCCGATGTTAGGAAAGATAGACGTAGTGAGCCATCTTCTCATTCAGCCTCTTTGGTCGAAAGAGAGGAGGAAAACAAACATGCATGCACGTGTAAGTTTATCGAGGCTGGCAAACTTACCGAGGACGTTTTTATTTATCGTTCGGTTAATCAATTTATTGATTATAGTGACAGGCCTAGATCAGATTGATACTTATCTGGGATGTAGGCCTGTATCTGGTTAAGCTGGTTTATAAAGACTCATCTGTAGCAATGCATAGCCAGCACAGACATGTTGATGTTAACCTGCAAGGTGTGGTGCTGTTCTAACATTAGCCACACTTTGCAAATCAAATGGACATTGCTTTCCAACTGACTCTGATCCAGTGTTAAGCCACATCAGTTAGATGGATTTTGAATGGCTGATTTAATGAGAAAGAAATCAGTTGTTGACGATATGAAACACCAAGACAAAGACATATAGATCTTTTAATCAATATTTACCGTATTTTATCGCCATATTCCTTCTTGTTTTCTGTTTGTCTTCAGTTGGTTGCACACCTCTTTGTTCTTCATTGTCAGGAGTTTGTTTGACAGACGTACCTGGGCTGAGCGCCTTGAAGATGAGGTCAGGCTTGCTGATAAAAATGCATGAGCTGCCTCTCAGTGTGAGACGTGTGAAGATGGACAGCCCGAGCATGACACTCGAGCACACATCCGTCACACACAGCAGCAGTCCAGCACAGCATTCATGGTGGAGCCAGTGAATAAGTGTCTCGTTCTGCCATCTCCATCTCTGACTCGGTGTATGGATCAGCCAGCCATGACAGCTCGGTGCCTTTACTTCCCCGTTACTAACCTGCTGGATGTAGACAGACTTCAAAGCAGAAAGAAATCTGGCTAAACCACTTTTTTTGGTAAAACTGAAGTAGCCCAAAGGTCCTCTGTGGGGCTTGATCTCTTCCTGCTTGCTGGTCCTTCAAATATAATTTGCTGTCTTCTTGATATGCAGTGGCTTTTCTATGAATTGCAAATACCCTATAACACATTATGCATTGTTATATCAGCTGGTAATAAGACAAAGTGTTCCCTGACTGTGTATTTCCAAATAACCTTGTTGTGTAATCGGTGTGCTAATATATGCTTTGGTAAGGTACAACATGCCAAGCTATGGTTCATGGTGTTTGTTAGCAGTTTGATGCTGATGTAACAGCATTTTTACAATTTGACATATTTTAATATGATCACATTATTATGCACATAATCTGTGATAAGTAACATGAGGGGCACTGTATGTCAGTGCTGTGGGAACCTGTCCTTGTTGCGTCCCTGCTGCAAACACCAAGACCCCACACTGCTTCGTAAACCGACCCACCATGGCCAGCAGTGAGTTGATTTACTGTATGTAATGGCTCCTGGTGAGAATGGGTCTGTGGGTGAAGTCTCGGTGCAGCACGAGCCGGGTGTCACAGCCACTGTGGCGGAGAGGAAGAAAACCTTAATCGCATCCTTGAACGTTTGAACTCCGCAGTCTCACTTCCAGGATGGTGATGATTTTTCTGGAGAGCTGCTCGCGGGCATTTGTCATCTCAGAGCGCGGTAACACCCAGCCAGTGGTAAAATTATGAAATGTAGTGTGTGTGAATGTGTTTGTGAGCACCATTAATAACCATCACAGCCTATTGTTTTTGTGTTTCCATGGATTTATGGGTCAGAGTAAATTGAACAAGTCCTTCATCCACTTACTGCTGGCACCCTTGACCCTATCGGCCTAAGCCAGACCAGATGAAGTGTCCTGTGGAATAGGAATTTAATAAATCTCCTCTTGACTTGGTAAGTGCTACCTTAAAAAGCACAAACAGTGCACTATAGGGGCTGCATGATCACCTGGCTCAGTTCTCTGAGTCCATCAGTTGAACTGGTGTAGAGGGTGTGAGGTTATCCCTCATGTTCTCATGTGGGTCTAAAGCCAAGTCGAGCCGCCCTCATTGACATGCAGGGACACTGTAGAGTGTTCACTCCAGGTCAGCACCCACAGCACACCTCCAATTATCCACTCATCTCTCAACACAGTGTATCACGGAGACCTGAAGGTCTCCTCCTCCTCCTCCTCCCTCCTTCTGCACCACCCTCCCCCTTCCTCTACCTTCATTTCTAAAGCAATAAAGCACTTATTTGTTTTGCCCTATTCAATCTGCTGCAGCAGCTCAGCAATGCAGGTAAAGAGATTACAATGCTTGAGGGAGAATCAATTGATACCATTCATTTCATTGCACTTCCCTCAGAAGGAACTGTTTGGTGTAGCACACACTTAAAGAGGAGGCCTGGTGATGTGAGTTTTGTTCACAGATATGTATCTGCAGAAACATAAACAGTGATTCTGGCTAATCTCATTTTGTAGCACATTTACAGGCATTAAAGTGACCGTCGAAAAGTCGGCCTTTTTAACATATTTTTCTGGAGATAACCACGACCAGATTTGAGCATTTGGAAATGTACTTCTTTTGAGAGCAGTTTAAAGGGAAGAATGAGACCATTAATTATTCATTTCACTTCATCTTTCTTAACCTGCTGTCAGAAGACCAATTCACAAATGCTGACTACTTGGAAAAAAATAGTTTATTTCAACATTTTTAGTGTTGTGATCAATGGAGATAGACCTGTGGCTAAAAGGAGTCTTGTTTTGTGGCTTATTTTTTTACGACCTCATCAGCACAACATTAGCCACGGTTACATGAGGAGTTTTTCGTCTTTCTGAACGGAATCTTTCGGATTTACTTTTCCGAAAACAATAGTATATATGGAAAGGAATATTCCAATCTCTGGTCTACATGCGCCGCTATAATCAAACAGAATAGTCAATGGGACATGCGCAGAAAAACGTAAACATCACGAGATTTAACAAAGCTGGAGGACGACAGTTTGTTTATGACGGTGTTGCAATACACCGTATTGCAAGTTTGTCGTCCGCCCAGTCTTGAAATTATGTTCATTTCTTTCAAAGATTGGATCAAAAACAAACTTTCCGCAGCAGTCCAGTGTTGACGGCTCGCCACCATTTTTAAAGTTGAGAAACGTCTCTAGTTGTGTCTTACGTCATATCTGAGCATGCGCTGAAAGAACGCACCCTGACAACTTTCAGTTTGAGTGGATACATGATACCTCAATAGGTTTTGGGACAGGAATATTCCACCCCTGTGAAACCGATTAAATGTCCATTCGGATTGGCATATTTCTTTTGGAATGAGGTGCATACAAAGGTTAAAGTCTTTTCGTTTGAGCAAATAAACCGAATGCAAGCGGAATATTTGGGTCCATGTAAACGTGGCTACTGTAGTTGATGTGGGGGAAGGGAACTACTTGGATTATTAGTGAACGGGTTAGCAGTGGCTTTCAAGTCTTATTTTTGTCAGAAATAAATGCCTATCCCCACGACATAGTCAACATTTAACACAACTAAAGGTAACCTTCCATAAACTTGTGAAATACTGGTGATCCCATCAACGTGACATCTGCAGCACCCTCCTTTGTTGTTTACTAAACAGCTCTGTGTTGCTCCTGTGTACAGTCATTGTATTGACCCGGCCAAGTCGTCTGGAGATGTGTGTGAACTGGAGGTTGACCACACACATCTGCCATCGCAGATAAAATATGAACTCGTAGATTTGTCTGCCTCCCATATTTCTGTTTACCTCATGACCTGGGAATTGATTTCCTGATTTCCCCTATACAAGTACGTCTTCCATATCAAACCCTCTGCCATGCAAAGTAGAGGCAAGAAAGTGGCTGAGCTCAGGCTTCTCAGAAGGATCTATACTGAGGGGGAGAGGGGGTTAGAGGAGGTGGGGTTGAGCTGTGAGCTACATGCTTGAGTGGCCCTGGCATCGGAAATCATTTAATCTGCATCACACAGTTTAGTGTCCCTACTCGCGGGCTGACAGTTGCGCAGAGCTGTATGTAGAACTAGCTGGCAGCATCCTTATAAACATATCCCAGCCCAGCGTAAAGAGCTCCAAAGTGTTTTAATAGCTTCCCTTTCCCCTCCTGCAGTCTCTTGTTTCAACTAAGCAACCTTAGCTCTTCCATGATAGACCATCTGCCGAACAAGAAAATCAGATAACATCTCCCATTTTCTGCTCGTGGCTACTGATCGCAGAATGAGGAGTGAGAAGAAAAACATCAAGGTGGTAACTGCTTGAAATGCACGCTGCGTGAATCAGCCTTTTGCAGCAAAATCAGATATTCTGTTTCCCACAGTAATCTATTTATATATTCCAACTGCATGGGGGAGAAGAGGGCAAATACACAGATGCAGAGTCAATACGACCCCACTACACCACTGCCCGAAATACACTTGGAGTGGAATTCTATCTGATGTTTGTTAGAGGCAAGCTTGGATGCAGTGAGATGTTGAGAGCAGCTCCTAGAATTACCCCTGTGTTTGCTTTCAGAGTATAGATTTTAGGAGGGGGGAGCCGGAGGCAGTATGCAGAGCAGCGAGGTGGAACAGAGCCCATCATGTTTGCCTGATAGCTTGAACTTCTTCTCTCTCCTGCAGCCGAGATGTTGCATGGTTTTAAGAAAATTCCAAACTATATCAAGTGCTAAGGATGGACTCTGGTGGACTCAGCAGGGCGTCTTTAGTGACACCACTCTGAGATGAGCTGAGGTCTCATATTCGGGGTGCAGCGGTGCTCATGTGCTGTGACGCCGCTGACAGCCCCCCGTAAAGAAGATGAATCTTGGGTGCAGAATGGGCTGCTTGCAAGTGTCACAGCGGGCCCCGTGCAGAGGCGAGGACGGCCAGTAACATCATTCTATCGCCACCCCCAGTTTCCCCCTGCTGCTCGCTCAGATTTCCCTTCTGATGACATGACGGATATGACTCTGTCACCCTCACAGCGAGGGCAGGATGTAATAGGACAGGGAGCAAGTGAAGGAGACAGAGAGAGATTGGGAGGGAGAGGCTGAGGAGATAAAGCAGGAGGTTGTGGAGAAGTGGGAGAATATATTTCAGGATGGACAACATGGATCCAATGCATAATTCATCCTCTATGAAATTTCTTTGAGGATTTTTTTTTATTTACTTTTTTCCTACATTCAGTCGGCTCTCTGAGTCTCAGCACTTTCTACCTCCACCATCTCAGCATCCACATTACACTTTTACTGCTTCTTGGCTGGGACCTTGGTTTTCATGTTTGATGTTTTATGGAGCTTCAGCCACTGCAACTTTTTTGCCTTGGTCTGAGGTTGCCGTTGGTTACCTGTGATCAGCGCACATGTCTGCTGGTGCTGGCAGAATAACTAATATCTCTTCGGGGAGCCCTTCCTTTTATATTCTGGCTGAGACTGGTGTGGGTATTGATTTGGTTGGTGGGCTCCAATTTCTCTGGGGAACTAATAAAAATAATTACAAAAAGATCATCAAAGGCCTGACCTTCTGTTGCACACATGAATAAATATGTGACAGAGATAATAGAAAGACTCCTTCTTCGTGTGTGGTCAGTGGAAACACAAGAGGGAAAGAAACAATTAAAGTGGTTAAAGTGCTGTTTTCATCCTGGATTTGAACCAAACCTGCTGCCTTTTTTGTTGAGCTGTCAGAGTCGGACAAAGCATGCTCTAAAACTTCACTTTACTTGGAAAGCAGCATTTCAAAAATTGCATGCAATTCCAGTGAAGCAAACATAAGTCGAGTGAAGGAAAAGGCAGAAAAAGAAATTCAGCTTCTGGTTCAGTAATCTCTCTCTGACTCCAGCCTCCGTCTCGTGTGCTTGTTTGTTTGTTCTCTGGTTCCCGCTTTCCTCCAGGAGAGGATGACTGCACAGCGGTGGTGAAAAGTAATGGTGGTGTTATTGCAGACAGGGGAAAACACAGCATTTTGATTGGAGCGTGTGCCCTGAGACCCAGTGAAGTGCACTCGCCTCAGCTCAGAGAGCACTTGATTGCACAGCACCAATGATCGCATTAAAAGGGCAACAGAAAGCCCATTTACCGTAAAGAGACTGAGAGAAGGGGCCAATAGGAAGCTGAAAATTGACTTTCACTTCTTTTGGAGGCTTTTGTGTCTCAGCTGGGCAGTGGGGATATACATAAGCTCCTTTATTTGATCATCTGTTGGACATGAGAGCAGCAAGAGGGCACACTGAAAAAAAAAAAAGCTTGACAACAGACGTTTAAAAAGTTAAACTTTCTCATCAAGCAGCAAAGTTCACCTGATCTCTCATTGAGATTAATACACCTCTTTGAAATCAAATTCCACGACATATGGATGCGCTTTTAACCTTTCTTACCCCTGCACCTGACTACCTCCACTCAGGAAGGACACTGACCAGTCACGTCCGGCCCTCCGTGCACCCAGCTCAGCTTTCTCTGGCAGTGAAAGGACAATTGCAGAGGCATCTGCTGTGTTCATTTCCACCGGAAAGAGGCGAGCAGATGGAGACTCTAGGTTTAAGTGATTAGAAGGCGGTAGATTGGAATACAAATTGGATTTAAAGAAATTAGACTGATATAAATCGAAGGGAGTCACAGCAGTTTATTACTGTGCATGCGCACTGGACGTAGTGGAAGAGCCACCGTGGGGTCTGTGGATTATGTGGGAAGCAGATGCTCCAATGAGATAAGAATAAATGTGCATTTGACACTTCATCTGAGGGAGAGGGGGGTCTCGGTGTCCTTCCTTTATCATGCCCTCCATTTATCAATGTCATGGTGTTAATTACTGCTTCATTCATTTAGTCACTTACTGCCAGGATACAAAGTTGCCCCTCTGCCCCTGTGCTGACAGCGTAACAGGCCACTGCTAGGTCACTGGTGGAAAAACACACTGTATTTCTTTTTTACCCTCCTAAAAAAAGCACATCCTTTGTTTTTCACCCCTCCCTCCAGAAGCAGGATATCAGGACCTTATCATGCAACAAACCCCGATCTGTGGTCCCACTTAGAGCAAGACACCAGCCCTGATCACTAATCAATGACAGGGAAATGGAGGGAATTAGCCCAAATTAGGCAGAAGAGAGAACAGGCTACCTCCTGTTCAGGGGTCAATATCCCCCGCCTGATGCCTGATCCCTGTTAAGACAAATGGTACACCCGCACACATTTCCTCAGAGTGTGTGTGTGGTATAAACTACACACCCTTAACAGTCTTTGAAGTGTATTTTGTGCTGATCAGTGGGTTTCTACCCATGCCTGTCCTTCTGCAGACTCCTGGGCAGAAAACACCAGGTACAGCGTGTCCTGGTTTTCCTTTGGGAGAATCAAGAATAAGGGAGAAGTGGAAGGCAAACAAAAGAGCTGGAACCTCCTCTGTTTGGACTCCATGCCATGTTAAAATAAGCCCTTACATAAGCACAAAGACCTATGTGCTACGCTGCTCTTCTGTGCAGCAGGCATCGTCCTATTACCCCACTGCAGCGCCCCGGGGAAGGGCACAGTCATCAACTCAGCTCAATCACATACACCTGCAACAACTAATTTTGAAACAAAGAGCCAGGCACTCTACTTAATACAACACTGGCTGCTTCTGGTTTGGCTGCCAACTGTGTCGGAGTTATTGATGAGGTATTGAATGCAGTTCAAAAGAAAGAGGGTTAAGACAGCTGCTGGAAAGTTAGCATCATTCCCCTTTGCCCCTGACTTTGTCTTCACTCGTTTGATGCTGGATCAAACTCTTTGATCGGTGCATGGTTCCCAGGGTTTCTGTCGTGTAAATGGGTATGTGTGTGGCCTGCAACATCTTATCTCTGTGGTTAAGACCAGGTCACACACACACACAGCTCTCCGACTTGTGGAGCATTATCTTTGCCGCCAGACTCCCAGAGCTTACCCAGTGCACGCCCTAAAATAAAAGAGCGGGCCAAGGTTTTTAGCCACAGGGGGGATTAGCATTTGACATTCGTCTGGACCCAGCCATTCATATTCACATCACATGACCACATCCCCAGCAGTGGATTCAGCAGTTTTACTGGTTTGCATCCCACTGAAAGCCAAATGTTTAATTTGCGTGGGTTTAGTTCGGATGTAGGCTTACTGCACTCCTCTTTTCACTGTTCACCCATGGGTCCAATTACCCACAAGCCCTTGCAGAAAGGGTTGAGAAGAGCAGATGGTTGTTCTTTGACCGGTTTGAGATGGTGTTAACTGGGAGCAATGTATCTTTTATTTGCATGCCTTAAACCCAAAATGAGCTATTTGTAACTTAGCGAGTCATCCCTTTTCCACTCCTGGCTCCTGGGTTAAAATGAGGAAAATGGCCCTTAGCTGAAAAAATGACAAACAATGAAAAGTTAAAATGCTTCAGAGTATAAACTTGTAGAAACATAGAAAGCCTGAATCCTGTTTCTCTTTAACTGACCGTATATTTCTTCTTTCCTTTAGGATCCCGTCTGCGCCAGGAGGACTCCCCACCCCGGATTGTGGAGCACCCCTCTGACTTGATAGTCTCTAAAGGGGAACCCGCCACCCTCAACTGTAAAGCAGAGGGCCGGCCGACCCCGACGGTGGAGTGGTACAAGGATGGAGAGCGGGTGGAAACGGACAAAGACGACCCACGATCTCACCGCATGCTGCTGCCCAGCGGCTCGCTTTTCTTTCTTCGCATTGTTCACGGACGTCGGAGCAAACCGGACGAGGGAGCCTACGTCTGCGTCGCCCGGAACTACCTGGGAGAGGCTGTGAGCCGTAATGCATCTTTGGAAGTAGCATGTAAGTCCAGACTTGCTGTTCTTTCTCCTGTTTGCTGTGTTTCTGTAATGATCCTGTTTATTTTTTAATAGATCATTACAGAAAGACTGGATTTACATTAAACACAAGAACATTTGGGGATATTTCTGTCCAACAACAACTCAACAGTCTTTTCCATTTTGTATATAATGGAAAATGTCCTTGCCTGTAGGGAACAGACTAAACAAATCATTGTTTAATTTGAAATTGTAATTACACTAATGTAAGCGCTGCTTTTATATTGCTTTCAGTGTTCTCTGTTTGCAAACTAACAGTTTCCTCTGCGGCCGTCCCACCAATCTGTAACTGTTTGTTGAGCTAATGAGTCATTCAGAAAGAGTTTTTCAATCAGAGACTGGAGTTAAAATGAAGTTGTTTTAAAAGAACAGCTCTTTTGAAGTTCTTTGTAGACCATTCAGTAAGACAAAACTGTCAGACGACAGATCCATGATAGCGTAGGAGACGTGGCTCCTTCACATGTGGTTGGGGGTTGATCTTTGGGCACAGATCAAAGTCCTGATGGACATTCGACACAGGCTGCCTGGACTGGTGGTGAACACTGAAGGCAGAACCTGAGCTGTGGCTCAGATTACCTTTGAAGATGAGTGTCCCCCCAGCAGGCTCAGGCTGTCTCCTGTTGAGTCGCTCCCAGGCACTTTAACAGTCTGTGCAGGAGGAGGAGGGGAAGTCTCCCTGTCCTTATGTTGTCCTGTGTCCTGTGTTCAAAACATGTTTATGAGATGTGGGTTTTAGGTGTTTTTAAGCAGGTTTCTGTGATTTCTACTCTTATAATAGCGAGACATGAAGCTGGTCTGTAATCCTTGGAAATGGACTGTGTGTGTTTGAGCAGAGGGGGTTGGTCTCCGCCTCTGATCCGGTCCCCTGCCTTCCTGAGGGTCTTCCCGAGGGTCTTCCAGCTGCCCCCAGGTGCTAACTGCGTGACAGCAGCTTGATCTATCGATCGCTGTAAGAGGGCTCTCCTGTCTAAATGAAAATTCATGAAAAATTGATGAAGTCTGGAGATTATTTTATTTTTCTCTCCTCATACTGTTACTTAGCCTTTATTTATGGCACTCTTGCTCTTGTAATACGTATCCAGCAGAGGAGGGGGTTGAGCAGGGGCACTGAATAGCTTAAAGGTGCAGGATTAGAGGTCAGAAGGGCAGGAGACAAGGGGATGAGAAAGAGCTGGACAGGTGAAGAAATGAGAACACAGTATTAGCTGTGATGCTCTTGAAAGAGAGGGAAAGGTTCAGGGAGGATCCTCAGGCCACACTCTCAGTAAACATTGTACCAAGCTGTTTCTATCTATAGAGTTCATCTTTGACAGCAGAAAGTACACCACCATCTTTAGGCAACACACTCAACAGGCCAAAAGAAGTAGATTCTCCTTGCAGTGCAGAAATACCTTTACTGCGTACACTGGTGCCATGAATTTATTTACAGGTCACTTCGAATCAAGCTGGAGGTACAAACAGTGCAGCATCTTGGCATTTTATGAGACTTTATTGTTTGTTTTTTCTCCTTTTACCTGTGTTCTGCACGGATGCACCCAAACAGGTCCATCTTTTTGGTTCAGGTAAAGAAAAGCCGTTGCCTGGAGTGCCAGTGTTACAGAACGAGTCTCCCTCACACAGTTTTCTTAGATTGACCTGACCTGACTTGTGTTTCTGACCTGAGACAAATGTAGTTTGAAGATAGTGGCAGTGTTGGTCTGAGTGCATGAAGTGGGGTTGTGGGAAATAGTTTTGCCTGTAGGTCGAGTACAGACACATGCTTGATTATAAAAATGAAGACCAGTGAAGTTTGATCAAGGTAGAATAATTCTGGTATGAATTATTTGATTATTTGATTCCTCAGAGGAAACCTGAGGGGAAGAGGGAATAGAAATAATCTGCAGGTATGGTATAACATTGAGCTATTAATGACTTGTTGCAACTTTAATGACAAGTAATCTAAGGGATATTGAGTAGGAGGTCCCCGAGCGGATCTTCAGGATTGGGGTCTGAACCAATCAAGTGTGTGGCCTCGGGCATTAGAGGGGACAGAATCAGAGTAGTGTTGTCTCATGTAGCTCCAATGTCGCTTCATTGCTCCTAAATATACAGTCACATGAGTCTGTCTCTTAAATTATTAAACAGATTAAATAATCATGTTCCAGTTTTAAATATATATGAACAGCAAGGACTCTTCACAGAAGAATCTTCGCTGAAATGAAAAAGACAGTTTCAGGTGTTTTCCGTTTGTGTTTTTTGTTTTCCGCGAAACAAGATGATAGATCCTAAAGTGGAGGAAAGACTGTTTTTGTGAAGCGCTCCATGCCTAGCTTGTTTCAGGCCGTGGGCTTTCTTGGCTTTCCCTTTCAGCCAGGTCTTTCAGGGGGGCTCGGGGAGCAGAAGAGGGGGTGGGGTGCTTAATCCCTCTGCATTGGCTTACTGCAGTGATTAGCCTTATCAGGTCCTGACATCCGTCTAGTGATTGTAAAGCCAGAGCTAATCGCACAAGGAAAAGCAGAATTTAAATCCATATCCATGTTGAACCGGGTTCGTGTTTATGATACATCTCATTCCCCACCACCACCATCATCACCTTCTACCTCCCCCTCCTCGTCCTCTTCCCTTCCCTCGTATTGAACACACCTTTGCCCCCCTTCTGTCCACGAGTGGTTGAGCAGGACCCTGGTGAGATAATTGAATTGCAGCTCTGAAACAGATTGAACTCAGTGTCCACAGAGCAGAGTGGCTCCGCAGCGTGCCGGACATCAAGCTGGGCAGCACTCAGCACTCTGTCTGTCAGTGGAGGAAAGGTGGAGCAGGGAGGAAGAGGGGGAAGAGGCCTTTGAGAGGTGCCTCTGCATTATTAATGTGGGCCAGATTGGGGGGACTTGTGCTGTGACTCTGCTTCGTCTTTGCAGCGTGTCTGCTTTGAGTGTCGGGGGTTGAACACACATTGGTCACAAACGGCTGGGCAGGAGCATGAAGAGCCTCGTGTTATCTCACTCTGAGGGTGAAGATAATGCACTTTGCTGCATTTCATTACAACTGTTGTTCACTGTCCAATACTTGGAGAAGTTGTACAACGTGTTGCCTGGAGGGTTTGTGAACAGGCTGCTCTCTTATCTTATTCCTCCTTGATAACGCTCACAACTTCATGGGATGGATATTCTGCGTATACGAGGGGATGTGCCCCGTTTCCTCTCCTCAGAATAAACTGGGTCAATGAGCAGGATCATAAATCATCTTGAAGCCAGTGTCAGAAATGTTAGCTGCAGCCACCGCTGCTGAATAAATTGCTAGCATTGCAGATATCTGTGTATGTAAGTGTGACAGGGCACACCTGGGGCGAAGGGATCCCAAAGAAAATGTTAATGAGCCTTCTCAGGTGGATGGATAGTACAGGTATGTTGTGCTCCAGATTCAAACATGTAGGGTAAACAGTTTTAACAAGCATCTCGTCTGGCCCTTTGACATATCTGTGCTTCTGTTGTCTCAAGGGAAACAAAGTGCAAAGGGACTGAAGTTACTGGATCAGGAGGTGTACATCTGTATTCTCTGTTGCTGCTGTGTTCATTTTGTAACCTTTAAAAATGCAAATGACACAGAAATGAAACAGATGTCTGGGGTTGGTTCGAAATGCCGCTTGGATCAGGATTGGATGACTTTTTCAAAAGGTCCTTTGATATCATCTAATGTACCACTTCTGCAATTAAGTGAATCGTTAGGTAGCATTTGGTGCTCGTACAACAAGGTAATTAGCAGGAAAATAGAGTTAGGAGAGGTGTGAGTGGAGAAGAGAGGAGGAGGAGGGCACCAAGCTGTTCCTGTTGTGTCCAGCATGAGGGGAAGCTAATAAAGGGACAGGCCAGGAGGAGCCGGCCAGGTGGGGAGCCTGAGCTGAGCTGCTCTGCCCAGGCTTTCACAAGCTCATCTGGACTCATTACTCTGTTTCAGCAGCGAGAGGATGGAGTGATGGTGCACACAAACAGCACATACTCCGAAGCAGACAATGTGCACACAAACACCTGCCCCTCACGCTTGTGTAAACCGCGGCAGGGCTGAGGTTTAATCTGCGCTGAAGTCCTTGAGAAATAATGAAGGGTAATGAAGGAAGCAGCAACAATGCAACATTAACGGCACATTAATGATGCATGCCACAGTTAGGAAACGGATACAGAGTCATGGTTTAATTTGTATTCAAATGTTTTCTTCTCTGTGTTTATGTGTGTGGCTGTGTAGAACAAAGCGTCGAAGCTCAGACCATAAAAGATCTTTTTAAAAAAGCTTCTTGTAAGAATCAGCTTTTGTGGTTTCAGATTTTTGTGCAACATTTGGCATGGCTGAGAGTTCTACTTTAACATCCCAAAGTCCTTGCTGCTTTTGCTGTCGAATGAAAGGCAAGTCAGAGTGGTAGTGAGTTAAAAATGCTGTACGAAAGGAATTCTCCTCCATAAACTGAGCAAGATCTAAATTTGATATCAGGTGAACATAATCTGAATGACCATAGAGGCTGCTGCACAACCCAGAACTCCAGATGTTTCTTCCGTAAAGTGTCTTAAATCTAGGCCTGTCACGATAACAAATTTTGCTAGACGATAATTTTCCAAAATATTATTGCTGATAAACGATATTATTGTCAATATTATTTTGATTTTTTTTCAATTTTTTCATTGATGTGATTATGATAAATGGGATAATAAAGTGAGTACACCATATCAAAAGCAAGAAACTTTAATTTCTTAAGAATAATTAACTGTAATTAAAAGGTCAGGATCTTTTAAATAAAATAAATTAAACAAAAATTATAATAAGTTTAACAAACAAGAAAGAGAAGAAAATACAATGAAAATGAAATGGACTCTCTTTTAGAAAAAAAATACATGCCAATGAAAAAAATTAATACTAATACAAAACAATAAAACGTAGACCCTGTCCCCAAAGATAAAACGAAACTCCAAAAAAACCCCACAACAATAAAAACTATAGCCTAAATAAAAGGGAGTTTATACAGTTCCTGAATTGTTTGTAACATGTACTTTTTCCCAGTCAATCCGTACTGTCTGTCAAACATTTTTGATATTTCTTGCTTTCAACTGTATTGAAGGGCTGCATTTCTTTGGCAATGTAGTTCTCTTTGAGCGCCCAACATTTGGCGCCAAAAGCCTCAGTAAGAGCGGATTGTCAAAGAACAAGGCTCCGCTGCACGTCCCTCTTCTTCCTCTTCGTCGCCACTATTCTCCAACAAATGCGACATATCAGCTCGTTGGTGTTCATGAGTTCACACTTTGTTCATTCTGATAATAAACAAACTTCCCACACTGGGGCTGTGGCAGGCAGCTTAAGAACTGTATCCTCGTGCCATCACTCATATTTGCCTGTGTTTCCTCCTTACCCCTCAGGACGCTCGCTTCAGCTCTCTCCGTGTGTACGCGTGAGCAGCCCAAAGATCGCATTTTTGACAGCTGCTCACTCCGCTATAAATCTGCTAAATCTGCTATAGAACCTATGCACCCCGATGTTAGGAAAGATAGACGTAGTGAGCCATCTTCTCATTCAGCCTCTTTGGTCGAAAGAGAGGAGGAAAACAAACATGCATGCACGTGTCAGTTTATCGAGGCTGGCAAACTTACTGAGGACGTTTTTATTTATCGTTTGATTATCGTGACAGGCCTCCTTATTTCAGTAGCAAAAGTAAAATGTATAGATGTACAGAGGTGAGATTGTTCCTCTGTGATAAAAAAAGATGGTAAGAGGAGGCAAAGGTGTGGGAAATATCCTCTCCTGGTAAACTGTGAGAGAGGAGAAATCCCTGATTAAATGTGTCAGCACTGTGTCTGCACGGCTGGAGTTGCTGACCTCTGTAAAGTGGTGTTGTTATCTATTGGGATTTACACACACACACACAAACATTAACTTGCTCTCACACAGTTCCCACCAGCCATATACAGCAGCATGCAGATTGCGCTCTCATTTATCAGCCACAGATGGCCACAGTAAATGAGGAGTCTCTGCCCTAACCCAGCTCCTCTGCAGTGTTTGGAAATAGACCGGCCTGCAGAAATGGACCAGAAATTTGGAAAATTCTCACAGGGAGATAAATCATCTGAATTTGCTGCAGTCACAACCGGCACCCTGACCTTTCCCTGTCACACACACAAACTGGCACTTTCACACACACGCATGATAAGTCCTGAGACTGCAGTTTTACTATCCTCAGCGGGGCCCTGTGTCCCTGCTCTGACCTCCCCAGCTCCACCGAAGGGAAATAGACTGCCTGCGTTACCTTCTTGCCCTCAGAGGAAGCAGGTTGAGTTGTTGCTGAGGACTGAAAATGAAGCACAGCTACACTGTATGGCTTCATAATGACAGCAGTGATGGAGGAGTGCAGCAGGAGCTGAAGGCAAAGACGGAAAGTGTGAGAAGTTGCGAGATGTAATGAGATCCAAGTTTGCAATGACCCTTGCCGATTTCTCCCAGCTCTTAATCATCCTCTTTCTCTCTTTTTGTCCACCTCTCCACCTCTCCACTTTCACCATTGTGTCACTTTTGAGTGTATAAACTGGATTAAACAAGTGTGTGGCACTCCGTCATGGGTGCCACGGCCCGTCAGAGGAGAAGTAAGCTGTCAGGCATAGAACGCTGAGCCAGGCGCTTCTCACGCCCATTAGTGCCCGGCAAGATGAAGCACCCAGCACACTGGGGTTTTGTTGGGTTTCTTTTATACACCCCACTCTCGCTTCTCTCTCTTTTATAGTGACACTGTTATTGATGGCCTCTCCACTCTGACAATGCAGGGCTGTTGCTTTGTCTCTTCCGCCTGCCTGTGTTTTACCTCTTTCCTCTCATTTCTCCCTCCACCTATGCCTCTCCCTATGGGTGACTGATAGATAAATCTTTGCATTAACATCAGGTCCCTAAATTGTACAAGCTTGGCAGCATTGTTGTAAAAAGTAAGCTCCTTCAGACAAGCACGTTCTTTATGATAAACTCAGCCTGACTTGTGCTTCTTTGACTCTTCAGACAGTTGAATGTAGACTGAGCTGTAAATTATTGAAATCTGTCTGCAGGCTGTTTATTGATCAGCTTTAAAACAGAGAGGCTCTGAGGCTCCTGCTTTCATGGGTGGATTGCACTTTGATTTCTGGTTTATATCGACTCATGCTTGTGATTTATTCAGGCTTCGTGTTTTTGCAGTTTTCAGCACAAAAATAAATATTTTGATATAATCTTCCTGAATAAACCTTAATTCATCAGTCTATTAATCTGCTCATCATTCCCATGAGTAGCTAACCCAACACATGATGATTTCATGACCCTTATAAATGGTTGCACAGGTGTGATATTTACCAGATGAATATGTCTGATACCGCTCTATTTGCTGTCAAGCTAGCAAACAGGACAAGTGAGTGATAATAATTTTAATCGAAAAGTGCGACCCTGAAGGAAATCCCTGTAGACCACTGCATGCCGAGGGTGGCTTGCCATTGAGTCCAGCTGGGATTGGATCCTCTGACCCCTGGAGAACCCTTTGCCCTCTCCTATCCACCTCACATCTCTGTCAAACCCTGATTCCTTAACCCAAAGCTCCCCTCCGATGAATGCGTCCCTGTAGTGACTGGCCTCCCCCCACCCTCCACTACCTCTCTGAGACTGCCAGAGATGGTAATCCATCATATGGAGCTGGGGGGGAGGTGACAGGGTGGCGGGCCTGAAGTTCAGGCGCTGGCTGATACGGCTTTGAATCGAATGTCGCAGAAATTGATTCACCCTCTGGTGTGTGAATTGGTGTGTTATTTCTGCACTGATGTTCCTGGTTTGTATGCCCATTATTTCCTTGGTTACTTTCTCACACACCCTTAAACACACATTCATTCACGCGCATACATGCCTTTGTGCAACACTGTAGGGTGCACAATGCAAAGGGTCAGGACTCAGCTGGACCCTCAGTTCGGTCTGTTTGTTTTGGTTTTCGACTGTCAAACTGCACGCTGGCAGTCTGATGGATATGTCGTGTTGAAGGCTGTTTTGCACAATTTGACACAAGCACACACGCTGAATGCTTCAGGAAAACAGCTCTTGTGGTTGTTTTTCTAGTCGTGTAAACATTGAAGAAAATCTTTCCTTAAGGTAACCCTATGGGAGCGAAGGAGACACGCAGTTTCAGCCTCATTGGATTCTTTACTGAACTGTGTGAATGAGGAGGAAGTAGCGGTCTGTGGGAAAGCAGAACAGAGTTATAAATTTCAAACTGGATTTGGGAAGTTCAGAGATCTTGGAGCTTGTTTTTGCCAATCTACTTTCAAGAAAACAGTTAAAGAAATATATTATTGATCCTTTGGCGCTGGAGCTCAGCAGAGTTATTGAGGGTTCGGATGTGTTATGACTTAGTGATCTCTTGATGGCGTAGACAGATATTGTGTTTGGCTTGGATTACATTTGCTGTAAGAGACACCTATCAGCCATCAGAGCCCTGAACAGCTGCAGACCAGAGATGAAACCTGATCATCCAGTTCTGCTCTTTCCCTCTTCCTCTCCTTCCCTACATCTCTCTCCCTCTATCACTCTCTTTCCTCTTCTCCTTTCACTCCCTTCCTTCTCTCATTTCCTTTCCTGCTGTTTGAAAGTGATACTCAAAGCATTTTGATCACTTTCAAAAGTGAAGGGAGACAAGATCAAAAGTGTAAGCGTGTGGTTCCTAACACAGCTGTGGTTCCATTCAGATTTACAGCCTGACCTTTGCATGACTGCGCTGTTTCATCCAATGGGCGTATCAGTGGAGGAAGTTCAGTGGCTGCTGTGCCCAGTTGAAGGTGACCTTGTGTGGTGCAGAGTTAATGGCTTCCTATTTCAATGTGGAGTGTGTCCTAACTGCTGCCTCGGCCTGTTCCACTGCTCTGGGATCAGACCCAGGCTTGGCAGAGGTGACGGAGGGGACACAGCCGCCACCAGCTTACAGCAGGAGCCGCCACATTCACTCCATTCAGACAGAAACGTCAAACGCTGTCAGTGTCAGGACCAGCCGAGACACATGATTGCATATGGAGAAAGCGGCTACCTCACTTGTGTGTGACGCAGTGTTACCAGGTGCAGTGAGATGACATCACATGGTGAATGAGACTGGGAGCTGTGGTATGTGTGGCCACCTGCTTCTGCAGCTGGGAGGATGATTAGCAGCAAGCCAGGCTGATTATTAACCAGCCAGACTCTCGTTCAGCCAAACGGACAGACAGACAGACAGACCAAGACACTGACAGACATCTCACGTTGCCAGATACGAGCCTGCACATTGGTTGGCACAGTATAGACCAGACAGACTAGCCCAGACCACTTAAGCACTAGCCTGGCCAAAGGCCAACTGAATAGAAATCAGAGCACCCTATTGAAATGCTAAGCAGAACCTTATCTCTGTGCCTCTTGCTGCTGGCCCTTATGCTCTACACCGTCCCGGGCAAAGCTATTAACCAACATGCAGGTGCCTCCCATGTCTTCCTCTGTCTGGTTGTTTGTCTTTTTCCATTGTTTTAAGAGCTGTCTGCATGTCTCTGTTTTGCTGGGTTCCTCCAAAATTCATATTTAGAAAGGTTTTGCTTCAATACAATTTAAACAACTGTATCATCTTCTGAGTGGATTGCTTTTGATGTGTTAAACCAAACTCACAATATTACACCACCAGGGAGACAAATAAAGGCAGTGCATCATCTTAAGTGTGGTTATAATTGCAGGGATTTGTCTTGGATCCACCGTGATATTCTTATTCCACAGGAAATGAAATCCAACGACATTGAGTGATCACCAGGGGGTGTGTGGCTAACTGATGAGCGCGCTCATTTGACTCCACCGATCTTTAAAAGCCATTAACGCTCTCCTGTTTCATGCACAAATTAGGGCCTCCACACACAGAGGCACACAGGCACCGCAGCACATAAATGTTTGGAACCCAGGCAGGCTACCCACTCACATACACACAATCTGTAACAGACTCCAAAGTCCCTCTATGTCGTCCAACTTGCACAGTGAACATTTGCCCATTTGAAGCCTAAATGGCACAGTAAGGGAAAAATGAACCCCCAGATACCACGTTGTAATGGAGCTGAAAAGAACAGCTTAATTGGCGAACATACGCCATGCCCAGGCATTAGCTGTGAAATTTACATGTTGGCTCCCCCCACACCCCCCAACTCTCTTTTTAAAGGTCCCTGTGGCGTTCATGTGGAACAGACACATGAATTACAACTCTGACACTTCATGAATATCGATTTGGCTGCTGTTGCTATGCAGAAGGTTGTGGGAAACCATATTATTCAAAACATGTTGAGTGCGATACATCTGCAATTATCCAGTTGATAGTTTATGTAACTGATGTGTTATTAGTATAATTGCCTGTTTTTGGTAATTTGGTAATTTACTCCTCCTCTCTTAGACACATGAAAAAGAACCTGAACACTAAGAATTGACTGTAATTTAGAAATATTGTGGACTCATTTTTAATTGGTTTCATGATCAGTGGAGGACTACTCTCAGTCAAAATGTTAAATTTGAGGGTGTGCTAATTTGCTCTTCTTATCATATTCCCAGACTCCCAGCAGGAGAAACTCGTCCACATGATTTAGGTCTTCTCACATCAGCACAGGGGTTTCATAGTCCAGTTATACCTCTGAGTCCTGATAAGCTGACCTTTGGTCCGCTCTTGATATGACCTCTGACTGACCATCGATTGACCATCATCTGACCCCATGGCTTGAAACAGAGCTGCCTAGGTCCATTTGGCAGTCTGGAGACCATCTCTAGCATATGCTGTTAATAAAGTTAAGCTAGTGTTATTGGGAGATGTATGAAAGAAGGAATGGCTCAGGAAGGCAGGGTTATTCCTGTGTCAGAGGAAGAAAGCACAGATAATTCCATTACCGGCTCAGGGATATGAGAATCCGTCAGCTTATTCATTTATAAAGTAGTCAAGTTCTGTTGTAATGACCGTATACTCAAAACTCGATTGCTACGGGATTCAACGAATTGCCTCCTTTGTGAAAAGTGAGCCACGAGTGGTATGCTGACATCTATGAACCCTTCTTTACCATACATCTCATCATTTTACAGCACAGGCAGCCTTTTCTGCTTTATAAGACATTCTACGAAACCAAACCTCACACAGTCAGGATGTTGCTATCTCCACTCACCATCTTGCAATTCTTCATCCCCCATCCCTCCTGTTTCCCCCCTTATCCCTTAAACTGCTGTTTCCTCACTGGCAGTAGATGATAACAACTTCAGCCCAGAATCCAAACACCCATCCCCCATTTGGCTGTAAAAAAATCAAATTGCAACCCAGCGGCAGACTGCTAACAAAATTAGCAGAATTTCTCATGGACTTTAATAAGTAACTTGACTCGATAAAGGATCCAGATGAGGGCAAGGGACAGCGATATTGAAAAGGGAAAGAGGGGGATAGATAACTCATCTCAAAATCATTCAGTGGAGCCAACTTGGGTGTTGATGCTCATAAATAATCCCAGACCTCCAATTTTCAACCACAAGCCCCTCCCCCTGCACGAGCATCTCGCCTCCTCTGACTGCATCCGTGTGCCAGCAACACCAGCGTCAGTCCTTTCTCGCTGTCTGTCTCTTTTCTCACACGCAGCAGGGGGATGGTTGGCCCAGGAACGTGGCATCATTAACTTTCTTGAGTGGCAGACGTTAGACGTGTGGAGGGATGTCTTGTCCTGCCTCCTGCTGGGTGTCTCTCAACCCCCATCACTCCTTCCTGTCATCGTCCATCTCTGCATTGCTTATCCCTTCCCCTCCTCCCCAAAACAGCCACACATTTTATACACTTGATGCTCAGTCAAGGGTAAATGAGTGGATGCATCAGAGGATACTTGTTTAATTTCTGTGACAGGGTTGTGCCACATGACTGTTGATGTTCCACAATTTGTTTTATAGGCTTTTCCTTGGTATGTGTTGGAGTGCCTCTTTCCACATTTATATCACTGTCTGGCTATTGAACCATTATGACACTGGCTCTTTCTTTAGGAGTTGGGAGTCCCCTAAGCACACAATGTCAAGAGTTTTTGTTGGTACCACTAGTGTGGCACGTGCTGCTGAGCTCCCTGCGGCGCGATGCCCTGTCTCATTAATCACAGGCCCTGTGCTGGTTCCCTGACAAGCCACAACCTGGTGGCCCACCGCCTCCCCTCTTGTACGCTGGGAAGGCTGTGCACTATTATCTCCTCACAGGAAGGAAGCAACACAGCAATGACAGCTGCCACTGGTCACTTGAACCCAGCCCTTTTTTCAATTGAAACTCTTCACTTCACATATCCCCCACCAAGATTCTTGGCTTTCTCCCCGTCTCGGGTTCACAAGATTTGGACTGCCGGGGCAAAGGTCAGTGGATTTGCCAGGTCGTCACAGCAACTCTTCACAACATCAGATGTCAAGACAGTTGGCCAACCATGACAGAGGCAAGCAGGGAGCTCCGCTTGGCCGAATACTCCTTTATAAAGAGCGGAGGAAGCAGCACAGAAGGGGAGAGAAACAGAGTTTTTGTCGAGCATACTCCTTCTCCGTCTTGGCTGGAGTGATGAGGGTTGTGGTTGAGAGATATTTAAGCCTTCATGGTGTGGGTGTGAATGGCATGTTGGGGTCCAAGTCATGGTTGTACTGTGGGGTGTTGGGGCTCAGAGCGATGCCATGGTCTAGTTGTGTCATGAGCACGTAGCTGAGCTGTCACTTTTATCTAATTGGCTTAGATCAACCCGCAAGAGGCTCAAAGCTCGCTGACCCTCCCTCTGTCTCTCTTCCTCTGTCTGTCCCTCCACCATTCTCTCATTAGCTTTGCTCCTCAGCCGAGCTGAGACAGTGGTCTCCACATGGTCCCTACCATTGGAGTGCTTCATTCAAAATCTCCTCTTTTGTCTGTATTTGTTTCTTATCACACAGATAAATCTTTCCAGTTGCAGGTTATAAAAATGATGGTAGAGGATGCAGAGTGCAGCCTGATTTGATCCTGATTGGAGTCCTGATTGATCTGGGCCCTGAGGTCGTCACAGGGTCAATACAAGGAATGATGATAACATTGTCTATCCTCTGGGAATGGACCTATCGCAGCACTTTTACATGCCATTACACCTCATATCAACCCAAACAACAATTCATATCAGTCGTGTCTTCAGCACAGCTCCTCATCTACCAGCCCTTACACCAATCAGCCATCTTGATCCCCCCAGAGTAGGTGTTCCTTCTTGGACAGTGCAGAATTTACGATGTGCTACAAGGGTTCAGGGAATGACCCTCTAGTGTGCATCCCTGATGATGTTCTAATTGGATGGGGTGACCTTTCTTCACTGTAATTTCAAAGCCGACTTGGTCCTTGGGGGTGGGAACAGATTAAAAAGCAGCATGGGATAGGCTGATTGATGTGTGCTGTGGCTGGTGTGGTTGTGGACGGACAGTGACAGGTAGAGGGACAGTAACATATGAGTCCACAGCTGTTGAATGGGGAGGATGTACAGGCTGATGCATGGGTGGCGGCCACAGGCGTGCTGACTGATTGCTGCCTTCTGGTACATCATCTCTTTTAATGGATACAAAGATTGTGGCCGGTGTGATTTAGTGCTGGGGGAGGTTGATTGTTTGGTTTTTGTATACATTCAGGGCACGCTATGTCACATAACTCAGGAACACCAGCATAAGAATATATATATTAAAAAAGACTGTCACACATAGAACAAAATGATGTTGCTGTTGGTGCTGTGGTGAAGTTACTATAGTGTGGAGGTAGATCAAAATATTTAACATCAGAAACAAAAATGTAAAGAAGTTTAGAAAGATCAGTAGTTGTCAACTATGGAGTTATCTGAATTTGTTATGAGACGTGAGAGGTGCTACAGGAAACCGATCATGGAGCTGAGAAGGAGAGAAAAGATTTAAGGTCAGAGACTGAAAAACACAGCGTGGTGCTAATTTTGGACCATGAAGTTGAATGTCACCAGGCCTTCATCAAACACACCTGTGACAAGCAAGTTCCTGCTTCTAGATCTTTAAGGCAGCTCTTTTCTTTGTACCACTGGCTTGAATTCTTCTGTACTTTAGACATTTTATGATATAGTGTTGTTGCTTCAGTTGCTTTCATGTTACTCTGTGTTTTCTACCTGTTGCTCTCAGCAAAGACAGTGAGATAGTCTCACTCTACTGCTCTTCAACTTCAGAAAACAATCTTATGTCGACACACGGCATTAACATGTGATGACACCACTAATAACAACTAACCATTAAATTGTCAGCAACAACTTCTATCTTTGCTTTTTGACAACTAATCAAGAAACTGCAGCAGATATAATCCACTGAATTCAATGAAAATGTAAAAATTGAGCATCAAAAAAGTTTGCTGCTTAACTAGTTATTCATTTATTGTTGCAGTTACTGAACATTTACTAACTCATCTGAACTCCTCTTTGCAGATACTGGAGATAAAAAGGATTTTCTTTAAAATACAGTTAAGACCTACTCTAAAATATTAAATCTTGATCATTAGTTCTTATCCAGAGAACTGTGTGGGGATGTAAGTATCAGCACAGACTCTTCTATTTCTCTGTATTGTTTGAATTTTCTCATCACTGGTGAGGTGTAGAGCTCACAGCTGACACTGTGCTGTGACTAAAAGAAGATATTGTGACACCTCCGACTCCCCCTTTGTGCTAGAAATGCAAATAAAACTTAATTTGTATCTTGATTAGATACTTGCTAAAAAGCAGAGAAAAAAATAAAATATCCTATCTTTGAAGTTGGGCTACAGCAAACAAACAGGTGAGGCAATGATGGGGAAGTCACCTCTGTTTTGAAATATGACTACAGCACAACTGTTAACATGTTCTTTTTATTAATAACAATGATCATTATCAAGGTTATACCCAACCTTATTGCAGAGTTTTCCTGGACCGAAGCACTGCAGACAGAAATATTTGTGTTTATAGATACAGGGTGTCTGTGTGTGTTTGTGCAGTCTACTGTTTATCCCTGATTTGGGCTGTTACTTCGCCTTGCATTCATGTATAGCCCCTTCCCTGCACCCTCAAAGCTCCCAGCATAAATTTATTTATTTGTGTCAATGTGAAATTTGCTTTGCTCCCCTTTGTAGCCAGAATGAGTTGAAGTGTGGTGAATGGGTTGTTTTGGTGCATTGACTGGTGGATCCCTTTTTTGAAGGCGTATGAAGCTGGAACTAATTCCCGCATATTTATTTGGCTTGGCCTAAGCAAGCTAAGCACTCCCTGCTTAATATTCCAGGGCATGGCAACAGGAACAGCCTATTGGTAATAGCACAACAGCCATAAAACAGCCTTTGGATGAGTGTGAGTGGAACAATTCTGGCGCTTGAAAATGTAAAATAGAATTTATTTGCTTGCAAATGAGCTTGGAACATGCAGCAGTTTAAGGTGCTAAGATTTGCTTTTTTATCCACCTTATTTTTTATAATACTTGGCTATTCCTCGAGAGAAGTGCTACAATGCCAGTGGGAAGGAATTATTTTACTCACAGATGTAGAGCAGTTAACTGGATCCATCAGCCTGTTAATGTGATGTTGGTGGCTTTAAAAGCTTTTTCTTTTTCCTTTCTGCATCACTTTTAATGTGAAAAGGGTTAAAAGATAGGAGAGCAGAGACAGAGCCTTGTGCTTTTCTCCGAGTTAGGTCCAGCAAGCATGCAGCGCTTTTGTTGAGGACCACATCTGAAAGGAGCAGCTTTAACAACCCCAGCATATATCTCTGAAAAGCCTTGTGAAAGCAGGGCCCTGATCGTTCTGTAGAACAGGTGTGTTTTATTGCACTGTATTTGTCCTTTGGTCTTTATTGCTCTACAGTCGCACAATGTCCGTGTGTATTTGTGTGTACATCTTTGTGGCTGAAGCTCCACTTTAGCTGCGAGCCAGTCCCAGCAGGAGGGCTGCAGTCAACCCTGTGCCATGTGAGAGCTGCGGGGAGCGGGCTAACGAGGTGTCCGGGCAGCTGACGGCTTTGTCCTGCCGCCTGTGAGTGGCGATGGCACAAAGCGTGTCCTGCAGAGAGTGCTGTCTGTTCTTTGTGTCTGCCTTTCTCCTTTGCCCAGCACTTTGGGCCACAAAGGGAAGCCGTGCGAGGCGGCATTTTGTGGCATCAGGTGGACGAGGAGCTGTGCATGTCCCCCTCGTCCCTCCTCCCCATCCCTTCACTCTAGACTACAGAGAAGCATATACTTCAGTTGTGGTTGGCTTTGAATCAGTCTCTCATGCAATTGGAAGGATCCTGTGCTGAATCCAGTGTAAATAACTTTTATTAGGCTCCCTATCCTCTTATCGTGTTCAATCTTGCCTTTCTTTTCTCTCCTTTCTGTCACATTATGCTGAAGTGAGTGATGATCCAGAGGGCGTGCAGCTCTCTGTCATGTGTTTGCTACTTGTATTTGCTCAGTCTCCTATCTTCCTCTCTTTGCTCTCCTCTCTAATTTATGAACTGCTACACTTGAGTGGGCCTAGCGCCTATTAAAAGCGGCACAGCGCCTGTGTTTGTCCTGGCCTTTCCTTCTCCACAGGAAGCTCATCTAGGGCCCCCGCTAGTTAATGCCACTACAGGGGGTTAGCGAGAAACATGGACACCTCTGTGGATCCTCTGCCCACTGGAGGGAGATGTTTGATGCTTCTTTTAAAAGGCCAAAGTCATTTGTCTTTGTTGTTTTCTGTCTCCCTGGGACTGTTTAGAGAGAAAGAGAGACGGCAGGAGAGATAAAGAGTGAGAGGGAGTACGAGTGCGCAAGAAAACATGCCTTTCTCCCAGGAATCCTTTTGTAAATGCTGTGAATGTTTCAGATCAGGGCTGTCATACTGAAAGCTATGCTTTGCTTTGTTTATTCTTCATTCAGGAGGTCTCTTGTGAGATTTCTCTTAAACAACAGCTTTAGATATCTTACTCTCATTTTTTTAAACATAAGACTCACAGTTTTGCATCAAAGTGTTTAATATTCGTAAACAGCTTTTCTTCCTCCCAGCATTCTTTGTTGCTATGGCTCAAACTCCTTTAACACCATATGTGTGTACGGCCCTGTCAATCTCCATCAATATTTAATCATCTGGGCAGCAGGTCTGAATAATGGTTTTAGGATTTACGGCTCTGAGCTTTGATCCCTCAACCTTTGTAACACTCTCCTCCAATGGTAACACACGCCATGATCTCTCCTGTGAGTCAGCACCAGGAGCAGAGGATATCCATGTGGAAGCTGGATATGCTCCAGTCATGTAGAAACAGACCCCAGATCTTAAAAAGCCCCACACTGTAGACATCAAACAGAGCATTCACATTCACTGCACAGCATCACTGCAGCGTTTCATATGTGAACACCGCTCGCTGAGCTCAACACAGCCTCTCCATATTGTTATAGTAATCGGATTTAAAACAGAGGAACACTAGGGCAGACAACCAAGAGTGAACCACAAAAATCACAGAAAGGTTAGGTGGGAATCCCAAAGGACTACAAATCCCTCTTCTGAAATCTCATTGTTTGGAAACCATGAAACCGGATTCCTGTAACAAGTCTCTGATCAGTGAAGCCTCGGCCCAAAGGACTCAATTAGACCAGAACGGCCCTTTTCTGACCAGCCTTTATTTTGCCTCCTTCTTCCTCCCAGCATGCTGCTACCTCTGCAGTGGAGCGCTCTAATGCCCAGGTCTGGGATCCAGGCCATACAGCACTCTGAGCAATCTCATCACTCAGCCTGTGCCCCTCTCATTACACACCAACGGCATAAATCCACACCACGGATGTGTGTTTGCATGTTAGTGTGTGTTGCTTACCAGTAAACCTGTGGAACTCCCGTTGACTTAATGTTTGAATTGGCAGCAGGAGGACAGAGAAGGTATACTTAAAACACAGGCAAAAAATAACACTTACAGTAAGATCCTTGCAGTCAGAGGCAGTAATCCAGAATTTAATTTCAGTCATTTCGCCCTCCTTCACTTATGATTAGAGTGAATTATGATAATTTCTTGATTATGGTTTGGCCCCTGCCTGTGAGCCTGAGGACACTCCTCGTCTGAGCTCGACAGAAGATGGCAACGGGGAACATGTGCAACTCACTGGATGAGTAGTGTCACTTCTTTGCACTCAGGCTGAGTTTGTGTGCATCTTTTGTTCCCCTTGTGTTTACTTCAGGTGCTTCTTTTTGCAGAAGTTCTTCATTCAACATCACGAGACCAAGCAGGAAATAGCTCGACTGCTGTTACGGGTGAATAAATTAACGTGTGTCTAATAATGAGTGACTGAATGCGTGTAAGGAGCAGCAGCATCAGCAGTCGGGTCAGCGCTCTTCATATCTCAGCCTTCATTGTCTGGAAACCCAATCTTACATCACTGATTCACATTCAATCATGGATTCAATCAGTGATTCAGATAATACAAGCTGGGTCATTCACATCGCTTTTCTTCACACGAAAGTCAATTAGAGGCTCATTTAAAAAGCAAAATTAGTTGTTATAGATTTAATAAGTGACCTGGGCTGCGGCGGACTGGGCAGAGCCGGGGATACAGTGGTTCGAGGCCCATTGGGAAATGAGGGCCTCCCCACCAAAGCCCATTGGTAATGACTTCTGTTTAGTCTTGATAATGTCGACTAATTAGTTAATCAAAGACAATGGCCCTCTACATACGCCTCCCACCTTAGCAGCTCCTGACTGCTTCACTGAACAACAGCTTAGAGCGTAAAGCCTCGAAATCCCCATTCAGTCTCATCCCTGGCGGACACACCTGGTTGGGTTTGGTGTATGCCGGCAGCAAGATGTACAACACATTAATTTTCTGAATTAATGTTGATGGATGCATGAATAAAATAATCACACAATGCTCTGTGTTATAAAACATGTTCAGGCATAATGAAATATTACAAAAGTAATACACTCCATCCTGTGCGAGGCGTCTACGCTGGTCAGAAGGTCAATATAAAGACCCTCTGGGCTGGACAGGCTGGAAAAACAGAGCATTGACAAAGTGTCTCGGCAGCCCTCGGAGCTGCCATCATTGGGTGAGTAATACTCTGTTTTCTCCATAATCAATTAGTAAGCCTTCA
Organism: Halichoeres trimaculatus; assembly: GCF_033239565.1. Lineage (NCBI taxonomy): Eukaryota > Metazoa > Chordata > Actinopteri > Labriformes > Labridae > Halichoeres > Halichoeres trimaculatus. The sequence goes on from NW_027437188.1 coordinate 28,393,438, forward strand.
TTAGTAGGGCCATTCATTACGTTGGCGTGTCAGGGACGGGACATGGTGCAGTGGTCGCCCCTGGGATGGGCACGTCTCTGGGTGCTGATACATTGCGAGGCTCTTGCAATCGCTCTAGCATCTAAAGAGGACGCAGCCATTTCTCTGCTGCACAGGCAAGCGAGCATCACTCCGCATGGCCGAATCAACATCACTTTGTTGTTGCACCGCCAGCCAAGTAAGCATCACTCATTTTAGTTGCACAGCTAAGTAAATAATATTTACTGCTCTTGTGCAACTAAATGTACATTACAGCGCATTGTTCAAACCATTTAAGTTGATTTGTTTTCATGGGGAAAGGAGATTTCTTTTCCCTGTTGACTCAGAAACAGAATCTTTACTGTTCATATTTGGGGATTCTGAAATGAGAGTGCGAGCAAGCCTGCTGTCGGCTTTTAGCTCGAAATACATAGTAAGACATCCTAAACATATCCCAATTACTCTGCTATTTCACAGCCCTTGTGAATATTACAGGAGCTTGTGAGCAGCGGTAGGAATCATTAATGTAAAACAGATGTTAGACGGATTCCCTCGTGCACCAGCTCTCATCGCTGGAGTCTGTACCACTGCAGCATCAACTGCTCCAGCTTGTTTGGATGCATATTTAATAGAAACAGAATTGATTCGACTGTATAGTGAGTCTTCGGGTGTGTTGGTGTGTCAGCATTTGTGTTTAGGCAGAGTTAAAGATGCCCACAGCACAGTGTGAGCACTCTTTTAATGTGTAATGGCCTGTGCTATAGAATTATGATGAGGGGCAGACAGAGATTAAAAGAGTAAGATATTGAACAGACCTATGATGGATGAGAGCTGTTTGGGGATCAATTAAACAATATGAAATTAATTCTGCCAGCGACATGCTCATTAGGGACATAGTGAAAGGAAGGCGAGTAGGGGGAAGAACTGTGTCACTGCTGCTTTATTAATTTGTCCTTGCGTTTTTCTATTATTTCTAGATTTCAAGACCTTTGAAGAAGACAGATGTAGTTCATTAGCAGTGGCAGTTTTATTTTAGCATATTAAAAAACATTAATTTAGCTCCACTGATCTTGATTACTACAGTAGGTCATTTAGCTTTTATCAAACAGTTTGTTGTCCACACAGAGCATCGCTCCAGGTTTGACCGAAATGTTCGTCGTAATAACGACCCTGTTTAAAGAATCTGTTTTCAACCTTGCACTCAGCGGTGGGGTTGTGTCTCTGTGTTGTCCACTACAGCCAGATTTGGCTTAGCAGAGAAACAGAGGAAAGTCAGCTAATTGAGGGAGCAGCTCGTATCAAAGGGCCGCTGAGCGCTGCAGATCGGGGAGCCAACAGATGTGAGTAACAGCTGCCATGTTGAGTGTCAACCTTCTCGCTGCTGTCAGTCTCCATTTGCCCTGTGCACGAGTAAATAATGTGTTGTCTTAATTCATTTGCCTCCACTTGCAACAGCCGGTGCGTAATGGATTCTAATATTAAACACGATCCCATTCCAGTGTGCAATTAGTGTGTAGCTCCACCTATTAACACTTCCATATTAATGATGTCTCCCAGAGTTTGCAGAGTGGTGGTTGTGGGCCTTGTGATTGCAGGATTGGGGCACTCTATTGGCAGGCGTCAGCGGTTGGGGACCCATCAGTGTGCCTGCCAATAGAGGCACTATGGAACTTCTGTGGAACTGTTGCAGAGCCAACACAACAGCCTCCCAACAACCTTACCTCAGGGAAGGCTATCCTGATGCGCTGGCTCAGGGGGTGAGCACACAGACGGACAGGCGGGGCTGGTTGCCAAGCTGGGCCAGGCCCATTTAGTCTGTCTGTGTGTGCAAATTTCTGCGTGAGGAGATGGGGGTTTGCTGTGGATGGACTGCTAAGTGGAAGATGAGAGGATGGGGCAGGGGTGTGGCTGCAGAGTGAGAATGGTCGGGGGTGCTCTCTATCTGTACAGATGGGGGATGCAGCTCAGTCTTGCTGAGCAGATGTTTTCGGGGTGTATGTTTGTCTAGGGGGTGTGACATGGTCAGTGAAGGGCAGTCAGGGGACTATAGAGAGTACATTTGTTGTCGAGCCTGCTGCCCTTCGGAGGCTACTCATCTGAAAATGTTAAAGGTGAGACTCCAGACAAGACATCTGGGAGTGATCTCTGCCCTCGACCAAAGGTCAGGGTGTCACTGCTAACTCCTTCCTTTGTCTTATTGAGTCTGTTTATGCACTTTTTAAGCAATCATATGGTCAGCAGCCGCCTTTCTTGTATGACTGAGTTGATTGGTATGTGCATTGCATCCCTTTCATCACTCTCTCCATCCCCAGCCTCTCTGTCTGCTGCTCTCTGGTGCAGAGCAAAAAGCAGATTGGAGTTTTTCATTACGGTGGAAAAAACTGTCAGATTTTTGACAGTCTTTGATCCAGACATACGCTCTGGCACACTGGAACCAAACACCAAGCCCAGAAAACTCCCTCTCATCCTTATCACTCTTTCTCTATCATCGTGCTGCAGCTCTACATTCAGACTTGGTGCTTGCTTTGGTGCTTTCTCTGTTTTCTTTTTTTCACATCTGATGTTGTGTTTTTTTATAATTGGTGGATAGAGATGGGTCTTTGAGTGCGGATCATGGCTCTGTAATGACTCTCTCTGTGCGTCTGGGTGTGAGTGCAGCCCGTAGACCGGCGTTGAATGGGAATGAGATGAATGCTGGGTGGAAATGAATTTCTAAAGGCCAGGGTGCTTCATCACAGGCCTCGCACTGGCCGTCCCACTCCTGCCTGAATAACACCAGAATTATCACTCAGAGGGAGGAGAGAGCGATGAATACCTCCAGCTACTACACCCTGGGGACTGTGGTCGCCCCCGCCCCTCCCTTTCTCTATCACCGCCACACACACACACATGAATGTACCGCCTGCTCACACAGGTAGAGACTGAGGGGGAGCACTAATGGTCTGCTCCATTAATCATACAATGATGAAGGCCATTTCCTTTATTTAATTGGCTGCCTGTATCTCTGTGTCTTTGTTGCATGCCATTTCAGACTCCCGCTTGAGCATGCTCCACTCTTTCAGCTAGCAGAGTGCAGTGTGAGGGTACAGCTGAGAGCTCTAGAGACACATCAAACAAGTGTCTTTTGTAAATGTGCAACATGTCATGAACTGGCTGAGCAGCATCGGGAAAATAAGCCTCAAACTTTACAATCAGGAACTTGATTTAGTAAACATTCATGAACAAAATGAGCAATGTTTTTCTGGATTGGTAAAGAAAAAAGAGCCATCCTAAAATGTTGAAAAGATAGAAGAACAAAACAGCTGAGAATATATGATCAGAGCACATCACACACATACTCCTAATTTTTTCTCTCCGTCGCCACCCTTACATTTTTCCTGAACTGATTGGTCTGATTTTGTCTTCATGTCCTCAGCTCTATACTTTGTTTTGGTAAACATCCATTTCATGTCTCCATCTGCTCAGCTGCTATTAGACTCTAAATATGCAAGTGTTATTAGGAACCGTGTCCCAGTAAATGCTGAGCTTAGTCCACGAATAGGCAGTAGAAAGGGTTAGTGAAGGGGAAAGACCCCACTTTGTTTGAACACCCACACTAACATAGACATAAAGGGAAATTGTGCCTGTTTCTTCAGGAGATATTTACAACTACTGCATTAATTTGCACTAAGCAGGTCTGTTATCCCTGTTAGTCCATTTAAATGTGTTACTGGTGTCATACTTAAAGAGATATTGAGAAGTGTAAGAGTATATTACACACTTGCAGGGGAAAACCTTTACAAAAATGAAGAATGGTGATGATATTGCCAAAGTGAGGTGTATATCAAGCATGAAAGCTGTGTTCATTCAACACAGAGCCTTATTTAGCGGTGTTTCTGTTTGAAAGTAACGCGCTGAAAATTCTCCAAATAAAGCGTGAATGCAGACCGATATCAGATTTTTTCGGTGGGAGTCCATTTATTTGTGTTTTTGGTCAAGTAAAATATGGCCCCGTCTGAGTGCAGAGGAAACCGGCAGAGGAGCAGGGAGGGGGTCTTTGGTGCATGGGCCCTGGGCTTCTGCTGCACAAAAACACTGCTGTAGGGGTAATTTGTGCCCTAAACCTTGTGATAGGACCCAACTTGTTCCATCCCAGAGTATCACTTTAAAATATGTAAATAGAATTTATGAACACCAACTCTGTGCCTTATAAGGCCTCTGTAGGAACTTGGCTAGAGGACCACAGCGCCACCGGCTTATTTAGAGTTACTTGGCAGAACAGAGTTGTCAGAAATGAAAAATAATATTCATAAGTATGTTTAAATTAGTGTGTTGCCTTAGTTTAAGATTGTTTTGTTTTTGTCAACCTTTTTTTACTTTATTTTTTTTTATATTTAGTGAGCTGCTGCCCTGGTCAGAAGATAAATAACAAAAGAGAGTGGCTGTTGTGCACAATGAAACTTGTGCAGTTTTTTTAAGGTAAAAACTTGACAAATGGAGAATCATGTTTATCATGTATCACAGGAGCTTTTTGTCCAAGAAGGCCACCATATTTTCTGGAATTCAATCAGTAGAGGATTAAATATTTCAGTCTTGAATCTGACCTCTGGAAATCCCTAAGTGTTCCTTTATGTGCACTTTCTACATTGAGTTCCATCAGAGACTAAGTTTGGAAATTGTGCTGGTTGAATAGTTCCTGTTCCTGGGCCTTAGGTGCCCTTTGAGCATCTTTTGGCTCATGTGTGTACAGTATGTTCAACAGATGGAAAAAGGCAGGCTCCCCCTTTAGAGATTAATAAAGTTTATGGAATGAAATCTGAAATTTGATGGTCTAATTCATCTTTGAAAGGTTGGCAAATACCGAGCGCACAAATTGTTTTGTGTTTGAATCTGCTCCCTGCAACTGTCAAGCAACATACTTATGGTAAATACCAACCACGAAAAACAACAGCATGACTCCTTAGACAGTCTCAGTGGATCTCACAGAAAGTTGTCTTTTTCATGTTGGTTTTTAAAACGTGCTCTCCCCTCTATCTTTTGTGTTGCCCCTAATTAGACAAGACAGCTCTCACATTTCAACAATAACAGAGGCAAAGTAAAGAATATGCAATCATGTTCTCCTCACAAAGCCTTTCCGATTCTAAAGACACTTTGTTAGAGCTTTACACAGGGTTGTCTATTTCCATAATGCACACAGGCTGCTCACAGTGTGCAGAGGAGAGCATGAGAGCCAGAATGCTGTAGTTGGCTTGTTTCACTCTTTGAAGGCTGAAGGAGGGCATGGCAATATTTACAGAGAGAGTGCCCCCCCTCGGTCCCACCCTGCTAGGCTGGCGTTTGAGCTTCACAGCCGGGGGATGTGTTTTTGCACCAGTACATCTCTTCCCCCTCCCCCCTCCCCTCTTTTCTGTGAGCCCTCTACGGACACGCTGCACAGGGACACCCACTTCCTCATTAAAAAACCAACAGCCATTAATGTTAGATGAGGGCAAGAGGAGCTGGAGGAGGGAGAGCGGGGGAGAAAGGAGGGAGGTGTTTTCCCCTTGATCGACTCCTAAGGATGCATGATGAATCCTTACAGACACACGGGCTGACGCGCTGAGAAAGGGGAGGAGAAGAGAGGCTGCAGACATTTTTTTTTCCCTTCCATAGACAGACTGACAGACAAGCAGTCATCATCCAGGTCTCATAAGATGGATGCAGTTTCACATGGGGACACAGAACAAGACAAATGTGAAGTGAATGACTGGCAAGACGCCCTGTTAATGAAAGATTTGTCCAAAGACATGTGTCTCCCCCCCACACACACACACAGAAATATGGAGGCGGCTTCTGGCCTCTATAGTTGGACTGTTAATACTCAATATTCCCCCGCTGTGAGGTCTTAAATCGGCAGGCTCCCTAGAGTGGAAAAAAGTGACAGGGAGAGGAGGGGTAGCAGCATCTGAGTCAGGGTCAGAGTGATAAGACATAGCTTAGGGCTTAAACATAAACAAACATGCATACACATACTCACACAAGCACGCACACACAAACACACGTGCCTCAAATAGACCACACATCTCTGTCTTGGCTTTACATTGCTTGGGTATAAAAAGTCCTGGGGGCTCATCTTCACGACAGACCCAGAGTCTGATGGTCAATTCCCCTTGGCCATCCACCAATCAGCTGAGACCCACTCGATTCCACGTATACCTTTTCCAATTGTAATAGACATTTCTGTCCAGAGAATCAATCCCATCAATTTTCTGATCGACCTCTGCAGCGCTGCTGGCAGAAACTTGAGCTCACAGCTTTAAATTTGAACACCAGGCTCGTTAGATATTTACATGCTAGGAGTTCATGTTTGTCACGGAGCATTTTCTTTGCTGTGGACATGCAGAGGAAAGCCAATGTGCACTCCATGTGTGTGGGAGGAAATTGGGGTCATTGTTATTTCACTGTTTTTCACACAGAACCTTCAGGAAGAAGCAGAGATTACAGCCTAAAGCAACCACAACGTGGGTGGATGTTTTGGAGGGTGTGCTTACAGTTGCATTGTATTCATGTGTGTGTCTGCTGCACATGTGCAAGTGCAAGCTCTCGTCTTTTCTTTCCACATATTCATCCAGTATCACTGGGGTTGCAGGGAGAGTTGAGATGAGGAAGAGGAGGAGGAGGAGGGGGCCTGTGGTTGCAGAGTTGTAGCCCTATAGCGGTGGCTGGTCTTCGGGGAGCTTGATGTGTGTGTGTGCGTGTGTGTCTGCAGGCCGTGTCTGTGTGCGTGGAGCTGCGGGAGACAGAGATGGAGAGAGCGCGGGCAACCAGAGTTTGCTGGCTGGGTAATGAATTTACTCCTGCGGCACTCTTTAAAGCATAATTACACTCATCAAAGCCACGAAGGCCTGTCTCGCCCACTGACTCCTAGCTAAAACAAAGACAGAGCAGAAACACTGCGCTGTATGTCTCTTTCCATATTACCACGCCACAGCTACCGCTACAAACTACAAAATCATATTTATATCCTTTGTGTCTGCAGCCAGTTCCCAAGTTGTAAATCAGGTTTTTATGTAGAAATAACTGACCCGAACACTTTGTGGCTGAAGGAATAAATACTCTACAGTGCAACAGTCTTTGCATCCTTTGAGACTTTCTAACCTAAATTCTTCACCAAGCAGCACACTGTAGCTTTTTAGAGGATTCCCTGTTCCCAAGTCTCTCTTTGATTTCTTTACAAATTCAACCCCACGTTCTTCTTCTGATCACTGTCATCCCCCTTCACCTCCAATTTTTGAGTGAAAAGGTCAAGGTTGTGTGTCCAGGCACACTTTGGTTGTGTGTGGTTAGCATACAGAGTGAATCCCAGCTGCACCTGTTCAAGGGGGGGGGGGGGGGGGGGTGTAACATACCACCACCCTTCTCTAAGACCGGGATACAGAGGATCAGACACTGCTGGGGCAAAATTAAGTTGCATAGACACAAACAAAAACACACATGCCAACACATTCATGAATGGATGTGGAGTCTTACTTCCATCTTCCTCGCTGCAAAGATGTGATGAGATTCCAGGGTTTCCTTCAGCATGATACCCATGATACCTGGAAATTATGTCTTTGCTGTCCAATAAAAAAACGTGTGTCTCAAGTTATAACCTGCATCCACAGTCTCCACAGTGGGACCTGGATGACCAATGGAATGACTAGGGGTGCAATGATCGCAATTTTCTGGCCAATCACCAGTCTTTAAAAAGCCTGACCTGCCGATGCCAGTTTGGGCTGATACCGATTTTTATTTTTCATTTTTCACAACTGACAGCATAAACCTTAAATGTTCCAATCTTATTTTATTGAAAGTCTTTGTACAGTCTGCTATCAAGCGTTTTCCCATGCAATGGGACAAACCAGGAGACTTAAGGTTTGTGATAACTATCACTCCTGTGCATTATTAAAACACCTGCTTACAATTATACACATAAGCCTACCTGAAAAAAACTAAATGGTTCACTAATGCCTTCTTTGAACATGCATTTTTTTTTAATGGACAGTGACAATATTTGCCATTGTGTCTGTTTAAAGGCTCCGAGATAAGGATGAGTACTGAATTAGATACTTTTGTAGGTACTGACTGAATACTGTCTGTGGTACCGATTCATATAAAATCAAAATGTACCATGTTTAGGTACCAAAATACATCCTTGTGACTGAGAGAGTGGGAGAGTAGGCGATTTTCCATGCTGGACATGAACACAGCATTGCAAGTTTGTGTATTGATGAATAATATGTTGAATTGAAAACACTTTGAGAATTTATTATTGAACAAATTAATATATATTTCTATAGAAACGCACACAAAAGTACTGAAAATTGGTACTGTTGAGTACAGGTAACAATTGCCAGGTACAAGGCATTGGTACCGTATTGTCTAAAATGTGAAAGGTACCCATCACTTTTCTGAGAGGCTATTCATTTGGCACTGATTGCGGTGACTTTGGCCAGAAATAGTAGCTATTTTCCAGGTTAAAAACTTGATTTCCCATGATCATTACCACCCATTTTTGTAAGGACCTGACGCTTGCAAAGGTGTGCATTTGTTGTGGAAGCAAATTAATAGAGATGTGGACCTTGATGCAGCTTTTGCAAAATTAAACCTTCTCATCTAGCTGAAAATCATGTGCAACTAGTTGCTGCCAATTCTTCACAATCGTAGTTTTGGATCATTGAGAAGCTCTACAGCTTTGCCTGCACATGGATCATCTTTTGTAATAGTATGATGAATAAGAGATTTTAAATAGCTAGTTTAACTATTTGGGCACTTTTATCAAACATGCTGATGATGAAAGCTGTCACAAGATCAGACACATTTTTCATCTTGTTATACTTTCCTCGAAGTGTAACTGTACAGCATTAAAAGAGGCTTCCGTTGGTGTCATTGACAAACCCATTAACAACCTATCACGATAATGACTACCAGCACCCCTACACATCAGCCCACAAGAATTTGCCAGGGGACAGATGTGGCTGACACATGTGGGGGAACTGCTATTACGCTCCTTCAGATAAGTGTGTCTCAGAAGTCACACTTGTGTAAAACATGGAGCAGAAACAACCGTGGCTTTGATCCGGGGAATCACTTTGGGTGCGTTTGAGTCATGATCTGAAACGTGATGATTCCACATCACAAATATCTGACACGTGTGACCTATTAACCACTTTTCCATGAGCTTGAGTGATGGGTTGTTACTTGAGGAGTCACTGCAAAGGACGCATTACAATACACAAATATAACAAAATACTACTATGGGAGAGGGAGGTACATTTATCCTGTGTGTTTTGTTTGTGTGTGTCTGTGTATAGGGTTTTGTCTAATTAGCAGCTGTCTTGCCCGGTGAGGTGATTTACACATCAGTTTTCTCCGCTGGGTTTTTCAGTAAATTTGAGATAAGCTTCCTCTCTTTCCTGCCCTTAATCTTCCGTCTAACTCAACATAATAAACAGTTTCACTGTTTTGTTTTTCTCTGCGAGGCCTTTGTGTCTCCTGAGGATTTATCATCTGCCTACAGTATTTTAGGAGTCTTAATCTCCTACCATTTGATTAGCAGCAGCTAATTAAACAGAGGCGATGCCAAGCAGGTGACGGAGGGATGGAACAGTGGGGTTGAATCAGTCCCTGTCCGTACGCCAGGGCTCCTCTCTTGTCCCCTGTGCCCTACTTACCACAGTCTGCACAAATAGCATGCTTTCTTTGTGTACTGTAACCGTGCTCATATGAATTTAAGTTTGTACAGTTGAGTTCAAATCTGTCTACTGAGCCAAGTTGTTTTTCTTCTTGGTTAAATAGACCCATTTTTTTTTTTTTTTTTGCTTCGCCCTCGCTACAAGACTGCCGGAGGCCAGTGAAAGGGAGGAGGGCTGGCTTTCAAGGCTCTGTGGTTGGGAATAGGAACTGCTGACATCAGCATCCAAAAGGCATATTAGGGAGAAGGGAAAGATCAGAGTGAAAAAAATGCTTATAGATTTATTTCTCCGAAAACTTAAATTGGCTGCAGGTTTTTTCTCCACATTTTCTTCAGAAAGTTGCACTTTGACATCCTTTTACAAATGTTTGGACATGAACTCCCTTGTTGCGACACCTCGCCACCCACTTGGTCGCCTAAGCAGGGGAGCGAAATGATGATGGGACACAGATACGCAGCGGACAATGATAAATGTCACACATGACAATGAGTTTGTCAGAGCCGAGAGATAGCCTTTTCCCTCGGTCCCTCCGCAGAGATGCTCTCTTCACAGGTCTCAATCCCTTGTCAAGTGGTTGAACCTGCACATCCATATGCATGCTGCTGCACATGAAACAGCATGCATCTGCTTGTCGTGCGCTGCGGCTGCCCTCGCAGACAGGCAGACAGGATGTCCTTAGCCCCAAGGCCGGGAGACAACACAGGATCTGCTGACCGGGAGAAACAGGCCACCAAGATCCTCGGGGCAGACTGATGCACTGCTTTGGCTGTGGGTGAACTTCTGTATCTAGTTGGCAAAGTAGACTCTGTCAGCACATCAGCAGAGTGATATTCAAACTGACTTTCTTTGGCTATTCACCAACTTACTCTCTTATGGGAACGTACGTTAATGGAGGAGGTCGGAACTGTGGTAATTATTAAGGTGAGTGAGCTGAAAGGCTACCAACATTCGTCCTGATTATTTATTCTTTGAGAAACCACAGAGTGTATCATTGGTGTGTAATTACAGTTGCTCAAAGAGATAATTCACAAACAGAGTGGAGATACCAAGCTGTACCTGCTTATTTAAACATTTATTGGGGTTAAGTGTGAGCAAGAAGCTTTGCAACGAAACAGTCTCCTTTTGTTTCATTTTTAATTAAACTCAAAACTCGATGGCTTTTCTTTGTTCTTGCAGTTGCACAGTTTCTACGAAAATCCCTCAGTAACAGCTATTTAACCTCGGCATTGTTGCAACCAAACATCATTCACAGCTCTGACAGGTTCCTGATCATCATGGGCTGAAAAGGAAAATCTGTTTCACTTGTTTTATCTTGAAAAGGTTGATTTATACTCAGCTGGTATAATCTATGGTATATCCTCAAGATTTTTTAATACATTCTTCTTTAAATTACATTTCTCTGTGGCCCTTTTATACAGCCATTCAGCGATAATAAAACACAGTATCTCAAAAATGAAGTGCCACCAGCAACACTTAATTAATCTTAATTGCCTTGAAACAAGCCAGCCTGCAGAATCACCTCGTTTTTCTAAACGACTCTTCCCTCAACAATATTGCATACAACCATTTTTCGCCCTGTCTTCCCTGGTGTGATGAAATGTGCTTTTCCTTGCTATCTATTCCTTATCCACTCTGTTCCGCCACACACTCTTCTCTCCGGCTGAGGAAAAGCGTTCGGATGCTGCCAGAGCAGACCCGTCATCTGCTGGCAGTCTATTTGCTGTTGTTGGTGGGGGATGAGTAATGGCGGCACCACTGTCCTTATCACCAGTCCACACACCTGCACTCCTCCCTGCACCACACACTTAATTGCCCCCCCTGCACCCCCACCCCTGCTTTGGGCCCTGATATCTGCTTATGCCTCACATTCCTGGATGGAGGCCTTATGTCCATTAGTGCCATGGCTGCGTGGGATTTATAGCGTTGTGATGGAAGCTAGGAATAAAATTCTTCAGTTTGGTTGTGCAGGGGATGCTGTCGTCTTGGTTAAGGGATGCGGAAGGTCTTGTTTTTCAAGAACAGGAAGAGGTCAGAGTTGTTCTCTTTTGCAGTGCTGAGGAAAAGGAGTGCTGACATTTGCTTATGATTTTCAGGACTGACAAGCGCTCAGGGTCAAAGCTGGCATACCACCAAGGAGTCTGGGAGAACATGGGACAAACAAAACAGAGAAGAATTGATGTGATGTCCACACAGAGCCTTACAGTCTGTCCCAGAGTGAGGGTCACATCAAGAAAGATGCAAATAGAGTAATGGGCCCTCATGCATGAGCCATAAGGATAAATGAGAGGTTGCTCTGTCAGACGTATGTTTCTCCCTTTCATTCAGGATTTCATGTTTTATATTTGACTGCAGCCAAGGGGACTCCAGTTAGTTTTGATAGAGTGGCTCCCAGTTTGCAAATTCAACACCAGATTTCTTGTTGTTCTCTCTCCTAACAAAGAAGTTGACATCAGATATTCTGTTTCTGCTCCTGTGTGAAAGGAAACAACCAAGAAGCCAGAGCCTCATGGAGGCTTTTGTTAAGATCGCCTCTTTTTTTCGACGGCAACATTACTTTGGCTTGTCTAAATGTAATTGGAGAACCATTTGAAGTCCTGAAGATGCAGGTGCAGGACCACTCCATCCTTGACAGGCCTGTAATAGCCCTGTCTCTCAGTCACCAGGAGACCAGAAGACTAGGGCCAATCCATCCTCAAGGCTTTGAGGAAGAAGCCTCTGAGGAGACCACGATAGTACCTGAAGAGATATTGTTCATGGGTATTGTCTGTCTTTGTGAGAATGGAAAGCCGAGGAGAATGTCATTGTTTGGATTGGATTTGTGCTTTCTAAATTATGTGCTTGAATTAATAAATCCTCTTTAAAATACTCTTCTCATTTTGAATTCACACTGAGGAGAATTTGATATAATTGTTCTTTTTGGTTCTGCTTTTTTCTGTCCTCAAATGGTTGTTACACAAAGCAGGTGGAGCGGGAGCCTGAGACATGCAAAGCATTCCTGCATGTGAGATTGATTGCCGATAGTTTATTCATGCAAGCTGCATTCTCAAATAGAAGCAGCAGCAGCACCGTCTCCAGCTCTGGCCTTTAAAAAGCAGCAGCAACAGCTCTAGTACTCATTTAAGAGTATCCATCCTGTTCAGGGCAAATGCCCCAGAGAGCACCCCCCATTAGGGCTCCAGCTGGAGACAGTAGCAAGCACAGTTGCACTCTCGTCCGGCCACCAGCCTCCCAGGTCAGGAGGGTGCTAAGAGGCTCCGATTGGCAACCCAGCCATCCCCCGTGATAAATATCCAGGAGCTCAGCGGATGACACCAAATTTTTCATCATTAATCCGGCCCATTATGAGGCTGTTTCCCCGCATTGATCCCCCAGTCCAGCCCAGCTGACGCAGCCCCTCAAGGGTGGATGTGGTTAGGGAGGGGTCACTGGGGGAACTGGGACATAGCCAGGCTGCCCAGTCAAGTGCAGGGTGGGAACGCTTGGAGGAACACAGATGTGAGTTGCATACTGATCACCTTTTACTGTACTTAAATTGTACACACACGTAAGCACACATGATGTTGTGTTGGTTGAAACTGGATTCTGCAAGAGACAGGATGTGGAGAATCAGGGCCAGATGTCCAGGTGTTGTTTGATAGTAAAGCTTTAATTCTGTTCACGTGGGCTGCAGTGAGACACTCACTCTCTATTACAAATTTTACACAAACTGTACATGCACACACCAGAGAGCTCAGGAGGGCAGATGCACGGCTATTGTCTTAATTTCATTGCCCACTTTCCCCCCCATTTGCTCCTCTCTACCCCTCCTGGCTGGCTCCAATCGAGATTGGCCTGCTGTTGCGCACTCTCACTCCTCCAGAAAATGAGATGAACAGAATGCGTTATATCCCACTGGGGAGCAACGTAAAGGGGCGAGATTTACCTTCTTTTTACAAATGATATCAAATCAGGGAAAGGAAAGTCTGTCAGCTGTGAAATTACCGATCATCCGGGTCTTTCTTGTTTCTGCTCACCGAGAGAGGAGCCATGGAGACTATTAGGGAGGAGCAACAGAGGAGAAAAGGATCGGATGGTACTTGGCTCAGCATGTGTTCCTTGTCTCCCATTTTCCCCTTCACTGTCGTCGGTTGTTGAGGACCATCTTTCCAAGACTGATTGTGCGTTCTTTTGATTAAGGCAGGAAGAGAGATTACCCAAGGCCTCATGGAGGCAGGGAGCAAAGGGGATTCTTCGCATTGCCATAGAATATAAAAAGAAAAGCAATTTGATTTTTTTACCTTTTTCTTTCCCCTTACACATGCAGACATGAGCTTAAATATAGAGCTGTTATAGGTGTCACCATATCAGCCATAGAGCCCTCTCCTCTTGGTGTTGTGACAGCCAGCTATAGGTCAGAGAGGTGTGGCGGTGGCGGTGGTTACGTCCAGGAGGAGGGAGGGGGTCAGATGGACGAGGTAATTACTCGGATCAGCAGGCATGAAGGTGGGGCCATGGACCGCTGTCATCACCAGGCTAACAGCTGGAGGCTGAAGTCCCTTCAACAGCTGGGTGATTACACTTTCTCTCACACACACACACACGGGCACCGCCTGATATGGTATTATCCTCACCTGTACTGAAAAGACACAAGTGGCCTGTGCTGTGATAATCAATAGCACAGCTAGCCCACTACTTTCCTCTTTCTTTGCATCCCTGTGTATTCCAGGAACCAAATAGTGAGCGTTCAAACCCCTCCCTGTCACACTGTTCATACAGTCATTAAGGTTGTATGAGGATGTGACCTCCTCCATCGCTTCCCGTCTTCCTGCGTGTTCTTCTTTCTCATCTGTTGACATCCCGTCTTGCTCCTTTATCCTCCCACATGAGGAGAATAGAGACATTAATGGCACTGGCAGTCCTACTGTGTGAGTTATTACTCTGCTCTTTCCCTAATGGAGAAAAATTTAATTATCAGCTAATTTGCTGTGTTGTCTCTGGTGACATGAAGTTCCCCATAGTGTCGGCTCCCATTAAATGCTTTACTTTGACTCCTTTATCCAGACACAGAGAGTAAAGTACCCAGGTAGGCAGGGAACAGTTTCTCGCCTTTTATGGCACATATGGCACACAACACAACATATGTTTGTATATGACCAACTTTGTGTTGTTGTGCATTTTGATATCAGCCTGAACTTCGCAACATATGCAGATCTCATGCCAGGATACATGCAATTAAATGATGGAAGCGCGTTCTGGTAATCATTTTTTTTCTTATTTGCTCCTGCCAAGTGTATAACACGCTTTACCGTTTTCCTATTTCCATCTCACAGTAAATTGGTTTGACTTCATGATCACAGACACAAGATAAAGGAGGAACATCTTTAAAGCTGCAAAATACATAATTCCCTCCCTTCTATGCCTTCAATACACCACCAACGCCGCATTACACCTTCACATATTCGCTTTCCACTAAGTGTGTTCCTCGTTTATCCGTCTGTCTCCTTCTAAAACCACTGGGTATAATAATAGTCAGCAGTGGAGCCGTCTTCCTTCCTCATATAATGTGGATGTCATCCAGTGGGACCATTAAAACAATGTGTTATGATTGGGCGTCTTGAGCAGTGAAAAGGATTGATTTCCATTTACCCCCCATTAAATCCTTAGACATCTGGCATGCCTTTGCCAGCTACGATTCCAACTCCGCCTTTTTGTTATCTGCTGAAATATTCAGGAGTACCTCATGCTTCTCTCTAACTACCCCCCTGTCAAAATACACTTTATCTAATTTATTTATTTATTTAGGTTTAGGGTGTGCGTACACTCTGCTCTCTTTCTTAATAATCTTTTGGCAGTGAAGTCAAACCCTGGCGTTATTATGCAGGAGACTTCACGACTCTTTTACCCTTTCCCTAAATGCGTGCATGTGGTGTCTGTGGATTAGGAAGCCTGTGTGCATGTGTGATATGTGTGTGAGTGTGTGCACATGCTGCAGTGAGCCTCTGTGGATGCTGATGTTGTGCTGTTGTATGTTAGACCTGCAGGCCAAGCGTAAAGACGGAGGGGGCACATGAAAAATACATGATAATCATCCCGCCACAGTGCACACAAAAGCCTAATTGGAAAGAGGGCCCCCTCCTTATTTGTGTTCAGAGAGGCTCCGACAGAAGTGGCAGAGTCGGTTCATTAGGCCTTTGTTTTATCTCTACTCTAAGATGCTTGACTTGGCTTTTGTTTTTCTTACATAGCCAGAAAAAATAGTCTGCATTCAACACAACAGAGCTGCAGGGGAGTAATAGTTGTGTTTATTTAGGCTGATTATTTTCTAAATCTTTAATTCATCATGCATTTTTCATGCTTTTGACTTCTTCCTCATCTTTTTAATTTTCTCTTTACAAATATAATCCACCACCAAACTAATAACATTGCTCTAGTTTTGCCATCTTCAATCTGAATATGCCTCCTCCTGTTACTGCATCCGGCCTGAGGCTCTGTCAAAAGGGGTGTAAATATGTGGGTCAGGAGTGAGAAGTGTTTGGCCACCCCCCTTCCCTGCTCCCTCAGCCATTAGAAACAAACACAGCACAGCTGCCTGCCCATGCATACCTCGCCTGCAACACAATATCTTATCAGCTGAGAATCCACACTGGTCGAATCAATTAGAGCCTGTGAATATCCAGCGATCTGCAGCAGTGTGAAAGCATCAACAACCCCCCAGCTCCTCCTGAGAACAGCCAAATTAATAACTCTAAGTGGATAATGCCCTTGCTCCTATCAACATCAAAATTGAATTCTTGCAAACAGCTGAAATATAGCCGGGGTGTGTGCACTGTGGTAGTCAGCATTACAGGCTTTCGCTTTGATCGCTGGGTGTCCTACGGTCCTGCTCGGCACATTGAAATTCAAAATGCAAATTCATAACAGTATTTAATTGGCAGGGGGTGTTTAATATAAAAGTCTTCCTGAAGCCATTTCTTTCCAGACTCTGTGCTCAGCGTTGATTCTCCGCTGAGTGGCTCTGTTGAACAAAGAGACCATGAGTGAGGATCTGCGGTACGTGGAAAAGAATCATGTCGAGCAGGAACAGAAGCCAGGTCTGCTGGTTTTCTCTGAACCTGGGGACTCTCTGAGCGAGGAGTGGGACCAGCAGTGCCTCTGAAACAAGTGGAAGGGGCAGAGGAGGTGCTTTTACATAATACATGGTAACATGAGAGGCATCAGAGCCCTCCTTACCATTTTTTTGAACACCCACTGACTGTTGATCTCATTGTTAGCTCTCATTTGTGCAGTTTTAACTGCTGTGGGTCAACTATAGTGCCAGGAGCACCCTAACACTTACTCCAAGAGTCCTTCTGTTGGCACCACTTAGACTGCTCCCATTCTCATGGGCCGTGATGGCAAGATTAGGGAGGATGTATTTAAACAGTCAGGACAAAGCCTGTAACGCTAACCGTATTTGAAGCAGCACCACACTAGCTTTGGATTGTTTTTCCCTGGAGTTTGTTAAAGTTAATCTGCCTCTGATTAGCTCTTTTAATAAGATAAAGTGTCTCCTCTCTGGAGTGGTTTCTCCCTCCCTGGGAACAGGCTTCTGTGTGTTTTCACACTTTCCAAGGACTTCATTTCTTTCTTTCACGCTTTATCACAAATACAACACAACAATGGCCATGATTCACACACTAACATCTTCTTGACCCTGTTCTCACCATTTTACTCAACAAATTTTTGTTTTCTCAAGGTCACAGCCTGCCTGATTATTTTCCCCAGCTATGTTTTCTCCTCTACTTTCCCGCTGTCATGTCCCTGTTGTCCTTCTTCATTCACTTCATCATTCAACTCCCCTCCATCACAAGTGGATAGTCAGTCCAAGTAGTTCTTGTCTTTGTGCGTCTGTAGTAAGTCCTCCACAATGACCCTTGAAACCACCAAGAGAAAGAAAAGGATTGGATGTTGGGCTGTATGATGCTGGAGGATGGGTTGCAATGCCACTGCTGTGTGCCTTCCGATGTCAAGGAGAAGTAGCGGCGAATCAGACACAGATTGGTAAAGATGAATGAGTGGAGGATGAGAGTCTTCTGTTTGGATTTGAGAAAACATGATTTGAGCCAACTGAAGCAACATAATACTCTTTCAAATGTGGGTAACAGTTCTAAATTTTATTAGTTTAAACCATCTCTGGAAATAACAATAAGGTAGACATTAGGCCTGTCACGATAACAAATTTTGCTAGACGATAATTTTCCAAAATATTATTGCTGATAAACGGTATTATTGTCAATATTATTTTGTTTTTGTTTTTTTCACTTTTTTATTGAAGTAATTATGATAAATGGGATAATAAAGTAAGTACACCATATCAAAAGCAAGAAACTTTGATATCTTAAAAGTATTTAACGGTAATTAAAAGGTCAGGATCTTTTAAATAAAATTAATTAAACAAAAAATATAATAAATTTCACAAACAAGAAATAGAAAAAAATACTGTCTGTCTAACATTTTTAACATTTCTGGTTTTCAACCGTATTGAAGGGCTGCATTTCTTTGGCACTGTAGCTGTCTTTGAGCGCCCACTATTTGGCGCTTTTATTTCTATTTACTTTGCAGACCAAAAGCCTCAGTAAGAGCGGATTGTCAAAGAACAAGGCTCCCTCTTCTTCTTCATCGCCACTATTTTCAAACAAATGCGACATATCAGCTCGTTGGTGTTCATGAGCTCTCTCCGTGTGTACGCGTGAGCAGCCCATTGCAAAAGATGCCAAAGATCGCATTTTTGACAGATGCTCACTCCGCTATTAATCCGCTAAATCCGCTATAAAACCTATGCACCCTGAAGATAGACGTAGTGAGCCATCTTCTCATTCAGCCTCTTTGGTCGAAAGAGAGGAGGAAAACAAACATGCATGCTCGTGTCAGTTTATCGAGGCGGGCAAACTTACCGAGGACATTTTTATTTAGCGTTCGGTGAATTGATTTATTGATTATCGTGACAGGCCTAGCAGACATTACATATTTTGTTGTAGAAAGAGACCAATCACAGATATTTTCCTGCACTTTTAATGTTTTAATCTTGAAAATAGTTTGACTAGCTGAACTGATGTCCTTGGTAACAAATTCAGCAGTGTTTCAAAGTGGTCAATGAGGCGAACAAAGGGTTAAGAAAGCTGCCGTCCATCTTCTCTTTTGTCCTCCTCTCACAGCAAAGGAACTTGAAGTTATTGGGGTTCAGAGTGATCTGATGGAAAAAGGGGGGATGGGGTCAGGTAATCCACTGGCCTGCCTGCAAACACTCTTTCATGCTAGGCTGCCTTTCAATAAATAAGAAATGTTGTCTCCCTCACCAATATAATATTAACCTGATCTCCCCTGTGGAGAGGATGGGGGGCAGCCCTTCTGGGTTTGGGGCAGTAGAAAGGCCTCCAGGCCACAGTGCTAATGGATACACACGTTCACAGTGTTTGAGGATTAGACACAAGCCCATCTAGGGGGAATAAAGCGCTGGAAAGTAGAAGGGGGAGGGCGGGATGGAGAGTGAAGGCATCTCATTTTTACTCATTTCAACATCCAGTCACTGTCACATCCTCACCTCACAGTCAGGGAGCTCACAGCACATAATCAGGAAGAATAAGATGAGTGGAGGAGTAAAAACTCACACACAACAGGTCTGATCAGAATGACATGTGTATGTGTTGAATCTTCACAGAGACACACAGCGAGCTGAATCCAAGCCCGGCGTGAAGGGGTGTCTGAGCCGTCTGCAGCGCCAGCTTCATGCTGTGTTTACCTTTCAATCGCTCCCACTTTTCCTCCTCCGAAATTCACTTTTCTCTGAGAGACAATCTATTGGTCACAGTCTGGGAGTAAAGCAGCATGGCTGAAGCTGTGGAGGATGAGCTCCATCCCAGGCAGGTCCTGCTGGACACACCCTACTTCACAGTCTGAGCCAAATACTGACACTCTCCTTCAGCTGATGCGGATCATTTTGAGAATCATAGGAGATTACATATCACGCTGGAGACACAAAGAATGATTACCAATCGTGGCGTGAGAATGGCCTCACTCTGGAAATGAGCGCGAGGGTGACAGAGAATATTTCATCTCTTTATCTTGAGCTTCCATTAATGCAAGTTTAATGGAAAGAATGCAGAGAGAGGAATGTTAATTATCCACATTCATTTTTTACATTGAATAGAAGCTGAGGATGGTTTTACCGGAACAAAGATGATTCAGGCTTCTTGTTCTTATAACCTTGCTGTGCACTCTGTCTTCTTGCTTGTTATTGTCATCCACAATTGGCTGCACAAAAGGATCCACATCTAAGCTTTATTTTCAGTGCAGATCCCACTTATAGATACCCTTTTTATGCCTGTAGTTAATCAATATTCATGTAGACTATTGATTGATCTCCTTTCTGAGCAAAGAGAGTTCAGAATCTTCGCCATGTATCTTTTATTTATATCCGTACTGGGTTGTGATGTAAAGGAAAGCGTCTGAAAGGTTGAGTCCTGGGCTGTGGAGGAATGCAGATGTGGGGGTGAATGCAGAGTGGATGCGCCATTGTTCAGTGTGTGGAACTCGTCTATAATTTACAGGGTCTCCACCCCTCTCCGTCACTAATGGATGGGGGTGTCTGCTCAGAGACTGAGCGGGGTGTCGAGATAGGCTGGAGGATTGCCTCTTGAAGACCCCCCTCTGCCACCGTGGCAGATAAAGAAAGCCCTCTTCAATTTAGTGCGCTTCTAGTCCACGCCACGGGTTACCGAAGATACTGTGGCAAATCTTGAATACAGCGCTCAGGTTTGGAGGTGGGACATATCTCATGAGGGGAGATATTCAGGAGAGCGGGGGAGTGGTGTACAAAGATCATTACCATCCCCTATAGCTCCAGGGCTCGTCGTGCTGAAGGCAGACACATTGAAAGGGCTAATGGGAGCCAGGGTGATGCTGTGTGGAGTAATTTAGTGCAGGAGGCGTGGTGGTTTGAGAGAAAATCTAGAGGGAGAAGGAGCTCTTAATCCTCATAATCAAAAAAAGAGTGATACCATTTCACCTTTGTGTTGGGGGAGCACCTTCGATACGTTGAGGACAGGTGCTCAGCTGAGAGACAGATGGGGGGTCACTGCCGCCCTGAGGCTAGACTGAAATGACTGTATGCCGAAAGATGCCGATCCTTCTCTGGTGTCAGCTCCAAAGAGAACAGCCTTTGTTGTTGGCCTGTTTGGGGCCTTGACACCAGATGTGAGTGTCGGCCACAGGATGAAGAACAGCTGCTTTGGGGTTGGAACGGTACTGCCTGAGTATAAATACTCTGCATGTTTGCTTGTGAAGTGGCAGAGGAAATGGTATGCACTAGTTGGTATGGTTGTTTAGAGCTCGGGTTGAGTTCGGTTTGTCAGGGATGATGCATCTTGTCCAAAGCAGCCACCCGAAACGATACACTCCTGCTGACTGACATCCACTTTACCTTTTTTTATTATTCATTTATTTGCTCTGCTCTCAGACGGACTATAGCCTCAGTCTTCACTTATTTATACAGGGAGAGACAGAGACGTTTGGCTCCTCCTGGCACAGGAAGGATCAAGAAACAGGGGTTCCATCCACATAGCTTTAGGCAGAGCCGTGTGATGAGAGCCTGATGAAATCATTGTTTGAATCTGAAGGACACAGAGGAAGCTGTCTGAAACAGTTAGAGTCAATTTAATTTGAGCTTTGGGATCAAAGGCAGGCCTCTGGGCTGCTCAGTATTTTTAGTGCTGCCTTTAAAGCCATCAGTCATTTTCAATCCTGATTAACTTATGGAAATCACAAGCTATTTTTGAGGTGTTAATTCTCATTAGATTACCGGTGGGTTGACGATGACTGATGAATAAGCACGGTGATGTTGACTGAAATTCGATTTGATTCGCCATTGATTTTCTTAATAAACACTCTATGCCTGGATTTTTAATTTAGCTTTATGACGAAGCAGACTTCACATATCGAAGGTCTGTCTGGTTTTATGTTCAGTTTTCCTGCTGCTGGCATTTTAAGAGTGTCTCAGTAATTGCACTTTCATCATTGCATACTCATTCATTGGAAAAGCTTTTTCATTTTGTACATAATGCTTTAGGTATTGTATGCAGTGCTTTCAGGAGGTTAGATATTATGTCTGACCTATTAAGAGGTGGCCCAAGGATAGACCGCTCCAGCCTCGGACAAAGCAGCTGATAGAATCTACCCCTCCTTTGAGAAAGCGTCGTCAAATGTGTACATGAACCCGCGAGGCACAGAAGTGTATTAGTATTTATAGGAGCAAGAGAGTGAACACACCCCAGTGCTGCAGGATTAGCTCATGTGGCCTGGTGGGCGACCTGCTGTTTTTCTGCATCATTTCCAAGCCGGGTGTTTTCAGAGGAAGATTAGGACAAGGCAAGATTGTTGAGTAATTGGTTGAGAGAGGCCACTGCTCCCTATGATCCCATCACACTCTTCACACCTCAGTGGGACTCCCCCGAGACCAGAGGAGTCAGAGCTGTACATGTTTCTGTGTATGTGTTGAAGTGACAGGATCGAGATAAAGGTGCCTCAGAAGCTTCGCCCATATGCAGATGATGTGAGCTTTTCCACATCCAAAATTTGGGCTTGTTGTATTATTTTACTGGTCAAAAGAGCATAAACTGGATCTGTGTCTGTGATGTTTCTGTGCTCAAATGGAAGCTGTCAGTGCTGGAAGTCTGTTGACCTGTGTGTCCGTCCTGGGGTTCACGCCTGGATATGCAATCTTTCCTCAGCTTGCCCCCGTTGGCTTCTTTTTTCCTTTCCCCCCTTTTGATCTCAGACGGATAAATTCTGCCTCGCTGCCTCTCCGTCAGAGGGAAAAAACCCAATGGTGGGTTAGGCAAGGTCGTGTGGAGAGAGGGACACGGAGAGGATAAGAGTCTGGGAGGAAACCAAAGCATCATAGTCAATTTCACCTGTTGTTTTAACACATTGCATCACCCACTGTACTGTAGTTTCTTCACAGACCGGGCTGTTGACGTTGATTTGGCATGTTTGGGCCATCCTGTGCTTTAAATCCAAACAGAGCAGACCCCTTTCAACAAAAGTGCACTCCTTTCAAAACACACTCACAATTTCAAACGATTTAATGTTACGACTTTCTTTAAAACCATTGAGCAAGCCTAAATTCCCGCTAAGACGAGCGGATCACAGAGATTAGTGGAGATAATACTAGCAACAAGCTAAGGCAATATGCTCCCTGATACCATCTACTTCAGCTGCCTTATCTGGACTTTTCCCTCTTTACCTGCCAGCCAGCGCTGCCTGTCCCTGTGTATATTTGCTTAGTGGTTAAAAAGACACTGAGGCCACTGTCATGTTATCATCTAGCTGGGCGTTTTATTTATTTACCCCTCCATCCTTTCAGATTCTGCTCATGTCTTTGCTCTGCCCCTCCGACTCTGTTCCCTTTGAAGTAGGTCATTTTATAGACAGAGAGAGGTCATCTCCTCTGAGTCCACTGAGCATGCCCCCCACCCCCCACTCTGTATCTTTATATCTATCTATGAGTTGAGCTCAGTGTGGGTAAAAAAGGAGGAGACAGACTGGAAATATTATTGGATAGCAATGCTAATATGCAGATAATGCTGTTAGCGCTGCAGTAGCACCAGTGGTGAATGAGTGGCTGTCAAGGCTCCTCCACTCTGACAGGCCTGTCGACAGACTCTGTCCACAAGTGTGTGCGTGAATGTGCAAATGTGTGTGTGTGTGTTTTGAAAAGAGGGGGGTTGTGCAGCTCTGCTTTGTCGCTCTCTCAGCGCCTGGTCTTAGAGATCGGACACAAGGCCACATGCCTGCAATTAGCAGCATACATAAGGCATTTTCATCCACTGGCTGCACACACACATGCATGCATGCATTGTTCCAGGCATGCAGACTATTTGTGTGGACACATGTTGTGGTGCAAATTCTCTTTACTCATACACAAACAGGGAGTCTGGAGGAGATTTCTGCAGCCTTACAGAGTCTGTGCAGTCAGTGCCTCTATTTTCCTTTTTAAGTGTCTTAGATTAGTGGTAATTTATTCCAAACAACCCTCATCCAAGATGTTGTTCTCGTTGCTTTCTTCTGAAGTCCTTTGTTCCAACAAGTATGCAGGTCAAGTGCTGAAGAAGTGGTTAGAAAAACAGTAGCAGACAGTGACGCCCCTCTTTGTCTGCTGTTTATGATAGTGCTCTGTGTGCTACAGGCAGACCCAGTAAGTTTAAGGTGGAAAGTCAAAGGTTTGACCCAACCACCAACATCTCCCCCTCCTTCATCCTTGGCTGACATCCCTCTGAGGACCTGTACCCCCAGCAGCGATGGTCAATAAACCCCTGCCTGATCCAGCACTTCAAAAACAAGCGGCCCCAGTCCCAGCATCATGAATAACAATTAACACCCTCCAAAAACAGCAGTA
This sequence comes from Halichoeres trimaculatus, assembly GCF_033239565.1. Lineage (NCBI taxonomy): Eukaryota > Metazoa > Chordata > Actinopteri > Labriformes > Labridae > Halichoeres > Halichoeres trimaculatus. The sequence goes on from NW_027437188.1 coordinate 28,417,558, forward strand.
ACCTCCGATAGCTTCAGTCTATCAGGCTACTGGGGCTATTTGCATTAATGATTTCTCTGCCTTATTCTTCCTCTCTCTGCCTCAATTGCTTTGTCCCTCTGCTTCTATCTCCTCTATCTTGGCAAATATACAGCATACCATGCTGCTTTCAAATCCTTTATGGGATGCTATATTGCTTGGGGTAGCTGAGATGTTGCCACATGCACTGATGAAATTGGTCTTCATTATTCCCCCATATCCTTTTTTAGGCAGGAAATCCAGTAATATAAAGTCTAAGGGTTTTAAGATTATGTGTACATCCAATCTGTTCCAGTTAGTGAACACAAAATGCTTTCTGACACAGTATTTGTTTTGTAATTGTGCACTTCAGTACTCTAATTTTTTTTTCTTGTCTCTTCTCTTTCTTCCCCTTCGCCTGCATGATGACACTCTCCTTTCCGAATTCTCATCGTTCAGGTAAGTCAAGTTTTTGTCATTGTTCATATCATACTACTGCAGACGTGCAAAGTTCATCCTTTGAGACACTCAAGTTCGCACTGTTCCTAATACAAACCTTACAAACCAGAGATAAATGCAGATCTTTAGCTCTCGCAGCACTTACAGATACATGTAGACACATACAGAACATGAACATGCTTTCTGGATGCTGATTGTCCCAAAGGGTCCCTCTACAATAACTGTGATATTCCTTTAAAGGCATCTTTAGAGTGCTAAGTAATAAACACTGTTAGCACTGTTTCTGCTCTTTGTGCTGTGAAATACACACACGCATGGCAAAAAGAACAAAACAGAATTTTGTGTTTTTGGAGCACATCCCCCAAGCTTTACACCCGCTTCACTCCCTTGTTTTACTAACTTTACTCATCTACCTCAGGTATCTGCTCTCTCCTCCTCATTTCCCTCTTCCTCTACATATCCTCCTGCCTGTAGCAGCCCATTTCCCCCTCCCCGTTCTTGTTTCCATATTTTCCCCCCTTATCCATCCATCTCCCTTGCTCCTGCTTTTCCCCACTCCTCCTCTGCCCTGCTATCCTTGTCTCCATATGCTGTGTCTGGGCTCGTTTACATGGCTGGAGGAAAGGAAAGGAAAGGAGAGAAGAAGAGAGGCGAGGATAGGAGAGGGCTAGAGTGAATTATACATGCAGCAGCAGTAGTGCACCAAACCATGCGGGACCCACCAGATGCTTGCCCTCCAGATTCACTGCTTTTGTCTTTTTCACTTTTCTTTATGTGCATTTGTTGTATCCATGCTTTCTTATTGTCTCTTTGTGTTTTTTTTGTGGGTGGCTGTTTTACATTTTTAGATCTATCACAGTATTTATAGCATAAGGACAAAGGTTGGAGAAAAATCTGTAACGTGTACTCAGGAGTTGTATTTCCTGTCATAATGTTCCCACTTCTTGACGTTAATCACATGCATGAAGGTTCCCATTCAACTTGGTCCTGGGGTTAGTGGCTCCTATTTCTCAGGTGAACATTATTACCCCCCCATCATCATCATCATCAGATTTGTGTGTGTGTGTGTGTGTATCTGTATGTGTGACAGGGAGATTTACATGCTCTAATGATGAGGGATCAGGGTGAGGACAGGGCCTGTCAGCGCCCCTAATGAGAGAAGGCCTGTAGCCTGAGGCCAGGGTAAAGAATTGGACGGGAATATGGAAGGGGGCTGGGGGTCGCACTCAGCAATGGAGGGGAGGTCTGAGGCGACGGAGGCTGGCATCTGTCTTTGGTGACACTGCCCTTATGGCTAATTCACAGCATCCGTCTTGAATTCCTCTGCACAGGAATGATGGGAAAACAAGAAAGAGGTGCACCCCTTCTGCTGCTGCTGATGATGAGGGCTGCGACGATCAGCACCTTTTCACTCTGACACACGACGTCCTCCTGCTGTCTCAGCTCAGCTAAATTATGCCACTCATTGATTTAGAATTCAGCTGTAACAACCCCACGCTGAATAACTGGATTGAAAAATATGATTGCACAAAATCAAGGAGCTGGAATGACGTCTAATGTTCATAATTTTTTTGCACTTACCATTTGGTTATTCATAGATTTCAAACAGATGTGCTCAATCAACTGTTTTCTGTGAAAGTATTTTTCTTCTTCTTATGTTTGCTGCTAACAAAACCGTTTCCAAGGGATTAGTCTTGTCTTATACTAAGCCTCTAAAGATGCCCTGTAGACCTGAGTAGTTTCTTAGCACTCACTCCCACCTGAGGGACTTTCCTCTCAGCTCGGCATTAGTGTGAGGTGATGGTGTAACATCACACCTACTTCTCTACCTCAGGCACTCAAGCCAGATGTGTGCAAACTAGAAATGGCATGGCTGACCTCCCTTACTGGCTCCTGTGCCCCAGATGAACTCAGCTACCCACAGACTTGGAGCACAAGCACGCTCAGATTGCCCAGACTACAAACCAAACATGAACAGACTTGAAACTAACTATATCAATATGACACAGAACTATCCGTATCGTTTCTTCTTTTGTTTCAAGACTGAGTCTTGTTGGGTTAAAAAATACCTCTAATGGTGCAGTCGACAATGCTAGTGCATCATGGAAGGCCATTGACTTGACCTCTGACATCAGGGACATCCTCAGGGCATGCCCCGGCTGTTGGGTGATCTCCCATGACACACTGAGGCCACTCTCTGTCCACACATGTTGCAGTTTGGCTTTGCTAAAGGCCATTGATAAATCAGCTAATGAGTGTGGGGGGACAATCAGGATTAACCCTCTTTAGCATCCCACTGTCTATCTCTCTGTCTGGCTCTGCCTGACTGAGCCGCTGCAAAAGCGCAATCAATACTCTCAGATATGTCACACAGAGCTCCTGATTTGATCCGCCACAAGAGGCATTCTGAGCAGAAGAGTGTGTTTATTGGCAAAAAATAACAACACCTCCTTGTGCATTACCAGTGTCACGCAGATTTTACACTACTCGATGTACAGCATCCCCCACGGTGGTCCCTGCTTGGTAAAAGCCAAGAGAGGATAAATATTAGAGAGCCGTGTGCAGAGAGCAGCCCAGTGTTGCCACATGCAGCAGGCAGGGCCCTGTTCGGGGATGTTTTCTTGGCCCAGCTTTACCACATCAGTGAAGATGCCTCATCTTACAGCTCTGCCTCCACCTCCTAACCCAGAGAGCGAACCCAGGCCTGGCCTGCACTGCTCTAATTATAACAGGAGCTTCACAATCTGTAATTTATAAGTCCAAAACACTGTAATTAACTACAGCTTTTATAGGGAGTCATAAATAATGCCAGGCCCTTTTTTAAAAGCAAACCTCTCCACTCTGCCCTTTTCCCTGCCTGCTTTGAGTTTGTTTCAAGGTAACTCAGGGGGTTCATGGGTTATTACTCAACCACCCACCTCTTTCAACCTACAGTGTCCCACAGCCTCAAAGCCCTTTTGAGTTTTTGTGACGGGTCTGGGGGATTTGTGGGGTTACCCAACAATATGACGTCAGAACGTCTTGTCAAGTCCTGCCAGGTTTGGGATGTTTGAACCCAGGGTGGAGGAGCTAAAGGATGTAGGCTTGATTTGTCTTTGGTGGTCCTGGAAATGTTTCTAAGTGTGGTAAGGGATCCCTCTGAATGATGCTGATATACTTGTCTTTAGAATCGTGATGTAATTAATGACTCTAGCAGCGCAAGACAGAAAACCACAGAGGGACAGGAAAATGTTACCATATGGGAAAAGTAAAGACAGACTTCTCTATAATGCTGTGAGAGAAAAATATAGAACACACATGTTGGACATGATGACACACAGTTTGGAGCTTAGTCGTCGGGATTCTCCAGCAGACAGTCTTTGTGTAGATAGAAAAAAGTCCCTCGCTGTCTGTCTTTGTCTTCTTGTAGATGTTTCACTTGTGCAGTAGCAGATTTTCAAAGATAGGAGGGATATGCAGGGAGATGATGGTGCATATGGATGATGGTTCCCTCTGTAATCAGCCGCATTGTCTGACGGCTGTTTCCCTCCCGGCCTGTTTGGGTGGCTGTTGATTTATGTGCTGGTCTTTACATTCAGTCCTCAGGGAGGGACAGCCACCGAACAGGCTGGAACAGCTCGACTCAGCATTCTTCCCCTGTCACAACCGGCGTTCCAACTTGTTCCTCAGACAACACAAAACAACCCGTACAGAGAAAAATGACCCAGAAAAAAAGAGAATCTCTCTGTTTTGTATGAGAAAAGGTTAACAAAAGTGAGATACATAGCGAGGCACAAAACAACAGCAAACAAAACAGAGTGTGACAAAGCCCGAGGCTGAGGGTGGGACAGAGAGGTGAAGTATGGGATAAAGAACGGGCCACCCTGGGCACAAAAAAACTCTGAGCACCCACTCCCCAGGACTCATCACACAATAGTCCATCTGCTGGAGACACACAGACGCTTTCAGGCTGCAGAAAAGCCCCCTCGTTTGGATTCAGCCTCCCGGTATCTTTACCTCGACCACCCAGACACTGCCGCCGCCCCATCTCCCCTCTCCTGCACATCACACATATGCAGGAGATGATTATAGTCCTCCCTGTCTTACGGCCCTGCCTCCAGTTTTTTTTAGTATCCACTGGAGACAGATCCTACTGATAGTTCAAGGCAGACAGAGGCTCTGTTCTATTGCTGCTTAAACCCTCCTCTTTAACGGACTATTCAGCTTGGAATCAATTAATCTCAAGCCTTCCTGGTAAAAGCCTGAGGGTGGGATTTTAGTTGAAAACCTGCATTTTGGGTTTCTTCCAAGACGATGCACAGCTGAGGATTCACTTTTAGGTGTTATGAGTGGTTAAATAGAATCCTGATCAATTCTACGGTCTGTCTCAGGAGATAAAGGGAAAACCCCTAAAAGCAGATTGTTTTTTCCTTCACTTTTGAAGATGCATATAATGAATGTGCACACATATGTCTGTCTGCCTGGCAGTCTGTGTTTCTGCTTGTTTATCCGCGCCTTTGTGTGAGCATCACTGTGGCTGGGACCGGGAGCCGTCCTCAGCGGAGCGGTCGGGCCTCCTGAGATGTGGCTCTGGGGTTTCTCTGAGCTCCCTCGCTATGCCATGGTCTTTAATGACAATATGGTGGCCCTGGCAGTGGCAGCTCCTCTGAGAGCGGGAGGGAGGGAGGGACGGGGGAGGAAGTGAAGGGAGGGCGAGGGCTGATTAGGGAAGAAGCAAAAGATGTTTACCAGGCTTTACTGCTCTGTGTTTTAACCCCTGTCAGACTCTCCACGGAGATTAGGTTTTCATTTGTACTTCACCAGAATTATCTTAACTCAGCTTCCATCGCCTTTAATGCCTCATCTGTAAATAAGCAATCTTACTTCCCTCTGTTTTCTTGTTTTAATTATTGATTTGATGATTAAAAACTCTAAACTCAGCTCATACTGTAGCCTCATCAGCTTTCTGTACCATCCATCGGGATCCCAAGGAGTCCTTGGATGTTGTGACCTGGATTCCAAATGTTTCAGTGGCTTTATGAAATGGGTTTTAGTCTTAATATAGTGGGCAGCTTGCCATTGGCCCAGCTCTGATTCTGTTAGAGATAACTAAAGTAAAAGCGTCTGTGTGTGTACTTGTGTGTGTGGTTTTATGTTCTTGTGGATGTTACAACCAGAAAGCTCTTGACGTGAAGTAGATGTTAATCCTCCCTCTAACTAAGCTGCCAGCTCTTGGGTATAATTTGAACCCATCCAATCTAAATCTCAGCGTGCCTCTTCGCTAAGTGGTAGGTTGTGGACTGCAGTTTCCGTCTGTGCGTGGCAGCTTTTCCCTGATGACATAATGCGTTGACCCTCCTTCTTGTGCTCAATGCACCGGGCGGCTGCTTGTTCAGTGGCATAATCCGCAAAAGAGTAAGTGGCAGGGAGTGGGGATGTTCTCTTTTAAGCTGAGCTATCTAGCTAGCGGTGATGAGAGGGTTCAGTTCAGGGTTGAGAGAAGCTCAGGACATCCCTGTGGTCTTTCTCCTGCCACAGCCACTTTTCAGGGACAGACAGAATGGATGCTGGCAGACAAGGACAAGCCTCCTCTTGTCCCTGCTTCACACCAGTTCACCACAAATGACTCTCCATGGCAACACGCACACACCTGTGGGAGTAATAAGAACTGCGTGTGTGACTGCTGTTTACCAGAAATCAAGATAAGCCACTTATCTCCATTATGTGTGCGCCATAAATCCAGACATATTCTTTGCAGAGCTGAATTTATTCTTTTCAATATGAAACACAAGCTAAGGAGTGCAGTACTGTGGTGCAGTAACATCCACCATGGGAAATTTGTGTACATGTGAGGTGATGCTGCAAAGTGCTTCCATCCATAATAACCATAATCAAATCAACGCTGGTAAATATGTCTCTCAAGCGGAGCGGGCTTGGCGTTAATGACGGATGTGTTGAGATGTAGCAGTTTGCTGAGGGAAGAGACTGGATGATTTATTTGCTGAGGAAATCGCTGTCACAGCAGCTCTGCTCTCAGCCCTTTCCTGTTTGCCCAGTGGGCCAATTAGACCAGCCTCTAATCCGAGGTACAACACCTAACTATGCCACCAGAGAGTAGACGCGTACACAACACAGACCGGCTGCTGTCACACACCTTTCAGTCACACAAACTCTCCTCCTTTTCCATTTTGCATTCCTAACAGAATCCCTCTGTCCTCCCGTGTGGTACCTGCTCCAGTGTGGGCCACTCAGCTAGCCATATAGCCGCTCCACGCTCAGGTGATTAGGCCTCATTATGGAGACATTTGTGCTACACTAATTAACGAGCCTGTTGTGTTGCCTCTCAACCTCTCCTCTCCTTCCCTCTCATGTCCCCACATAAGTTCAGGCTGTGGTCTCCCACCTGCTTCCACAGCCTGACGTTTGCCCTTGCACCGCAGCAGCCACCAGATTGTAGACTTCACACTGTGGCTCCTCTCCCACAACCCACCAGTGTTGACAGTTAATTTGACTTCACCTTCATCAAGAGCGACGATAAATCAGGAGCGCTGTGACACTCAATCAGAGCGGACTGGCAGAGTGTCAGGCATGGTCGGGTAGATGTTTGACACTGTTTTGATCAGATATTCATCTGTATGCTTGATTAGGCTGCGTGACCAATCAGGGTGAACGCATGTTTCCTGGTAGACACTCAGTCACTCCAACAGTCATGTCTAGCAGCTGTTAAAAGGGACAGCCATCTAATCACTGCAATTTTGATCAAGAGGCCTCAGCTTGTCCCCTCAGACCACAAAACATGTAAATGTCCAAAAAAGGCCCAACAAACGGGTCCTGTTGTCGCCGCTGCCCGTGCCTTGACAGCAACACCATTAGCAACCAGTGTCAGAGCAAGGGCAAATCTGGGCGGGAAGAGGTTGTCTCCTAGAGGGGGAGCAGGATGCTCTATGTGGTTGGCTGAGGACTAGGGGGATGGGTGTCATATTGCAAATCATCAAACAAAGCAATGAGATTACCGCCAGTAACCGGTTTTAATATCAGAGCGCGGATATTGCCAGAATCTCCTCAGTGCCAACTTAAAATGTCAAACATGATTTAAAAGGTTATTACACAGCCTGCTGGGGATGAAGGGACATCCTTTTCTTTATTTTCTTTAGCCGTTTGACTTTCTGTAGTCTCTCTGCCTCAGCTGTCCAGTCTGGATTTTATGAGGAAACATTTTGGGACAGAATAAGAAAATACAACAAAGCCTTAGAATATTACAATCCTACCAGAAAAAAATCAATGTTTAAGCAGTTACACAACAAAACAGTTTTTGAATTGAATATCTGCAAAACGTGAATCAACAACAGCCTGAATTGATCTCATGGTGGGGTCTGTGCAGCCTCATTTCTTCTCTTGATAACAGCTTTATTGTGTTCCCTGTGTGATTGTGCTATGATCCAAATGCACAGGGAACCCCCAATCCTGTTGTCTTCCCATGTAGTTGCTGCCGGGGGCCCCTGTTGGAGCAGGCCTTTTCCAGGGGCAGGCCTTTGATAGTCACACAAACCATTAGATGTCTTTTTCAAGCGCATTAGTTCCAGTGTTGACGAGGGACGACTCAGGAGGGCCGGGGTGGCCTGTACCGTGATGGGAAACCTTAGTCAGTCTGGAGAGTGAGACAGGCTGGATTTGCCCTCAAAAAATCTACAATTCCTCTCCACTCCAGTCCAATCCAATCCCTCACATCCACTTCTCCCTGACCCTCTTGAGCATTATTTCTCCTGAAGCTGTAGCTGGCTGTAGGAGTCTGAGCAGCATGCATATGCAATGATTTCTGAATTCCCATGCACCTGCTCTCCCCCTCCCCGCTGCTTCCTCATATCTCGGCCCCTGAGGGGAAGAACAGAACTGATATTCTTGCCACCCTGCTCCACCCTCATCCTCCCACCCATCAGTCAGTCTCCTGCTCCTCACTCATACGCCTCCTGCTGGTAGTCAGGCGGTGTTGGAAAACTACAGAAACATAGATGCATGTTGAGATGGAATGATAAATGCATCAGACAATATAATTCCAGGTAATCACTCCCATCTCTTTCTTTCTTTGATTTGCACCTCTGATAATCTTCACCATGCTTTATAATCTTTTTCTGCAACACCTGCATTCATTGATCACCCCCACACCTGTGCCACACTGCTGTGATGGAGCCTGTCTCTCAAGCTTGAATTAACTCCATCTTCTTAATGGAGAATTACATGGTACATAGAAGCTGAAGACCCCCGGAGACAGGAGTGTGTGTGTGTGTGTTTCTACGAGGCTTCACACTGCACACCCTTCTGCTCTTTTTGTCTCTCATCAGCAGGTTTGTTGGTGTGCGTCTTCAAGTGGTGTGCGCTCATTTTTAAACTTGTTTGCTTCATAAATCATTTCCTTTCTCTGTCGTACGCTGAGAAAGGAAACTGGCAGGCGGTGTAAAAAGCGCTCTCTAAGCACCACCAGCTGCTCAGCTGTCCTACACTTGGGATCCTCTTCGTACACAACTGCAGGCTTAGGAAGTGCAAATTGAACCAATCCATCAAACAGGGCACAATTTGTTTAACCTTCCCTCTGTCAAATATTTAATGTCTCTGTTATTACATATGAAAATGCCACATACACTGCTTTAACTAGTTCAATAGGTATAGATCTGAGTGCCGCGAGGAAGATGCATGTTGTGAATATGGAGAGGTAGACTGAGTGACTAATGGAGCACCATTTGTCGTGGGAGGTGCGTAGGGAAACACAGCAGCAAAAAGAGACTTGAATCAAAGAGAATGCAGGAGAGACAATATGCAGAGAAGTGGAAAAAAGTGCAGGAATAATAAAACAGTGTCTCTGGCAGGAAGCCAGGCAGAGTGTGAGGGCAGGGTTCAGATAAAAAGAAGAATAGGAGACTTGGAAGTCAGCCAGTCAGATTTCACAGCTTTTTTTTCTTGACTCCCCCCCACTCTCTTCCCCCTTTTTATTGTCAGTGCCAAGATCTTTGCCAGGAAGTAATGGAAACTCCCTTGTAGCTAGCGTTCCAATAGTGGAGTCGAAGAGTGAGTTTGTTGAAGGGCCACTTTTGATTGCTGTTGTCTTACATGCACAGCGTGAAATGGTTTCCTGCAATAGAGTCAATGCAGTTCTCTGTATCTGAACGCTTTGTGTTAAATGCATCGGGTGAACTTTACATCCACAATCTGGGCTCCACCCAAACGCTTCTTGAATTGACTCGGTGGAAATGCGGAAGTGGTTGCTGTGTTTTTCCATAGATGTAGCCACAAATCTCTAAGTGAGGAAAAAAACCAAGGGAAGTCAGCTAGGGACAAGAAGGTCCCCGGTTTTGACTTCCGTCTGTTTTCTGGAAATGTGGGTGGAGAAAGTAAGTGGGTGAAATTCTGCAACCACCACTTAGAAAAGAGACCTGAACTCCCAGATGTGTTTTTTGTTGTTTGCAAACAGAAGCTGTTTGGGCAGCTTCCATGTGTGAATGTGAAGCAGGCCCACTTGGTCGACCTTCCCTGCATAAATTGAGGATTGTGAAAATTATGCATCTGGCTCCAAACAATGGAAGGACAGAAGATGCATGGCACAGAGACTGCAAGCTGCTTGTGCGGTTGACACAATGCCCTACAATGACACTTATTAAATTGTAACAAGCCTGCCCTTGGCACCCCATCTTTTGCCCCAGCAACCCCCTTCCTCCTTCCAGAGCCCAGAGGTTTGTCAGAGCACCGAGAGGAAAATGCTGACATTGTGGGCTGCTGCTGCTTCTCGTTATTGCAGCCTACATCTCAGAGCTGTCAGGAGCTGGCTGGTGGTGACGTGGGGAAATTGGACTGACTGCTTTCTGGAGGGCATTCCTCCTAACTGTGCCCTGACCTGAAATATGAGAGAAGGGCTACTAGTCACTGGACCATCACCTGCTGTAATACTGGGGAAACAATAGTGATTGTATCTTAACCAGAAGCAGCGGTAGCCAGTGTTCGGATTTCAATGTTTGTTTAAGGGAGGATGCGTCTAAGCTATTTTCCTCTGCCCTCTCCCTTTCAGCTGAAGTGAGAGGAGTCTTAAGAGAGAAGGATCTTGTGCAAAACTCACCAGTGGAAAGAATTTATTTGCGATTAGTAGAAGATTGGATGAACTAATCCTTGGGAGCTACTTCAAGGCCTCTTAGTCCCTCCTCCAGGGGGGCAGAGGCTTGTGCGTGTCTGCCATCGACACATACACATGCACATGCACACCGAACAAACACAAACAGAAATACCACATTAAAAAAAAGAGTTCAGTCATTAAACAAACCTTCACAATAATGCAAATTTATTCAGATGAAAGCATGTTGCACACATTGAAACACGCACACTCATGCACCACCCGCAAAATCCCTTCTCCACCACCTGCTAACCCACATCCAGAATGTTTTCCTCTCCCCTGCAGCTCATCAGGGATTAGGGAAATTGCCTGGAATGAAAGAAATATGTTCTTTGATGGCCCCTTTTCATGCATATGGTGGCACAAGACGCAGCTGGAGGTTCTTTCTGGGAGCCCAGGAAAAGGGTTCAGCTGTGGAGAAGCAGAGCCCAGTGAATGACGGGGTGCTGCGTTCTGCTTTCTCATTGTTTAAAGATGAATACAATTCAGTTGTCTTCCTGTGCCACTCAGTTTATTCTCTATCATCTGTGGTGATGTTAAGATGACTGATGACTTGTCTTCTGGTGGCGTTTTCCATTTAAGACGTTGTACTCTTTGAGCAGATGTGAAGTGTGTCTGGACGTCTTATAACCACAGTTCTGCCCTCCTCCATTGAGTTGGGCCTGCAGCCTGCAGGACTGCTGGAGTATTCTGCTGCGGTGTTACTTGATGCCATTTTAGCTTCACAAAGTGCACATGGCTTCTCCCTCAAGTGCACCACACCATGCTGCATGGCCAACTGGATGGCAGCAGCGTGATGGTGAGGGTGGAGGTAATGACCCCCTGTGAGTGTGTGGGTGGGGCAGAGAGGGCAGACGGGTGGGCAGTGGTCTGTAATTGTACTCAGTGTGAGTACACATTGAGGGTTGCAACTAGTCGATATCTTCTTTATGGCTTTATGAAAGCTGTGCGTCCTGTTGGGGGCTGGGGAGGTAATTGAAGGGTTTATGCAAGGACTGCTGTTGTACAACGCAACATGTTGAGCTTTATCACCACAGGAGGGATTACAAAGATACATCAACGTGAGGGATGAAAACTGTGCTGCATCTTTGGATGTAGTTACACTTAGTATTATTTTTCTATATCACCGGTGTAAGGTGTTACCCCTCCCCTCTCAGACCTGGTAGCTTTATTCCAGCTAAAAACATTAAAGTGATACTCCGGGATGGAACAAGTTGGATCCTATCACAAGGTTTAGGGCAGAAATTACCCCTACAGCAGTGATTTTGTGCAGCAGAAGCCCAGAGCGCTCGCACCAAACACCCCCTCCCTGCTCCTCTGCTGGTTTCCTCTGCACTCAGACGGGGCCATTTTTTACTTGGTCAAAAACACAAATAAATGGACTCCCACCGAAAAAATCTGATGTCGGTCTGCATTCACACTTCACTTTGCTTGCAAAGTGAATGGCAGGTCGTCCTCACTCTCATAATCACTCATCTTTACTTTGTTATTGCATAATTCGTCCTAGCAGACTACCTGCGTTTGTTTATACCTGGCACGCCATGCGCACGGACTGATACACTAAGTGGCGAGCGCCTCATAGCCAGCTGTGGCTCTGCAGCGGAGGTAGCACCGTTTTATGACACAATGAGAACTAGAGCCTTATTTAGCGGTGTTTTTGTGTGAAAGTAACGCGCTGAAAATTCTCTAAATAAAGCGTGAATGCAGACCGATATCAGATATTTTCAGTGGGAATCCGTTTATTTGTGTTTTGGGTCGAGTAAAATATGGCCTCGTCTGAGTGCAGAGGAAACCGGCAGAGGAGCAGAGAGGGGGTGTTTGGTGCGAGCGCCCTGGGCTTCTGCTGCACAAAAACACTGCTGCAGGGGTAATTTCTGCCCTAAACCTTGTAATAGGACCCAACTTGTTCCATCCCGGAGTATCACTTTAAGGTGAGAGAGGATGTGATGTTGAGATGTGTGCAGCTATGGGTCATTTCTGTGTCCTCACTATTCATTGGTCCGCTCCTGTTTAACTCAATGTCCGTCCCAGCTTACATCGATTAACAGTGTGTAGGTATTGACTAGCTGTGCAGTAATGTATATTCCTACAATTAATGGAGGCTGACTCTCATCCCTATGCATTTCCTCACCTATGACCTTTACACAGCCGCAGGCATTTCAGCTGATAAATGTATTCTGTTATTGTAAGTGGTGATGGAGAACAGCAATCCAAGGTGTTCAGGACATTATGCAATCTAACGGAAACTGATTTATTTATTGAATAATTCATTTGTAGGTACAAATTATTGAGCCGCCTTGAGTTATTACCTGTGATGTCTGCACTGAATATGGGCCCTGTTATGAATATTTTCAGCTGTTTTATTAAGTATCACAAGCAACTGTTTGCTTTAAGTCTGTCTCTGTCTTCCACTTAAGGATAAACATCCCCTTCTGTGTGTCCTCTAGTGGGCTCTTCTTGGACTTTTGCTGTGCTTCAACCGCAGTTGAGAGGCTTTGATCACTGAGAGATGGACTTTGCTTATTTTAGGATGTGTAATTCCAGTGTGTGCTAATGATCACCACAGACACAGATGTGCACTGCAGATATTGTACAAACAGAACAAAATAGGCAGGAGCAGAAAAGATGAACCATATGTTAGATATGTGTTTGTATACATTCAGTGCCCGTTTCTCCAATTTGAAAATTATACTCTTAAGCTGTGAGTGCAATGTGGTCCTCTCCCGTCAATCCCAGTCCAAAGGAGCGGGGCCTGTTTTCTTGACCACGTCAAGTGAAGGGTGGAGAGGGGAGGAAAAAGGCTGGGTCTGAAATGGACTCCTAACATGGAACTGGGTCCAAGAACCACAACCAGACCAGAGCTACTCCTTTGTGGTCATCTGAGCCTTGTAGCAGCCTGGCACAGACCAGTGGCACAGAAATAACAGCAAAGAAAAGGGAAGTCATTATGGGGCTTGGTTAGCGCTCACATCGAATTATTATGATGGTCTCCAAAATAAACACAGACACCACATCTTTCTGGTTTATGAAAGAAGGGGAAAAATAATCAAGATAGAAAATGAATGTAATTATAAAAACTGGCATCACATTCCTTTTAAAGTCTGTAATTTTCTAATTTTGCTCTAATTCAGCTGTTTCAGCCAAGAGAGTTGGCAGAAGGATCCTCAAATACTTGACATGACGTTGGATGTGAATATAGAAAAGAAAATCGTGGAACAGATGAAGAAATATCTGTGCAGGTTGGCAAATGGTCCCACTTGTCCAAAAACAGACTACTTCTATCTTTTAATAATCTGAAATCCAGTCAAAAATAGTGACACACACAGACAGAAACACAGCCATACACACAGCTACACACAGACTCTAAATCCTCAGCTCCCCTCCCTGTGCTAATGGAGGGCTCATGTCTTCTTAGTCCCACAGGAAAGTTGTGCTGTATACTTTCCCATTGAGAGGCTAATCTTTACTTTATGAGCCAGAGAATATCTCTCCAACCACAACAACTAACCCTTAAAAAATCTCCCACTAACCACACAGGGTCCTATCTCATGCAATTAACTGAGCTCAGCCCAACACATAAGCTGCCTGCTTCCAGACGCTGGGAGGCAAAAAGACAGGCGCACTCGCACTAAGTCCCTGGTTGGTGACTACCCTGGGGCCTATTGGAATTGATTGGATATCCTTACTTAGGAATGACCGAGCTTCTGTAGCGCTTAGCATGCTGACCTAAGATAGATGAGGCCAGTGTCCTCCTGGCGATTTCCACACAAATCCACTCCACTGCAGCACTCCACTTCAGTCCCCATATTGTGTTCAGTTTAGAGGAGAGAGGAGTAACACGACAATGGGACGGTGCATCTTACTTGTCATCTTCTTTGTAATGAAGAGCAGCTTCCAGGCCTCACAACTGTACCATCATCAGAGCGGCGCTAAATAACGGTGGACAGTAATGAAGTACATGAATAATAAATGTGGGAGTGTGCCATGTGGTGCCAGGGTTTAAGGCGGGCAGGAACAGTGTGATGTTAGGGGCCTTGCTGCCCTGAGGGTCAGAGTAAGAAGAGTTGGATGGGTGCCAACACAGCACAGATACACAACAGATCAACAACAGACGGATTTTGATGTTGCTCTGATCTGGTCAGATTAGGCCTGAGTGGGGGTGTGGGTGTGGGGAGCGGGGGTTGGCTGATGCTAGATGCAGACAAAAAATATTCTTCCCAACTAGTTTATGTGACATCTTCATCAAAATGATGTTATTAGTTGTTTTGAGTGAAACTAGTTGCTTGAAAGGGCATTCCAAATTAAATCATCTAAAACTTGTTGACTTTTAAAGAGTCTTTTAGACATGCATTCATAAAAGTTCATGTAACCACAGATTGAATTCACTTTCTTACCACAGACTCACCCCTTGGCTGTAGTTTTTGTCTTTGGGCATGCGGCTTTAAGACTTTCACTTTGGAAATAACACCTCACTGACATTTTAAGTCCAGTGATGGATGTCTCTTCTTAAAATTAAAAGGCTTGACTCTAAGCTCTTGCCCTTTCCTTCCATACAAACTTTTCTTTTTCTTTCACAGATCCATCATCCCCAAAAATGGATGCAATCCCCAAATATTGGGTGATTACAGGGTAAAGAAAAGACACGATACTCTTTAAAATGTCAGAAATTTCCAGACGTTTGCCTCCTGGCAGGTGTCTCACCAAATTTTACACCCTTTAGAAGCTAGCTCGGCCAAAGCTAACACGCTGCGTAAGCTTCATCTGGGCCCATTATTCATATGAAAATTCCTGCTGTCTGTCGGCATTTAGTAAAATGTAATTTCCTCAAATGTATGTTGGAAGTGTGGAAGATGTCTTTGACAGCCATAAAATACAAACTAAACGGTTATTTTCTGGTAGGCTTAAGGCGCAGTCTATAGCTTATTTGTACGTTTGGTAACAGAAAAGAAATCACACAGCCAGATTATCACACCACAAAACACCTTCTAGCGCCACATCCCGCGCACACACACCCCATCGCCTTTAGCCCGCAAGTGGATGTCAGTCCACGGGAATTTAAATTGTTTTTCTTGGCCTCAGACAATGGAATGATAATGGATAATGGTGATCCGCCAGGCATAAAGAGGGAAAAGAAAAAGAAAATGGTCAAGGTTGAGAGAGTAAATTTC
Organism: Halichoeres trimaculatus; assembly: GCF_033239565.1. Lineage (NCBI taxonomy): Eukaryota > Metazoa > Chordata > Actinopteri > Labriformes > Labridae > Halichoeres > Halichoeres trimaculatus. The sequence continues at coordinate 28,433,314 of NW_027437188.1, forward strand.
CTGGGGTCAGAGGTCTGGGGATTAGCAGATGTCAGAGGGAAAGCTGGGAGGACGGGGTGATGCAGGGGGTGGAGGGGGAGAAGATGTTGAGGCAGGGAAGGGAATATGATGGTGGTCTCAGGCTGGGTTCTACCAGTAACCTCGGGTCACATGAGTTCCTCTTAGACCTCAGTGAGATGCAGGGTTCACAGCGCTGTTGTTGCTTCTCTTTGCCTCCAACTAACCAGTTCTTTTCTTTCTCTTTCCATGTCTGCTTCTGACGATCCCTTTGTCTTCTGATATTCCCTTCTGTGCCAATGCCTTCATTAGGTAAGTGAAACATCAACACAAGGCAGACTTATAAAGACATGTCTGTGCCAAGTTTATGTCACACTCAGATTTATTTCATCTGCAGCACAGACAGAAAATAGAAGTATTTACAGCTGCTGATAGAGACACCGAGAGCATGACAGCTCACACAAAGGCTAAGAATCACTTTGTTTAAAACTAATGCCTTTAACAGGATTTCCAACATATGTTCTCATGCCCCCCAAATTACACACTTAAACAAGGATCCTACCCAATCCTCCCAGGCTGAGCAGTTAATATTTGTTCTGAGGACCCGTCTGTGTGTGTTTAAGCCCAGCTGGGATCCTGGTGAGTGCAGGAGGAGTGCATGCGGGACGCTGAAGAGAAAATAAAATCTAGAAAATCAGCTTAATTGGCTTAAATTAAAACGGCACAGGAAAAGCTGGAGCGGATGTGGGGTGAGGTTATCTGGAACGGTGCTCTTGTACAATTACTGTATGTATGTGTGTGTGTGTGTGTGTGTGTGTGTGTGTGTGTGTGTGTGTGTGTGTGTGTGTGTGTGTGTGTGTGTGTGTGTGTGTGTGTGTGTGTGTGTGTGTGTGTGTGTGTGTGGAGGGCACGGCATGGCAGCAACTTGCTGGTGTTGCCACTGTTCCTCCTTTAAGGTTGCTTGGCACCAGATGGGCTCCTCGAGTGAGGAGCAGCTGAGGAGTTTGATGAGCCCCAGCGAGGCCCTGTGTGTAGATGTGAAAGAGGCCCTGCTTTTCCGACATGTAGCCCCATCAGGGGGCGGAGGTATACAGGCCTTGGGAGGGCTGTTAAACTTTCATCTACAGTCGTTCTCCCACCCGCCACAGCTGGTGCAGCCGATATCTGTGGTCCCAGAGAGGCTGAGGGCAGGGTCACCAACCCCTCTAAAGCCATAAAACATACATCACTCCCACAGAGGAAGTACTCCATTTCCCCCTTGCTATAACTCTTAACACAATTTCAGCTGACTCAACTTCTACACAGTTATATAGAGTTTAGCTCTTACATGATATATTTCCCCCTCAAACTTTTCTTACAGAGTGATTTCATTCCTTTATTTTGGACCAGGGCCTATAAAAGTCTCTGTCTGGTCCACATGTTGTGTGTCTCACTCCTCTCTGCGCCTGCGTCTCTTCTCCGCGACTGGCTTGGTGTTATCTCAGGGTTACTGTCAGGAGGGTAGGGGAGGTGATCCAGACAGAGTCCATCTTGTTGGACCACAGTCAGATAGCAGCAAGTGAGGGCCTCCTTTGTTCCGATGACTGCCTGTATCAGACACAGAGAGCAGACATAGACTCAGACACACAATAATGACAGAGTGTGTCCTGCTGTGTTGTCCCATGTGTATCTCTGTGGACCAGCTATGTAGCTGTTGTCCTTTTGCCACACAGATTGTGCTTACATATCTGTAGTGCAGAACTGAAAGCAAGCAGGTGGTTTGAGTCACCAGGCAGGCAGCAGTGGAGAGTATATAAGAGGTGTCTGAATCCAGCACAGATTGTGTGCTGACAGTTTCCTGATAAGACAGCAGCGTGCTAGTGGAGCTGATGAGTCAGGGAACATTTCTTCTTTAGCAAAGTTCAAGTACAAACCACAGTGACAGCCAAGCTTTAGGTGTATTAGAAAATATATTTAATTACTGTCAGTTTCCAGAATGCTGTAGCATAAAAAATGCACAAACTCAGCAGCAGGATAAATAAATCAAAGAAAAACAAACATTTCCCTTGCAAAGCTGTGCTCAATAGAAAAGAGGCTTTATGTAGTCTGACCTTTTTTACTTCTCTCCAGAGACACTTGATGACATAACCAGAGAGAGAGGAGAGGAAATGGCTATCCATAAACATAGCATGTTTCATCTGCTCTGCTGTGATTATTGGAGAAGACACAGAGCTTTGTCTGTGGAACATGTTTAATGGCCATCTTTCTTTTTTTCTGTGACTCTCTGGACAGGCTGACATCCCATATCTCTGTGAAGCTGTCTGAAACTGCCAGCAGAGATTCTCCCAGCCTGGACGTCTGAGAGATTTAACTCTGCTCTGTGTGTGTTTGTGATCTAGTCGATGCATTTGGGTTGCATTGCTGTACCCTTCGGGTAGACTGAGGATATTGTCTTACAGGAAGATTTTTGTTCAGTAAGCGCCAACTGGAACCTCAGACAATCAAGAGCCATGCTGCACTAAGGCTGACTAACTCTCCAGCTACAGTGTGAAATCACTCTCCTAACAGCTTATCATAAAGTGTGTTTGCCTGGTTGACATGCTTGCACAACTCAAATTGCTCTGCAGGTACTCTAATTGGAAAATTGTCCCTGACTTGATTTGCATGTTTGCGATACAGTGAATTAGGAGGGCAATGAATGCTCATCAGCAGAAATGTCCATTTGAGCTCCATATGACTATTTTTAGTAAAGTAATGATAAAATATACAGCATGGTCATTTATTTTTTGCAAATATGCTATTTAATTAAAGATACTGAGGAGAAGTTAAGTGCCCAGTTATTCAGCTCTGCATTCAAAATGTATTTGCAAACTAATATGTAAGTCTGACCTTAATGCTGATCTGTGGAGTAATGACTGTGAGTCGTGTTTATGCAGAACATAGATGTAGGTATAAGACAGAGACAGACTTCCTGGCTCAGGAGCAGCCCTCTCACTCTCATTTTTATGCTTTTCTGTTTCACACTCTTCGCTCCTTAATGCTTGAAAAGTTTCCTTCTCAGATGACTTATGGCAGCTCAACCATGTTCTTGTTTGTCATCTCTGCCAATCCGCCGCTGCCTCTGCTGTTGAAATAAATCCTGCAAACTTTCCACAAGTAGTTTTAAATTCCTGAGCTGACATCACCTTTGTTTCCTCTGGCTTTGATTCCTCATCCCTCCTCCGGCTCGACGGATGGAGAGGGCAGGAGAAGGTGTTACATTTAGACAGGTTTTATCTCCCCAGCCAAGCTGCAGTGCAACTCTGCCCCGCCTGTGTGCTAACCCTGTCAGGACCAGACAGAGGGTACCGGTGGAACGAGACCCGAGGATGACTTGTGTGTCACTCTTGGCTTATATCCTCTGCCTTCACCGCTTGAAAGCCATGGGCTTAGTAAAGAGGCCAGCTGAAACACACAGCGTGAGCAGTAGCATTCCTGTCATTGTTCCTCGAGCCAGTCAGAGGTAATTGTTTATATGAATATTCTGGTGCGCGACAGCTTCCTCCTGTCACTAGTTTGGAAAACAAATTACGATGAGCCGGGCAGTTGTGAGAAATTGGTTGATGAGGCGGAGTAGAAGTGCAGGACTTGGTAGAAAATCCTGCAGAACAAACAGAATAGATTTCCCCCCTTCTTACCTGTTGGGAAATACAATCATGCCCTTACCTCAGGATTTAACCTACCGATTCTACGCTTCCCACATTTGTGTACAAAGATTAACCTGCAGGGTAAGAAGAACACACAAAGTGAAATCAGCTGATTAAACACTGCAGACATTGGATTACCATATTTCTGTAATAGTTAACTCCACTCCAAGTTCTCATGGTCTCCTCTTTGCCCTGATGGTCATGTCCACACTGACTATCAGCGTCTAGCAGCGAGCACATCAAAGACTGTTTACCCATCAAACAGTCCGTGCCGAGTGGGAGATGTTTATGTGGCCCTGGGCGCTCATTCAGCTAATGTGCGGGGCTTCACTCCTGATGAATTGTCAAAAAGAAAGTGCCACATTCCTCCTCTTATGGCACTTTGAGGGTGTTATTACTCTTTATTGCTTTCCTCCCCTTAATGAGTGGAAGGCAGCCCAATTACCATGCACGGCCATCAGGTTTCATCTCCCTAACACATTTCGACCTGCGAGTATTATTATTGTTCATTAGGTCGGGGCTGGAATCTGTGTGGCTAATGAGAAAGCTCAGCAGCCAAGAACCATCATGTACCAACAAGACCACAATTCAATTAATTATAACATATTGCCTAATAATGCCTGGAGAGCGACGGGGCAATCATCACTTCTTGTTTTCTTTTTTTTTTCTTTCTCCTTCAAAAGAGCGTCACAGTGAGCTGCATTGTGGGGAGTGTTTGTTTAAACAGCGACTCTCAGAAGGAGTTGAGTTCGTGGAGGACTGTTGAAAGAAAGCTCTGTGTGTTTGTTGGCAGCGAGCTGAGATTGGGACTGTAGGAGGCCTGCCAACACTGCTGTTTAAGTACACACAGCGTTATTGGGTTACTCCAGCCGGGGTGGGAGTAGACTCTGCAGACTTAGATTAGCGTGAGGGCAGAGAGCGGACAGCTGGGTGTTCCTGGTGGCACAGGATGGAGCAAGGCGTGTGTTTGTGTGTGTCGCCAAAGAGAGATTCATAGAAGAAGAGAGAAAGAAAGAGATATAGGGCAGCATGCACAGTCGCTTTTACAGCCGCAGCTCTACCATTCTCTCTGCCACGTTTACTTCCTTCTCCTTCCGGGGCCGTTTCCCGTTTACAGTCTGTGGTGTAAACCTGCCTTTTGTGTGTGCGAGGGCTTCAGGTGAAAAACAGAGGCTATCACCTCCATCTCCATCCCCAGTGACTCGAGTCATCTTCTAGTCTGCTGGTCCCAGGCTCACCGAGGTCTAATTAGCTCACCGCCACAGAACGCAGCCTGAGTAATTGCGCTGAGTGTGAAAACTCAGCCCATAGCAACCTGGCTTATGTACACACGAGGCTGCTCAAATAACGTGCTGCTATGGCACACGGCCACCGCAATCTTCCCCCTTTATTTATTCACTTACTCAGTCACTTAGCCTCGCTTGTCATCCTCGCTCTGACGCTTAATCAGATTTACCACGCTGTTAGGACTGTTTCAGTCCTTATTTTGTTCTCCATGGCTTTAACGCTTATTTATTTGGAACTGTCAATCTCTCCTGTCTTCCTTTTCTTCTGTCTTGTCGTAGTACATTCTTAACTGTTTTCCTCTTAGCGACTCTGATGATGGTGGTGTAATTTGGGTCATGAATTCAGTCCTCTTTGATCCATTAGATGCTCAAGGATGTTTTCCAACTAATTGCTGTTTACAGAGCAGAAGTTGAGTCAACAAACAGCGACCCTCAGGGCTGTCAGTCCTTTAAGAAAGACATAGAAAACTTAAATCCTATTCTGACATATAAATAGAAGCATGTATTTACACAACTCTGCTATGTTATCACGACTTTTGAGGGATTAAGAGCAGGAACTTAACTTTATTTTCTCTATTATTTTTAGGCTTTGCATGTGTTCACAGGCTTCAGAGCTGAGATGTTTATTTACCAAATAAAAGATCATATGCTTAAGGAAATCCAGACTGATTTTTGTGTTTCAAACACAGAATAAGATCTTGAAACATGTTTGAACATAAATACATGGAGAGCTTTTACGCCCAAACAAGGGAGGATAAGTCTTTCTCAAAATAAATGACAAGACTGTTAACTCCCCCGGAGACAGCAGTATTTAGTAATGTCACTTTGGGCAGACGGGTAGGGGGTCAGAAGCCGGGGGGTTAAAATGGAGCTATCTAACCTTCACCATCCTTCATCCTGATGGCCGATTTAAAGGAAGAAGGAGGAAAAAAAGAAGCTGGCCAGTATGAGTGGAGTGGTGGGGGCTCAGGCTTGGGCTCCTGCTATGATGGGTAGATGAAGTTTAAAGAGAAAAAAGTGGTGGATGCTAGTGTGGCTGCAGAGCGAAGGCATAAAAGAAGGAATAATATGAGTTACCACGAGGGAAAAGGTGTTAGTCTGACTGAAGGACAAGTAAAGAGATTTAAAGAGAGGGAGGGGAAGAAAAAGGGGGGCAGAGGGTGACATAATCTTAGAGGTATAAAGGTGAAGATTTGGTAAAAGAGGGAATTAATGCCGGCTGGCAGATGGAGCGTATTCCAGGGAATGTTAAATAACCACGCTGAGTCTAAAGAGAGCTGGGAGGAACGATATTGTTTTGTCTTATCCCGGGCCTTCAAAGTGCCATTTTTTTCCTGCTGTCTGTCTAGTGGTGGGTCGTGGGTGTTAGAGGGATTATGAGTTTTGCCAGGCAGACCAGGGTTAAGATGAATGGTTGTCCTTTTGGATCCAATGTGGTCATTATCATTCCCACATGGTGCCGCCAGATAAAGCCCCCAAAGCCGTTTTGATTCAGATGGGCTCGCTTTCCGTCTCATTTTTCTTTTGTTTCTTTGTATTCTCCGTAATCGCGGCACTACTTCATACCTCCTGCTGGAGCAGAGAGGAGCTCTGTTTGTTACTTTTGCATGCATCATTTTTAGAACTCAGTCAGATACAAAAGGAATAAATGAAACCAAAACAGGCTCTGGAAGTTATTGCATGGAAATAATTTGGGTGCTGGGGGTATGATAAATCAATTACTTGCTTACTAGAACTAATCATTTCTTATTTGTACAGGCATCATTTACTCAGAAGGGCTCTCATTCATTTATCAACTAAAAGATTTTAGGGAGTGAGAAGTCTGTCAGTAGAAAAAGAATAAATGGATATAATTATTTTGTTCTGGTCTGTTTACTCTTCCAGTTTTTGTTTCAAAGAGGAATCTATTCATCAGTCTTTTCATGTGTTGTATACTATGGATTTTTTGTGATTCATTGACACAGACTGTCCTTGGCCAGCCATTATTTTTGTGTATGGTGACACACATCAATAAATGAGTTTCCATCTGTTGCCTTGGTAGCAAATAACAGGGTTTTAAAACCATTTCTCACATGGATTCCCTTAATGGCTATCTCTGTCTCATTCTTCTCCAATCAGAGGCCGGCATGATTAGCCATGTCAGTCACTGGTGAAAGCCCCCATACACAGTGCGCTGTCTGAAAAGACTTGGGGAGGAAGCTCTCCAGTTGGAGCCCGGTCACTGGAGCCTTTTATATTCACATCCTCTTTTGTTGTGTTGTGTCACATTGCTGACGTGGTTTGAGGAAACATGTTGACGTGTCCTTCCACTGGATTATTGTCAGTCTTTGTGCTGTCCATTAAGGCTGAGTTCCATGCTATTTTAGCACATAATAATACTGCGCTATTCTTGGATTGAGATGAGATTGAACAGACAAGAAGATGAAACGGCAGACTGTCTGGTCAGCTCAGTGGAAAATGTTGCTTTGTGGACTATTTCTCTTCAGCCTTTGCACTGTATGTGCTGTTGACAGTTAGTGGTGGTGAACGAAGTGTATGCATACATCCATTCCCAACACTGAAGTGTAGAGTCAGTCAGAAAAACTTGTTTGGCATTGGCAGGGAAGATTTGGCAAATTTTTCATAGGCACTACTCAGGGATGGGTACCGAATTCGGTACTTTTAAAGGTACCTACCGAATTCTGTCAGAAGTACTGGGTACCGATTCAGGTAAAATCAAAAGGTACCATGTTTAGGTACCTAAGTGTATCCTTGTGACTGTGAGGGAATGGAAGAGTTAGTGATTTTCCATGCTGGACATGAACACGGCATTATAGGGTTATATATTGAACAAATAAATATGTAAAATTAAAAAGAATTTACATTTTTATTATTAAACAAATTGATTTTTTTTCCACATATGCACACAAAAGTACCGAAAATTGGTACCGTTGAGTCCCGATACCGATTGCCAGGTACCGGGGATCGGTACCATATCGTTTCAAATGTGAAAGGTACCCATCCCTGCTACCCACATACTTAGCTCTGCTGCTCATCACACAAATGCATGTTTCTTGCAAATGTGGCACCATTTAAAAGGACAACAACCCTCCTTACCTGTGGCATAACATTTACTACCAAGAAGCAACAAAGAAAAAATCTGCCAAACTCAAATTGCCCTACTATTTTTGGTAAGTTTTTGTATATTCAAGTTTATCCTCTATGCATTCTGCCCTAGCCTCCTGTACCCACCCCTCTTCCTTTGTGCTGTCCATGTTTGCCCAGCAGTGGACACACACTGCAGCTAAGAGCATCAGGGGTGCTATGATTAAGTATTAATTCAGGCGTGTGATCGATTTCCCTCCAGCTGCTGCAAAGAACTGAGCACAGAGGGCAATGTTCAAATCCTGCCTGGGATTAGTGTTCAACAAGAGATCTTTTTTCTGTCTTTCTCTGGGCACGACGTACAATATTCACTGCTGAGCCAAGTAGACACATCACATGCAAACAAAGGACTGCCTTCCCATGTGTCGTCTGGTCTTCATTCTTTGTTTTTCTTCTTCAAACACAGCCTTCAAACAGTTCTCAGCATGGTTACAGTTTTGTACTCCTGGATGTTTCTTTGTCTCTTTCATTCATCTTTCTGACATCCCCGTCTCTTCCCCTGTGCCCCTGCTGATCACTTAAACTCTGACCCTTGCTTGGGATAGATTGACACTCATGCCACTCAGTCAGTGTAGGGGCCACCCGACCCCACCTCTAACCCCGCAGGTCAGCAATTAGGCTGAGTGTCCGTCATCTAACTCCAGACACCCCCCACTGCCTCTTCCTGTAGATGATACCCTGCCACATTGAAGCCATATTGGGCCTGTCCATTTGTCTTCATCAGGGGCTATCACTGGGGAGGCCTCCTGGCCCCCAAGGAGGCCCCCCATCTCTGGTCATGTCTCACTCACTTGGTCTAAGCATCCCTGAGAGGTCCATGCATATTCTCCTAGACGATTACCTTGAGAAGCACCTGATGGCTGACACAATGGAAACCCATTACGCTGAAGCAGTTTTGTTTTCAGAATGATAATGAAGAAGGGGAATGGAGTGGAGGCGAAGGACAGCGCATTGGATGAGGATGGCTTTAGAGGGGCTGTGGTGCACTGGAGCGTACAGTAGAGCTTTGCCAGACCAGTATATTTCCCTGGAATTGGTGGGTGAGAGACCCGACTGGAATGGTGGTCAGGGGGAGAGTTAATGGGCCTGTCAACACAGCCAACCTTGCTGTGAGTTTACTGTTTTAGTATCATTTTCTCAGCTGTGCTGTGTGTTTCTGGCCACATGAGCGTACATGTGTGCATACGTGCACGTGAGGCCCTGCTCCCTCATCACTCAAGTTGAATGGACGTCAGCCAGCAGTGAAATTAGACTGTCTCCCCCTCAGTGCTGGACTGTCACTGCTGAGATGGAAGGAGGGTGAGCGCTGTGGTCCCAAGGCACTTTTAGTGGAGGCCCATTTTGAAGCATTTAATGTTTGACACACACTGACACACTGTCAAAAGCACAATGACCTACAAACAGCCGTACTCTCCATCAAAAAAGGTATGGCTAAGCTACAGCACAGGGCCATGTCCTCAAAGTCACACGGCCATTAAATCAAGCAAGCCGTGGTTCTCTATTTTATCTAAACGCCTCTGTTTGGCATGAACTCAAAAACCAGCTGCTCTGTTTCCAGTAAGCCAATCCATTTGATTGCCTGACACAGTGGGGATAATACCTTTGTAGCTCAGATACAGGGATTTCTGAAGTGAAGGTTTAGTCAGATTCTTGAGCTGGGGTCAGACTTCATCCACTCCCCAATGATTGTCCGTTATGTAAAAGGAAAAATAATCAAAAACTGTTTCCTTATTTTGATTTGCAATCATTTTATAGAAAGCTTCAGATAAAGGTCTGTTTCTGCCAATGAAAATTCATTTGCATAAAGTTTAGAGATGGGATTGAAGGGTTATCATCCAAATGCATGTTTGAATGTTGAAGTCAAAGTTAATCTTAAGACCACCCTCAGTAATGACTTTAGAGATAATATTCAGCCCCTGCTTTTGTGCCAGACTCCTCATATACATCTAAATCCTCTCCCTTTTTCTGTTTAAAAGCTCAAACTAAACATTTATTCCAGACAGTCAACATTCTTTTGACAGAGTTATCCCAGTTTGTGGAGAAGCAGACAGGGTGTTTGAAGATGGCTGCAGACACACAGCATGTTGCGACTTTATAGTGATATTGCTCATGCACTCCCCGAAGCATCTCTTTGTCTGACGGCTAAGTGGAGTGAGGTTACAGTCTCTTATTTTATCAGGCTTTTACCACTCCTCCGCTTCCCCCTCTCTCCCATTACAGGTCATCCTGCGGCATCTCCCGCCGCTGCGCTTAAATGTTTAAAAGCCTTTTCCCCTTCAGCTTTACTGTTTGTTTACCTATTTATTATGTTACCATGCCTCTCATTTATGCAGTCTGTTGTAATATCATTCTATCTCTCCCTTCTTCTCTTTTATATCTCACTTGTTTTTCTTTTTTACTGTGTTTATGTGCTCTGATAAGAAAGAGTGCCGAGCCAGGTGCTTGGCCTGGCATTTATACGAGTCCACCATTGATCCTCACTCCAGACCAAATCTGCCCACTGAGAACTGGAGGAAGACACTCTCCCTTATAAACTATATCTTTTATTCTCTGTTAGAGTATACAGCTATTGGATTCCTTGGGTCCCATCTCGTGATCCTTTCTTTATAGCAGGTCTGGTTGTCCTTGCAGATTTAGCCGCTTTAATTTGCGGTTGCCCATAACATTGTGTTGATTCACGGCTGGTAATTTAGCGCGTGCCCATGAGGGGAGTGAACAGGCCCTGGTTCTTCCTCATTAATAGCAAGGCTGCAATGGAAGGAGACGGAGGAAGGTGTTCCAGGCTCCATTGATTCACCGCCCTCTTGCTGCATACTGATGCCTAATGCCCTAGTTCAAGAACCTCTGAGGATAGAGGGTGAAGGAAAAGGGGACAAAAAAATGTCTTGGCCTGACACAGATTAAAGTCCCACTCCAGTTACACCACCACTCTCTAGAGAGGTGACTGCGCCGTTCAAGGTCCCTTGTTTTGGTCTCTTAAGTTTTCACTTGCTGTCAGTGAAGCTTAGTCATCTCACGGTAACATGTTTGGACAAAAAGCTCGAGAACAAAGAGCTGCTTTAAGTACCACACCTCTAGTTTGTGATAAGTCAGTGGTACGTCTGCAGAGCACGTCCTGATGAAGACTAATGGCTCATTAACTTCCACTAAATCACTGTTGATGTTCAGTGAAAACAGTTGTGACCTTCGCTGCCCCTCTGGACACCCAGGGACTCAGACGACTGAACCTTTAGGGGTTAAGGGTCGACTGAAACAGTTAACAGAGCGAGAGTCACACCTTAGCTGACCCCACTGTAACCTGAGAGGAAAAGAAATTGCTGCCACTAATCTGTCACTTCAGATCCTCCCATTTTGCCACGGCACAAACAAACATATGGAAGATTTTGAGCACTGGAGGAGGCTGTAGTGAGTTGTGGCTGTAAATAGCGTGGAGGAGAAGTGGAGGTGTTCAGACACAGATAGAGAGGAAGAGAAAGGCTGTCATCTCACTGTCCCTCTGGGGTGTGGAGGTTATCAGACTCTTTTATTGGTGTGGAGGCAACACCATCACATGTATGATGCAGTGAAGTATTTCGAGGTGTCCTACAGCTAAAAAAAAAAAAAAAAAAAAAGTTGACATCCACATAATGCTCTTTGGATGATTTCCTGGATGACATTTTGAAGGATGGGAAACTTTGACTGGTAAGCACAGCAACAGATTGTCAACAGATTAATTGGAGCTGAGAAACATGTGCCTATGTTTGTTTAGGAGACTCTTTTCTTCTCAAACAAAGACTGTGCTTCTGTCGGCGTTAATGCACCCGTGCGCTCCAGTGTGGTGGCTATGTGTCTGTCTGGCCTACGTGTCAGGGCTGCTGAGGCCCTGTCTCCTCTCCAGGGAGTCTCTTTCCACTTGCTCACTTCATCCTCCTGCTGTTGCTGCCCTGTGGGATTCGGGAGGCACACAGAGCCCAGATTGAGCCACTCTTGCTTGGCCCTGCTCCATTCCTCCAACGACGCTAATTACATCTCAAATGGTAATAGATGAGGCCTCGTTAGCGGCTCTCACTGCCTTGAAAGATTCACAAACATACATCAGAGGGGCCACTGATCGGTCTGAGCTCCCTCCTTCAAAGGCTGGACTTCACAGGGAGCTGGGGGCCCGATTCACTAATTACTCCTGCAGTTCCACACTGCTGCCTCGTGCAGGGCCTGCACCGAGCAGACAGCTTTTCTCGCTTCACCAGTGCTTTTCTTAGACAAGCCTTACCCTTCAACCCAAGCCAAACTACACAGGCGTGTTAAATCTATAATTCAATGATCAAATTAGCTCTGTGCCTATTTTTGTCCCCTGCAAACCAGCTGTTAAGGCTGTGACTTGCAGGAATATTTTCCTTTATCAGTTTTAACTATAATTTTGAAAACTCAACAGAGGGAGACTGAGAAATATGATGTCATTAAAGCTCATGGGGATAAAAGAGCTGACAACGCAACATTAAGTATGTCATTAGTGCTTTCCCTAACAAAATTAGCTTAATTAAGGCGAGAGTTCATTATTGAATTATCTTACTACAAAGCAAGTCGTTTTCTGCGCTCAATATTAGAAATGTAATTTTATTCTGCAGAGGTTCGCTTAATGGGATGAAAAAAGATCTCGAGTTCTGACTGTGCTCACTCAAGTGGATCATCACTTTCTGAGATGTTGGTTATTCCTCCTGTTTGAGTGGGTGTGAGGGAGTTTTTATGCTGAAGAGATGCAATCCAATCCCAGAAAACCTGGGCTGCTGGGATGGTTTGCAAATCCTATAAAACCTTGCAACTTATTGTGTTGCTTCAGCTCTTCTTCAATCAACACTCTCTTAAGTTCAGGACCCAAAAGAGGTTGAATTTTAAAGTTTTAAAAGTGAAATATGGTCTCATCGTTGCTGCTCAACAGCTGACTCAGCAACAAAATGTGTAAACAGAAAATGTTTTTGGATGTGATATCGAGCTAATGCAGTGATTTCCACTGCAGAGCCATGTGTGATTTTAATGAAGTGTTGCCTTAAGGGCAGAGGATCATCACCACCCAGAACAAGTGCCTTTTTTCGAGAGATTTCTCCAGATTTTGTGGATCTTTCAATGATATAATGAAATCCAAAATCCACTACAACCTGAGGCAGAGGGATATTTACAGAAACTGTTGATTTGTTGTTTTCAAAACATTTTAAGTGTTTTATTGTCGTTGTCACAACTTGTTCAAACCGTGTCTCAACAAGTTTAGACATATAATAATTTAAATAACTATTTAAATATGTTTTTAACAGAGTCCAAACTTTCAAAATAATAAGGTTGTATGTGTTTGTTGTTTTCTGCAAAGAGCATAGTTTTGTAAGTTTTTCACCCTTACCTGTTGAAGCGCCTGAGCCAAATGATGCCTCACACAAAAAGCAGCTGCTCTTTGGCTTGTTAAACCTATGTGCACATAAGATATTGACTGGTGTGTACCGCTCTCAGGATCTTTATTAGTTCAGAGCTGTGGTCAGGCTCTCTTCATTGTTCAGGTGATTTAATTCCACAGAATCCCATTAGATTTCATTATCATTTGTGTTTTATTCGCCCGCTGTTGTGAAGGAGATGGAGTCAACAAGAAGATTAGACGCTGCTCTAATTGTGGTGTGGTTTACAGTGCGCCTGTTTGCCTGCATCGATCCGCTGTGAGAAATAATAATAAAATGGAAGCAAAGCGATGCAGGGGGGAAGAGGCGCCAAGCAAGCAGGGCTCGTTACTGAAGGAATGATGTATTGATCGCATCTGACAGGGTGCTGTGGACCGATCAATCCTGATGGGCAAGGGGAGCCTGTTAGAGATTCTCCTGGGTCGTTCGGGTCACTCACACAACCTGCAATGAAAGAGAAATTAACTCATCATGGAAAAGCTGTGGATGGAAAGATGGATAGATGCATGAATAATCCAGAGGGGAAATCATCAGGTTTTGCAGAAAGAACTAGAAATGTATAATCAGGTGAGATGGTTATTATTTGTGGATGAATGCATGAGTGGAGTGTTTCACCCATGCAAATAAAGCTTTGACTCTTGACCTGTTCCACGCTGCTGTGGAAAAACAAACATGCAAATGAGAAGCTTCATGCAGTGAGGACATTCCACCTGATTTTGCGTGATTACACAATGTGAGGCTGTATTAATTCGCACAGCTTGACTGGAAGAGGAATTAATCGCATCAAAAAGGGGGTCAATTACTGAAGAGTAAGGAACAAAACATTGTCAAAGGAGTGAAGTTAGAGGTAAAGAGGAAAAGAGAAAAAAAAAGATGTAATGGTGTTAAAGATTCAGTATTATCTGTCTCTGCTGTCCAGTATCTGTCCAGGCAGCCTCTCTCTTTTCCCCTTGAGTACACTAGCCCAGCCTTGGCCGAGCTAATTGATAGCCTGTATGTTAATTTAAGTCAGACATGAGTGGCTGCTATTAATGAAGGTGGAATTTGCCTGCCTGACAGTGAAGTGAGGGCTCGCGGGAGAGTGATCTACAGCTTCAGGCGCAGTCTGGAGGCAGATGCTGGAGTGGTGTAGAGGAGAGCAGCCATTACATTTCAAGAAGGCATTCACTGTGAACTCAGAATGAATCCATTTTCGCAGTAAAATTACCTCGATAAATTGGTCTAGTGCCCATTTTTTCGGCACGTAGCGTAAAAACACCAGCAAAGTTTTCCTTCTCAATTGCTTGGTCAGAACTCTCGGGGTATGATGATGATGAAGCGAAAAATGAGGGGTCACTCTGCGGCGGCAAACATAAGATTCTGATTGTTGCCTCACAGATCAATGGGTCCATCCACGCTGATAGTACATTTGCATTTAGCCTCCATAATTGCTGGCATTATTAGCACACACATTTGCTTTGTATAGCCAGCCATGAAGCGATTATGTTAATCAGCCAATGAATTTGAAAAGCAATTTTAAACTGCTTTTTTCTCTCAGATGAGTCGATCGACTTCAATCAAAGCGTGCGTTCGGGTAGAGTGGTTGTGAATTATCCCTGTTAATGACAGGTTTGCAGGTGGACGACAGTTACCCGTTGTTTTGCAACGAGGTGAATCCACGTGTTGTTTGTTTGAGTGTGTTTTGCCAGCAGTGTGTGCTCTCACAGGGTCATGTTGGTGTAAAACATGCAACAATTACCCGGTGAGACTGGACTCCTGTGGAGAATGCTAAGTGCTGGTTGTCACTGTGGCACGGTGAGGTCAGGGGTCGCCTTCCCTGGCAGAGTGCTCACATGTTGGCTTTCTGCTGTTTAAACACAGACTCTGCTCCCCACCTCCTATTCCTCCACCCTTCCCCTCCCTTCCTCTTGGTTAATTCATTGAGAAGTAGCATGCACGATGTGCGGTTCATTCTTAGAGCATGTACTGCCCCCCTTTTCAATACTATCTAAAATAATGACCCAATGTCTCATTAATGTAAGACATATCTTAGAGGTATAACACTAGTTGAAGACATTGAAGGCAGCATTAATATTTTTTTTGAGTGTCTCCGTTGAAAAGGGATGGGGGTGCTGAGGTCCTCCACGCTGAAATGGATGTAGAGGAAGCGGTCACGCCTGATTTGAGCTCCTACCTCTTCATTTAAAGGCCTCTTTTGGATGAGGAGGAGGATGCTTTCTTGTGGCTCATTCTGCCTCCCCCCACATTCAGACATGCTATATGAAAATCTACAGCCCTCCATCCATGCTATCATGGGTTCAGTTATTCGGTTATTCATGACTTGAGGCTGAATAATAAAAGATGGTGGAGGAAAAAAAACACTCCACTCTGTTTCTCTCTCTCTCTGTCTTCGTCTCACTGAATTGCTGCTTGACTCCTATCGAGCTGGAGGATCTCCCAGCATCAGCAAAGTCAATAATATTGGGAGAAAAGTCACTGAAATGCCATTTGATATTCAATAATGCTAATGCAAATAGAAAATGATTAGCTGATCCATTCTAATCAAATTCCTGGAGTCAGTGTCACACAGCCTCACATTCGCACATGTATCCTCACAGAATGCAGCCTCCTGTATGTTTGTATGCTATCTCCAGCCTTACAGTGTGCTGGGTGAGAGCCTGAGCATCTTGACAGTGATCTGTGCCATCAAAGAGCCCAGGATGATGCGGCACATGAATACAGAAGTAGCACTTTTTCTTTTTTTTCTTTTTTTTTTTTTTCGGAGGCTGTGGTGGAGCGAAGTCTTGCACAGCACGGCGGCTTGCGATTGCCACCAGTCTGCTGTGCTCTTTCATGTGGCTGTGGGAGATGGAGGTGTTTGAAGACAGGGATAAGGCTGGTGTTGTGACGCTGTCAGCCAAAGCTTCACTCCTCGGCTTCAGTCACTGGAAGGGAGGGAAAGCAGCTCTGAAACGTTCCGAGCAGAAACCAGGGAGCGGTTATGATCTATGTTTAATTTTGTGTGATGAAGAGGAGGAGAGTTTTCCTGCATCACCTGAGATCTAAATGCATAGAAGAACAACATGTGGCTCTTTCTGTGCTGCAGCTCCTCACTTATCAAGACACAGTGCTTCATTTTTTGCAGAGATATGAATTATTTCTTGCTGAAACAGACATACACTAATTCCACTCTGCTGATTAAACCTCCTGTGGAGACCACATTAACCCAAAATTCATGATGACAGTAATTTTTCCCACCTACTCAAACTCTCCTTATCTTCCAGCTTACTGTGAGTGACCAGCAGGGGGCAGAACAACAGACAGGCAAAACACAATCATGTGGAGGCTGTTATCAGTATGTGTTGCTCTAACTGAGAGAACTGATAAAACCACACACACTAATTGGGTTTTACAGCAGCCACGGTCTCACAATGCTCTTTCATTACCCAGGGGACGCTGCGTCTGGTTGTGTCTGTGTTCAGACATACTGGGGCTTTACAGCAGAAGAGTATGCGTGTGTGCGTGTATCATAGATATGTGTGTCAACCACCCCCACTGATCTGAGAGAGCAGAGCCCGTGTGCAATCAGGGATTCCAGCAGAGGCACAGAAAAGAGAAAAAAAAGCAGCAGCTCAAGTGGCGTCTGCAGCCTCACCAAATGTCCAAACCAACTACAGAAGTCCCTCCCTAATGGCTCTCCAGTGTCCTGTTCTCTGGGGTTAGACATGACGATTTCAAATGTCAGCGTATCACAATGACCTTTCAAGGACCTGAAATTAATCAAAGAAAAAAAATGGCCTTCTGCCTTAAATGGCAGAAAGAGTCACCTCTGATCCACATATTAGATGGGATCATCTTTAGGTTTGAATGAATTTGGGATGGTTCATACTCCACGCTTACTGTATAAGGTCTGTCTCTTCACGGTAATGGGTTTTTCCTTAAAACCCTTAATACATATTATGTCTAATGTAGTGTATTGTATATCTTAAAGCTCCTATAAGATTTTTGGACAATTAGGAAACAAAAAAAAAGAATACCAAAGCCTTTATATGGCCTACAAAAGCTTTCAAGGCCATTTTTAAGAACATTGATTTTTGTATTCTTATTTTATATCCTACTAGCCCATGCTGTTAGGTAGGTGCCAGAAAAGGGAATTAACATAATACTACAGAAATGGATTTTCAGCAGTCAGATTTTTTTGTCAGAAAACACAACTTGAGGTAATTCTACTTGCTTTGTCCACAAGGGGCACCAAAAACAAAACAATCCTTTAAAGGAGTCCCGATATGAATCAAGGGACATTTAATTTACACTAACTACTATCTTAACTATATTTTATGAAGATAGATGCCATGTGTTGGAAACTACTGTTCAAAAATTAAATTAGATCCCACATACCCCAAGACAGAAACAAAAGTAAGATGTTCTTGACTCAGTTAAAATTTGAGACTTTGTAGTATGCACATTTAAAATTCACTATCATCTTTTCAACTGCACTAAAATCATCATTTCTGATAAAAAAGGCTTTAAGTCTTACCCTCATTGTCTCAATTAAAGATTACCCATGATCACTCCATTTCTGCATCCTCATAATGTTCTGGTAATTAAGCCTTGTTGCCATTATCAGCAAACAGTCTTTAATGTCCTCAATGTTCTCTGTGGTCGAAACACACCAGAGAATAACACTCGATTTTATCTTCTCACTCTCATTAGAATCATGCACAAAGCTGCAGCATCAAACCCTCATGAGCATCATTCACAGTAGACATTTAGCAGAACACAGTGAGACCCACTCCACCCCCTTCTAATCTTCTATCTTTAGCAGTTCTGGCTCAGTAGTTGTAGCTCATTGAATTATTAGCTAATTGCCAGGTGGGATCAGTATTGATCGTATGCTGCACAGCAGCTAGTGCTAATAGTATTATAAAGCTGGTCACAAACTGGCTTCTCCTACAGGGTGATATGAAAGCTGGGGTCTGTAAAGATAAAGGACACTGTGTGGGAGGAAGGGGAAAGGCTTGCATGTGTACACGCACTCGTAGCCAGCACAAACCCACACACACAGCGTCTTTATCGTTGTGTCTTTGCTGCAGAATCCGTGCCCTGGAGAGCTGTGGGATCACTGTGCCGCTGTTGAGCCACTGTCTTGTCCTTGCTATGTAGGTCACCGGTGCCCTCCAACGATATCTTATCCCATCTGCAGTGCAGTCAATACTGTTGACAGAACTCCAAATAGCCTCAGATTAGAAGTTGCCTCATTAACTTTGTTCCTTTGCCTAAATGATTAACCTCACAGCTACAGCCTACACAGATAAATTGGACAAGTTTGTTGTACCAACACAGTATGAAAGTGCTGTTTAATCCGCCTTCTTGATTCAGTGCCTGAAAATATTTAAGGGGGGCTTAGATAAACCAGGAGGAAAGAAATGGAGAAGTTAAAAACAAGGACTGAGAGGCAGAACAGGAATGGTTTAGACACAGCGCTCTGCTCTGATCCTGAGCATGGCAGCCAGTGGTGTGTTTCAGATTGTTTTCCATTTGCATGATAATATGAGCATGGATTGATACACACACAAAAACATGCACACACCAGGGTTATACAGACTGACAGTTCCAGCAGGCCAGATTACCTGAGTGGGCACCCTGGGTTTTTACTCCATGCCCTGAAATGAATGAAATTCCCCCCATTAGCACGCGGGTTACATAAGCCTGGTGTACAGGTATATCCAGCTGCACCGAGGCAGTAAGCTGATTACAGATGGAACTAACACAATTACCTCCCTGTAATGCAATTAACACGAATTGGATTGTGAAATAAGCAACCGGACTGTCATGCGGATTCTCTCAAGATGTAGAGCTCCTCCGCAGACCGACGCCAGAGAATCTGTAGCTTCAGTAAATCATTTAAATGCTCTGCTAAGCTAGTTAACGTCAAAGCATTTCAGCACACAAGCTGAAGTGTTTTGCATTGCATGTAAATGCACGGACATGTGGAGCAGCTCTACAGTAAACCATCTGTTTATGTGTTTTTGTCTCAAAGGATTTTTTAATCTATGCAACGGTGTAATTGACTGAATATGGACATGCACGATGGACTTGCACTTTCCAATGCAACGCAGAGTGATCAGTTTGTTATGAGCGCTGTTGGTGCATTGCTCTGCCATGTGCTAGGCTACTGCTTTCCATACAGACTGACACTGCAGCATAGACACTCGATATTGTAATTTGTGTGTGTGTGAGTGTGTGTGAATGTGTGGTACTTAGGTGAGCCTAATGTAGCAGTGATTTGCTGAGCAGGCAGCAGCACGGCTACAATTTATTCCAAGTATTTAGATGTTATGTGCAGCATTCAATCATGCTCCAGCAGACGCACATAAAGTATATAGCACATCTTTGGGATGATAGCAGAGCTGCTTGTTCAGGAGGGGAATTTCAGAGGCACATTCTGACTAAATGGTGAATGGCTTCTTCCCTTTCAATCATAAACAGTTCACACATATCCACACTAGGACACGGAGACAGAGGGGGAAAAAAATCCCCATCCACAGGCGAGGCAGCTGTAAAGGTCATCTGCGTATCCAGTTTAATTTTTGCTCTTCCTCAAGAGTTAAGATCTATAAAGTGATCAATAAATCTCTCTAAATGTCTCTGCATGGAGGCTGCATGTGATTTAACACCCCACCACATCTGCTGCCTGCTTTCTGTTCGCCACACTGACACATCTCAACCTTGCTCTGCTCACAAATCTTACCTCTATCACCTCCACCCACCTGGAAAATGTCCAGACCTGTACTGTGATTGATATCAGAACTGGTTCAAAGTCCTTGGTGAGGTTCTGATCCAGAGCTGCAGGATGATTCCTGGTATGGAAAATGTGACACCTGTGATCTACGGGGGGGAACAGTGTGTCCTTAGGTGTGGGATTCTTCTTTTCAGGCAGTATTGATTGAAGGAAAGATGATCTGAGGAGGCCATTAGGAGGATTGAGGAGGGGGGACTGGGTGAGGAAGGGCTGTGATGAACACCTCTCTCTCATCATTATGCCACATACAGCACTGCCTACGGCACCAGCCCTACATGCAGATTCTGCCCCCCCCCCAACCACAGACACACACACACATTCACATGGGAGGATTAGTCCAGAACTCAGTGGTGTGCGATCAGTCCACTGTTTGTTTAGATTCTTGTTTGTTCCCATTTTGTGCCGCCATGTTGTGGGGCTGCCACTGCATCTGCACCAATGCACACATGACTGCACTCTGCTGATGGGTGGGGCTCTGTCACAATGAGCACAAGGAGACACAGTAATGGCAAACACACACACACACATACATACAAACACACACACACACACACACAACAGGCAGAAGTACACAGATTTTTTATGATCTCTCCCAGTATCTTCCTGGCCCAGGCTTGTGGATTGGTGTCCTGGGATGTTTGCTGAATACAGTAAACTGGGCTATCTACAGCGGTTATAAACACCTCCTCTCCCTCCTCCTGCCTGTCCTGCTGAAACAGTGTGTTGGAGCTCACTTTCACTTGGGGCTCATCAGATCAAGCCAGATAAAAGCCGCTCAACTCCAGCCGAGAGCTTAATTAAAACGGGTCTGCCATCGCGGAGTGACACCTTTTACAAGCTCCTAACGGCTCTTTGCTGCCAATCCAATTATAGACCAAAACAATAAAATAGATACAGAAGGAGCTGCAGCAAATAGGCTGGCATAAAGGAAAAGAGGGGGAAGCTATTAAAGATTATATGAAGATTTGCTTGGTGGACTGCAGAACAAGGCTGCAGGGGTTTCATTTTCCAGAGATTCTTGTGAAAGAAGCTCGTGTATATGTGTGTGCATGTGTTTGTGTGTGTGTGTGTGTGTGTGTGTGTGTGTGTGTGTGTGTGTGTGTGTGTGTGTGTGTGTGTGTGTGTGTGTGTGTGTGTGTGTGTGTGTGTGTTCCAGCAGTCTCCAAGGAAATCCAGCCCAGTTCTCTCATCCTGGACACAGTTCAGCAGCATCCTGGGGATTATCTTTCCCTGTGGAAGGTCACTACCACAATGTCATTAGGCCAGGGCTCACACAAGTAGGCTGAAAACACACATACACACACACACACGAAGAATCCATACAGTAAGACTTTTTTTTCTCCTTCAAATCCTGATAATTCCTGTCCGTGTAGCTTCTGACATTATTTGTGTAACCTCTAACTCCTCCAGTTTGCCAGCGTGTCACAGCTGGGCCTGTGACATCTATGGAAAAACTGCAGGGGGTTGTACATACATATTAACTGTAACTCTGCAGGTGTGAGGGAGAGATGGTGAGGTGGAAAAATAATGAGATAGGAATTAAATGTGTGAGGTAGAGTAGAACAAAGTTGACTAGAAAAGATATGACTCGTACAGGAAGTGGGTCTATCTTTAATTTCTGGTCATGGTCCAGTGGGTTTTTCTGGTCACATGTAATTGCTATGAAGGCTTTATTGGATCCAAAGTGTTGGTTGACTCATTACCAAAAAGGCCAGAGTAAATGAGTCTCAAGTTTTGCACAATGCTGATTCAAAGTGACTTGTCTAGACAGGAGACCTTTAGAGTTGAACTTACAGTAATGTGTCGGCCACCACTGGTTTTGTTGTGTTTCTTCATCATCGTCCATGTTTAATTTACATCCTAAACAAAGAAGGAAACCTTTCTTGACGGTTTGGTTTGGTTTGGTTTGGGTTGAGTGTCTCAGGAAATAAAATTCACTCCTTTTCACAAAACCACTGCAGTAGTTAGATTGTAAAAGGTTCAACAGTTTCCGTTCCATGTTATCTGTCATGTGACCAAGGCATTAGGAGACAGAGGAAAGAAACGAGCAGCAGACATTTGCCTGTCCGCCTGAGTGCACCACTTCCTCTCCTCCTCTTCATCTCACTTCACTTCCTCTCCTCTCTTCCTCCTCCCAATGCAGGAACAAACCCACCTGCTCTATCATGACGCCTCACTACCTCTGTCTGCTCTGTCTCTGTGCTGGAATTGGCAGGAAATCAATCCCGCCCTCATCTACAGCCCCCTCCCACTCTCACCCTCACTCCCTCCTTCCTCTTCTTCTTCTTCTTCTCCTTCTTCTCCTTTCCCTCCCTTCATGTCTTACTCCCCCTCCCGGCTGTAAAGTGTCCATCCTGGACCGAGCACAAGCATCAGCACAACATCATGGCTTATCAGAGCCGGCACAAAGGCCCATGGGCACATTGTTCGTCAGTATCAGCCAGCTCCAGTTTGGACGCACTCTCTGCGTCTGCCAAGCCCCGGAAACACATTCATGACCATAAACAAGACAACAGAATGAGAACTGGAGTGGCCACCGAAATCATTCTGGGGCAAAATGCATCTTTAATTGTCGCGCCTGTTAATTACAGAGTGCTATGAGAATTGGAAAAGATAGAGAGGAGGATACAGCACATCGTTATTTATTATGCAAATGTATTCCATTTTAGACACAATTAAGTGATTAGAAAGCTGTCGCTCTCTGCGCTCTTTCTTCTCCTTGTCCTTACTTGTCTTTTTCTTTGCTTTTCAGCATATTACTGTAATGAAGCCATTACTTCTTCAAGTGAATTTTAATGAGTTTTTAACTAACATTTTAATGAGCTATACATTACCATAAAGCATGGATTAGACCAAATTGAATTGTGTGTGCGTAGATGTGTATATGTGTGTTGGTATTGTTAAAGGGTGTAAAGAAACGAGGTTCATTAAGAGTTAATTATATTGTTTCTGGGGAGCGGCAGCACACATTTTTCCTGGCTCGGCCGGCAGAATTGCCCACTGTGGTCCTGCTGTCATTACCCAGCTGCCCGGGGGCTTGTTAGGCCAAATTAGGGGTGCTGTTTGAAAAATGAGCTTTGAACGAGGCTGCTGTTTAAATAAGGATGTTTGTTTAGGGTTATGGACTGAATCAGAGGTAGAGGCACAGTATGTGGTATGAGTTTGATGGAATGCACTCCATTCATTTACAGTCAGCAGCCTCACACTCCTCTCCTCCTCAGTTTGACCTTGATCAGGCATCCTCTCATCATCCCCTGTTGTGGTTATGCCTCCCCCTTTTCCTCACAGCACTCTCACCACAGCACATATCTCTTTTCTTCCATCCAAGGCTCTATTAAAGATTCACATTTCACACAACATCACCACCTGTGATTTCCCCCCTTATGGTATCACTGCCGGCCATATGATTTTCTTTACCTTCACTGTTTGCCATATTTCCTGCATCTTATCGGAGGGAGTGACAGTGTTATTTACAATCCCTTAGCTCTGGATTTGGAGATAGGGAGAATAGTGCTGGAGATGATATCGTGCTTGGCCATGGTCTATGGAGAATGATAGGCTGGCGTGCATGCGTATGGCTTCATCTGTGAGGAAGCTCATCTGCAGTCAGTGCAGGGAGAAACCAGGCAAGGTGGTGAGAGTGAGTAGAAAAGGGCAGGATTCACACGTGGGAACAGGAAAGAAAGATGACCTGAGAAGATGGAAGAAAGAGAGAGACGGGGGATGACCCCTGATGGTGATAGGAGAGAATCAGACAGACAGAGAGGGATGGTGATGAGTTGTGCTAATGATGAGAGTCTGGGCTCGGTTCTCAGAGGAGGCGCAGCCTTGGGCGCCGCCAGACGGCCATATTTTTGCAGCTGTTTCTCTGCTCTGACCTGCAACCCCTCAGTGGAGGAATATCAGGGATATGTGTGAACCTGCTGCTTGCCTGCATGCTGAGGGGGTAATTTCTGCATCTGGATGGGGGGGCAAAGGCTAGCGCTGGCCGGTGGGAGGGCAAAGAGAAAGCTTGAGTCCAGACAAATGGAGCACATCTCCTTTCATGGTGTTGTATTATACAGCACAGCATTATCCTTCTGCTGCCTTCAGCATCAACAGTAATACACAACATCAATGACAGCACATAAAGTGGCTTTGGTGTGTTTGTCAAGTGACATATATATTGTCTCTCTTCTCTTAGGGTGGAATTGGAAATGGCGGTATTGTAATAGCACTCTGCCGGATGAAGCGCAAAAAGCACTCGAATGAAATGATATTATAGCTTGGAGCTACCTCTCAAAAGCTCGCTGAGTTCATGTCTGTGTGTGTGTGTGTGTGTGTGTGTGCATGGTTTATTTTCTAATCAGAGTGGTGTGGGTAGAAGGTGCTGGGTCTGGGTGTTGGGGTTTGGCCCGAGGCTTCTAGCTGTTGTAATCTCTCTCTGTGTTTCTTAAACCCCGACCCAGGAGAATATCTATGAAAGCACGGAAGGTCTTTTCCTCCGGTGTAGGGAGGGAAAAGTAATAACAGCCACACAAACATACCCAAACATTTAAATTTGCAGCATTACAAAAAGATATCAAGCCCCGCAGCTTTTAAGAAAAGCCTCACAGTCTGTCTGGTTTCTCCGTGGAGGTTATTCTGTGTGGGTGTGGTGAACGTCCATCAAAGTGATGCGATATCAAAACAGAGGAGGAAAATTAGATCTTCGACATCAGTCTGCGGTGTTGTGGCGGCGAACGCAACCTCTGTGAACCAAAGTGAGGTGCGCTTCTGCAGGTGAATGCATTTGTCAGCACTTATCTCAGTATGCAGGCCGGACGCTTCAGTCAAGGCTGCCCACTAATCTTACTGACAAGCCATGTCACCCTCCAGTGAGTAATATCTTGGGTGGGAGAAGAGGGTGCACTGTACAAAATATCTCTCCTCATGTCGTCCTTGCCCTGCCACCTCTGAGCGGCGACACTGAGTGTTTTTGTTGTCATGTATCTGCGTTGGCATCACTTTTTTTGTCTGCTGAGTCTATCTCAGGTGGACCTCCCCTAATGGTAGCTGGCACCAGCCTCTCCTGCCAATGTAGGACAATCTGGTTTACAAAACAACTGCGTGGGTGTCTCCTTTGTGTTTGATTTTGGCAAAGACCTCCACTCTCTACCCTTTGGCTGTTTTGCAGCACAACTTTGCAACCTGACTCCCTCCCCTTTAAGCTTTGAGACGCTGAATCAGTGCCAGTTAAGAGAGCTGCAAATTTGCCATGCTTTGCCCCCTGCCTGACGCTCCTTCATACAAATCAGCCCACTCCTCCTCTCCTTGGAAATAAATAAATAAATAAGTGAGATAGTAGAGGCAAAGGCAGATTAAAATTATTCAGATATGAGTTCTTTTTAGCCTGCAGCCGGATTGACAGATGTAGCACTTGCCAACAGAGGGGTGTAAATGCAAAAATATATAAATATTAATAAGGCGGTAAGCAAGAAGGCAGAGTTTGGGGCCTGCTGGAACTCCATGGGAGGTGAGATATTTTCAGTGGCTGTTTCAGGGGGATAGAAAGGCAATTACCTTACGTCTGTTGGCTGATTCGGGCTCTGAATGCCTAAAGGGCCTCGGCGCTGGAGTCGACTGCAGCAAATACACAGACCCACTTAATGATACACACATATCAGATGCACCTCACATAGATTAACCGAGAAGGCAGTCATGTTATGATTCTAATATAAGAGCATTTACTCGCCTTATGATCCCTGGCATGGAGCAGTCCAGCACATAAAGCGCCTGAAGGCAACACTGGGAGAGATACATGCCCCTGCTGTAATGAAGCCAGATAAACTTTACAGTCAGGTGATGATGTTAAAGTTGTGAGTGTGAGCTTTAGCTGTAGGAGGTTGACCTCGCTGGTCATTGTTTGGATTAGATGGTGTGGTATTTGGATTGACCCTTCCCCTCATTTACTTTGTGAATGTATCTGTCAGAGTGTTGTCTCCGTATTAAAAAGCCCTGAACCAACAGGCAGGGCATAATCCCTTCACTGGTGCTCTGTTATCTGTTTGTTTACTTGTAGCTGTTTGTAACTCTGTGTTTACCCTGGTCTCAACAAGTGTGTGTGTGTTTTATTCTGTTTTATGTGCATCATTGTGTGCTTCAGTTGCTACATTTGAGAAGCTGGATTGCAGGGCAGGGGAGCATTTACCGTGGCACACGCAGTATTAGATTAGATTGGACAGCGTTGCACATGATGCACCTAATGTGTTTCTTTTGTCACCGTTCTGTTTCAAAGGAAATTGATTCTGACAGAATCCCATGGGTGCTAGCAATGAATGGAGGGGAGCAATTAAATCCAACGTGATCTTGAAAACAACAGGCAGTGTATGGACCCAACCGGGCTATGATTTTAAACAGCAGGACCTCCGTTTGTAATGCAAATACGCCGAGCACAGCGGTGATGCTGTTCTGCACACCCAAGGCAGAGGGTCATCCACTCTGGAGCCGGCTAATTACCTTAGCTTTTTAGATTAGAGGGCAGCCCTGCATGAAAGACAGAAAACCTCTGTGTCTACCTATTCTGTATTCTCTCCTATTACCCCTGTGTAAAGGTTTCATTTGAATTCATGTCACACGAGAGTCCCACTCTGTACCCCTGTGCATCCCCAGGATAATTGGGTTGAAAGCTTCCTCTCTGCCTGCGCCTGCTTCGCCTTGCTCTAAATAAATAAATAAGAAGACAATGGTTGTGCGGCTTTCTGTAGAGAGGGTAAGAAGAGTGAATGAAGAGATGAGAGAAGCCTGGAGCGCAGGGACCAGTTATCCCCTCTTATAATCCCAGCACTCCCCACCATTGTCCCCAGCACTGTCTGGAATTTACATAAGGACCTGTGGTTCTGCCCTTAATTTAGCCCTCCTCAAGCATCTTCAAACATCCTCCAACAAGCTCAGCCCTTTTATCCTTCGTAGGACTCGATGTGTATCTTGCTGGCTGGATGGACACTACTGTAGCTTGTGTGCTTGTCGACGTAATGGATTTTTGTAGCTCAAATGAGGAAAGATGGTTTTCCTTCACATACTGTTGGCATTATGTTTATCCACTCATTGATATGGATGACATTTCCTGCTCTGAAATTTAATTCCTGGTGGATTTATCAGTATATATGTGCTTTCATGTTGTATTTCTGTCTCCTTATTATCAACAACGAGCTGCTGTTGTGTGTTTAACTGAACACTGCAGCGTGTGAGGCTATCTCCATGATGAAAGGCCTACCTGAGGGTGATTAGATACAAGACCACAGTTGTTCCAAAGACCACCCACTGTTTCTGGTGTGTAAATGTTTATCTGTTAGTGTGTTAGTGTGTGTGTGTGTGTGTGTGTGTGTGTGTGTGTGTGTGTGTGTGTGTGTGTGTGTGTGTGTGTGTGTGTGTGTGTGTGTGTGTGCCCATGCCAGCAAAGTGAAGCAGTGTTGCTCCAGTGTGAGCTCTCACATGTGAATGACACCAGGCTTCAGGGCATTCTGTCTCTGTTTGTTCTGCTACCTCCACAGGGACCTCCATTAGCTCCAATTAGCTTTCACTTGTCAGATGGAGCCGCACATCCCATTTGAATAGCCAAGATGAAAACTGCATACAATCCTGCTGTGCTGTGCACACAACTTATTCATACAGGGAGGGGGGAAAATGTCAACTTTAAGCAATTTAACTTCAACCGAACACTTCAGGGCTGTACTCGAGCTGAACTCTTTTCTCCGTCTTCCCCTTTAGTGCTGCGAGATGACTTCAGACAAAACCCAACAGACGTGGTGGTGGCAGCAGGAGAGCCGGCAATCCTGGAGTGTGTTCCTCCCAGAGGCCATCCTGAGCCCACCATCTACTGGAAGAAAGACAAAATGCGAATTGACGACAAGGATGACAGGATCACTGTGAGTGTTGCTGCCATCTGTTCGGATCCACTGGGAACTTTGTTAGTGCGTGGGCACAATGAATCAAGCTTTGCTTCTGTAATGATTTGCCATTAGACACGTTTGTCATTGTTTCATGTGTTGATAACATTACAGTCACTTTGTGTTGCTGCCCCAGTGACTTAGGAACATCAAAAAGAATGTATTCATTCATCTGTTGGGAAAAAGTAGATAGAAAAATCTTGTATTTAAGTTGTGTTTCTTCCTTAGATTCGAGGGGGGAAGCTGATGATCTCCAACACAAGAAAAAGTGACGCTGGCATGTACATCTGTGTGGGAACCAACATGGTTGGAGAGCGGGACAGCGAGACGGCACAAGTCACCGTGTTTGGTATGGTTCACATCATTTTGGACAGACATTGATAGAGGTTTCCATACATTTTTTTAGAGGTGGGAGAGAGAATCATTATATGATATATCAGGATTTTTGTTTGGCAGTCTCAAAATTGGGATTTTGCCAAAAAGTGTTTTGTCTGTTTGTTTTTCAAATTCAAATTCTTTGTTTCAGTCTTTGTTCATAAACTGGATGGAAAAAGTTGCTGCTTTTCTCTAGCAAGGGACTGAAATGTTTCTCTCTGACTCACGTGATGTGCATTTATGGGAAAATATAGCTCCTGATATAGTCTGTAAACATTATCATCACCATTTGACTCTTTCACATAGTCTGGTGTTAAAAAAGCAAACTAAAAATCGCAAAAAAACATTAATACAGAAGAATTGCAATTTAAAATTGTAATAGAATTGAATCAGTTGAATAGCATATTATCCCAGCCCTACATTTTACTGTAACTTGCTCTTAACTCTTTTGTAGGGTCTATCTCCTATCAGTGATTCTGTTTAGAGTCATCACTAGACTTTTGTGCCAAACAATGACAGAAGGAAACTAAATGTTTAGGGCTAAAGATAAAAGGAATCAGTTGGCATAAAGTAACGCCATCTACTTTGTCATCCTGCAGAAAGACCAACCTTCCTCCGGAGGCCAATCAACCAGGTGGTCCTGGAAGAGGAGTCTGTGGAGTTCCGCTGCCAGGTACAAGGAGACCCTCAGCCAAATGTACGCTGGAGGAAAGACGACGTGGATGTTCCTCGTGGGAGGTACGTGCTTTTACAGGACTATCCCTGAAAAAACTGTTTGTTTCTACAAAGCTTCCTGGAATGATGCTAAGACAACGCTGGCCTCTGTTACAGTATATTAGCAGGCATTTTTTCACACATATGTGGGCCCCTGCATACCTGCACAGTTGTGTAATACCTGTGTGACAGGCTGCACTTAATACAAAGGAGCTGTGGAAGCACTGATGTCAAATTGAGTGACTGATTCAAAATAATGATAACTCACACTGCGGGCTCTCTTACCTCGCCTGGCTGTCTGCTATCAGCATTAATATCTTTATTAGGCTGTACACAATGCATATTTTACATCACAGGATAAAATAAATCCACGTCTTGGTTCCCAGAGACATAACAGAGGTAGTTGGTGTCTGGAAGTGGTCTGCATGAGGGCAAACAGATATTGAGCCACACAATTAAAAGTGAGTGACAGGTAAGTGGGCAGGGAGACATTTAGACAAAAGAAAAACTGAGGCCAGGTACAGAGGCAGACACGGAGAATGACGGGAGATATTAAGAGAGGTAGAACAGGAGCTGACGTGGTGTCTGTGCAGATGTTCAGAAACAGTCTTGGCACAGACACCCGAGAGGTAATCACCTCCTCTTTAAGACATTTAACCCTGTTTGGTGTGAGCAGCCTGCCTGACGTGACACATCCGTGCACTCGATGACTTGATGAAACAAAGAGCACTGAAACTCTGTAATTTACTGTTGGTGCTATAACCATGACCCGCTGCAATCTGTCTCACCCTGTTAAAAAAAGCCTCTGATGACATAGTGATACTGTTCCCGCTGGGTCCTGTGTGTTTGCCTGTTGCTTCACCGTGAGTCACCGGACCCACAGTCAACAGCAGTGTCATTGTCGGAGTGGACTTCAAAGAGACCAGCGCTCTCTCCCCAGCCAGCAGACTAGTCACACACTCCTTGGATCACCTCATAAAAAACATACACTCGGCGGACCTGACATCTCTCAAGGCTAGTAGCAGAGCCGAGCGTGGGCGGCTTGTTTGTGTCTGATAAGGACTCGGTTCACTGGGCAGTGGGTTGCGAGAGTAGTGCCAAAGCAAATACATAAAAGTATTTCACTCATGTCTTTGAAAAGGAGTTGGCTGTAGAAAGAACTCATTTTGTAAACTAATTAACAGCTTTATTATGGCGTAGTTTGAGTGTCATGTGCCTGAGTCTTTGCTTACTGTAGCCTCCTTTTGAAGATCAGACTTATTTGGAAACAGACAAAAAACACTGCCAAAATTAAAAGGCAATAAATTTTGCAGTGTTTCTCATTACAACGTGAGAGCTTTTGTTTTTCTCGCTCTATTTAATTCTCTAGTTTTGCTTTGAAGGAAGCATGAGGAGTGTGATATTCTAATTCTGACATTTCCTGCTGCCTGTGTTGCATGGCGAAAAGAAGACTCCTCATATTAAGAGACGAATTGTTCCTGCGCTCCGTACTTCTAATCCTCACTAAGTAAACATCAAATAGAAGAAACATTTAAAACCTATAAAAGAATAATTTCCAGGTTGATAACTGGCAAAAGGAGAAAATGTTTTAAAAAGTGACTGTTTAGTTTCACCATAGACATCTATAGCTGTACTACTTGGGGTCTTCACTACAAGAGTAAGGATGACTCAAGATCAAGGACTCCATATTCAGTGGGAAAGGGTCTTTGTTTGCTCTTTATCTGAAAAGGTTACAGTGTCCTTTTTATTATGATAAGCTGTTTAAAGTAACAGACTTACTGAAGACGCTCCTTCTTTACCATCAAATAGTTTTAACTTGTCTTTACATCTCTCTTTACGTGCTCTGTGGATGACTGTATCCGTTCGTAGGTGTTTGTGTGGGTGCAACTTCTATACCAGGAAGAAAGGACATGAAGCCTCAGCTGAGTAAACAAGTCTTTAATATGCTCAGTGGCTTCAGCAGCCTCTCAGGCAAACACATGCACACACAGCCTGGCACATAGACATGAAGAGCGCCAGAATGGCATTGGCTTCAGTCTCAGTGGGATAGTGGAGGAGATAGAGACAGCACAAGGATGGATTCAATTAGAGAACAAAGACAATGGTGCTGCTCTTTTTGCTGTTTGAGGAAACAAAATCAGAATCACCAAACAAGCGTGTTTACTCAAGAACACCTGTCAGCTGGCTTTACTTCTGTACTGTAATAAAATGTGTCAATATCATATTCATATACTGTTGCACCAACATTAAAACCCTGAGAGAGATTGATTCAAGAACATTCAAATGACTGTTGTCAGAGTAAAGATCAAAAATGTCAAGGAACAAAAATGCATCATAAACACTGCATTTGACTATAGGTGTTAGAAAACGTTATTTCTCAGATTTTATTCTATATTTGCTCTAAAGTGAAAACTGCAAACCTTAGGGTGAAGTGTTAAATACATCTTGTACACAATTAGCTTTAAATTGGCTGTCTGGCTCAGACAGGATAATTATCTGTAGCTTGAATTAGAGCCGCCCAGTTGTTGAGTTTGCAGTTCTCATAATGGCTCTTCTTTCTTTTTATTTATCACCTGTACATCGGGTCAGAAAGAAAAAATGCTTAAAAATTTGCTTGGAACTGGAATAATGTCTTTATACAGGTAACTTTTCTTTTGTTCCATTGGCAGATTTTTTTTAATATGTTACAAACAACTCAGACTTCATTTTGTTTTTCAGTGACTTGAAACAAGACATTTTTCTGGACTGGTCAGGTGAATGTGGCTCCTATTAAGTCTAAAAAGACATTTTCTACTGAAAATAAGACAAAATCAGTTTTTTGCAGTAAACTGTCCTCATTTAGCTCCCTTTCTCTGAGCGATGCAACTGACAAACCTTTGAAAGTGAGGCACTCATGCTTTAAATTTTCCTTGTAGCGATCTGTGACCTTAAAGTGCTCTCACCTGCTCTGCTGCCATTGCTGGACAGGATCCAGCATGAAAATATCTATGTTGTTCAGCCTGCCGAGCTAGATTGCTTGGCAACTGAAAAAAAAGAAGTTTTAGCTTCATTGTTTACCAACATGATGCTAACAAAAACAATACCTTTAACTTTTGGTCTAAGGTGTCAACAAGCAGAGGCTAAACTTTGTGACCTCTTCTCTGGGTTAAGTGAAATGAATCATCTGTTATCACTGCTCGTGAACTAGGCTACTGTAGGATGTAGCTTTTCACAATTATCAAAGAAAAAAAAGGTGCAGAATGACATTCTCAGCAATCAGCCACATAACTTTTAAAAAGGTGGCACAAGAAGGTTCATATTCAGCATATAATTGGGCACTCTGCTTACCTGCTGTAGAGCATGTGTCAGGCGCTGCCGGTTAACAGTCGTGAGGGGCAGAGTGATTAAACTGTTGGTAACAGATGGCGATTTTACACTGTTGAAAAAAAGAAAAAAGGTCAAACTAGTTTATGAATATATTTTGGCAGCTGAAAAAATACTCCTCATGGCCTGAGCGGAAAACCTCTTTTTGTGGGAAACAATGACTATTAACATCGGCCTGCTCTATAACCAGCTAAAAACTCCTCACAGGAGCTTCAATCAGGTCGATTGTTGTAAAAGCTATTATAGGTCTAATAGGGTTAATTTAAGGTGTACACAGTCTAATATCCCCCTCATAATGTTGCTAATTTGACATCATTCACGCTCATTGGTTCATTACCAGGCCGATAGATTAGCGCACCCTTTGGAAATAATATCAGTATCAGATTAATATCCGTCTGTGAGGCATCTCTGCAACATCTTGAGCAAAAGACCAAAGCTGCTCCCACATCACAGAGCTCTGAGAAGATTTTGCCACAGACTCTGAATCCCCGTGGAAAGACTTGGGCAGTGTTTTTATCTCCCTCTGCCCACCAGCTCAGTGTGTGGCCCACGTCTTCCCCTCCTTTGGTTCCCCCGCTCCTTCCTCATTTGCAGCAGCCCCTTGTGCCCTCTCCTGTGCCTTATCAGAGCCCCTTTGGTCTTGCAGTCTCTCTGTATTCAGGCCTCCCTGTCCCCACTGACCTCCAAAGCACAGCCCCTGCAACATTCAGCAGAAAAGCCTTTCTTTTTGACTCAATCTCTCTCAGGAGGGTGTGTGTGTGTGTGCCGGTGTGGGTGTGTGTATGATAGAGGTGTGTGGGTCATTCTATTTGAGAGAGCTGTTAAAGCTGGTGTGACAGGAGCGGCCGTGTTATGCTGACCATCCAGTTTCAGTGATTTCTAACCTCTACGATTCAGCAGAATGAAAATACGGAAGGCTATGGTTCCTGTCTCCATTACTTCCCCTGATATATAAGTGGATACATCTGCTATTTATGAGAGCCATGCAGAGAGAGGCTGCAGAGTGGAATGGAAGAAGGATGTGCATTTTTACCTTTTATCTTCAAGGTTTTTTGACACTGGTTGTGTCAGCGACAAGGGAAGGTGAATAAAATATCTCATCTGTTATGGCAGAAAATATAGAATCCTATCTTTGCATTTATTAGGGATTTTTGCGGCTGATCATTTATTATGCATTAGTATGCTTCATTTATCTTCATGAATGATAGAAAAATAGCTCCTCATCTCCAGGAAAACAGAAGTTCCTACCTCTGCGTCTGACTTTCTCCTAGCTTCTTGGATTCATGAACCCTTTGTTCTTCACACCAACAGAAAAAGAAAGTAAGAATGGCTTCCAGGCATTGGTCAAAAAGCTGAACTTTGCCTTTTTTTCTCTTTGTCTGTTACATTTTCCTGTACAACCGTAGTGTCTGCTCCAAACCACTTTGATTAAGTAAAGATTGCGCCACATTTGTTGCTTTGGAACCAAGAAGTAGCTCTTTCAAAGGCAAATTCTGGATCCACTTTCCTTCAACAAACCTCCAGCCTAGCCATAAGGAGTGAAATCCTGCCAAACTGTTCTTTGATTAATGTAGGATAAGGTGATTAATTTCAGTTGGATTGATGAGAAAGCCCTGACCCTGCTGAGGCACAAGATGTGCCAAGAGGGAGTGCAGTCTTGGCTAAGGGCCGTACAAAAGGAAGATGAGAAGCGATAGCGGTTAATTGATTCCCTCTCATGGGTGACAATGCCCGGACAGGTAGACTCCAGCTCTTTTGATCGGGATGAGGTAAAGTAGCACTCAGATGGTGTGAAAGTGGATCAGACTGTCAGGATGAAATGGAGCAGAGAGGGGACTTACTGTCAAAGCAGTCAGGCCAGAGAGCCAGCTGGAATTAGTCCTGTGGTGTATCTTCAGTCTGAGTCATGTGCTCACAGTTGGCACAAAAGCCCTCTGCCCGGCACAGCCACAGAACACATGTACACACAAGGGAGCCGCAGATAACATCCTCTCAGGTTGGGTCATTTTGTGGATAGGTATACACAAGCATTCAGTCGTTGAAGAGATAAGAGTCTTTGAGTGTAAGCGAATTGGCACGTACTCTGAGGGAGGAACACGGGTGAGCTTGCTCCTGACAGTTTCAAGGCAAATCATCACAGATGATGAAGAGGATTTTTGAGACGCAATGCTTTTAAAGTTTGTCCAATAAAGTTTTCATCAATGCACTGGCTTCTCCACGCAGCAAACACATCAAATTGACAAGCCAGAAAAATCCTGCTTTGTCTTGGCATTTGCTTACATTCCCATCACTCCTCATCTTCCTGCACTAGTGAATGACTCTGCACATGTGTGGATATGTGTTGGATGATTGTATACTTTGTTCTTTGTGTGAGAGTGAGTGTAAGTGTGTGTGCTGGGTGCCTTTTTTGAGTTGAAAAGGAGATAGAGTCAGGCAGGGTGAGCTTGGCTCTCCTATCCTTTCCACAGCCCCTCTACATGTGCAATTACATTCCTCCTTTAATAGAGAACAGAGCTGTACTCCAATCCAGTCTCAATAAAGAGCTACTGTTCCCTTTCTGTGTGTGCTGGCATGTGTGCGTGGCTACAACTGCCTTTATCCCTGAGTATTTCCACTCATCTTGTCATCCCAGCTGATTCCATATAGGAAGTTGACTACAGATTGATTGGGCTCATGTTTCCTGATAATAAGCTTGAGGTTCTGTTTGAGAGGTTGATAGAGATGGGGTTAAGAACAGAAAGTATGTTGTCTTGAAGTTGCCTATGAGGGTTATCTATATGGCAAGGATTCGGTCAAAAAGATGCCAGGCTGTGAGAACCTGTATGTGAAGTCAAAATGTAGCAGGATCTCAGTCCATCTGTTCAGGACATGAAGTGAAGAGACAAAATCTGAGCTGACAGCATGCATTTTCATTAAAATTGAAAGCTAAAAACCTCCCTCCAAGTTTGTTCTTCTCTTTGGCCAGTTCGCTATTATAGGCACTTAGCCAGCTAACCATGTGACAGAGTAGGAAATTCTGATTCAAAGATGTAAAACAGACTCAGAAACCACCACAATAAACTCAATTTATCTAGCACAGCCAAGCACATTAAAGAGTTGGAGTGTAAACAATGTAGAATTGGTTTGCCAAGTCATGTTGCTCTAGTGGTATTGTAATAATCCAGTTCTTTTCAAACAAAGCCTCCACACATCTTTATCTTAATTTTCAAGAACAAAATACTGCCAAACATGCTGCTATGAGATGTGCTTGTTTACATCCTGGTAGTAGATGAATAGAGTAGTAGCATTACAGCATCAGCCATATCTGGAACTACAGTGCTGGCTAGGTGTGGACAGCTGAAATAGAGATTAGACACAAAATATGATCTGTATTCTGAGCCTAAAATAATGAAATACTATCAATTAGTGTAAATTAGTTTTAGGGTTGAAATGATGCTGTTCGTAATGTTAGCATGTCAGCGTTGAGAGCAAAAACACAAGTTTGTAATTCACATCTTAACTCTCATGGAATTACATTTCTCAAACTCCTAATGAAACAAAAATCAAAATAGGTACATCTCCCGAGAATGTTGAGGGAAAACATTTGGGTTTTTTTTCACATTTGAGCCTTTACAGTTTCATTAAAGTTATGATTTTAGCAATAACAAAAACTGAACTTCTCTTAGCCTGTCAGTCAGTTCTGTTTGGTTAAATAACAGGAAAAGGTTAATTTCCTCTCATTGTGGTTTCTTTGGGAGTTATGGTGTTCTCTCTATGCCCTAACTTGTCCCTGCCACTCTTTTGCTCAACTCCACCTTCCTCCAAAATGTCAGGAGTTCGTGTTAAGCCTCCCATCTTTGCCGGCAGGCAGGTTATGGAAGAAATTTTTCTTTCTCTCTTTCTCTATTAGCTTGTTTGTTTTTTATCCGACAACAGGCATGTCCCAGAAGGTGCTGTCTCATTCCTTTGGATGCCACTCATTCTGTTTCAACAATAAATGCTTTCTTCATATCCTGCTCCATTACCTGAAGTGTACATCCCCTTTCTGTAGAACAAAGCCTTCAGTCATGACTCAGTCAAATAATCATTATGGTTTCTTAAGTACCTGTGCAGAGAGGAGGAACTGGCAGTCAAAGTTGAGGAATGTGCTTCGATAAAGCTGCCTTTGAATGCTTGCTCAGGAAATGTCATAACAGCAGGCAAAAAACTAAGACGTGGATAGACAGGACAGATTAGTTCTGCAGCTGCTCATGGCAAGCAGCCATCAGTACACCTGAGGTCGAGCTGAGGGGTCTTTCCCACTCCGAGGGAAATGGACCATGTTGTACTTTTACTGGAAAGTCACATCAGGGCTATCACTATAAACTGTTTTTCGTTGCCAGGGTTCATTGTCCAATGTACCACCCTGAGTAAACAGTCATCCACTGTGACAACTGTGCATGAGCTTTTAACCATTCCCCCTAAGAGGCAACAACACAAACCAAATTTGTCGCTTAGACAAGTATCATGTAAGCCCAGAACAGCTTATTCCTCTGTGCCATCGAGTTCTGTTACCATCCAAACACTATTAAAAACACATAAAAGAGTCATGCTGTTGCACTGGGTTGCATTTTTCTTCATTACAATCAACATGACCAGTGCAGTTTGCTCCAACATCTCTGGCTACTTTGCGATCTCTGAAGGGTTAGCCCCGCATTGGGCTGGCATCAGTGATCTTGGTTCTTTTATGTGTTTTTAATAGCTGTTGGACTACAAGTTTGGAGTTTTATGGAACAGAAGCATAAGCTATAATAAAAGGATAATATAACTCCAGGCTTGGCCTTGAAAGCCCCTTTGTGGGTTTGAAAAGTTCTGACTTCGGGGACTCGGTGGTGGTATCAAAAAAGACAGATAGACTGCAGCACAGAAATTGAAAGGCAGACAGAAACACACAGACTGCACCAATTTCACTTGGATTGTCTCATTCTGTGCCATATTTAGAATTTATACACATCTTTAAGGCGCAAATATAGTGTAGACAAGCACTAGTCTGATTCCCTTTATCTGTTTATCTCAGCTCCTTCCTCAATGTCTGAGAGTGACAGGCTGTGGACAGCAGAAGGTTGTCAGGCTGACAGACCGCCATCACACAGCCTCCAGTACACTGCTTACACACTGCCAGGCCTGCACCCCCTTCAATTACATCCTGGAACAACAAACCAGACCAGTGTTATCCCTCTGTCAACCACCATACACTTCATACAGGTGGAAGCACACAGACAACCGTTTGGCAAACACATTGGTAAACATTTTGCTCCCGTAGTGAAATTGAAATTTGGTCCCACTTTGCTTTTGTATATCGTCTGTATTGATACAGTCAGGTGTGGCACAATGTGGGAGTGTAGTTTTGTGAGGATATATTGCAGTACAGGCAAAATGACGCCCACACAAAGCTCTGAATACAGTTTAAAGATATCCACACACTGACAGAGAAACATCTCATGAATATTGAACAAGTTTTGAGGGTTCCGAGTGAACGAACACTTCTCTGTGTACTGTGTGTCATTGTTGAATAATTGATCCTTCTCCCCACAATCTCCATTTGTCACAATGAACAGTTGCGCCTCTGTGCACCTCTCGAGGAGGAAATACACTTTCCACTGCTGCTGGCAGACAGCTCAACAGGCAGGGCTGAAATAAAGAGTCTTTTTTTCACAGGGTTCATGTTTTATCTGACTTTGTTGTATTTGCATTTACTGCTGAAAAAGCAGCTTCAGTTTCAAGATGTAACATTTTTGTTGACAGGTACGAGATCAAGTATGACAAGGACGACTATGTGCTGAGAGTGAAGAAGGCTTCCATTAACGACGAGGGAACGTTTACCTGTGTGGCTGAAAACCGTGTGGGCAAGCTGGAGGCATCTGCCACTCTCACAGTCAGAGGTATGAAACACCTTTATTCGCCGTTATATTTTCACATAACACCACCAAGAGAAGTCACAGACCTCTGGGGTTATTGTTCTCGTACACAATATGAGGTTTTGATTGGCAGTTTACTCCAGAGGGTCTCCTTTACACAAATGGAAAACCAGAATGCTGACTCCTGCTGCAAAGAGAGATGTCCGCGCTCTATGAATCTATTTAATTATTTACATTTCCAAGTGCAGCACAACACACTTTGCCACCCTCCCCCAGACGTGGTGGTTGGGTAGCCACGCTACCCTCCACGCCGTAACCATCCAGTCAGCAAAGCCATTTCACAGATTACTGGTGCACACTGCCAGGCCCACACCTGGGGTTTGCAAGGTTAATAAAAACATTCTAACAATAATTTCCCCTCTTTCCACCACTCTTTTTCCCATTAAACCCAAGTATTTATGGTCTCTGTGGACCGCTTTAGAGCTACACAGAGGGCTGGAGGGAGACAACAAGGTGAACTTCTCATTTTTACACAAGTCAGGTTGATTTGAGAGAGTAGCATCTTGGTGTTTTACTTGACGGTGAGAACAAATAGTAACACTGACAACACATCAGGGAACCACTGTCATCACTAATTCCTTTGATTAAATTTGGGAAGCTGTACTTTCTCCAGCCCATATGCTGTCTTCATTTAGTCCTTGATATTCTCTATTTCTT
Organism: Halichoeres trimaculatus; assembly: GCF_033239565.1. Lineage (NCBI taxonomy): Eukaryota > Metazoa > Chordata > Actinopteri > Labriformes > Labridae > Halichoeres > Halichoeres trimaculatus. The sequence continues at coordinate 28,472,556 of NW_027437188.1, forward strand.
CCTCCTGCTCTCTTTTTTCTGCTCTGTCCATCAGCACATAGAATTGTAGATTTCATTAAACGCAGACAGAGAGGGTCCAGTAGTACTTCTCTCTGAAAAGTCAAATTGGCTGCCCTTGAAGCTTTTATAATGCACTTTAAGATCATTGACCACCAGGGGGCGCTTATACCAGTCCTCTGGTGTCTTGAATAGACAGAGGCTGTGAGCATGTCAGTCAAACTGTCCAGCTCTCAGATGTTACTGGACCCCCTCTGCCTTGCTTACCCTGTGCAAGAAACTACAGTATGTTGTCCCCAACACGACATGCCATTCATTCTGACTTTGGTTTCTTTTTGTCTTATTTCATTATGTTTTATTTTCTGTTCCTCTTCTCTTGTTTTGTATGTTTGTGCGTGTGTGTCTTTATTCGTTTCTTGTTTTGTGTATCCACTCCACCATTGTTGTGTCTCCAGCTCGCCCTGTCGGTAAGTACCCATCCTTCTGGTATGATTCCATCCTGCATGCTCCCTTCATACACTCCTTTGCATACGACTGCTTGACAATCAAATGCTATTTCTTTTATGTTACTATATTTGACTAACACAGGTGTTAGGTCACATAATTACCCTTAGAATGAGGTATCTACGTAGTCTATGTACATTTTTAGCTCTACCCTGATTAGTTACATAGAAAAATTTCTGACTTGTTGTAACAGATCTGTTTTTGGATTTTGTCTAATATTTACACAGATTAATCAGTGGAGCTAACACTTTGTTAACCCTTGATTTTCACATTGCTTCATACTAAAAAGGACCAACTATCTTTGTACATAGCTTAATTAGTTGAGTGACAGTAATATAAGTCTCTGTCGTTGTATTTAAATGTTCATTTATTCACAATTATTTCATAATTTAATAACTTGTCTTGAACTGTATCAAATAGTTGTCTTGTTAGTTTTACAGATCTTCTTGGTTTGGATTTCTGTCAAGATCTCATTAAGTTTCAGCGAAAGCCAGTGTAGTTTTTAGCCACCCTTTGCTTCTGTATAGGTTTAGCTGAAAGTTTCCAAAGTGAATGCTCTTTTCAGCGACGACATCCTGTCTTATACAACGACAGAGTGGGCTGGCAATCTGATAGCCTCAGACATTGTCATCTCATATGGTGCAGGACGTGTTTGACTTGCAAGTCTTGTGGCCATCTGGGGATTTTTGGAACACAAAGCTGAGATCTGTTTGTTTTGGACGAGCTGCTTTCCTTCTGAGCCCCATGTTACAGAGCTGGGGATCTGATTTTATTTCCCTGTAGATTGAGGGAAAAGGTTAAGGTAGAGGCTGATGTGATACACTAAAGATGCTTAATTATCAGAAGGATGTGAGTGAAAATGGGCAACTGGAGGGACAGTTGTGTTTTTGTAGAGCAACAGAGAGGTGGAATGCAGGTACAAGATGCAAGAGTGAGGACAAAGAAGGGAGAGGAAATAACGACAGAAGTATGTGTCGAGACAGGCTTGACTGGCAGAGAAACCCAGACACAGCCTCCGTGGCAGGACTTGGGTTGCCAAAACAGCAGCAGCTTTTCTATGATTGTCAAACTGTCAGCTTTCAAGAAGATGGAGGAAATTACACATTCACTCTGTCCGTGGGAAGAGACAGTAATTGCCGTCGACTTCTGAATAAAATATGATTGAATGTGGGATTTTTAAAGGAGGAGGAAATTCTTCTGAGTTTGTGTGCCTGCTGCACTGAATGAAGGCTTGTCTCTCTGTCCATTTGTTCTCCTCACCCTGACTGCTGTTTTATGTCAAGCCCTCTCCAAGCCAGGCAGATGTGACTGTGTCATGAATTAAATATGGGCACCTGATCATGTGTTTCCTTAGGAGGGGACAGGAAGGAGCCTCTCACATGTCATTAAGGGTCTCTGGATCAAAACAGGGCCAGTGTGAGGGAGCCCTGAGCCATGCTGAGAAACCATCACACACTGACTTCCTCTTGATTTGTCAAAGTTTTTGATCTATATTTCTATGAAAGCATCCCTCTTCTTTTGAGGTCCACCCACCCACTGGTTTCCTTAAACCTTTTTTCTTCCTTCTTGTTTTGAAGTTATGGCGAAGGTATAGAACTAGATCAAGATAAATCCAAGGCAGAGAGGAAACTCTGAGCAAGTCAGATGTAGCTGAAATAAATTTTGGCATAAGGCTGCAAGTGATCTTATATTTAAGCAAAAACTAGTCATACAATCTCAGAAAAGTTTGTGAGTCTGTTTCTTCTGCATCGAGAGTTTTCTGAGGACAGAGAAAAAAGAAACATGAAAAGAGAGTGAGACAGTGACAGGAGCCAGTCTGAAAGGTGTTAAACCATATTTTTTGCGAGTACTTAGTAATGCAGTATGTGGGATTGAACAGAGCAGAGGAAGTAAATGGAGGCAGCCGAGTCCTTGCCAGAGCATGATTTAGGAGCTCTGTATCAAGCCCAGCATTGTGAGAGCCACAAGATATCCAAGCTGCAGAAGGCCAAATGGGAAAGCAGTAAATCTGTAGCCATCTGTACCATTCCAAACTGTGTGTATCTTTGACAAATACACACACCCCGAAAAGGGATTACATGAAGAAACCAGCCAAATGGGAAGGGTTTGGCCTTACTGGAACCAGCTGGCTTGTCAGTGGAAGGACTTACAAAGAAATCAAAAGACACAAAAAGGGTGCAAGATGTTGCAACAATCCAGATTCTTTGTCAGAGAACTTTACTGAAAAACTTAATACATTTTGCTGATTTGTTAGAACAAAACAAAAAACTCTGAGTCTTTATAGTATGACTACCTCTGTGAGGACCATGTCTCCTAAAAAGATCATGTTATTGAAGATTTATACAAACACTAAGACCTCAGAGTGACTGAGTAGAGAACAAAATGGATAATAAAGGCAATGAAATATCCAAAGTCAAAAGTTTGGACATTTTCAGAGATCTAGTTTTTATTCAACAGCCGAGAAGATTTCAGGTTATACTCAGTATAATCAAGTAGCAACATTGTGTAAAAATGAACCATCATTGAAATAGAGGTACTCTAAAGAGGTTAAATCTGCTTTGGCCCGAATGCATTTTTTATCACTTGCAGGACATGTTAATGACTCATATGCTTCAACTCCTCAAATGTTGTTGCATCTCTTGGTGTTAACAAAGCTATGGCCAAAGAAAAAGGCTATATCCTATCCCAGCTCAGAACTTGGTTTCGTAGTATTTTCTTGATTAATATTAATTGTGCCTCAATATGTTTTTATTTGAGGGGCACTAATTTGAATCTGTGCCTCTCTAACCTACCATAGTGCAGGCAGGTGCTGCTTCACACCAAAAGAACCTCGTATCTAATCTTCGCACTCCTCTTCCCTTTTTTTCCCTGGACTGCAACTGTCAAGTTGTCAGTCAGACACGTCTCACTCTGTCTCAGCTACAAGTGTGTGACAACTGGCCCGACTCCTGATGGAGTCGTGAGTCTTGACTGAGAAAAATTCACACTTTGATTTCAAAGTTTGATCGCTTTTCAAGCCTCTCCTCTCTGTGTGATGGAGAGGTGTTAGCTTCAAGTGTGGCAAACACAGGAATAGTCTTTTCTCTCCCTCACTCCTTTTTGATACAACTTTGATCAGAAGTACCGAGCCACTTCAGATCTTGACTTTTCTCTGAGATGCATTTCGATGCAGACTCGGTCGTCCGTGTGGAAAGTCAGATGTGGTTAACCCCTCCCTGTCTGTACCTGTTCAGTGTAATGCTTCAGGGGCATGGGTGTGCCTATGTGTTGTCTCAGATGGAAATGCCATTGTGACCAAGGCGCTTCCTTGTGTGAATGCCACTGTGACTGTCATTCATCTAGCTTCAGCCTCACTGGATGAATGGCCTACCTGGTTACCATGGCGATGATAGTCTTGACAGTCATTGGTGTTCTCCTTTTGTTCAGAGCTGTTAAAGATTTGGAAGTGGATTGATATTTGGCTGCATGGAAGCTCTGTCAGCACTCCCATTTGATTTGACTCTGTTGTATTCTGCTTGTCTCTGCTTGAAATCCCAAAGCCATGAAATTATCCAGCTCTCATGTTCGGTCTCACTTTGTGACACTGCTCCTTTAACACTTGTGTTGTTTGTCCTTTGACTGTAGCTGCGCCCCAGTTTGTCATCCGTCCAAGGGACCAAATTGTGGCTCAAGGCCGCACCGCTACCTTCCCGTGTGAAACCAAAGGAAACCCTCAGCCTGCCGTCTTCTGGCAGAAGGAAGGGAGTCAGGTAAGAGCAAACAATCTCACAATAGGCATTGTGTGGAGAACGGTTTTATCTTTTTATTGCTTTTCACATCAGTTCTTACAAAGGAATATATGTTGCTCTCTCAGTTATCTACTTTGCATCTCCTGCTATCAGTGCTTTGTTTAGTTCCCTTCACTATATGCACGCTTATTCAGTACTTATGATTCCTTTACACACACATACACACAGCACTTGAAAGTACACTATCTGTCATCAGTATCTTTACAGCAGACACAGAAACACCTTTGTTCTCAGGAGCCGCCAAACGACAGCGTGCCTGGCAAAGTGCTAATCGCTTTCCCGTGACCCTGCACTGATAAGAACGATCGTATCCTTCACTCAAGCAGATAACCCATTCAAATACCTGGGTGTCCTCACGACGCTCAACAACAGTGCCAATTAGGAGCCTGTTGGGGCTTGTAGATGAGCCAGAGATATGATTCAGCCCTGGCTTAGGTTCAAACACACACACACACACAACCAAACACATATACACACATTCAGCCACACAAAGCCTGCAGGGCAACAATTACAGCAAAGTTCTTTTAAAAGAGTGAACAGAAGTGAGACATGCTTACCTGCTCACACAAACATTTGGTGTACTTTTCACCCAATTTACCTCAAACCACTGTATGACCTGCAGCACATGACTCAGTCGCTCTGAGTCACGCTGTGAACTTGTTCAGAAAGAGCTGGGTTACATCCGGCGTGTGCCTCACATTGTCATTAAAGATGAGCCTTTAGAAATGAATGCTCAACAGACACTTTTATACAAGCAGTTGCATGTTCTCTCAATCTTTACATTTGTGTCCTTGTGTTTATTTGTGCTTTCCCCACGTCGCCCACGCTCACGTATAAAAGGTGTGAAGGCATTTGTTGAGAGAACAAATTAAAACTAATTCAGTGTGGCAATTAAGTGACAGATAGACCTTTTTCTCACACTTCAGGATAATGGAGTGTACATCTTTCATGTGCTGAAGATGTGTAGAGCCTAATTTAAAAAACAACATAATTTGTTGCATTAGAGCGATTAAGTGTAATTAATTCGTGCTAATTTGTTTGCTTTTTACCTTTGGGGATCGTAGGGAATAAAAGGAATACAAAAAAAGAAAAACCAGGGATGAATAACTAATGAGAAAAATGTAGAGATTATGTCTTTTCCAGCGTGATTAATCCCCTGATCCTGTGTATTTACTCTGAAATATGATGAATTGATTCCTTATTTGTCTTTCAGCACATCCTGAGAGGAGCTGTATTTTGTAGAAGCTTTAATGTATGGGATTGTCTCTGTGGGAAAAAGAGCAGCTCAAGCAGTTGTGTAATCGCTGCAGAAAGAAAAAGAAGTCTTGAAGCCAACAAGAGCAACAGTCTCCTTCATAACAGAGTGGAGCCTCTGGCTTGGCTCAAGAATAAATATGAAACCAAATCATCAAACTATACACATGTTGGGCCATTTTCTAAGGTCGGTTAGCCAAGTTGGAGATGAAATTGTTCATATTCAATCTGTAGCAGTCCAATTTGTGTGTCTGTGAGTGTATTGGTAGTCGTGGGTGTGCAACTGTTCTGTCGTTTTTCCAGATCGTACCGCTTCCATGTCCTCGCTAATTGCCCGTTTGTTCCTCGTCCTGCAGAATTTGCTCTTTCCCAACCAACCCCAGCAGCCCAACAGTCGCTTCTCGGTGTCGCTCAGCGGAGACCTCACCATCTCATCTGTGCAGCGGGCAGATGCTGGTTACTATATCTGCCAGGCTCTGACCGTTGCAGGCAGCATCCTCGCCAAGGCTCAACTGGAGGTCACAGATGGTGAGGGAAAATCTGACGTGTCCTTTTTTTCATGCCAGCACCATACATGACTCAAGAATAAATAAAACGCTGTGTTAAAGGTTGATGCTGAAAAAAGGAATACAAGTCTATAAACTCTCTGGATGAAAGATTGTTTTTACTCCTAAATGCATTTTGTGTAAAATCTCCTGGAAAATACAGTATTTAGTCCAACAAAAATGACACTTGATTTAAGTTTTTTAGCAACTATTTCCTTACAAAGTTGAAAGTACAGGTACACAAGCATTAGTGAATTTATTTTTTTTGTTATTCCATGCGCAGAATAAATTTTGATTTGAGAAATGCTCGTACGGCCGTGACCTTCAGTTGCCGTGTATTTGCAGTCACAAAATTTAATTAAAAATTTCTTCCTCTGCTTTTGCAAAGGAAATAAAGCGTTGCCCTTGAGTTCCTTCAGGTTTAATGATCAGTGCTTGGGTGTGTGGGCGAGGTGTGAGGATGTGTGTGAAGAGCCACACAGAGAAGGGGACGGGAGGGTGGTGGGGGGGATGATTGAGTGACTGACTGACTGGTTTTCTGTAGAATGAATTACGTGGTCCTGCGAGGTGTGGGAGCATCTAATCTGCTCAGCTGCTGTGATGTGAAGATAGATGGACATCTATATGTCTGCTGAAGTACCTGCGAGTGGAAAGATTAAAACGCAACAGGAACACTTTTTACTACATGTGAATTACTAAGCAGGAGCAGTTTATTGCACAAATAAAACTGGTCTGACTGGAAAAAATAAAACTGCACTGTTTGTTTTTACTGTGGAACTATCAGGTTATTTATTTTGAATCTTGCAACAAAAGGTATGGGTGTAACAAGCTGTTAGCCAGGTCCAAAGAAGCAGAAGAGAGATGGGGAAAGAGTGCAGGAGGGCCAGGGTGAGGTCATGGCCACACCTGCCACAGTCTTTGTGTGATTTACTGCATTCAGCCCGGACAACAGTCTGTGGAGTTCAAGGAGATCTGTAATGAGAAATTCCTGATCCAGAGACCCAAGGCCTTTGCTGAGTCTCGCCTCCTCCCTCTGTCACTCCTACATGCCATCAACATATACATCAGACCCATCAGACCTATCAGGTCTTTGTGTTTATTTTCCTGCTTCCTTTAAAAGGATTATCTTCTTTCAGAAAAACGATAAATTTATCAAAAATGAAAAGCATTCGAATAATTTAACAAAATGCTAATGAAAATCTTTAGGCAGACAAAAAGGTAGACAGAATCTTTATGGTTTCGCATGGTGAGTCTCAGAATGATAGATGATCCTTTGAATCCTGTCTTGACTAATTTGCTGTCTTCACTTTTGTTATGTCTGATTTCCTTTTCTCCAATTTAAACATGCTAGAGCCTGAAACAGGCTGTAAAACATTAATATTAAGACCTAGGGTTGATTTTTTTTATCAGGTTTCCACAATGGTCCTTTTTCTACCTAAGGTTTCCTCAAGCAGAACCTGAATGTAACACAGCTTTAGTGTATTCCTTGAAATCGCTTCCTTTTGTCAGATGTTGCAGCTTGAGAGAAAATAGAGGTGGGAACGAGGATGTGATAATGTGCTGAAAGGTTACAGAGGTAGACTTGGTAATTAGCCCCTGCAGGTCTGCCATCATTAATCCATACTTTCTAATTAATGTGGCTTCTGTGATGCCAGGGGGACTCCACATTATTCAACTCTAAATATATAAACTGCCTGAGTGCTGAGGTGCTAACTCTCTGAGATCACCTCTGACATTCTCACTATTTCACTGGAGGAACCCACAGGCTTCTTTTGGGTGGATTATAACAAATTAATCTGTTCTTTTAAAAGAAATTCATCACAACATCAGAGTTTACCTAAAGTGAAACTAGCTTTAAATATATGTCTCCTCTTATTGTTTAATTCCAAGGTTTAGATTTTAATCTCCACTCTGTTTACATCTCATGAAGCGGTTTCAGTGAGCATTTGAAATTCACCTTTTATTGTGCCCCATGCTGCACATAATGAAGTATTTATCTGAGCCACACAGAGTCAAAAGCCAAAAGTCTCACCGCCAAGCTGTACCACAGAGTCTCAGTAGTGAGTAAAAATAAGGCTACCCAGGCAGTAACTGGAAACTGCTTAGCATCTCTCTGCCACATCAATGAAACAAGAAAACCCTACTCAGCTGTTCCTTCCCTTCTTCCTGGAAAGACGGGATATGGTCATTGTTCTGTGGTGCAATTACTAAGGCTGCAGTGAAGCTAGTCCACTTTATATTACAGCTCCACTTCCACCCCCTGTGCTTTTTATTATCAGTACTGCCACTCATTTTATTTAACAGTCAGACATGTCATGTGATCACCCATCCTAACTTTGGATATCCTTTCTTTACACAGTGCTCACAGACAGGCCGCCACCCATCATCCGCCAAGGCCCGTCAAATCAAACACTGGCAGTGGATAGCGTGGCTCTGTTGAAGTGCCAAGCATCTGGAGACCCCATCCCCTCCATCAGCTGGCTGAAGGATGGGGTTAGCTTGCTGGGGAAGGACCCCCGCATGTCCCTGCAGGAGCTGGGCAGCTTACAGATCAAAAGCATCAAGGTAACGCTCTTATTGTTGTAAACAGATAACATTCAATCCATAATACTGCTCCAATAACATATCCAAAGCAGTTTGTCTACAAGTCGAGCTCCCTTAGTTATGTCTCTACTTAAGATGTCTCAGTCAGCACACAGCTGAAAATAACTTAAACATAACCTCGTAGAGAAAGGTAGCATGATGTCTTTAAAGAGATGAATAGGCACCATTGATTTTTCATTAATTGTTTGATGGTATCACTTGGTGCTACAGCAGCTCCAACGGGGCTCAGCTGTGCAAGATTGGATGGACTCCAGCTGTAGGATGGAAACATGTATGCACTTAAAGACATACACACACATGTACACACATGCACGATCGGAGTAGATTAAATTTAAAAGGCTCACATCTTCCTTTCTCCACTCTGAGGCCTCAGTGGAATATCTATTACGCTTGACAGAGCTGCAGACCACTGACATGTTATTTAATAAATGGAAGGAAGGCACGGGGACAAAAACCAACAAACAACCAAAGTTCCTGGGAGGGATGGAGAGACAAGCCAGCTGTCATCGGTCCAGGGGGCTCCAGCAGCCCACCCTAAATTAATTAGCGTGGCTTTGTTGTGGTCGGCAGGACAGTGGGGAAATAAGGAGGGGAAGTTGAAAAGTGATGGAAGGGTGGCGAGTAGAAAATGGAATTCATTAGGAAATTAGCGTCAGCACTTTGAGGCACTCACAAATGACACACAATTTGGCCGGCAGTAGCATGAAGTCGCACCATCCTTTTTTCAGTCTCTCAGCGATCAGGAGATGGTGTGTACTCACTCACTCACTGCTGTTCCTCTCTGGATGTGTGAAATGAAATGGCCATTTCACTAAAAGTGTTATTAGTGCAGATATGAAGCTCTTTGTGTGTGTATGTGTGTTTGTTTTTGTGCATAAATGAATGTGTATGCTTCTGCGCACCAGCTTTCAGACTCTGGGATCTACACATGTGTGGCGACCAGCTCCAGCGGTGAGACGTCATGGAGTGCTTTCTTGGAGGTCAAAGGTACAAGATGGAGACTTTTATTTCTGTTTATTTTATGTTGAGAAAATACATATTGTTCAACTTATCAATGATAGTGTTGGTAACAGAAACAGACAGTGAAGTTTTTCTCTCTCCAACAATACAGAATCTGGTGGTTTGTTAGTCATGAAGAGTCATGATGAGAACGAGCTTCCAGGTCCACCATCTAAGCCTCAGGTCACTGATGTCACCAAGAACAGTGTATCCTTATCCTGGCAGCCTGGGATGGTTGGAGCATCACCTGTCTCTTCTTTTGTCATCGAAGCGTTCAGGTATGTTCAAGCACTAGCTCCACCTTACCTATTCTTTGAAATGTGCTGTATCACCTGACGGATAATAAATCATGTGCACTCTTTCCTCTTTTTTTTCTCATTACAGTCAGTCAGTGAGCAACAGCTGGCAAACAGTGGCAGACCATATCAAAACCACCCAGTTCACCGTCAAAGGCCTGCGCCCGAACACCATCTACCTGTTCATGGTGCGAGCAGTGAACGTCCAGGGCCTGAGCGATCCAAGCCCCATGTCTGATCCTGTCAGAACACAAGGTGCCTCCCATAACGTTGTATTTACAATATTTACATGCTGCATAATCTGCTTCGGCATCCATCCTTTAAATCTGTGTGATCATTACCAAACCCTTGAATAGTCAAACTGGAAATCTGCAGAACTTTCCAGAGGTCACATTCCTCATCAGAGCACAGCTCATTAAAGCGACACTTAAGTAATTATGTAAAATAAGAATGTCTACTTTGTGGAGTCAGTGCTCTATCCCTGCTATGTTAATGATCATAACAAGGGAAAATAACTGCCTTAAAAGCCAAAGACGATGTGATTATAATATCAGACAGACCACTGGCTCCAGATTACATCGATATGATAAGCTGAAACAAAAAGAACCTCTGGCCTGGCTGCATCAAATTCAAGCCAAGAGTGTTTTTCAAATGTTAAACAACAGCACATCTTTCATGTTTGAGGTGAGGGTCTTGAGATGATATGTAGATGTGGTTATTGATAATGACATCCAATGATGACGGATTGATTTTTCACTTCTTTTCAACATTGCTCAGCCTGTCTTCTGCTATCTGTGTATCCTGTGATTCATGACTGTGTTGGAGAGTTTGAAATATTATTCTCTGTAGCAGTTAATTTTTCCTTCCTCTCAGTAAGCATTTCATTCAACCACACTCCATATCTCAAACTCAGGAGTTTTTTATTGCTTGTAACTTGGAACACACGCAAGTGCAAAATGGGAAATGAGCTGGAAAATGGTGTCAGATTGTTCATTCATCTCACAGCCAGTAAATCCGAGGTCTCCCACTCAGAGTTGATTTTTTTGACATGGTTTTTCAGTCAGGCCTCAGAAAGTGCAGACAAGTCATACATTTAAAAAACTTGGCCAGCCAAGCTCTCCTTTCTTTTCTTCAAACCAGACAAGTGCCATACAAAAGGAAATGAGGTCATTTTTATGCAGATTGAGCCGTTCCTTTTTCACAGAATTTGTGATCACCAAGTGGAGGCTCCTTTGTATTAAAAAAAAGTCTATTCAGCCAGTCTTTTTCCATTGCACTTCTGATTCTGATAAACCAAGGTCGGTAGTAAGAGACCTGGTAGAAAACCAAGTTAAGGAACAGTAGCAGCATTTACACTTTGTGACTTCTGTTGTTTTTTTGACACTGTCTTGTAGATATAAGTCCTCCAGCTCAGGGTGTCGACCACAGGCATGTCCAGAAGGAGCTTGGAGAGGTTATCGTTCGGTTGCACAACCCTGTTGTCCTGAGTCCCACAACCATTCAGGTCACATGGACGGTAAGTCTAACATGCACTAAAAAAGCATCTCTTGGTGTCTAGTTTGATTTACATGTGGTTTTCTGATCTCTGCCCATTCCTTTTAACATATTTGATTTTGTCTTGAGTGAATCTTAGTCAGTAAAGTTGATGCTTAAGTTCCCCTTTGAAGCAGGAAAGTCGCCCCTCTAGGCTACTTCTTGCTTTATGTCAGGAAATTTTTGTTAGGTTGTTTCCTCCGTTTGCAGCTTTGAAATACTGTAAACGGTTACTTTAAAGTATCTGAAGATCAAATAGCTGGGAAATAGTTTCTTAACCACACTGAACATCAAAAGAGATGTCAGAGACATCTGGTGGTTCATCAATCTTCCATATGTCTTCAGCTGCTTCCCTTAAAGAACTGACTTTGCACATATACAATTAGATTGAAATGAGTCTGTAGCTGAGCTGTGTGTGGTGAATAAGAGTTTTCTTGTTTTCCTGTAAACAGGAGATGATTAATCTTCATTCACAGTTAAAAATGGAAAAAGTACATGCACCTGCTCTGTCTCTGTGTATGTGCACATGTTGTTATCTTTGCTTCACCACATCCATCAGCACATTATGTACTAAAATTAGGCTGCCATATTACAAAATGTGAAAATGGCTTTGACTAAATCTAAAAATGTTGATGGAGACAAAATGCATGTGAATATTTCTCAAAGCTAAGGGTTTTGATTTTAAATAAGCTGGTTTATTTTGATTGTGTCGCTATAAATCACTCAGGTGCATGTATTCCATCACTTAGTGCCATTGGCTCCCTGTTTCCATTTCCAAATGAACCACATTAGCAGTTTTCCTGGTGACATGTTTATTGACCCCTGTAATAATTCTAACCCCAAGACATGAGAGCTAATTTAATGTTAAAGCATTGCTTTATGATTGCAATGTACAATCAACACAAACATGTCTGCCTAATCAATCAAGGGCCCTTTCAGTAAATGGAGGGGCCACTCTCGGAGAGCTTTTATATTCCCAAATCATTCCATTAATAAAAGTCATGCATCCATTTTGCTGATTTACTCGGGCTAGACTGGCGAAAAAACAGCTGCTTAATATCCCACTTGAAAGCCCTGCTCACTTCTTCTACTGTTAACAAGCCATTACGGTGAGTTATGTGCCTGCTTCTGCTCTGCATAAATTCAGCTTTTTCTGTCGGGCTAAATGGGCCCAAGTTTTAGGAGGGGGCCTCTGAGGGTTGCAGGGGGCTATCACACTTCTAGTCTCTCCATCTTTTCTATGGGACAGATCTGCTGTTAAAGCCTTCGCTGTAGATTCTCTCCACGTCCCCTGAGTGTCTGCATTTGTTGCTGTATGCCATTCTCATACTCAGAGCCCATTTCAGACGTGATGGTACCTACTTTCCAGGACCACTAGTTAGTGTTTATAACACATGTGAGACACGCATATGTCCTTTAAGGTGGCATTAAGGAGTGTTTTTTAATAGAGGAGGGAACACTTTGGCTTGGAGCTGGGTGTATGAGGTAATGTCAGGCTGTTAATTGAGCTAAGTGTGCCATAGCTGGTGATGCAAGGCCTATTAAACAAGTAACAGCCTCTAATGTGGCATGGAGCAAACACATTCCTTGTCTCCTCAGTGAGTAGAGATAGCATCTCCAGTTTTTAAAGCTAAGATAAAACCGTTCCTTTTCACACACTCTTTTAGGTGGATCGTCAGTCCCAGTTCATCCAGGGTTACAGAGTTCTCTACAGGCAGACATCAGGACTTCCTGCCCCAGGACCGTGGCAGACGCAGGATGTGAAGGTTCCATCAGAGCGCAGCGTTGTCCTCTCTGCACTTAAAAAGGGCATCGTGTATGAGATCAAAGTCCGCCCTTATTTCAACGAATTTCAAGGCATGGACAGCGAATCCAGAACATCACGGACAACTGAGGAAGGTATGAAAGAGAACAGTGTGTCGGGTATGTAGAGATAAAGTCAGGTAAGATACAACAAAGTCAGTAAAATGGTAGTACATCAACTAAAATGTGAAATGATGGGTGACACATTACCCCACAGGCTGCTTTCAAGTCAGTTTTTGTCAGGATATCATAAGCTCCGCTGCACATCCTTTCTTACTGAGAACTGAGAGTACATGTGTGTGCCTGTCTGCCTGACCCTCCTGCTGTGCTTTTTTTGTTTATGATTGGTGGTGTTAGTGCCAACCTTCCTCTAATCCATCACCCAGCAGCCACAGGCCTGAGCTGTGACTGGACAAAGCACACACTGCTTCTTGTGAATATGATCTGTCGCCCAGAGCTTGATTCGGACAGGCTGTGACAAGGCTATGTGGCACAGTGTCACACATGAAAAAAGAAACAGACACTCACACAGGTCTGATTTTGGATGAATTTACTATTTTGACCTATGCCAAAACAGAAATGCATTCAACATCCACTGCACAAGCCTCCCAGTGTAAAGAAAATGATTTGATCTGAAGCAAAGAAAGGCAGTGCATGCGTGCAACAACACAAAAAGACAAACACAGACCTTTTCTACTGGAGACAAAGCCCATCTTGCCACAACATATTTAGGCCTGCATGTATAGGAGACAGTTCACATCCTGTCTGTGTGACAGGCCCATTTATTCTCCCTTCCTCAGAGAGACCATATCTCCTGTGGCCAGCCAGTCTGCACACTGCTGCACTGAAGCTGCCATCACATTACAGCTGTCCAAAACCACACTCCTACACTGCAGTACACACAAACATCCCGGCACACCACCTCTCCCCATGGCCTCCAGAACCTGCATGTCCCAGCAATTACCAATGCTGATAACACTCCTTGCCTCTGCTCTATCTGCATCCCGGTCCCTCTGTGCGCTCAACCCCTTTCTATTTCTGTCACAACCCGCTGCAGCGCCTGGTCATAGCTGATACACCTTCAGACACACAGCTCGCGGCTCCTCAGAGACCCTGGGACTACTGAGAAGGGCAGTGAGATAGATAGGGAAGTCTCATTTAGAGGGTGATTAAAACTAAGGTAGTCCATTAGCTAACACAATTAGAAAATCCCGAGAGCAGGTCCAGACGGATGCTGGCTTAGAGCATGATCGTCCAGTGCTGTGTCCTTCTTTGTATTTTCGCTCTTCCCTTTTCACACAATTCCTCACTCTCCTTCTGGACAGTCATGTCATGGCAGACAAATGAACTTCTCTTGCCATCTGATTCCCACTGAATTATGGTCTGGCGATGCATCTTTAAAGCAAAATTATGCCCAAGGGGAAGGAAGACCAGTAATGTTTGTGCAAATGTTAATTTATTGTGGACTAATCTTCAGCCACACTGATGGATATCTCTGAGTACGGCCCACAGGTCTCGTCCCACGCCACCCACAGCTTTGTGTTAGTTATTGGCTTCTTTTTGTGTGGATATGACATGTTTGTGCTCCTCCATTGTATAGCACAGTGTTGTGTGTACATGAGAGACAGGGGGTCACATTCCTGCCTGCCATACATCACTCTGCTAATGGCTCTATTAGCACAGCCTCCCAGGCCTCTAATGAAAAATGTGAATTGTTTAGTACAAATATGCATGATAATAAGCTGCTAAATCATTCATAACATTAACTTTG
The DNA here is from genome assembly GCF_033239565.1 of Halichoeres trimaculatus. Taxonomy (NCBI): domain Eukaryota; kingdom Metazoa; phylum Chordata; class Actinopteri; order Labriformes; family Labridae; genus Halichoeres; species Halichoeres trimaculatus. The sequence goes on from NW_027437188.1 coordinate 28,487,650, forward strand.
AACGACATTGCCACTGATGGCTGCCACGCACCAATCCAGCACTTTGTCACCTGGATGTAATGCAGTGTTGGAGAGCCTGGAGCGTGATGGTTGATCAGATGCTGCCTTGGTAGATTGCTTCTAATCTGGCCAAGGTGTTGGGTTCATCATTGGACCCATTCATCTTCCACCATGCCAGGGCCTCCTGGCTCTCTGGGGGCTGGTGTGGCCAATCGCGCTGAGGGATGAGCACAGATTTACAGGGTGACACGTGCCATTTTGGATGGCGGCGAGGTGAGGGAGAGGCAGCCCAGGAGTAATTGACCTGTCAGTATTCTGCTGTGGTGCCGCTCCCCTGCCAGCCACTGCGGAAATGAGAAAACATTATTTTTAAAACGTTATTTCCAGTTGGGCCAACTGTTATTTATTTTCCCTCAGTTTACCCCTGGTGGGGTCAGAAAATTGTCGCCATCAGAATAACAACAGAGTGAGGTTTATGAAGGCTTGGACTTGTCTTGTTCCTATCCACTATCTGTCTGCCTGTGGAGGGAGCTGATTCATTTAGCTGTACCTTGTTCCAAAGCTCCTCTCTGATCCTCACCTACTGGCTTTAGTTCCATCTGCTTGATCGATGGAGTCTGTCAATATGTTTACTGAGACTTTGTTTCCTTTTCCCTGAAATGTGCTTTTTTTCTCTTTCATATTTCCTTCTTGTCTGCGCCTCGTCTTATAAGCTCGTTGACCCACATGCCACCCTGGCGTGGTCAGTACAAGAGTTTAGCTTGACTGAAAGCACTGTGCCAGGCTGTCATCCCACAAATCGATTCGAGTATTCTCTGAGCAAATCCAACAGGCTGTAGCAGAGGATGAGATATTAAATCATAGTGAAGCCTAAAAGACAGACTATAGCCATGTCAGAGCTGCTGCTGTCTTCATGTAAATCCCTCTCTAATGAGACAGCTTGACAGCCCTCAGCCACCTGAGCTTTGCTCGAAGAATAACTTTCCTTGGAAAATAATTGTGTATTTGCGTGTATGTATTCAGTTGTGTAGTATAGTTGTGTGTTTGTGTATTGTTCTTTCGAAGAATTAAAGTCTTCTGCAACCCGGAAGGTGTTTCTAATTGTGGTTATTTTGTGCCCCCTCTTTCAGCTCCAAGTGCGCCCCCTCAGCAGGTAACAGTCCTGACTGTTGGAAACCAGAACAGCACTTCAATTAGCATCTCCTGGGACCCTCCTCCTCCAGACCACCAGAACGGCATCATCCAAGAGTACAAGGTCTGTCCCAGCCTGTCTGAACCTCTCCTTATTTAACTTAAACTATGCTGAATGGAATCAACTCACTCTCTCTGTCTGCTTTAGATCTGGTGTCTGGGGAATGAGACACGTTTCCATGTTAATAAGACCGTGGATGCAGCCATACGCTCTGTGGTGGTTGGTGGGCTGCAGGTGGGCGTGGTGTACCGGGTGGAGGTGGCCGCAAGCACCAGTGCAGGAGTCGGAGTCAAGAGTGAGCCTCAAACTATAATCATTGGTAAGAATTTTCAACCTCCTCAGAGTTACCCAGATGTAGGCACAGGAGTGTGTATTTCAGTGTCAGTGGATGATGATGAGGATTTTCATTGAACACATGTAAAATAATACGTTTGAAATGCTACGCCTCTGATATGTGTCCTGAACACATGATTTATGTGAAGCTCAGGCAGATTGTGCCTGATTTGACCCATAACTGATGGCTTGGCCTGTAGCATGTTCTTATTTCCCCAGTGTCACTCACATAATCCATCTCCGAGAGCTGAGCCCCGAGCTTACTCGTAAAATACACACTGTGTTTGCTTGTGTGTGGATGTGGAAATGGGTGTGTGTGTCTTTGTGGTTGCACAGTAATAAAAAGAATAAGATGTAGGCCATGCGCGCAACTTTGCATGCATACACAACACATATAACATGCATGTGTTTATCTTTATGAGAGAGTATGTGTTCCTGTCAACTTGCAGGAACGTTTGTTTGTGCTCTGTGTCTTATCATGCTTCATGAAATAGTGCCAAACAGACTTGGCAGGGTGAGCTGTGATTGGAGATCAATACAGACCAGGATCTTTTCTTCTCATCTCACATGGTGTGTGTGTTTTACCAGCAATGGAGTGAATTAGGGCCTGAGCTAAGCAAACAGTCTGTTCACCTAGGGGTTTGTTATAAGCTTTTAGGCTTTGTCCTTTTTCAGTCTGTACATTATGTTTCACTGCACATCCTTTAGATCTATGCTCTGCTCCCTTGGTCAATAGCTCAGCTGAAATTCATCATACCAGCTTAATCTCACCCTAACCCCTTTCCTGATGTGTCTGTAGGTGTTATTTCTGCACAATGAAAAAGTGGGACATTCTCAGGCCTTGTGTATGTCACAGGCGACTGTGTTAACTTTCACCTTGAAGCAGAAAATCGACCACAACTGCATTATTTTTTGATGTTTCTCTCCAGTAAGTATCCACCCGGCATCACATTAATGTTGCCTGTTTATCCCTGCACCCTCAGGTAAGGAGTTCAGGGACGTGATTATACACGGAAACCGGAACAACAGCATCACAGAGCAGATCACTGATGTGGTGAAACAGCCTGCCTTCATCGCTGGTATTGGAGGGGCCTGCTGGGTCATCCTCATGGGTTTCAGCATCTGGCTCTACTGGAGGAGAAAGAAGAGAAAGGGGCTGAGCAACTATGCAGGTAAGACTGATCAAAGTCTCTAAATCTTTTATGCAAATTTCAGAGAATCCAGGGAATTTCTCAGCTACATCATCCTCTTTGAGCCTTAATTAGTTCAGTATTTATGAAACAGTTCTGAAGCTGCTAGCAGTTGGATGAGGTGGCTGTGGTGTTAAAGCTCAACAGAGAGACAGATGTCCGTGCGACTCATTTCCAGAAGGCTACACTTTTTGTCAAATCCACCCACAGTGCTGGTTAATAGCCCAGGGTGGGCCGAGCTGAGTGGGCCGGCTGGACTCTCTTCTGGTCACTGAGGCTGAAGTTTGTGCAGCTCTCCTCCCACACACTGACCCCAACATCTTATTGAGTGACCCCTTTAGTCCATACGAGCAACCACTGAGTCCACGTTCACTGCCAAGAGTTGGAGATTTAATTAGAAAGCAGAGAATGAGAATGAGTAAATACATGCGTTTTACAATCAGTTCTACATAATATCTCTACATAAGTTTTATCCTTTCCAAAAAGCAGAAATGTAAGTGAATCGAAATAGTGATTTTTTCTGCAACTGATGGCATGTGCAAAGGCGTCTTTGTTTTTCTGGTTTGGATAATTTGTTGTTCATTTCTCTTTGTTGCATTTATGTGTTTGTGTCTTTTCTTTGGTTTTTGCCACTGTCTCTACACCTCTGTAGCCTCTGAGCTGGCTGCTTTCCTGGCTGACGCTCTGCATGCTGGGTGACGATCCGGTCTCACAACCTCAAAATCTCATGGCTTGACCTCGTCCCTGGTGTGCAGACACCCTTAAAGCACCGCTTATCTCTGCAGGCTTTTAACGCACAACTTCTCTGTCTTCTTGTTTTGCAGTTCAGTCCTTCACCTTCACCCCTGCAGGTACTGTTCATTTGTCCCGTCTCCTCACCCCACTTCAGCGCAGATTCATCTCCTGCCCGTTAACAGTATATATGCTTGGATTGTCAGGCTCATGGTCATGGCTGATTCTCATCTTAACCTCTGTGTTATGAAAGAAATTCAACAGAGGAAACCTTAAAGCTTAAATACATGTAGATTTGCAATGACCGGAGTCCTGCAAACTGAAGCTCTAACCTGTCAAACCTACAGCTTCCTTTACATTTTGTGCTGTGCTTGTGTGTATGTGTGTTGTCGCTACTTGTTAATGAGTGAAAGTTTCATCCTGTCACCTGTATCTTTTTTTCAGTGGCAGTCTTGTTGTGTAGGCTGAGACTGTTAATCTGATCTCATTTATCTTTTTTTTAAGACTGTGATCCTTTTGTATTTTCCATAACTGTTCTCCATCTAGGCAGCTGGTTGGTGATTTCCTCCCCCTTTTTTCCTTACATCAAGTTTCTGTGGTATTAATCATGAACGTGTTCCTCCCTACTGACTACATATTTGGCGATCTTGGCGTCATTTTCTTGTTCATTAGTGAAATTCAACAGATGATCTTTTGGTTTGTGGTTTGAGGAGACTCTCAAATGCACCAAGGTGTGAAGTTACAAAAACATGGGTGGAATAAGAAAAGTTAGGTCTGGATGCCTCTGTGCAGTCTAGTAACTGTATACCCCATGAGCCACGGGTCATCACAGCCTTAGGTCTGTTTTCTGAAATTACTGACAATTGATCATATTTTTGGTAGAGTATAGGAGATGGAAGGTTTTCCCTTAACAGTCAAAGCACAACATCTTCAACCTTTTTATACCAACAGATTATAGTGGAGACCACACGGATGGTTCCACACTTCCTAGATGTCTGTTGATTTGGACAGACAGGGTCATAAAGACACAAAATACACATGTATTATAATATTTATTCTTCTGATGATAATGAAAAATAGTCCACCGCTATCACTGGATCTGATGGTCTGTCAGCTACTGTAAGCTCACATCTGATGTTCTGCTCTTCTGTATGTAATTCATACTGAAACAACACAAGCAACTGTTATTATTGGGCTACAGTAAGAGCCTGGTTTGGATAATGTTAGCTTTTCCCAACTGATGCTAATTAAATTATTCAGTTACTTTGGTGCAAGCATAGTAGCGTTAGCTTGCACAGTTGCTGACTTCTTAACAAAGGGAATTATCTTTAACCTAAGTATTAGCTTCGCAAAGACACTTAGCAGCTGCAATGGCAGAGTTTTACACAAAAAGCAGCAGAAACACTCAGAATCTCTTAGTTACACATTATAAGTTTGTCTGTTGTTGACAGAAAGTATTGCAAGTAAGTTTAGCCATGAAGGTTGTCTGTGCACTCGAGAGACGTTAACAGTGGTCCTCTCAGACAGAGCTGGTGTAGAAGTGAACAAAGTTGTATGTTTACCTGCAAACGCAGGTTCCATCGCTGTAAGATTATTCTACATATGAGAGGTTTTCCCCTCACACAAAGAGCTGTGTAACCCTTGGTATAATTTGTATTTGTTAGATTTTTCTGTCATTGTTTAAGAAATCTCCCTAGAGATTAAAAAAAAAAGTTCCCAGCTAACGTGACTGATACTGATCACTGATATGTGATCTAAAAGTCTTGTTTTAAATTGGATACCATGGAGGAGCCAGACAGGACAAATGTTATCTCACTAAAGTTTTGCAGGGCAAACACAAACAAGGTCAAACATATCAGAGTTAATGAAGTTAGAGTGAGGTGATACTTGGAACATGAGTCAGAGTGTGTCTGAAGACTCCTACAGCGCTGCTCTCTCCTGTATTGACAATTAGCTGATGTATCTAGAGTGTCCTATCTCAGCCCCCTAAAGCTGTCAGTGCAGGGGAGGTAAATCAGCACAGTGTTGGGGCACACGGCCAGCAGGAAAGAGATTTGATGGAATTTTTATACACTGATTACGTCCACCCCCCCTTAATGCTTATTAAAGGGGATTAATCTGTATTCATATTGGAGAAAGTGCTTATCTAGAAGACGGAGGCGAGGAGCACAGCAATGCCGCCGTGTCACTCTGGCTAACATGAAAGTATTTCACAGCAGCCCAGAAATGTGCCTGAGCACAGATAGGGACTTCACAGGCCTCCCCGCTGCACAGACTCCCCCTCGCCTCCTCCTCTTCCTCCTGTCAGTCCTCTCCCTCAAACAACAGAAAATTCTCAAATGCAAGTTTGTTGCTGGTGGAACAAAGAGATTCGGTTTTAGCTATGCCTAAGAAAAGAATTCCTGCTCCGTTTTGAGCTGTCAAAGATACAGTATAAATAATTCAGACGAATGCTCTGTTGCTGTTATCTAAAACTTTTTACAGTAAGAATTTAATTCCATTTGCTGACATTTATTTACCAAATACTCTGAATAAACTATCTCTTTTTTTGACAAGCTTACCAGGCAGAGTTAGGTAGTTTGAAATCCTAAAATCCTGTTCACAGGAGTGGAAACTGGATTATGTAAGCTTAGGTAATGTTGATGATACGTTCAAATGTCCTCCTCGCAGCCTTTGTAATCTATTGTGGGAGTTTTCCTCTCCCTGTCATCTGTTACTACGTCAGCTACAGAAAAGCCCCATCTCGTGCCCGTGCCTGGGCTTGTTGTGGAATCAACCTGAATGGAACAGAAAAGAGAGGAGGAATGTTCAGCCTCCTCCTCTCTTTAATCTCCATCTGTAGAACAAATGAGCCAAATTACTAACAGCTCTCCTTCTCTCTCCCGAGTAAACCAGCTCTCGTTTCCCCCCTCCACTCTTTTTTTCTATGAGGTGATTTCCAAAACTCTTGCTGCGTCTCTGTGCTTTCCTGTGTGATCCATTGAAGTTCTTTCACGCTTAGAAGTCTGGATGCTGCTTTGTCATCATGGTTGTTGAGCAGACATGAAATGGATCCTCTCAGTGAGCCTCACAGTTTTACTAGTCACTGACAAAGAACGGCCCTTGTTATCTATAGATCACTGTAATGGACCAGGCCACATGTATGGCTTCTGGGGAGCTCGGCTTGCTGAAGTATGCGTAACTCAGTCTCAACACTTGCAGATAGAAAATGCCACGTGATTAATGAGGCCTCTGCCTTTTCTAATCATTTTTTGGCAAAGATTTAATCACAAATCTGATAATAACTCAGCAGCAAAATAGGAAAGATGAAATGAGTTTTGCCTCTCATCAGGCATCTTGTCCTTGAGGAACTCATGACGTTTCCTCTTAAGCAAAGCAAAGCAATATCCAATCCTCATCATTGAGCTGTTTTTTTATTTTTAATTTCCATGAAAGGCATTGGACGCAGGGGGGACATCTGCAACCTGAAGCAATTCCATCAACTGTCTAGCTGTGTATGAAAAAGAAGGCAGATGAAACAAAGCGGTAGCTGTTGGGGCACAAGGGCAAACTCGACAATACAGAAACACACTCAGTCTTCTGTCATTTGTGGAAATAAATATCAGCATACTATTGGAATAACTGAATATCTGGCTTTGTCTTTTCCTTTTCTGTCTTCTATGACTTTAGTGACATTCCAGAGAGTTGATGGTGGCCTGATGAGCAACGGAAGGTGAGTTTCCTACCAAAAATAACACAAAAATCATCATAAACAACCTTCAACCTTTATTTTTTTCATTATCTGTGTTCTAAGCTTCATGATTTATCCAGCAATGAGTCTACAGTAGGCTTCATTTGATTGTAAACCTGATAAATGGCCAATAGATTGATAGATAACCAATACATGCATGTGGGCCCGCCATGCAAACCGACGTGTGAATATATATTTGTACCACATCTCCGTTCATGCATCGATAGATGAACTCATAAATCTCTTCAACAGAATTAACAGAAACAATTTAAGCAGAGAGTGCTTTTATTTTGTCATTTATCTTCCGCTGCTGGTTACGGGCAACCTAGAAGCCCTCCGGAGTGATAAATTTGCCTGTCACCTTGCGTGGGCGGCAGGGATCTGAGCACATGTAATAATGTAAAAATAATTACCCAGGGGAAGGATGTGTGTGGAGGTACCCCGCTTTGCACCCCCAATACAGCCTGCTCCATGTCAGTGTGTGTTGGTGAAAGCAAGAAGGGCTACGAAGAATAGGGCACATCTCAATGACACCAGTTACTGAGCCTTTGTGGGTATTCAAGAGAGTCCCTGGAGAATCCCGGGCTTGTGTCTGTCGACTGCTTATCACACCTGACTAGGTAAAGCCGGCAGATCTCAAACACTCAGTGAGAGATTGCCAACTGAATCTGACCCTGCGTGTCTCTGGGCTTCTGGGAATGTGTCTCCTCTGCGGTCTGTTTACCGCATTTTTATTTATGCTTTCCTCTATTTTCTCCACGTACTGTTTGGGTATAACTGAATGCCAGAAAGGAGAATTTGCCTATATTGTTCTGTGAGCTTCCAGCACGCTCTCAATGAATTAGCCACGCCACTTGCCAAGCCTTTTCTCATCTACTTTCTGCTGTAGTGTTTTTCCTTCAATTTTCCACATAAGTGCTTCTGATTCTCACTCCAGCGAATGGGATTTGAAATGTCTGTATTCGTGGTGCTCTGAATTTGTCATATCTTTGAGTCTGTTGCAGCTACTGCCACAGTTTCCACAACACTGAAAAGAGATGCAGTCTGGAGCTCTTATTCTAACCCGAGCCCCTGATCCGCTCGTCACTGTGGTGCCATCAAATCCCAGATGTTGCAACTTGCCCATCTGCCCTCAGAGTGGAAATGTTCAGCAGAGTATCAGAGGAAAATGTGTTCATTTGTTACATGAGATGTTTATTGCATTAATTAGACAATAGCAAATGAAGCCGCGTCTGTTTCCAGTTTTTCATTGGCTCCTGCCAAATTGCCCTGACTGAACAATTACACTTAATCGATCACAAAATAAATGATTCATGGAAGATGAATAGGCTGCAGATTGGTAGACCTGCACGATTTGACTTGGCTGCTCAATTGAAATTGATAAAAGCCGATAAGGGCTCATTCCTTATCCCCCTGCCAATAAGGAGATGGTAATTAGAAGGTAGTAATAACTTCCTCTCCTGGCAGTGATCAATATTTTAGCAAAGCAGATTCCTTACTATAGGCGGGAAGCATGGGCAGAGCAAGCAGTGAACAGGTTTCACCAATACTGTTGCTATGGAGATTCCTTTACATCCCTGGATCTGAATGTGAAATGTATCCCTGAGAGTTAATCCAGAAAGTAATCTGTGGTCTTCAATACTTGTGTGCTAGCTAATGTCTAGATTTTTAATCCAAGTTCCATCTAGTAGTCTGTGGGACCATAAACATCTGATTTATGAAGTTGCTCTGGAATTAATATCTCTCACTGGGCTTATTTATGGGAGGCTCAGTGTCAGGCATCTTCGGGAGTATTTATGACTCCCCACCCATCACAAGTAACTGAAATGTCTAACAGGAAGAGGAAAAGCTCCAAATCAAATTTTATCTGCCAAGGTTGCCATCCATCCTGGGTTGGCTGGGGATCAAAAGTTATGTGTTGACTTTTCATTAGATGTATGACCTGCTGTCCAAAGCCCCACCTGCTTCCCATTACCAAACCATTTCACACACACTCAAACACACAGCCATTGCATATGTGTAAGCATGTATAACAAACATTAAAAAAAACAACAACAAAAAAAACATTTTTTCCCCTCACTATCACTCTCTAGAATATTGCTGTGTATGTTGAGTATTTTCAAAGCCCACTGGACAAGTGAGACAAAGGTGTGGACTTGTACTTTGCAGTGATTTAGCCTGTTGACAGACAAAGGAGGGAGGGTGTATGAGGGTAAAATAAAGGAAAACAGGGTTGGGGAAAAAGATGGTATAGCAAGAGAGAATGATGGCAGTTGGGGAACATGGCAGCCAGAAACAGAGGAGGGAAGAACGGGGGGAGATGTATTACCCTATAAAAGTGCATCTGTCTGATGCACAGCCATCAATTTGAATGACTTGTCTCCCCTGAGGGCCTGTTTTGGCATTCAGGAACCACAGCAAGGGCTCTTAGCTTGCCAGGGCTGCAGTTCCCCTCCCTTGGTTGAACCGCTCTTCTCATTAGAACCTGTGGCTGACTGCAGAACGCCCATTACCTGCCCTTGTCCTCAGGGCTTGACTCTTTCCCAGTCCCCCAGAGCCAACATGACACACCACTGTAGCTAAGACAAAAAACCCCCATCATGCAGCCTGGCTGCTAACTACTGTGCTCTGCACGGCTTCTCAGGATGTGCACATGTATCTGTAGCCTGATACATACAGCACTGCCGGGCACTGGCAGCGGGGTGTGCTGTGTTTCTGAGGAGATGATGCCACCCGCTTCATCACATGCGGTGCTTGTCTGCCAGTTGAAGGGAATGTCTCAGGGGGGAAATGAAAAAAAGACAGCATCAGCCTATTGCTTGATTTTTTTTTCTCTGTTAATTTTGTATTCTTCCTTTTTCAAGTTTTTAAGTTATTGAACAACCACAACTCTTTAAAATGATCCACTTTGATAATTTAGGTCTAAATTCATCAACAACAAGCAGAGTAGAATGAGTTACTGAAGTGACACATAAACAAAGGCATTTAACTCCATTTCATTCTCATTTAACTCCATCTGTGTTAGCCATGGTAACGAGCCTTAGACGTGATTGTACAGTAAAGTGGCCCTAATGGCCTCCCAGCAGTCACCCATGACAGGTTAAAGTCTTAATGGCTGCTTTTTATGGGTTTCAACCCCTCAGGAGGGACTCAACACCTGTTAAATGGAGTTGCCCTCTCCCACACACAGGCATCCCACAAGTGGGTCGGGGCAACATGTTGGGTCTATGGTCGAGGTTTGACATCTCATCAGAAAAGATTTAGATCGTCTGGACATCACGACAAGGGGTTGATGGGAAAACACAGCAGAATGCGAAAGAAAATTAATGATTAAGGAAACATGCACATGTGGGTGTCCTTGTGTTATGCTGCATATGTGTGCAGAGAGCAAATGCATGCATTAGTGTCCCAGCAGTGTGTTTTTGCATTAATAACTCAGGGAATGTGACAAAGACACAGCAGGAGAAGCGGGGAGATAAAGGCCTGTGTTTGCCTGAAGGAATTCCAACTTTGCAGGGAGAAGAAATGTATCTGTGCAGGATTTTACCCTATCTCTAAATAGTTTCATTAGAGACAGTTTCTCACTGGAAGCTTATCTCGCACAAACACACATTCCCGTGCACAGACTTACATTTAAACCTATGTTTGATTTTTTTTGTCTTCTCATTTTCTCCCTGCTGATTACTGTCATGTTTTTAGTCATTATTTCTCGGCCCAGAAACATAATGTGAATAAAACCATGCATAATAAGTAACATGAAATGTCTCACACATGAAGCGCTGATGTTAATGTAATTTCGCAGCATATATGTAATCTGGTTCTTCACCGTGTTTTTCCACCCAGCCGGCCAGGCCTGCTAAATGCCAGTGACCCAGGCTATCCCTGGTTAGCGGACTCTTGGCCAGCCACCAGCCTGCCTGTCAACAGCAGCTCTGGGGGACCCAACGACCTAAGTAACTTTGGCCGAGGAGGTGAGTGCCCCGATGCTGTCCCCAAGGCTTTGATAAAGAGACCGTAAAGATTAAAGATGACCTGCCTCCCTCTCAGTTCTGCAACAGCTCATCTTGTTTATCATGTACATATATGCAAACCAGATGCATGCATATATGCATATCAGACATGCCTTGTAGTATATATTTATATATCACATCAGAGGACAGCTAGAACATTACCAGCAGGGCCTCCTCTGTCACCAGGCTGAGTAATGGCAAATGGTCCAGTCTGGTATCACAGCCCATACCTCACAGCTAGAGAATGTGAGGGGAGAGACGGGCAGAAGAGGCAGAGGAGCAGGGGGTGGATGGGTGTTTGAAAGGATGGTCCTGAGCAGCCAGTCGTGAAGGACAGGCGCAGCTTGACTGGCGCAGATGCGGACACTTCCGCCATGGCTCTACATCATCTACCCTTCACTGGGCATGCAAGCCGTGCACCGTGGAGGGAGTCTGCCTACTCTTCCCCTCTCTCTTTCTCCCTCCTCAAATACACACATGCAGAGCAGCCGTGTTATTGCTCGTGTATGAACAGAGGAGGGGGAGATATTCTCACATGTGAAGAGGAAACAGGGCACCTGGACTCAAAGGCATGAATAACTGTGGTGGATAAGATAAACCTGTTAGGTGTGGCTGCTGAAGCATTGAACTGAACCATAAGAATCAAAACAAAAAAGGGATAGTCTTTTTCATCTGCCTTAAAACCAACCCAGAGACAAGCTGTGTTTAAATACTCCACAGTTACATTCTTATTTCCAACTCACTTCCTTCCTTCCTCTTTCCAGATATCCCCACTGGGCAAGGGGATAAAACAGGAACCATGTTATCTGATGGAGCCATCTACAGCAGCATAGACTTCACCACCAAAGCCAACTACAACAGCCCAGGCCAAACATCCCAGGCCACTCCTTATGCCACCACACAGATTCTCCACTCCAGCAGCATCCACGAGCTGGCTGTGGACTTGCCAGAGGCGCAGTGGAAGGCCTCGCTCCAGGCAAAGCAGGAGATGGCGAGCCTGGGTTACTCTCTGCCTGACAAGAACTCCTGCAACAACAGTAAGTTTGTTAGAGAAGAATCATAAGGATTCTATTCTCCATATGTGTGAGGTCCATCAAGTGTTCTTTTGAGTACGTATATTTGTGTCCCTGAGAGAATATCCTTTCCTCAACATCAAAAACAAAGCAGACAGATCACAAGCCACAAATTTCCAGTTATAATAAGACCACTATTCTGAGTTTAAATTCTCATCATAAGTCTCTGAAGCCACTCCAAACCAGCTGTGGTTTTTAAAAAGAGTAATTCTTCCCCCTGAAGACATCATCTTGGTTCCTTTCCAAGGCTGAATAAACACCTCATGAATGAATGAGTTGTGCAGTGAAGTCATACATCTATTTCTTGCTGGGTTTTCATGTCAGCACTACTCCTCCTTCAGGTTCTGAGTAATTGCTAATCCATTTTAGCTTGACTGATATTAAAGAAAATAATCCAAATTAATTACCCTGGATTTGATGCAGGATTTTTCAAAGCCTAGTGGAGTTTCATACTTGAGGTGTAATAAACATTCTTTGGCTGTTTTGTCAAAAATATTCACGATCTTTTTATCCAACAAGCTAAAACAGTTCAATCACAGTTTTCAAGTTAATGCACTGAGTCTATTAACGCTCCGTGACATTATTTTAGGTAAACAACTGATTATGTTTGCTTCAATCTCCACTTTTAAATCATGTTGCTGTGAAATATATGCACTGTTTTAAGTCAACCAATCCTATTTTGCCAGCCTTTGTATTCCTTTGCATTCAAGTCAGATTGAATGACATATTCTGCCCCTTGTTGAATGTTTGAACCCTGAATTTATCCTGCTTGCATTATGCTCTAACTGCATGTTTGCATGTGCTTGTGCTAACTGCCAATCACCTGATGCCACTGTGATTTTTGCCCTTTAACCCCCACTGTAGCCCTCCTATTCATTCCTGACTACCGATTGGCCGATGGATTGTCTAATAGAATCCCACACAACCAATCACAAGATTTCAGCACCACCAGCTCTCACAACAGCTCAGAGCGAAGCGGCAGTCTCTCAGGTTGGTTTACGCAGCACAGGATGTTATCAAGCAGATTGGGACACTCTCTGGGGTTCTGCCGCCTGACTTTTTGATTGACTGATGTCTTAATTGCTCTATTGATCTGTTATTTGCATGTTCTAAACTGACATCTAAGAGAGATTTTGTAAACACTGCCCCTCTTTCTCACCAGACACTTCTCCTACTCAGCTTCCACTTCTTACAGGTCATTACATCTGAATGCTGTCAAGTAATTTTTTTGGTTATAGTGGGTGCTGCGAAGAGTAGCCGTGCTGTGATATAGAATAGGAGTTGACAGCTTATTGGAGCATAAAGAAAAAGGAACATTTAAATCAAAGAGAAAGAATAGTGCTGAGGATTTCTTGACAGAATATTGCTGCAAGTGCTAGCGCTGGTTTTCTGCCATCACTGTAAAGGCTTTGTTTCTTGCTGTGTGAGTGAGCAGACGGGAATAGGGGCAGAGGGAGTCTTTCAGACAGAGTGGACTATATACACACTTTCACACACACACACCATTAGAGATGCTTGGCTGGGTAAAGTGGCAAAAATACCTCCCTTTTTCCCTCTTCCCCTAATGGTGGCTGACTACACTAAAACCCATGTTCAGAGAATTACAATGTCATTTATAGGACACCAAGGCAGCCCTCTGCATGCCTCCCCTCCACTCTTCTCTTTTATCTAGTTACAAGCCACTGCCTTAACTGGTCTCTAATTCAATGCTCTGGAACACAGCAGGCTGGAGAGAAGGATGGGAAGTGACCATGCCTTACAGGCAGATTCTTCCCATGGACACAGGGCTTAGTGAGGGCCTCGAAACATGCTGTTTTATAGTTTCATAAAACGCAGAGAAGCAATCTTAGCGAAACAGATTATTGTAATGAGTATCTTTAATGTGTCACAGAATGCTTTTAGAGAACAACTTCTCATTTAAGAAAACTAGCCGTTCACTTTTTTTGCTGAGATTAAGAAAATAAAGTCAACTGTATGCCTAATAACCTATATCTGACATCCTTTTAGCTTGGCATAGCATACAGATGTAAAGTGGGGGAAATAGCTGGCCTAATCCTTCCAAGGGTCATAAATCCAGTTAATCCACCTTGTAACACCACAACTTGTTCACCCTGAACCTCCATTTTAATTTTTGAAATTAGGAACTAATCTAAGCTAACCTAGTGGCTGATTGGGCTTCATTTTCAAACTCAACTTTTTTTTACAACGAACACTATCATAGGTTACATATGATAGGCAAACTGAAAAATATCAAATTAATTTACTTGCTTATGAAACGATAAAGGAGGACACGGATAGATCGTAATTATGAACATATATTATTCTTTCTTAATTAATGCCCTTCAATCCACTAAATACACATTTGGAGAAATGGTGATTTCAAAATGAATTAAAGATATAGCAAAATGTTCTGCAAATAAGAGCAAAAAAAACATTTCTGCATTTATTAATCAAAAAAGTGGGAATATATACACATGGCACTAGAAGAATGACCAAGTTAACAAAACGTAATGTTTTTTAAGCCTGTTGCTTTTTTACCAGTTGTTTACAGCCTTTTGTATATCCCCCAACTGCGCAGCACTCTTTATTCTGTTGTAACCACAGTGATGGATCTGAATCAGCACAAGAAAAGGTTTTATTCAGACTTCAACTAAAGTAAATCCAGCGTTTGATGGGGGGAAGAGTCGAAGTTATAGTGCCTTGTTCTGCCTCTAAGGAGATGGAAGGAATAATGAATGTCAGGTCTGAAGGAGGAGAGCAGGATGAAAAGGAACAGAAATAGAGCAGCTTTCATGGCAGCATGGATCTCCACTGGGGACATGAAGCTGCTCATTAAAAGCTTTCTTAGTGTAAGAGAGAAGACGTAGCTGATGTTTTCTGGGCTTTCTGCAGCAGTTTGAGACCCTGAAGACTTCCACACTCTTCTCTCACTCCATGAAGCTATACAGTCCATGATTATTCGACGACCATGTGTGTGTGTGTGTGACCTGTTTCACCTCACTCTCCACATATGTTGCATCTCATCCTGTTATGTCATGTTTTTCTTTTTTTAGCAGAACAAAATGAAACACAACTTATTTTGATGTCCATTTTGAAACAATTCTCCCACTCATAGGTTATATCTGGCCGTATAGTCCTACAAGAGTCTCTGCTCTGTGGCTTTCCCCCTCAGCGCTGACGCATCCAATGAAAACAAAGCAAGCTCAAGGCTGTGCAGCCCTGCAGTTATAGGCTGGGAGCGCCCTAGCCTTGGGTATAAATACCCAATGCTGAATCTATATTTAGTTTGTGTTCCCCTTTGAAGAGAGTCCCAGTTTTGTCACAAAGATGGGTTTGCTGCGTTATTCCTGTGTAGCTCCTAGCCACAGCCTCTCTCTGTATTTTTCATATTTGGGGTGAGCTGTTGTAACTTCAGTGCCAGACCATCCTTCCCTAGAAGAGGCTCATTTACAATATTGATGGCTGGTCTTGTGTGAAGGGACAAAGGATGATTGAACAATCATGTCAACTCACCATTTGTTGGTAAAAGTCAAGAGTCGCCTCTAGGTACGATTAGGAAAACCCAATTACTTTCAGACTATACTTACACTGTGCTGCAGTCTGCCTTGGGCTTACAGTTGTTTCTTTTATTACTTCCACCCTTGATTAATCTTTTACTGACACCTATTCTGTCTCTTCATGCCTGATGTTTCATCTTCTGCCTCAGCCTTGTTTTCATTCTCATTGCTGAGGTGTTTCTGTTGATCTGGTTCTAAAGGGCTAAAATAATTTTAAGATAATTATAGTTTGTGTATACGTGCCATCTGGCTTCCATCAGAATCAAAAGGGAAGAACCTCGGTACATTTCTTACGATGACAGCAACTAGCTTTTACTGCCTGTGAGTAAAGTCAGTTTATTAGATTACTTTAGAGTGCATGATTTTACATTGCACGAGACGTAATATTGGCAGCTTTTTTGTGGCAGGGGGGAAAAGTGATTACAGGCCTTTGGCAGCGAGTGCTAACCAACAGATGACAGATACAAATGTGTTCAACAGAGTTTCCCAAAGATGTCTTTAACTGGTCTGTGGCTTCTGACGTCAGTTTGGGTTATTTCCATGATTGAGATTTAAGGTGTTTATGGATATAGAAAAACTTATGCCTGGATTTATGTACAATGAAATGGATTTATGTACATATGTTGTTCTTTAACTTCACTTCAACATAATAAATAACACTCTAAGCAACATAACAGAAACGATGCATATTTAAAACAACCATCCATCCTTATAAAGCAGGGTATGCACTGTGTGGAGACATGATACAGTGTGTGATTAACTTATATTTAATGTAATGTATAACACAAATAAATCTTGTGTGGTTTGTGTATAAATATTTTTTTATGTATATACATATTTTTCATAAAGACATATTATGAAGGATGCAGCAGGCTGTTGCTTTTTGGCTTATGAAGGATGAAGCA
Organism: Halichoeres trimaculatus; assembly: GCF_033239565.1. Taxonomy (NCBI): domain Eukaryota; kingdom Metazoa; phylum Chordata; class Actinopteri; order Labriformes; family Labridae; genus Halichoeres; species Halichoeres trimaculatus. Next base: position 28,504,372 of record NW_027437188.1, read on the forward strand.
GGCTGTTGCTTTTTGGCTTGAATTGAATAAATAAGGTAGACCTCAAAATATATAGAACAGTTGGTTGGTGTCTATTATTATCAATCCATTAATTCTTTTGAACAGTTAATTTAAGCTTCATTTCTGAGGATATCCTTCCTCTGCTTGACAATTGTCACATGACTATTGTTAAATTTACATTTTTGGCCCTTGTGATTGCAGTGTGTCACTCTATTCTCTCTACTCCCCACATTTTGTGTCTCTCTTCACCTGGACTGTCTAATAAAGTCAAAAATACCTCAAAACTAGTTTTAAAATTCATATTTGGTGGCAGAAAAAAAAACAGTTTTGGTGCTACAGCTCATAACCCAAATATTTCTCCAGATACCATAAATATGTTGATATGTGTTTCCTTATTGACAAATACCATTTTCTTTTCACGGCTCAAAACAATATAGACTTTTAAATCTTGTGATAACTCAGCCCAAGTGCAATCACAGCTGCCATCAGAATCCGTCTGTATTCATGGGTTTGTGTTATTTAATATTCCTCAACTTAAAACAGATTTGGGCTTGAAGTCAAATGTGTTTTAAAAGAGATCAAGGTTTCTTTCGCACGGACCAAATCGTATAAACTTCAGTATTGACCTGGCTGGCAGATTTATAAAGATGGATGGGTCGGAGGAGAATCTGGTGTTGGAGGGATATGAGTGGAAATGGATGGGGTTAGTGGCTCTCCGGTGTAATAAAAGAAATGAAAGTAGTAATAGACTCTCAGTGAATTCCATTAGGGACACACTGACACTACACAAGCCATTCATTATGATGATGCTGCGGAGTGAGATATTTCATTGTGGAGCCCAAAGCCTGGTGTTAAAGGGGACACTGAGGGATGGGTGGAGCACAAAGGTCTGCCTCAGCCTCGTTTACTGCCGTTCTCTCCAGTTTCTATGGAGATTTCAGGCTTTTCAGGCAATTAATCAATGGGAGCATGCTTTTCATCAGGCAACCTTGAGCTTTTCTATGTAAGCACTGACAGGCAGGAGTCCATTGAAATGTTGTCTTTGAAATTGTGTATGATTTTCCAAGGGCGTGTTGAAATTGAGTCCGGATGGATCTGTAATCTTAGGAGCTTGTTTGGATTAAATTGAGTTTCTGTAGAAGATACATTCGTCACTTGGCAACAGAAGCTACTGTAATTTGCAATGCTATCCAACTTGTATATTAGTTTCTAATTGATTTTCTTTGACAATCTAATTTTTAACGATGTCTCTCTTCTTTTTCCAAGGTGGGAAGGGAGGGAAGAAGAAGAAGACCAAGGCTGGCTCCAAACCCAGTAAAGCTAATGGGTCCAACTGGGCCAACGTTCCCCTGCCCCCTCCTCCCATTCACCCCCTCCCTGGCACTGAGATGGACCATTACCCCAACGAGCTTCATGAAGGAGGAGGGTACGCCACTCGAAACCATGACTGATGCTGCAATATGAACAGATGAAACACATCAGATGGATATGAAAAAAATCTACTTTTTATTCAGCATGGGAGTATTGTTCCACCTCAAAATCTGATACTGAAACACAGCACTTTTATAACCTGAAGTTGGCAGGATACTGACGTAAGGGAGCCATCTCTAAAGTGCTGCAAAATAGCTCAGAGGCTAAAATGTTTTTGTCTTTATCTCTTTCCTCATTGTGTTATCCACATCTCGCTCAAAGCTCATTTTACTTTCTTCTAGCCCTTGTCCCATGACATCAACTAAAAGTAACCTCTGGTTACTTTTGTTTAATTAAGCCTTTCCATTTGCCTTTTTCAATGATGAACTTTGATTAAAATATTTCTATCTTCATACTTAAAATATAAACTTACAAAGAATAAAGTTTGACAGCAAAAATGAGTCAAAACACACAAGTATGACTTTACTTAAAATCCATAAAACCAAAGCCAAGTCCCAATGGACTGGCATCCGCCACCTCAGAAGAATAGGTTTTTGCTGTTTGTTCAGAAATGTGTGGTGTTTATGCAGATGTGTGGCTTTTTCTAGTAACATCTGTAATCCTCACCTTGCTAAGCAGGTTAGCACAGGTAGCCCTGACTGTTGTGAGGCTCAGAAACCACTGCCTGTGACAAATTTGGTAGCCACAAGGTGCCTTACATTTGTGTTACCCTTTTTTAAGCTTATGATTATGACCTAATCAGGTAGAGAAGCTTTAAAAAAATAGCACAGCTAGACTGAACTGCCTCACTACACATGTTTTGGACATGGAAACAGTTACTCGCTATAAGAGCAGCATTCTGGGTTAAAAACAAAAACTTCAATGTGACAGAAAAACTCTGGCTGGGTTTTTGTAATGGTCAGATTCGTGCGTTGCTCACTTTTTTAGATGGTATTAAAAGTGCTCTTATACATCAAATTTTACGGTAATTATAATGCTTCTTTGTTATATTGCCAGCATTGTATGTTTCTTCCATATACTGAATGGTTTCCTCATCCGACCGTCTCAGCAGTCGAGTCTTTCTCCCTTGGAACAAACAAGCTGCTGCTTGCCAACACAACCAACACCACACATTGCTTTGTGTAATAACAGGGTTGAGAACTGTTTTCTCTACAGCTAATTACTGTACAACTGTACATCTGGAGAAAAGTGAAGGATCAATGTGTGTGTAGTCTCCACAGGCAATAAAATACACACACACACTCCTGTACAAAATTCATATACAGATGGCTTTGGATCAAACTATGTGCTGATCCGGTCTTCAATCTACAGGATGACTCTATGACTGGAAATATAAGGAGGAGGAAGAAAAAAGAAAAAAACAATGTTGAAGCTATCTCCTGCTGCCGGCTTGTAGACACACAGATGGTTTCAGATTAATCTATTTGCTGATATCCTCAGTGGGAAAAACTATAATTGCGCTGTTTCATAAAGAGAGAGACAGACAGTCAGGGATTTAAATCAGCAGAATTCGATCCACCTCTGAGTCAGAACGAAATGTAATAGCTGCTCTTATAACAGATGTATGCTTTTTTTTCTTTAGTTTATATGACTTTCTCAAGATCTACTCACATTTTAAACATTTAATTTAGCAAAGTGAATCCAACATGTACTCATCAGCGGTAACAAAGTACAGTGGCTTGGTTAAGTGTTTGTGTGTGTCTCTCCTTGGTTCAGTAGGTGCTATGTCCTCCTACCATTTCCAATCTGCGAGAGTCATCGGCTTTAATAGGCTATCTGGCAAATGAAGAGTCCCGTGCACTGTAAATCTGAGGCAGCTCTTAATGGCAGCAGATTAAAACAGTTATGTCCTATGGAGTGTGCACTGACAAATTTCTTTAATGAACATTTTCTTTATGGCCAGTATTATTTCAGCATGTGTAAGCACAGCCGTGAGGAAGTGAAGCCTGGATGCCTCCATCATTCCTCTCAGACCTGTTGTATCAAAGTTGGACAAGGTCACACAAGAAATTCTGTTGAAGTCTTTATATATTTATACTTTCTCTACTTTTCCATTAAGCCATTCAGATATTTCACGCTTTGTTGTAGGGTTTTTTTAATCAGCCAGTTTCTTTCCTTTTATCATTAGACTAAACTGTAAGACATTCTTGTACATACCTGTATGCACTTTCAGTGACATTATCCTTTGGTTTTATGGTGGTTTTAAAGCCTGGTAGCCATAATGAAAATGCCAATTCAAACTAGTTTTTTTTTTGTCGACATTTAGAGAGGTGGAAAAGTCAAGTCTTTGGCCTCCTGGCTAACAGCTACAATGTGTTTATCAGTCAGTTAAGCTAGCCGCACCCCTAATTGCCAAATCTCACAAAACTTGTGCCGCCAATATAGACGAGAAACACCTTTTTAGAACAAAATTTTTTTTTTTGTTTTGGCATGCTGAAAGTTTGTCATTTCTAACAGGTGTTAGGTTTGAGTAGTCACTCAAGACACAAACGTGTTTATCACTTCTGCATTGGCTTTTCAGACACCTTGACTAATTTATGATATTCTAGTTTGACTAATTTAAACTAATGCAATCAAAAAAACTAAAATGAAATGTATCAGATCCTTTAATATGAAAATAAATGGTTCATTTGCAACCATAGAAGAAAATTTTGACCACTAATCAAATAAGACAACTTGTTTTTCTCACAACAGGTATGAAAGTGATGGTTGGGGCCCGCCCATGCCTGTGCAGACCTATCTCCACCAAGGCATGGAAGATGAGCTAGAAGAAGAAGAGGAGAGGGTTCCTACCCCACCCATCCGAGGGGTCGCCTCCTCTCCAGCTGCTGTGTCCTTTGGACAGCAGTCCACAGCCACCCTCACCCCTTCTCCCCGAGACGAGATGCAGCCCATGCTCCAGGCTCATCTGGATGAACTGACCAGAGCGTACCAACTGGACATGGCAAAACAGACATGGTGAGCACTGCAGTGTTAAAACAATCTGTCAGTGTGTCTGTCTATAAAGATTTATAGATTTAAAGTTTTAACAGATGATATATGCTTTGTTGTCATATTAAAATGCATTCTGTGCGTTGCTGCCTGGATGTATTTTGGTCCTGCAGCATTCTTCATGTCAGCTGTGTGTGCAGTGGAGATAAACCCATTAATCATTTCATTTTAATGGGCCCATGCTACCACTTAGATGACTACTGTATTTTGCTCCCCCTAAGAGACACAATTTCTTACCCACGGCTGTTTACTCCCCCCTCACCCATACGGCACATTCCATTGTTGTTGTTCTCATGCAAGTCAGATGAAGGCCATGCTTCATTCTGTCGGCAACGCGGAGAGAATGAGAGACTGGCATTCATTCATAACAGTGAAGTGTGTGTGGGGGGTGGTTCAAGAAAGCCCTGTCAGGCAGGAGATGTCATGTTACCCAGTAATGACTATGTTGGTTAGAGAGCATCTCTGACAACACCAGAGGGCCAGTAATTACAACCAATTCCCACTGCAAAAAGCGTCAAAGACATTGCACTCCTCAAACAAACGCGGCTGTCAGCAGAGCGGGCTGCCACCGCGGTGACAGCCGTGTGTCGACAGGCCTGAAGAGCGTGCTTTTGTACCATCTACAGCAGCAATTAGTAGGTCATTGTGTTAGCATGCAAGCAGCACTGTAGAATTAGTGAGAATTGTCTGCATTTATTAAGCAGTTATAAAGCTCTGGAATTAGTTCTCTGCTTAGAAATAGCTGAATATTTCTTGAATTCTCTCTATGTTCCTCGTTCTTTCACCTCCCTTGCATGAGTGCACACAGCTTGTTGATTCCAAAAAGCTAACATGCTATCTTTTTCCCGTACCAGGCACATGCAGGTAGGCTCCCTTCCTCCTCAGGCTCCAGCTCCTCCAGTGGGCTACGTGTCAAGCACAATGGTTTCTGACCTGGAGACTGACTTGCCTGATGAGGATGAGGAGGAAGAAGAAGAGGAGGAGGATGAGGGCTATGGAGCCAGGCATCCTCGCGGTATTGAGCACACACCAGGGTCTAGCATGGACAACCTGGACAGCTCTTTAACAGGTAGGTTTGGTTCTGAAATGTGTATATTTTTACGATTACAAGCTTTCTTTCAGTTCCAGATTCATCTGTTCAGCTCTTATTTTGTTTAATTCAGATGACTTCACTCTAATTACAGTGATTGGGAAAACATTCACTTCCCATTGTCGTCACATCTTGTCTCGTGTTAGATGGATTGCTCTTCTTAATCAGTCAGTGTTGTGTTCATTTTTATGTGAGCACGCTCACAGAGTGTCCCTCAATCAAATTTTTAAGCACTTTTGGCAGACTCTGGGGAATTACAATTATCATTCCCAAAAAACGGAGATAAGAAAGTCCATGAATTTTAAACAGGATAGTGAGAGGGAAATTAAGAGGAGGGAGAGGCATGGCGGGCAGAGGAGAAAGACTGTGATTTAACTTGCGCACAGGAGCCAGCACCTCCCATATCTTCCCGAGGAGATTTGAAATAAATTTCACGTGCGGCATATTCCATTCCAGACCAGAGGCACCATTTCCATTTTTACAACTCACTGAAAACTTTTACTGCCGTCTGTCAAGGGGACATATGAAGGGCACGACATTGCAGCTGCAGCAGAGACGGGCTGTGGACTGCTGCTTTCACACTGACCAGGCCTCCCTCCCAGTTCAGAGCATAAGAGCTGGAGAGATATTAATGGGCGGTGTGTGGTACTAAGATATCATGCACTGTCTTAGAAAAAAAGTAGTTTAGCCTTGTGACACTATCAAATCTTCCATTACAGTCTCTGATCACAAAAAACAAACTCTATAATGTGAAATTTATAAGCAGCAGGCAGAAAATAGTCTTTATGTGAAGGTGCAGAGGGAGCATGAGAATAAGAGGGTAGACTGTGCTGCTTGTTGGTCTTTCCTGTCAGTGGTAGCCTTAAAGAGTAGTTTTCCATGGGATGATGGAACAGTGGTTTTGGTAGCGCTGACACATGCTACTGCTGATGTATTTAGAGGAATATAAAGCAGCAACCAGGCCCTAATCTACTGCATCTCTCCTCCACTGTATTACTCTGAAGACAGCACTATTTCTTCTTATCTCTCCCTCTCTCTGCAAGTCTGCCTCACACCCCATCCACTGACAACACAGACACGCTTTCAGCTCCAGGGTGGAAGAGAGCACGGATAGAGAAAAAAAAAAAATCCGCTGAGATTTATTGCGGCCACCATTTTGAGGCTAAACAAATAGGGGAGGGTAACAAAGAGATCCCTGTCAAGTCGTGCTTGATAGATTTGTCATTGTTTTAATATTATGGAAATAGGTCTGTTTTCATAATGTTACACTAAAGGCCAGTAAATCAAACACTTCCCACTGATGCCCCAGAAAAAAAGAGCCGGCTTCTCCTCAGGGACCATTTTTCAACAGCAGATTGTCTACACAGGCTTCCCAAAGTGTTATTCTACAGTCGGAGATAAACCAGCACATTTTTTTCACAGATAAATGTAAATCCTGATGTGAGGGTGGGTGTTGCTGAGCTGTGTCTCGCTTGAGCCAGAGAGATGAAGAGAACACAAAGGTATTACCTGGCTTTGTGCGTAGGCGGTAAAGGTCGTGTAAATCTGAGATGCTGTAGCGTCGAGGCTGTTATACCTACAGTGAGCTGAAAGCCTGGTTGTTCTGGGCGATTACTCTCCCATAAAGCCTTTGCCAGGTTTGCGAGGAGCAGGGTCACGTCTCTTGACGGCAGGTAGAGACGCCTTCTCGTCAGGGGGAATGATTTTCCAGCATAACGACATGCAGATTAGGGTTTCTGTCCATATAAATCAGTTTTAGAGGCAGGAGAGGCCTGGGCTTGGTTTTACTGCCCCCCTACCATCTCCCGTTTACTGGCCTTGCTCTATCAGCGCGTGGAGCACAGGAGGAGTCTGCCAGTGGTTTTTAGAGTACAGGGTTTGGCCCATTGCTCTGGTTCAAGACATGATAAAATGACAGCAAAGCTTGGTCTGGAGTTGTAAAAAATCCCTCATTTCTAGGGCAAAAAGAAAACTAGATTGAATTTTTATCAAATTATGTTACAATGATCACAGTTTGATTGGTCTGCTATTTCAGAGAATAGAAGTGCTCCAGAGGTTCAGCAGTAGAAAGTGGCAGTTAGTGCGAGTGAAAAGTCATTCTGTGATGTGATTTGCTGAGGCAGTGTTCCTTCGCCGAGCCAGAGGAGCTGGAAGCTTCAGTGCTTTGGCTGGCACTGCCTATACTTCAATATCTGCTCTATTCTTTGTGGGAGGATTGGACCCAGCGGAATTGCTGTCTTTCTTTCTTTAGAGAAAAACTCTCAGAAAAGAATTTCAAAGAAAATAGCTCTGCAAGATGGAGGGCTCTGAGTAGTAACTGCCTCGGATTTCAGTTAGCGCTGTAAAAATGGGTTGTGTAAGGGTTTCTCTGCCTTATGCAAGCTTATATTTTACAGAAGTTTCTAATAATCTTGGGGAATTTCACTGCAATACGGGTGAAAAGCTGTTGCAACTTTAGCTGTTAAAGGTGCAATTCCCTGAAGTCACATCCAGTGACTGAGTTACCACCTTTTTGAGATGAATGGTAATAGATCAAGAGACTCTCAGATGTGGAAATGTGAGCTCTTTGAAGCCGGTTCCCCAATATATCTGGATTAATAAACCATACATCATCATATTACCAAGTCAGATTTGTAATGTGTCATACATTAAGTCTCTTATTTTGACGTCTAGAACCAGGAGCTGTGTTGGCCTGAATTTCTGCCAAGACCTGCCAAGGTTTACGGTACCTTTTGTATCACACTGACCTTTTAATAAATCCTGCTGCGAACTCTTTGTCCCCATCGCTCCTTCTACAACCTTTACTCTCACACCTCCCCAGCTCTCCATTATAGCAGTCTGTTCAATCACATCACTCTTCTTGTGCTCTGTGTGAGGAGGAGTGAGTGTGTGTGTGAGCGCCACACTTGGGCTTGTGCCACTTAAACAAAGTCTGCCAAACCCGTCCCACTGAAAGCTGTCACATTAGCTGACTGGTCTCTGTGTTTTAGCTTGCCAAAGTGGCATATTTTTATTGGCAGGCTGATACTTTTATATTTAAAGTGCTGGCCTAGCTGCTTATGTAAAGAAAAAAATCTCTGCCTAAGGAAGTACTTACAGTAGCAGAAATATATGTCAGAAAGTCTTAAGATATATAAACACATCTTACTTATGAGCAATCTGCCACTCATCTTGAGTGGGCAATTATGTCTTCTTTCTCCTTCCATCACATGAAGCAGAGTTAGGGTTACATATTGATTTATTCCTCATGTTATCAGTCAGCAAGTTGTCCAAAAGTATGCAAACTATGAGTAAGAGAGAAAAGTTCTCCTTCTTTAAAGTGGAACTATGTTGGCTTTGCATTTTTAAACACTAACACAAAGTGTGTGCATCCCACCAGGTGTTTAATTCAGTACATCGCTTTGTGAGACGCTTCATCTGTGTCACCTGAGGCAGTTTTGCAGCTAAGTCTGCTTAGCACAGGTGTGCTCATTGTTCTTCATCAAAAGACGAACAAAATCAGCCAGTCCTGCTGTTCTTCTGTGTGCATTACTGTGTGCACCTGTGTGTATGTATCATATTCTACATATGTGAGTGCTGGATGAAAGAAGACAGGCCAGGACAAAACGGCTACACAGAAGCACTCACCCAAAAGAGAAGGAGTGCCCTACAGCAAAACAAGAAATCATTTAAGTCCAGGACACAAATATTACCTTGGTTTTATAAGATCACTCATACATTCATCTGCCTAAATGTTCAGTCACAGTACAGATGTTTCAAATGTCAGATCATATTTCCACAAAGGTTATGCCCACTGAGCTGAGAAGTATTCATTCACACACGCAGTTCGACACATTTCCTGAAGCCTGTGGTGTTCCTCAGGGTCCATGGTGAATGGGTGGGGCTCAGCCTCGGAGGACGACCGTAATTTCTCCAGCCACAGGTCCAGTTTGGGGAGCTCGTCCGATGGCTCCATCTTTACTCACTGCAGCTTTGCCCAGGCCCTGGTGGCCGCTGCAGACAAGGCGGGATACCGCCTGGAGGGCACGAGCCTTAGCAAGAGAGGTTGGTGTGTGGAGCGGCTCCTCACTGCTGAGCTGGAACTCCTTCTGGTGGCAGATGATTTGCTCCTTTCTGCTCTGAATCTTTCCCTTGCCATGGATTAGCTTGTGCTGGCTTGTGAATTTTCTCTTATGCTTGTTGACGCTGTGTTCTACTTGTGCATGGCACCTGATGAACAAAACTGAACTGCAAACCCCTTGTCCTGACTTTTACTTGGCTTCTTATCTTTGCAGCTATCAAAATGGGCTTTTTCAAGTCTTGTTAATTGTTCACTGGGTGATATTTTATCCTTCCAGCTTTTTAAAGCTTCTACCATAGCTTTCCCTTCTAATGCAAACCTTCTTTTCCAATAGGTTTGGGATCTTGGTTGTTAACCTACTCTTTCCTTAATGTCGGCTCACCAGTGTCTTTATTAACCAGCTGGCTTGTGCTCTTCTCTCCATCTTGCAGGTAAAGGCTTGTCCCACAGGCCCCGGCCCAGCAGTCCATTCTCAACAGATGGCAGCACAGTCGGCACACACAGTCTGGGCCACCAGAGGGCCACCAGGCCCACCCGCAAACCCCGCAGCCAGGGCACAGCACCCCACCGGAGAGACGCTGGTGCAGACGGTGAGGCACCAGCTGAAATCCATTTTGATAGATTTTTTTTGGAAACTTGTGATTTTTTTTATCAAATATGAGCAGTGCTATCAATTCTTGAAACATGATTAGTCTTCAGGTTTTTAAAAGCAAACTACATTTGAAAAGTATTTTATGGCTTCTTTTCCTCATTCACAGACCTACCTCCTCCCCCCGAACCTCCTCCCTGTCAGGGGCAGGGGCGCATCCAGGGGGCCCGTAGTATAAGCAGCATGGCAGCCCCCACAGATAGAAAAGCTTCCTCTCTGGAGCGTCCACCTATGTCAGGGGTCCTGTCTGATGACGTAAAGAACTCTATGGACAGACAGACTCGCACCACTCTGGACCATCATCGCCAAGCTCAAGAAAGGCTGGGCTCCATGGACCGAGCTGATGATGGGCGCAGGGGAAACAAAACAGGTACAGCTGCAACAAGACAGACGAAAAGCGGTTTACACGGTTAACTCTCAATTACATCCTTGCGTTAGTATGTTTTGAGCTGTTTGTTTTTATTAGTTCTAGCTCTACCTGTAGATAAGTTTAAAACTAAAACTGAACCTTTCCTTGGTGATGAATAAAAAGTCAAGCAAACTTTTTTCTTTGTGCAAACTTATGACTGACATCTCCATCAGCTGACAGCATGTTGACTAATGTTCCAGTTAAAAGTTGCTCACTTCAGGCTTGAAACAAGCTCTCACTTTCCTTCTCTCTGAAAATGATGTGCTGCCAAACAATGTGTTATATAAAGCAATCTTGCACCTCTTCCTTGCTCAACAAATTCCATTGGATTGTTTTTCTTGCCCATGGCGACTCATTACAAAGGTATTAAAATGTTTAGGTTTCACAATTTAAACAAGCTCAAACTTTCCTGCTTCCACTTGCAGAGTTTGTCTCATTAAATAGAAAATTAATTGCTTCATTGAGGCACTTGGGAGTCTTTGTCCTGCTGTGACTCTGCAGTGCAGTTTTTTGAGGAAGTTAGCTCTCATGCTGCGTTCAGATTGGGCTCCATGAACAGATTGCACTGTCTGCCACTTGCTCTGGTTTCCAGAATGTCCCCCCTCGGCCTCCCCAACGCCCCTGCTACTGTTGCCAATATGGGCCAGCTCCTCTCCAAGTGGAGCAGGAGGCCCCAGCAACTGAAATACACTCTAATCGCTTCGGCTTTCTTTTCTCACACAAACAGCGGCCACTCCACACCCCATCTGTGTGTGTCTGTGCTTGTGTTTGGGACCGTTAGAGATCTACATGCTGCAAAGACTCTCACAGACAGTAAATCTGGGGCTGAGACAAAGACAGGTGCAGCAATCAGAAGAGAAAAAAACCCATCGATGAATTCCCTTATGTGTCAGAGCGCTGACTGATTCACAGTAGAATCCAGCGAGGTCGGGGCAAGCTCTATTACAGTCATTAGCAGAGCAGTGGGGAGCATTTTGATGAGATTTCACGCAATGACGGAGGCTGCTGAGGGTCAATGTTTTGTTGCCCTGCAGCAGGAGGTGCCACAGCAGCCAGAGGTCCCTGTGTTATTGCATTTACCCTCTCATAAGACTGCTAGCTGCAGGGCCATGTGTGAGGCTGAGATTCCTCTCTGTGGCACGCCCTGGCATCGCCTGTTGGCAGCGCCACTCTGCAGATGTCAGGAGGAAGGGGTGTTTCCAAAGCGCTCTTTGTCTGCATGCATCAGATGTTAGATGTGTTTCACCACAACAATAAAAGTCACACGTTGGCTCTGTTGGTCTTAAAGTACGCTTTTTCTCACCCCTCTTTGTGTGAACAGAGGAAGGGTGCCTGCCATACAGTAAACCATCCTTCCCGTCCCCTGGGGGCCACAGCTCCTCTGGCACAGCCTCATCTAAGGGCTCAACGGGGCCACGCAAGACCGAGGGTCCACGACAGCCACAGCAGTGGACCGCTTCAGAGCACGCCGAATTCCTGGGGGCCAACGGACAGGGACAGTACACAGGAGAGTTATGTGAGTGTTTTACTCTTAATATATATATATATTTAACTGTATATAAAGGGAACACACTCATGATTTATAGTCAAATTAATCGCCTACACATACAACATTTCATCTAAATGCTCAGTACTTTTCAGCAGTTCCTCGACACCTCACTGTAATATGAAGGTCGCTGCCCCTGGCTGTTGTTTTGTATTAATAGTTACAGCATCCAAGTCCTTGTAAAACTGCAGCTCTCTTCTGTTTGGATACTAATGAAACAAAATACATGAAAAATAAATGAAGTGTTTAAACCTTTGATGAGCTTAATGTTTTTAATTTAAAAAAGAGCAAAGCTAGCTCTTTTTAGCCGTTTAGCCTCTAGCTAACATTAGTTTAGCTGAATGCTGTTTATTTGTGTAGCTGCTTGTAAATGATCCCCTGCTCTGTCATTAAGTATATTAAGACATTATGTAAGCTGGAATTACAAAAGAACACACCTGTCAGCATATTTGGACAAAATAAAGAATCTCAAGTACAGCCAAGCCAGGGGTTTCCAAACTTTCCTTGCAGCGCTCCCACCACTGCCTGTCAGACATTTGCTTTCTTTGCAAACAAGCAAAAAATGGATTTATTTGAAATGCTTTCTGTAAGCTTAATACAACTTCTTTTATCAATCTTATGGGGAATTTAGGGAAAAGCAACTCGTAGACATACACAAAGAGTGAGCTGAGTAACATGTTTTTAGCAGATTGTTCCCAAATTTCCTCTGCACAGGAACATAGTAAAATTATATAAACTTTGACATCAATTTAATGAGAAACCAAAGAAATTGTCACTTTTTGTTGCAGTGTCATCTGACAGAGGACAGGAATTACTTTAAGTCAGTAATTCTACAATTCTAATAGATTAATCTAATTAATTTCCACTGCCCATCAATAACCATATCAAAATCTTACAGGGATTATTTTAATTTGATATAATGGCAATAAGATAAATGATATTTATGTTACATGTGTGAAGATGTTCAGAGACCTCCTCTCCTGCTGTCAATCTGTCAGTCTGTCAGTCAGCAGTGAGAGGAGCTGTCTCACTCACAGTAAACAAGAGTTTGAGAGGTTTGAACCTCATAGTTGTGTAATTTCATCTGGTTGTGAGTGACAATCAGCTGTTGGCTGTGGAGATAGCTGCTGTGACAGAGGGTGCAGAATAAATATGTGTTTACATGTTCATGTCTGTGCAGGAACAACAGTGATTGATAAAGTTTTGGCATTTGAATCACAAGGATTTACTGCTGTTACTTATGGAAACTACAGGCACAGTTCACGTCACCTCTGGTTTATTTTAAGCTGTTTGTGACTCACTGCTCTGCTGAGAGGGTCAGTGCTGACTCATATGGAGCACAGGCGAACAGAACCAAGCGTCAAATGCCAAGAGAGATGATGGACGAACTTCTTTTTTTAATGATATGTGAGCTACCTGAGCTACGTATTAGGCACCCTCAATTTTCTAAGTCTTTCTTTAGTTAGAAAACAACTGAGCTAAACTAAACTGAGGGGTCAGGATACTGCTCGGTAAAGCACAGTCAAGAGATGAGCATCATTTTGTCATCTAGCTCTTGTAAGTTAACTTCAGCCTTTCATATTTGTGACCCTCTTTTCTGTTTATCTTCCACAGAGTGATCTGCCTGGGATTGGAACTGGACAAAAAGCTGATCTTTCCTCAAAGGAAAGACTCCCTCCCAATGGGGACAACGAACTTTGTCCTTCTCTGTGTGTCCTCATAGGAGTTAGAGGAGGGCGGCAGAGGACACATCAGAGACGAGCAGTGTCACAGAACTGTAAATGTGATGTATAGACACAGACATACTGTACATCTCACTATGTTTTCGTCCTGAAGAAAATATTTTCCACCTCCTACCTTACTGTAATTTTCTTTTTGTTAGAAAAAGGCAAGTGAAAAAAAAAGAAAACACTATATGAGAACATTTTTTCTGGTAACTGTCCTTGATGGGGGGAACGGGGGGTTGTTTTCTGTAAATATATTCTTTAAGTTGTCGTTGCATCGCTATGCAAGCCTGATTCAGTTCGAGCTTTTTATTTCCATTAACAGAAACAGTCCGTTTTATTTGGTCATTTGTATTATATGTGAATTAAGTGGCTGTTGTGCCATAAAATAATTGTTTTATAATCCATTGTTTGTTAATAGTTACCATTAATTATTATCATTATTATTAATTATTGTTTTTGCACTGCAATTTTTGGTGATAAGCACAAAAACATAGCTCCTGCTGACATGAAGAACCGGAAGAATATGTGAAGAGGAGTTTCTGTACTGTAAAGTAAAGAGAAGAAAATTATATACTAATGTACAGAGAGATATTAAAGAGTAAGGTTTTGCTCACAGACGGCAACAAATAAGGCACCCATTTCCATAGGTGAGACTAATTGGGTGGCAGACACACGAGGTTTGAAAGTCTGAGGGGCAGATATGAGGCGTGAGGAACCGGACACAAAGCTGTAGCTGGACAAGTAGATTATTTAATTCCTAATTAATTGTCGGAAAGTTTTGTACCACAAACAGTTCCAGGTGTTCTCTCTTTAACAGGAACAGACTGAGGAAGTTTACGTTTTTATTTTTTATACAAGAATCTCCAAGTATTTCAATTTCTGTTGGTATGATTTACTGCCTGCATCATTTTACTACACTGAGTTTACGCTCCACATTCAGATTAACAGCAAACAAACCGTTAATCTGTCATAATCTGTCTACATGCTGTACTCAGTCTAGCACTTACAGAAGCTGGTTTTATTCTTCTTTTATCGCCTTAACACGTCGGCAGACACCACAGAGGAGTATTTCTTGTGATTAGTAGCAATTATACTCCAAAAGCTACCTTAAATACCCGTGGAGCAGCATAATTTGTTTACATCTTTATGTTTTAAATTTGATGTCTTTAGTTGCATCCATTTGAATATTGTTTGCTTTTACAGCACTTACTGTTTTATGTTTGTTACACTATATGACAGGAAAACATTGGATTTGTTTGGTCCGGCTAAGTGCTGCTAAATTAGGTTGCTCTAAAGGTTGGTGCCTCGGACGCCGAGACGTAATGATCAGCACAGTGTTGTGAGAGCATAAGTTAGAGGAGAAATTAGTCTGATTTATAATGTAGCTTTGAGTTGCTGTTTGATACAGTAAAGTGAAACGGAGAAAAGCCTTGTATATTAACTAGCAGGTCTCACTGCCTCCACGTCTACAGCCACAGTGTGGAGCAGATCGCTTTGAATCTGCTCCACTGCCACAAAAAACACACTCGTCATCCGCCACTTTGACTTCTCGGCCCCTGAATCTCAATATTTTTGTCTTTTCAGACAATGTTTTTATTGGTTGTCCTTTTTTTAAATGAGAAGCTTGTTTTCTTTGTATGCCTTTTATGGACTCCAAAAACGCTGCTTACAACAATGTTTTCAATTTTAATGTTCAGGATTTTTGTGGTTCGATGACTGTTTTGTCTTTTTTTGTACTGCTAATGTTGATAAAAAGGGGGGTGGAAACTAAAGGCCATCAGATGCTGTTGTACTGTTGTCGTCATGCCATCGTCATTTTTCTATCATCCACCCAGTGGCCAGTGTTCTGGAAATGAGGTGCAAAGAGTATCTCAGGTTATTTTACATTCTGGTGGTGTTTATGTATGTGTATATATGTGTATATATATCCATACGCATCTCCACTTGATAATGCCATTCCGTTTTCATTGACAAAAATCCCTCTCATGCCAGTTTCTGTCTTCCCCTCTTTGATTTCTGCTGTGGATTTTGATTCTGAGTAAAACGTGCTGGTTCATCCACCTTAAGACAAGATGTCAGTAAAAGAACATACCAAATTAAGATTGATATTTCTAATGTCTAATGCGTTTTAGTGTCTCTTTAATACTCATGTTTTCTTTCAAATCACAGTGTCGTTTTGTATTTATTAAAATGATAATAAAAGTATATTGTGAAATATGCATAAAGATTCGTGGAATATGAGATGTGTTTTTTTTGTTCCTTGTAAAGTTTGCTGTCAGAGGCGAGCAGCGAGGCGTAAGGAGGTGATGATAGGAGGCACACAGTGGTCGATAGTCGTCTGAGTCACTCTTCGTCCTGCATGTTCACCGCACTGCTCCTCTCATGTCAAAAACTGAAGAAACGTCAAACCTGTTTGAACACAAGGAGCAAAAACGCTCACAATTTGCTTGTCGAGACAATAGAGAAAACGTCTTTTTGGAAGGATGGAAGTACTTTGGCTTTCCCTCTCTTTTGTTCATTTTCTCAATATTGTTGATTCTTTGTAGCCTCTCTGTGTGTTGCCTTTTTGCTATAAAAGAGGATTAAAAAACGACAAAAAGAGAAAGTTGACGGGTGGAGTCTTTCTGTACAGAGCGGGGTGAGGTGACACCCTGATGCCATTTCTACAGTGCAGTACATTCTGCTTTTTTCTTTCCTTTCTGTAAACCGACCTCTGTATTCACTTGCATGTCCTTGTCCAAGAAGAGAGTGGATCAAGAAAATAAACTTTTACAGTCTCATTCCCATGTCCTGTAAGATAAATCCATGTTCTTTTATTTCCTTGTACCTGGATCAATATCAAATAAAATATTTTTGAAAAATGATGAAGCCTGAAATCCTTTTTGTCCTTGCTAGAGAGTGTAATAGAGTCTTTCTTTCTTTTTAAAGTAACAACAGAAAACAAACATTTATTTCTATGTTGGATAAAATCCTTGGTGATAGCAGGAAATGGAAGGTTGTCCCTTTTCAAATCTTGATGGTGTTTGACTGAGAAACAGTGCTCTCACTCTATACGTGCTTCAGTTTTCTTTATGTGTGTGCAGCAGCTCCTGACTCAGCTGCTCTGTTTATGTCAAACCAATCTCAACCTTGATCCTTGTAGAGGAGCAGCTTCAAACACAAATCCAGATCTCCTAAATCTCAGAGGCTGCTGTATTTCAACCTGTCTCTGCATGAAGCTCACATAACAGGGCAGGAAACAGCTCCTGTAACAGCATTACCTAGACAAATAAATGTACCTGGTTTGGTGACTGATCACATGGTACCTTTTAGGACTAACCCTCTTTTGCACAAAGTCAAAGTGTGTGGCTTTTGTGAGTCTTCAAAGATGGATGTTTCACAATGAAACAGCAAGTAGTTTATTTTATCTCTGCTACCTACACTCAGCAGCCACTTTATTAGGCACACCTGTCCAACAGCTCGTTAACACAAATCTCTAGTCAGCCAATCACATGGCAGCAACTCAATGCATCTAGGCATGTAGACATGATCAAGGCAATCTGCTGCAGTTTAAACCGAGCATCAGAATGAGGAAGAAAGGTGATTTAAGTGACTTTAAATGTGGTATGGTTGTTGGTGCCAGATGGGCTGGTCTGAGCATTTCAGAAACTGCTGATCTACTGGGATTTTCACACACAACCATCTCTAGGGTTTACAGAGAATGGTCCCAAAAAGAGAAAATATCCAGTGCGCTGCAGTTCTGTGAGTGAAAATGCCTTGTTGATGCCAGAGGAGAATGGCCAGACTGGATCAAGATGATAGAAAGGCACAGGAATTCAAATAACCACTCGTTACAACCAAGGTCTGCAGAAGAGCATCTCTGAACGCACAACACATCCAACCTTGAGGCAGATGGGCTACAGCAGCAGAAGACCACACGGGGTGCCACTCCTGTCGGCTGAGAACAGGAAACCGAGGCTACAATTCACACAGCAACACCAAAACTGGACAATAGAAGATTAGAAAAACGTTGCCTGGTCTGATGAGTCTGGATTTCTGCTCCACATTCAGATGGTAGGGTCAGAATTTGGCGTCGACAACATGAAAGCATGGATCCATCCTGCCTTGTATCAATTGTTCAGGCTGCTGCTGCTGGTGTAATGGTGTGGGGGATATTTTCTTTGCACACTTTGGGCCCTTTAGTACCAACTGAGCATGGTTTAAAGTCCACAGCCTACCTGAGTATTGTTGCTGACCATGTCCATCCCTTTATTACCACAGTGTACTCATCTTCTGATGGATACTTCCAGCAGGATAACACTCCATGTCATAAAGCTGGAATCATCTCAGACTGGTTTCTTGAACATGACAATAAGTTCACTGTACTCAGATGTCCTCCACAGTCCCCAGATCTCAATCCAATAGAGCACCTTTGGGATGTGGTGGAACATGAGATTTGCATCATGGATGTTCAGCCGACAAATCTGCAGCAACTGCGTAATGCTATCATATCAATATGGACCAAACTCTCTGAGGAACGTTTCCAGTACCTTGTTGAATCTGTGCCACCAAGGATTAAGGCAGTTCTGAAGGTAAAAGGGGGTCCAACCCAGTATCAGCAAGGTGTACCTAATAAAGTGGCTGGTGAGTCTACCTTATGCAATATTTTAAATGATATAAAAAATGTTGGGGGGCAATCTTTGAGAATTTTTCCCTCATGGGTCTAACTGTTGTGAAGATATGTACAGATTTTTTGCCATGGGCAAACATAACAGCAAATATGCCTGATACAACATTTATGAATGAGACTAATACGTTTTAGAGCTTTCATGGTTCCTGTCAAGGAACAGCAAAAACCATGAATGGAAAAAAAAATGATGCAATGAATGCAATCAGTAAAAAAAAAAAAAAAAAACATTTTAGCTGAACCCTGAAAAAGTTCAATATCCCCAAACTAAAAGTCTAATGGAAATTTTTAGGGAACTTTCCTGAGATGTACTTGATTTTTTTCACCCCTGTGCAACCCTATTTGGCCCCCACATCAAACTTTAGAATGATGATTGTCTTTAAGCTGCATGCTTTTATTTGTTTTTCTGTTTTTTTGTTTGTTTGTTTGGTTGGTTGTTTTTTTTTTTCTACATATGGTACCTTAGAGAATTCTCTGGACAGTGTTTATCTTTGGTTTGGCTCGCTGCATTGAAATAATCATATATTGCTGTAAAGTTAGAGTGTATTTGTCCACTTTTGTGTTGCTAAGAGTGATAGAATTGGGTAAAATATCCATATTAGTTATATTTACAACAGGTTAAAAAAGTGCAGTTTAAAAAAATGAATTGTTTGACATCCCAAATGTTTCATGAAGGGACTTTCTACTCCCTCTATGTCCACACAGGAATGTTTTGTTTCCCCTTTTCTTCTTAATTTCCTCTTTTTCCCTGTCCACTTCCTGCCACCTACGTTTCCTTTCCTTTCCTTCCTTGTAGCGTCTCTGCCTTGCACCCTCTCTGTACTGGTTTTGAACCCAGAACCATTGTTTTGCAGGGAGGACTGGCATTTTGTCCTCTTGGGTCTTTTCATTTCACCTTTTCTTTATGGCAAAATGAAACTCAAACAAGCGGAAGTGCTGTGTCCATTCACAACCTGATACTAGTTTGAAAATCATGCTTGGTCAACGAACTGACAAGATGAGTCAAACTAAGAGTCACAAAACTATTTCATTACAGGCTTTAAGTTTGGGTTGATCCTGAGTTTCTATGATGGCAGTTTAAGTTTATATCTCTGAATGTGTTTTCTACTTTGGAGATGAGAGATTCAATAAGTTGAAGCCAGTTTTGTTTGAGCTATAATCTGTGGGGCTCATCGTCATGAGGAGTTGAAACATTCCTGTTCCTGAATTTGAGGCTAAAGTAATGATGTTTGGACTTAAAGTACACATTAAGTAATATCGGTTTTCTACAAAAATTTGCATTACAGGTAATTCTTTTTGCATTAAAATGTCATTTCATAATGTCCTACATCTGTGTTTCAGACAGTGATAAACAGTACAGTCACTGTCTGATCCCATATCATTTCTCTCTGGGTCACATTAAGATGCTCTCATTTTTCTTCATGATGTGGAAGAATTTCCCAGAGATTTTAAAGGTTACCAGTTCCCCCACTTTAATTCTATGAAAGAGGAGAACTCTTGGCCTGAATGAATAATGACATGTAAAGCTAATTAATTTCAAGCTCACTTTCTCTCTGTCTTTCCTCAGCCGTCTCTATCCTGGCTTTTCTCCTCTTTCTTAAAAACACCTCTGTGCAAGAAGAAGAAAAAAACAGCCAATTTATCTCCAACTCCAATCTTTATTTTTGAATCAAGGCTGCTGGGATGGCATGGGGAGTTTATTTCTGTTCTTGTGTATTTGTTTGTTTATCCTGTGAAGTGTTTGAACTGTGATGCAGTAGACCGTGCTCTGCAGTCGATGGGTGCAAAGTTTTTCCTTACTGCGCTCATGACTGGTTTTAAAATAGCCTCCTGTTGGGCTGCACTAACCAGTTTGTTTACACCTGTTTGCATCAGTATCAGGTTGAAAATCAGCTAAATTCAAGTATTTTTTGGGATTCAGGCTTCTGTCAGAAATCATCATCATGCTGTTGGAAACAATTAAAAGTCTTTCTCCTCAGATTTAATTTGAGAAATCAGATTACTGAGGAAATGCCACACACCAGGGGGTCGAAGCCTTTTTAATTTGCAGGGTCATTAATGCATGACGTGTAAAACAATCTGCATGTGAATTACACATTCTCCTATTTCTTTTTGATGCTTGACAGCTTTTTACATTCATATTTCAAGCAGTGGTTCAGCGATCAATCCTGACCCTTTAAACAAACCCATCAGTGCAGGCGAGGCAGGCCCTGCTTCTATTTCACACCTCTTCCTCTGTGCGTGCCTCAGTTAGGGGGACGAGTAATGAATGCTCTGCTCCTTGCCAACAAAGCAACTTTCCCTCTTTACCCCCATCTTTTATTTCCCACTGTTCACTCGTGCACACTCATCCACCTCTCCCTCATTTCTCACCTCCGCCTGAATGTGCAGAGAACATGCAGTTTGCAGAGATGTTTCTGTGTTTACTCCCAGAAGAGGCTTTCAGGTGGCGGCGTAATTGTTGCATCAGACGGTGGGTGGAAGTGGTCTGTGGAGAGAGCAAAAACTGAGCAGCCAGGCAAGAGGAAATAAGCTTTGCTCAGCAAATACACGCTGCAGTGAGATTCAAGTTATCAGAGAGTGTGAGCGTGTGTGTGCTTTGATGTCTGAAGCGTTTATGTTTCTCTGGGAGAGAAGGCGCTCGCCTGCACAGGCGTGTGTTGATGGAAGGAAGCATCCAGTGCTCCTGCTGCAGGATTTTCTCTCCTCCTCTTTGTCTCTGCTCGGCTGACAATGAGCGGAGGTGAGAGGGCAGCAGCACCAATGCAACACCATTCATCACACATGTCAAACAGCCAGAGCAGCTGCTGGGGACAAGCTGCAGAAATTAGCATTTCATCCCTCCTTCTCTCTGAGCCTTTATCTCTTTACATTTCCATCATTGCTCCAGCTTTGATAAATGACTCTAGGAAACACATAATTTTCCACCTGTTTGGATGAAAACATGTCGTTATTGAGCAACACTTTCCATATATTGAGCTATGTGTCAGACAAACAAACTGGCCAGGCTGCTTTTATGCACTTTGTCTCTGATTGGAGGACTAAGTGAGTCCTTTAAGCTCCTGTGAGGAGTCTTTAGCTGGCTGTGAAACAGACAGCGATTTATATTGATGTCTCTTTGTGACCTAAAACAGCAAACACAACCATAAAAAGTGAATGTTTCTGCATTGTAATCTTAATGTCTGAAACTACTGGAGGAGATTTATGTTCATGCTGCCAATACGTCTTTTTTTACATGTTCTACAGAGGAGATTCTTATGTGAGACAGAGTTTAGGGTTATGAAAGAAAAGGATGAGATTTTTTTTTCTTTTTTTCTAAATATGTTTTACACATGTAGAGGACAAGATCTGCATTGAATACTTTGTTCACAGGGTCCAAATTCCCCCAGTAATACCAGAGCTTTGGTATCAGCATATACCAGTGCTGATCTGAGCAGATATTAGAAATAATGTTTAATGTAATCTATTCCTTAAAATGAGGATTAAGCCGAGCATTATGTTTCGGCAACTTCAGGCTTTTCCAAATTTGAAGACCAAAATGAAACAAAAATATATATTTTTCAACAGCTTTTATATGTATTTCATTGGATTAAAAATGTGTAAATGGATTATTTACAGATCTCCAATCCAGAGAAGAATTATACTTTCATTGCAAACCTCAGATGTGGAGAATGAGGAATTAATCCTGTGATACAGTCATATAGGCCTGTGTTTGTTTTATTTCTAAAGGATTTTCATACTGAAAATTTCATTTTTTTTCTTTTTTTTCTATTATTTTCTTTCTTTTTTTGTTTAAGTTACAGCATTAAAATGAAGCATGAGAATAGTGTTTTTTGTTTTTTTTTTGTAATTCCATAGATTAATATTTCTTTTCATGTTTTGCAAACCATTTTTTATTCATTTTAACTTTCTGCTGTAAATATACAACAAATAAAATACAACAGAGAAAATATTCAATAATAATAATAATAATAATAAAAAATAATACAATACTGTGACTTAAATTTGACTGTATATTTATTTATTTTATTTATTTATTTATTTATTCATTTATCTTTTTATTTAACTTTTATGGTTCTTTTGGAGTAGAGGGATTAACAGGATATACCAGTAGCAGTCCACAGTTGTCTGTTTGGTGGAGAAAATTGACTTGCAGTTACAGCAACTGGCCACAAAAAGGGGTGGAGCAGCAGAGAGCACTCCAGAGACTGATGTGCAGCTCCACTATAGGGACCACTGTATTTAGGAGGAAATGGCTTTTAATTAGTTGTCCCCTGCAGTCACCACTATGCTCTGGAGGCTTAAGGTTGCACATATTGGGAGTTGTCGTCAGAGTCGTTGGTAGTAAAACAAGTGATCTATGTAGTTGTCTTCTTTCATGCTATTTTAGCACAAACCTGCCATTGTTTATAACATAGTACATGCTCATGGTCATTGTAAACACAAAAAAGCACAAAACCAGGTTAAATATACCCTTCCTAAGGTTCAGGCCCTTTGTCACCATAATCTGATCTGACTTTCTGAATCTCTATCTGACTGATACCAGCAACTAGGATCAAATCAGTTCATTGCCAGACCAACTACACATACTCTGTGATGAATCAAAGCTGGTTGAAAGTTTACTTTCAGATTTGCTAAAGACGAGTGACCAAGGATTCTGTGATGTTCCTGAATGCATCTTCCGCAGACAGTGTTTGGACCAAACAGCGAGTAAGGAACCGTTGAGTGAAATTACATTTGGTTTGACGTGTTTTTAACATTAAGACTTGACCTTTGAACCTGCATCTTAAGTGCAGATTCTCTGCCCTTCAACCTGCTATTTTACTTCCACCTTTAAGTTCTGATTAAAGATCTCTTCCGTAGTTTAAGTGCTTCTAGTTTGCAATCAACTCAAGAAACTTTGATGAAGTGATTGCTAGTTGTGTATTAAGTCATTGTATGTTAAGACAAAGTTCAAGTCACTTAGTAACAACAGCTCGCTGCAGATATACGGAACAAATAGCTGTGTGATGAATGTGGAGCTGGTGTGGGCGTTACATTTCACCTTGCAGTCTTTTCAAAAGAGACAATCATCTGAAAGCAGAAAGAATTTTATCCAAGAGAAAAGAAAACTGTTGGCAGAAATAAACAGAACTGATTGTCAGGTATTGTAATGACATCCAGGGAAGGTAACAGCCACAGTGTGTGTATGTGTGTGTCACTTTACTGTGCTGACATGAATGGTTCGTGGGTGTTTGCTGGTGTAGATGTTTGAGTCAAAGAACACGTGTCACAATCAGACGGGACTGTACTTTCTGAGTGCTTCAGGTGTCTGTTTTCCTGAGGGCTTTGAACACACCGTTGGCTGCTGGTGGGATGGCTTGATGAACAATCTCTTAATCAAAGCTTAATTGTTTAGCATGATCCTGAGTGACCTGCTTAATGGAAGCCCCCCCCTCCTGATTAATGATGTGTGTTAAGGAACACAGTGGGAGACACCCCAAAACCTCGTCTGACTCTCGTTAATTAAAGGCTGAGTCCTGCTATCAGGGACTGGATTAGCAGAATAATGTCACGGTAAAACAAACAGAAATCACTACATGTACTAATGTTGGTCTGGAGCTGTTTGGCAGCACTGCTGTGGCTGATTTCTTGTTAACATCACAGGATATGGAGGTAAATTTTTCAGGTAGTCTTTTCAAGAACAAGCGATCGCTTCTGATATAAGATTTTTTTTGTCTGGAAGAATAAAACCAGAGAAAAGATGTTTTCACAAACGTGTTCGTCTGTGGGTCCAAACTACACGTGTCTCTCTCCATGTCCTTCAAATCTGGACCACAAAAAAGAATCATTTTTAAACCCACGCTCTGCCTGCTGCTTGCAAACCACACCAAAGGAAAAAAGAAGCAGCTTTGCCAAGGCCAGCTTTTGTCTCTGGGCATATGAAGAGGGGCGGAAATATGCAAAACTCTCCTCTCCTGCCTTTCACACTAGACGCATGAACTCAAGCGATAAAGCAAAGAGCCGATAAAACTACGTATATACAATTTTTTTAAACTCACTTTTGTAAAACTGCTCGTGTTTTTCACACAGCAGCACTTCAGTGTGGAATGATGGGCCAAGCTTTGCAGAATAAAGCTTCTTACCAAGGACTTGTACGGAAATCTGCCCACATCTTTTGAATGTGACAAGGCTGAGGCTGCGTTCAATAGCACTGCAGTATAATAAAGTCCTTTTATTAAAATGAAATAAAGTTTAAAGTAGCACATAAAGGGCTTCTTTAAGCCAATCAGAACAACTATACTGAACTGCATTTTTTACTTAATGGAGGCTAAATAATAAGTCCATGTGAGAGAGCCAAAATAGTTTACATTGAATAACGCTCAAGTCCATCACTTACAATGTGGATTGTGATGGACTGTTTTACTTGTACTTCAGCTGCAGCATGTATACGATTGCTTTTAAATGAATTATTATTTATTTATTTTTAACTGAGATGCCAATCAATAGTAAGTGTAAAACCTGAAGGAAATACTAGTGAGCTCAGTCCCCTCTTTCTTTAGGTGAGCCCGTGAAGACTTTCACAGTGATCCTGAAATAGTCTCACTTTTACATGTTTGCCTGTTCACAAGCCACTATTTAAATGAGATCATCAGCACCAAAATCAGATATTTTTTTATTTTTCTTTTCTAAACACTATTTCTCGGTATACCTGGTTTGGTCAAGCACGAATCGATTTATGATGCGCAGACTAAAAGTCCCTTTAATTACACTATGCCGGCTACACCTTTAAGTGTTAGTCAGGGGTTGGCAGGCTAACCCTTTAAAATTTTTTTTTTTTTGCACAATTTTTTTTCACAAATGCTGAAATGACACAGTGGGGACACTCCTAGGGCCTGCATAAAATACCTTGGGGTAACAAATCTCTGGGAGGATGTGGGGTTGTATCATACTTATTGGAAACAATGAGATAATTTCAGTTATTGCTTTTACTATGTAGGACCTTAGCAACAGTTTCAGCCAACATAGAAAGTAAAATAGCATTTATTTCTATGCCCCCCCTTCAGGTATTACTCGCTGATTTTTTTCTGTGTATTGTTCCCCCATACACTGAAAGCAGAGTTTTGACCCTGAAACCACCTAAAAACAGTAAGTGACCCTCTAAATAAAACATACCGTGCTAAAACCAGATTGATTTAGCATTACTTTAAAAACAAACCAACAGAATGAGCTAAGCCAGCTAAGGCAGTCAACACACAACAGAGCAGAACTGGATTGGAGACATATCTGGTGTATCCCTGGCATCAGAGTCTCCAAAACTCTTCAAGAACACAGTGAAAGTTACTGAGTTTGCTTGTTGTCATTTGCCAAATAATAGTGCTTCGTATCTACAAATAAATACATCACCTTGTTGCTTTGCATCCTAAGAAAATCCCTGTAACCAAAGTAGTTTTAGAATAAAGATCTGCTCTCCATTCATTGACAAGAGCCACACCTCAATGAAGTTGAGTCTTTATCCCAGAAAAAAACCCACTTCAGATTCTGGATAGCCCTCACTGTCCCTTAAAGATGCTATGAGGAGGATCTGTTCTCATTGGACTGCCACCTTGTGGCCCGGAGTGTCACGCACACTGTTGTAAATGACTTTCAGCGAGGTGTGTGTTTGGTTTGGAATTAAATGGAGATCGGATGGAAACAATTTTTCTTGGTTCAAGACAACTTTTTACTGGATACAACGTGCCGAGGTAAGGTATTTATCAGTACAGTTACGTAGGAATATGGGTAGAAATGTGACATCAAGCAAATGTTGTTGTAGTCAGCTCCATGTAGTGCTAACTGCAGCCCAGTGCTCCGCCATATAATAAATAATAATAATAATACATTTTATTTATAGAGCGCTTTTCAAAAAAACTCAAAGTCGCTATCTGTAGGTTAACATGACAACAAGTAAACACTGTCAGTTAGTTTGTAGTTTAGTAGCTGTCATAGTCCCTAATGTGTAATGTTAGGGAATCCTGATTAGCTGTGTACTGCCAAGCAAGCAGGTAAGCTAACGTAACCTCACTCTTCATTTTATTGATAGACTCTCAAGTTTGAGCAGACCACTGCAGAATAACTGCTGCATGTGGGTTGGAATAAACATTATCACAAACAGTTCAGCCCCTGTGTTAGCCTTTAGCTCGGGCTGTGTCACTCTTCCATGTAGCTTTCTTATGCTCTTTTGTCCTTTTTTCTGACAGTTAGGCTCCAGTGTCCACCATCACTACACAATTAGTCATGGAATTTTCTTTTAGCAGAGAAAAACACAGATCTCTCTTTTCACTTCTAAACTTTGTTGAAGTGCTATAAATCAACCTGGTCGTGCTTGACCTTGTCAGGAAGCTAAGAAGTAGAAACTGAAAATAACCTGTATCCTGTAATATTTGCGCTGATAATCTCATTTTAAAGTGTGGATCACGATCAGACATATATCTAGAAGGGAGACTTTTTCTTCACTTTCAAACTCCTCACAGCCCCTTTGAAGAAACTTAAACCCAAACATATCTGAGTGAGAACAGACATTGTTGGATCCCATCTTTTTGCACACTGGAGAAGAGAAAGCCCCTGTGGTCCATGTTTCGCCCCTGAACATGAATGCCACCACCCTTTGAAGCATCATCACCCCAACCCCTGAGAGGTCACTGCAGATACACGCTGCACGACCACTTATCTCCTACGGCTCAACCACACTGGAGAGAGGAGGGGAGGAAGGGAGGGGGCACCATGCAGGAGATTATGTTAAACGTATGTGTCATATTATCCTCAATCTATAATCTGTTTCGTGTCCGTCCAGTTAAATGTCAGCGATGCTATCGTTCATTTTATATAGGTCTGAGCTGCTGTGCACCTGCAGAGCCTGGATGATGCTGAAGAATTACCTGCTGTGCACCATCTCAAAATTCCTTTTTCCCCACTCATTACTTCAAACACGGACAACAGCAGATGGTGCAGCTGCCGGTTTAATTGTCTTTATTACTGAGGCATCTGCTTTCTGCTTTTTTAATCCAGAACACCACGCAGGAAGTCGCGGTTGTGTTTGTGAAAGAAAACATGAAGAGAGCAAACTCTTTTCCTTCAGATTGTTGAAACAGACTTGTGTAACTCCAAAGAAATCACAGAGAAACGTGTTGCAGAGTCAGCTACCAGCCTACACCTGGGCTTGAGTTTCCAGAATACAGAGAAAATAGAACTAAAATGATATAAAACATGTTATTATGCAGGTATTTTCATCTTTTCATGTGTTACATTCACCTGGAAGTCTGTAAATAAGAGAAGGAGAATCCCCGTGGCTCTGTTCGGTTATTTTCTTGCTGCTGAGACGTGTTGTACCGAGCTGAGGCTGAGGCAAAGAACAGCAGATGTTCCACACCGACAATCTTTTCTGCTTTCGGATCTGCAACAACAAAGCAGCTGAGGGAAAATGTCACCGGCGCATCATCCCTGACGGCCCAGCATGAATGAATAATTACTCTGCTTTGACTCAGGTCAGGGGAGACGTTGCTATACGTAGGAGCCTCTAACCCTTCTTACTTTGAAAGCTTTTCAAACAGGAAGCCCTGCATCATGACGTGTGATAAGACGCTGACACCGAGGAGGCTGTGACACGCCGGCAACCTGCTGAAATAAAAAGATTCTTCTTGTGGCAAAACGCTCAGGGATATGAAAAGATTCACCCCAGCAGCTCAGTGTGTGCTCTTCTTCAAAAAAAGATGAGATGGGGTTCATTTGTGATCAGGAGGAAGAGGAGGGGGAAGAGGAAGGTTGTTGAACTAGCTGCAGTCATGTCAGGAAGGAAGCAAGCTTTAGAAATGCATCATTGTCACCATTATGCTTAATAATTTGAATGACATCTCTGTGCATGACTCAAAGGCACTTGTGTAGGGGGGGCCGACGGGGTTATTAGAAACGACTCCCCCAATGATGTGTGTCACTGAAGCAGCAAATTAACACGAGGAGATGGAGGCATGTTAAAAGCAGCAGAGAAAAGGGAAGGAAACGCTGGAGAGATGGAGGAAGAGAAGGAGCCGAGTGGAGGGGAGCAGGGAGAGATGCGGAGAGAGATGTTGCTATTTTCACCGTCTTTGTTCGCTGAGATGCTCGGCTTGTGGTGTTCCAGCTCCCGCTCTGTTAAAGCTTCTTTTTTTTTTTTTCTGAACACCAGGTGCTCCTATTGTGATAAATGGTTCTCAACTGTGGCGAACAATAGCAGAGGCACCCAGACATATCCCTCATCAAATAGTTCCACAGCTCCTCTTCCACAAACTACACAATAAGCACACTGGATTGTGCCGCCAGTTGTTTGTCTTGCCACCACACGAGACGCGGTTATTTTTTCCCCTTCCTGTTTACCATGCTGCTCATACAGCGCCTGACAGTCCCCCGGAAGAAGCTTTTTGCCCATTTTCTGCCCAGCTCTGTGATGCTCGCCCTTCTCTATCTGCATTCCTTCCTCTCTGGGTTCTTCCTCACATCCTGATTCCTCATTCCTTCTCCTTCTCCAGCCCCGGTGCATTCCTTTGTCTCCCCGTCTGCCGTGTCTGACAGCAAACACGGCCTGATACATGTACAGTGCCTTCACCTTCTTCCACCCTGTAATTTATGCTGTCACCAGTTTTCTTTCTCTTTGGACGGCCAAGGCTTTCATGTGTGTGCAGAGCGGTATCTGGGGCTGTTGACACGTTGCTCCGTGTTCAGCATGAAACAGACTGTAGCTGGTAATTGATGGGGTTTACTGCTACAGGCACACCGTGCAAACAGGGAGGAAACCCAGGAGTTTTTAACCCTGACAGTCAGATTAGCAGCTTGGAAACTGTGTGGATAATACAAAAGCTTGACTACGTGATGTTGGCTCCAACCAGCACATGAGCCTGGGCATCAGTGACTGGTTCAAACTAGACTCTGGGTGTCAAGCATAAAAAGCTATGAACCCTAGCTCGCTGTAACTGTGTTCTCCTGTAACAGATGACCACATTCTTCACATAGTTCATCTGGATTTTTCGGTTTCGTCACATTTTCTTTCTGTTTAGCTGGATGGCTAAAGGCACAGAGCATAAAATGAGAGAATTAAACAATAGTTCATGACCAGATTCTCTCGTGCTCCTCCAAGAAATGAAGCAATGGTGACCTTCAAGGAGCTTCCTTTGATGGTGAGAATCATCCTTATTTTAAGTTTTTATTTTCAGATACCTCTTTCACTTTTCTATTAATCAATCACTCTTTATTTATATAGCACCAAATCACAACAAACTGTATCTCATGAGACATTCTAAAACAGATATAGACCTGGAGATGTAATTTGATTTAGTTTTATCAACGGGAGCTCAACATCAAGACAAAATAAGAGTAGTACTTTGGTATTTGCATTCGTGATTTTTCTCCTGCATTGGTGTTTTTGTCTTGTATTTGTGTTGTGGCTTTTGCATTGGTGTTTTTGTCTTGTATTTGTGTTGTGGCTTTTGCATTGGTGTTTTTGCTCTTGTATTTGTGTACTGGCTTTTTCATTGGCGTTTTTACTCTTGTACTTGTGTTGTGGCATTGCATTAGTGTTTTTGCTCTTGTATTTGTGTTGTAGCTTTTGCATTCTTGTTGTTGCTTTTGCAAATCAGCTAACACCTACAGGCCCCTGTAGTTAACACTGTTTTAAATGTTACATTTTTTTTGGCTCTATAGACCTCTTCTCTTACAGTGTACCACTCGACTTTAATTCAAAAACTGTTTAAAAACAACATCGTTTATTTCGTATAGCAAAGATCACGGGTAAGCACATTATCCAAGTCTTGAAGACTTATTTAAGAGCACACCACCAAAAAATTACTTGTGTTTTTTTTTTTTTTTTTTTTTACCTAACATTATTAACAAAAGTAACATCTGTGGTTTCCAGGGTCAAAACTAACCCATATAGATTTATGTTAGGGAGGAGGCAAAAAAAAAAAAAAAAATCCTTTCTGTTTCATAAAACCAAATCTTTCTAAGTTTGTTAAAATGGGTCAAATTCGACCCAAACACAATATAAGGTTAAAAACTGACCAATACTTCATCTATACCAGGTCTGTTCTGCTAAATGCTGTTCAGTTCTACACACTGTGCCTTTAAAATTACCCTCTGAACTGACCTAAGGTACAACTTTTACTTAGAATATATTCAATCACACGTGACATGCAAAAATTAAGGGACATGCAAATAAACTGTCTGGATGTCATCCTGAACACAGATCTCTCTAATTTTCAGAAGTACTGAGCAGTGATCCCTGGATACAAAACACTTTTAAACTGTTGCATTGATTAGTCAATAAATCATCCTCAAGGTCTGACATGTTAATGTCTGAACAAGCTTTTATTTTGACTTTTCTATGACTGTATTCACATCTTTGATGAGTCGTCAAGTTGTTAAAATTATCAGATTGGGAGAGTGAGCTCAGCCCTGTTACTTGTTTCTTTGGATCCAGAACCCCTAAGGTCCCCTGTGTCTTAACATGTCTATAAGAGACTTTATATTCATCCCTGTGTTGGCTCACCTGTTTGCTTCCAATGGCATCTACTCAAACAGCCTTCTTCGTCCTCAGAGTAAAATCTCTTCCCATCATCCCTCACTTCTGAGCCACACAGCATTCAGCCTGTTCAGCATTCAGCCTGGCACCCTGTCCAGGTTTCTGCTGAAGTGATAAAACCCTATTTATCAGCACAAAGCGTCTACAGACTGCAGATACTTCCAATCTCTCTGCTTTTGATGCCAGGGTCACACCAGTATGATTTCTGGCCGGCTCGCTGCTCCCCCAGTGGTTACCCGCTCATGCTCAAGATCTCATTACCAAGTGGTGCAAGCTGCTGATGAATTTGTCCCTAATCGTGTAATTTGTAAATGCCTCGCATGAGTTTGGGTGAAACATGCCACAGTTCTCCCAACAGGAACAGGAACGAGAGGTCTCGCTGTGGGATTTTTCTCTTCAGAAAACAACTCTGCAATCCATATTTTGTGGTTGAACTGGCAGTTTATTTCTAAGGCATTTAATAGAAACTCTAATTGGAACAAATCTGAAACTGTTGAGTGATGAAAACCATTTGGATTTTATTTTTATTATTTATTTTTCTCTTGTAAAAAGCAGCCAAAGCCATGCTTGTAAAGTGCAGTTTTTTCTCCCTGTTGGCTTTAAGCATCACGTGCTGCCTCTCTTCCTTCAGGTTGATTACTGGGCCCGTTAACACTCAGTCATAAACGTTACAGCGATGTAATAAAGCTTTTTGAAAATGTGCAGCAGCAGCATTGTTCTAATCGCTTTGCAAATATTGCCACAGAGGAATAAAACTGGCATCACGCTTAGATCCAATTTGTGCAACACTTACCAATTACTTTCACGGTCCACTTCCCGTCTAATACAGAAAGGCCAGATTATCCGCTGGATGTCGGGGTGCTGCACACCCTAATTACAAACGCAAATTGGAAAAATGCTGCTTGTGACAAAAAAATAAAAAATAGCATGTGATTCGTCCCTCCCCAAAAAGAAAATACTGGCACTAATTTACTGTGAGCCCGTCTCCTCGAGAAGATAAGAGATCTCAGAGAAACAAGCCCACTTGTGTAAAATGTGGAGCGTTTTTGATCTGTCTGCTGCTCTTGTGTTCAGATAAAGCATGTATGTGCTGTGTCTAATTAAGCTGATGTATAATTAATATCAACTCCACTACCAGCATAGATCATTACATGACTGATTACCAGGACATACAGAGGGAAAGACAGACATTAGGTTATCAAATATGGTGCAGTGTTTTGAAGAGCTGAGTAAATCTACAAAGACCCAGAACCAGTTTAAACAGACTTTTTAAAGCACTTTGAAGGCATCATAACACTGAGTAAACTGACTGCTGCTCTCCTCTAAAAGCTTGTTTTCTCTTTATAGCTGCAGCACAAACTGAGTGCAGTCACAGAGTTTGTGTTGTTTGCATGGATCTCATGCCTGGACTCACAGAGGACATGCAGCGAGGAAGTCAGCTGAGTCAGAGCTGATCATGATGTAAGTGTAGAGAGGATGAGCGGTGAGAACATGATTAATGCACTCAGAGCAGCATTCCGTGGGTGCTTTGTTCTGAACATCAGGACAGGCTGAGTGACACAGAAGCTGAATTATGGTCACATTATGGAACTTTTTGGTATTCAAGTTTCTGACAAGCAGCACTTTTCAGGTTAGCTGGTTATTTGCTGCAAGTGATGTTCAAGCCTGCAACTTGTCATTACTTTTGATTGGTGTCAATCAGATTTTTGTGTTTCAGACAATAGCTTTAACACCAGTTATAATTTTCAGAGCCAAGGGGACAGTTTTGCTTGTCTGTTCTGCCAAACTGTTGCACTGATTTGAAACCTCATCACTCCTCACAGATTAATTTTGTATGCAGAAGAGGTTTAGAAGTGATGGGGAAACACTTTAAACCTTTGTGGGGCTGAAAGTTGAAGTGTAACACAGGAGCAGGACAGAGGTGATAATAGGTACTTTTCTACTGCAGGAACGTTCCCTTTGGAACTATGTGCTATCCGGATAGGGTCTACATTTAGTACCTGCAATTTTTCCTGGAGCTGTGATTGACTTGGTTTAATAACTCCTCAACAATGTTGTTCTTTGAGCCTGATAGTGTGAATGTGTCTCAGTTCCTAGTGTTGCAGTTTAAAGAGTGATCCTGGAGACCTTCAGTTAAACGTGTCAGTGGATGTGGAGCTTCCAACAGTTTTAACAGTAAATAAGTCCTTAGTTATTCATCCAACATGTTTATGTTTGCACATATGTCAAAATATTCTCATCGGATGAGTGATCATTGATGATCCATCATCAGTTGTTGCAGTTTGGCCTTTTTGAAACAGCTACACATCAAGTTAGTGGCTTGTCTGTTTTCTTCTATGGTGTAATTTTTTGCTAAAGGCTTTTGTTGTGATCTTACTGACCTCTACTGCGCTGGTGGTGTGTTTGCAGCTACGTTTTTTTTTTTTTTTTTTTTTTTTTTCCAAATGTCACTGGCCTGATATGCATATTCCAACCAGGTCTTTGGCCCATGATGAAAACACAGACTAAGAATGGGCCACAAGAAACATAGAGTTCTTGGAAATGTTTTATCAGGAACTAAAAAGTTCCTGTTTCTTCTGGTTGAAAAACACCCAATGGTGAAAATCCTCTAGCTCAACACTGGTGCATAGTGGTCACTGCACTAAACAACTATTAAAAAAAGTTGTTTTCTCCAAAATCTTTTTTTCTTCTTCTACATATTTGATTTTACTAACCAGCTGTAAAATATAAAAACTCAAAATTTGTAAAAATATGATGAAACATTTTTTAAAAGCATAAAAAGAAATAATTATTCATAGAAATACCCCCCCAAAAAACACAATTTCATTTATTTTTATGCTAATCACTAATGTTATTTCTTAAGAGCTCTGACGCACGAGTCAACTAAAGTGGACTGGAAATTTCTGTAACTTTATAAAGGATAAATTAATAAATAGGGTTTTTGTGTGAGACTGACAAATTTTGAAAGTAAGGTCAGTTGCAAATCCAGTGTCCATCATGAGTTAGCTTTTCTTTTTTTTCTTTTTTCTTTTCTTTCTTCCTTTCTTTTTTTTTTGCTATCATCAAAAAAAAATCACCTTTTTAGTATCTGTAAATATGTCTGAATTTTTCTTCAGTTTCTCACCAAAGTCATATACATCATGTACCTAAGTGAGGCAGGTGTTTTGATTAAAAGCTGCATATTAACATATTAATCCTCCTTCTGTAAGCACCATTTTCCACTTGTCAGGTGAAGGTGCCATGCAGATAACTTTCTGAACACATTACTTCACCTCACAATAGATTTGACCATAATTATTTGACAGACTGAAGGATTTCTACCTTGAAAGTTCAACACAGGCTGAGCTAAAGTTAGCAGCAGCTCAGCTTGCATCCTCTGAAGCCCTGACAGTGAGCACTGAAAAGACACCAGTTTTAATTAGGAACTGCTTTGAGTGATTTAGTGGTTTTAATTACCAGGTCTTTTTTTTCTGCAGAGAGGGACGTCTGCAGTCTGCAGGCTTTTGCTGAAAGTCTTCATAACAATAAAAACTTAAGAAATGAGAATAAAAAGCTTTGAATCATCAAAGAAGTGAGCAGCTGCTCAGTTCACAGCTCCTCTTGACATCCTGAACCCATCATGGAGCATCAAAAACATGGATTATCAATCTGATGTCATTTCTTTCACTGTTTTTATCAGTTTTGTTCATTTCTTTCTGTTCATGTTGAGAAAGAAAAAGTATTTTTGTCCATGCCACACAGAATGGACTTCCCTGATTAAACAAATCCTTATTTCACTTCACCTCATTTAATTAACTTTATCTTCCTTCTTCTATTATATATCTGTTAAGAAAGAGTCATGGTGAGTTAGATCTAAAGTTTGAGGGGCAGATAAGGAGAGTCATGAACCCTTGAAAACGATTTTGCAACTTGTCTCTTCCTCTACACGACCAGAGTTCACGCCCGCCAAAATCAAAGCAAACTCTCATGAGGCAGAAACATTCAGACGAAGCCGCGCAGAGCCTTGGGCTGCAGGTACGACTGAATGAGAATCAGAGCTCTGGTAGAGACGGAGCACCACCACTCAGCCTCTTCAGGAGATAGATGCGTCCTGCCACTGTATAAATTGGCTGTCGGAAGAAATTGCGTGACAAAATGCTCAGATTGCTGGGAAGTTAGAGGTGAGGCGACAATGATGGAGAGATAAAAGCAGGAGGAAGATAGGTTGAGGGTCAGAAGGCAGGGGGAGGTAATGTGGTGAAAACTGGGAGAAGGCCAAGGTCAGTGTTAAAGGTCTGAAGACGACTGATTCAAAATAAAGAGCCTCAGAGAAATGAAGATGGAGCTGTCTTATATTCACCTATAGCAAACAAGCAGCTACATATAGCATGGTGATAAGATTTCTATAATAGAATAAATTCACCATAAAGTCAACAGCTGATCGTTAAAGCACATTATCCTTCTCATAATGGCTGTGTTATTGTTTTTAGTGCTTCAAATGTTCCACTTGTACAGCATATCTCCTGTCATCTACATCATAAACACTAACAGGAACCTCTGAGCTGAACAATGACTGGCTTGAATTCAGAACAATAAAGGAAAGAGCCCCTCTGTAGAATGGCAATTATTCAAAGGATCTGGCAGCTCTGATAAAATGAATGAAGTCTTATGACTTGGCAAACTGGCTTCATGGTTAATGCAGGACTTCCTGGACGGAGGTTTGAAGTTATTGGACGACCGTTCCCTGTGGGAGAGTGAAGTGATTTGGCTGTACGCTGCAGATGTCCACTGTACAGGGGAAGAGATAGTAGCTGTCTGCAGTAGGATGGATGAGAAAAGGAAATTAGAAGGACATAGACCCCGCATCAGTCTATGACTTGAATACCAGTGATGCTATCAAAGGAGCTATGCCATGAATGGTGAGAGAAGAGAAGAAACAATGGTTGCATCTTCATTCCTGTTCCAGATGCTTTCAGTGCAACACCTCATCTGAACAATTTAGAGGATCACCTCATACAGACAGAAGATAAATTGTTGTGCCTGTAATTGCCTCAACCTTTAACCTGGAGGCAGGAAGTGGTCACTTTGCCCTGGGAGGCCTAACGCTCTGCCTCCATCATCAGCAGCATCGGCTATTGACACATCTCAGTAATAGCCCACCTTAGGGCTGCTAGCTTCACACAGAGTAATGATGACCCATGCTTGCCTGCAAGCAACTGCTTTTCTTCTCATCGATGCAATTACTGCACTGAGGCATGGCTGCTGAAAGCCCCCGCAGAAAGAAGGGAGACCACCACGTCTTGTTTTGCCTCTTAACACCAATTCTGAACACAGTTGTTCTGATATTGTTTTTCCTAACCAATTTCAACTTCCAGGCTCAGATAGATGCACAGAAAGACTCATCCCAGGACCAGAATTATTAAATTTGATACCACACCTGAAAACCAGTAGTACATAAACTTGGATGTTTTAACATCTGGTGAATGATTATTGCACGTGGCATAGAAGTATTGGCAGTTTAAAAAAATGATATCAATTTTGGGGGGATTAGTGGGACTGAACACTTTAACTGACTAAAAGAACAGTTTCCAAGCTCTTGGTGAGCGTTGGAATTTTTTTGACTTGGGCAAAAAAAACAAAAAAACTTGAGGATTTACACCTATTTAGCATTGTCCCAATATTTATGTTGTTCTGCTTTGCAGGTTTACATGACATGCTTGTGATTACCGTAATGAACCACGTATCACTAAAAAGTGCAAATTCTTAGGTTTCTAATGCGGTTTGAATTTTTCTAATTGAACAAATGGTAAGAGAGTTACAGTAGAACCACTCCAGCCAAGGTGATAGATTTCTAGATTTCAATGATATCAAACACACATTTTGAAGCTTGTTTAATTAAGGAAGCTTTTACATGACAACCGTTTTGGGGGTGAAACGCAAAAGTATTGTTGCATTTTAGCCTCATATTTATACAGAAACAGCGTTTTAGCCGTCCTAAAAACGCAAACTTTTGAAAATGGCCTCCAGAATGCAAATTTTCTTAAATGCTGTTGATACCGTTGCCATGTAATCTTGAGCCGGCGTTTTAAGTGGAAATGCTGATATAACGCATCACTTTGTGCAAGTGCATACAACAGTACAACAATACTGTTGTAATGATCATCACAGACTACCATGTTGTGCTTGTGATGCTCAATCAACTTCTTTTGACTGTCTTTCTACAAACTGGCATCTGCTGCACTTCTTCTGCACTTAGCATTCGCCAAATACACCAGATGACCGGCTCAACTCTACTCTGGTGGAGATCTACCAAAAGCAGTGTATAGACAAGACAGTTATAGCGCCAACTACAGGCCTGGCATGCTTACTACAGCATTTTTAGTCTGTCAGCGTTTCTGTTTAAACAGATTTTTTCACTGTGTTTTAACTGCGTTAAAACGTTGAAACGTTATTGTGTAAACGGGGCCTAAGAGATATCAACATTTCCATATTGTTGATCTCCCTGATTCTGAAAAACCTCCTAAGACATGTTAGTGTTTGGGGGTTTTATGGATCATAGTTTGGGGGTGCATTGACTTCCATGTTTGTTGCCATACAGCACTACAGGCAGTACCAGCTGACAGCACTGACACTCTGACATCAAAATGACTCTTCCTTAGAAAAGAGACTTTGTCTGAATGCACAGGGCTAATCTGTTAATCTGTAATACTGATATGGATACAGGGTATGTTCAGTGCACAGGTTGTTGTGATGCATTAATTATTGTTGATGCACCCGCACGTTGAGCCCCCACCAGTGAAAAATGAGATGACAAAAGAGGTAATTTCCTCTTTCTCTCAAGACGGTGGGTAATTGTGTCTGAGTCTGTGTGAGGCTTCTCCCTCCCCATTCCTCCTGACAAAGACTTTAATTCACTGTAATTATACAGATGGATTGAAATATACAGCAAGACAGGGAATCACTCCAATTATGCAGAGTTGATTAAAACTTGGACCCCATGCCAGGGTGCTGCAGGAGCCTGGGAGGAGTCAAGATGTGCACCACAGATATCACATGCACCATGAGGACCAGAAGACTGAAACAAGGAGTGTTAAACTTCATCAGACCTAGCAGAAATATGACAATATGCAGATGATGGTGTGGTTTATAAAGAAGAGTTTGTGCTCCTCACAGAAGGCAAACTCCCCCTGATAGAATCTCACCAGCTCCTAATGAAGATGGATCAATGCTATTCATCTCCTGACAGCCGCACACAGCGTACAGAGCACCCCATCTTCCGCGCTACTTCGTAGCATATCGCTACAGCGTTTAGTGGTGGGGATACGTCCTTGGCATCTGGAGACTATGGCTAGTAGAGGAGAACGAAGAAGAAACAAAAGGAGGAAAGTGGAAGAAAACAGGAGAATAGGAAGAAACAGACACAGAGACCAAGAGAATGAGGAAGGGAAGAGGAAAAATATCACAAATAGGGAGGAACCAAGTGAAAAGGGCAAGACATTTGTCACCCTCTCCTGCAGGACCATAGGAAGAAAGAACAATATCATTAATCTCCTGACATTTCAATATTGTATTAACCTTTCTTGTGGAATTCACTGGGCTCATTAGTCTTTTTTGAGGGAGAGAAAAATAATAATCGATAGAACAAGCTCCAGACACGTCCTCGGAATAAACTGCAGTCAAATAACATACAACCCCCAGCCACTCATACGATGCTGCCCTGTCTGCAGCCATCCCTCTATGGCCTTTAAATTAAGAGTTTAAAAATTCAAAGCAATCAAAGCAGAAAGATAAATGGAGGTGATAGGGTGTAGCTGCTGCTCTGAAGTAGGTCATGATCATAAAGGAAACGAATGGTCGAGCTGTAAAACAACAGCTTAAGATGGCAACGCAAGCACATCAGCCATCTTATGTGAGGAGAGGAAAAAACAAAAAAACACCAAGGCCACACAAAGCGTGATGAACCCATGTCTCATCTCCCACGCTCATTCAGTCAGCAGCCTGTCAGCTGGGGAAGACTGAAAGAAAGGAAAGGAAAGAGGGTGGAGGATGGATCCAAAGGTTTAAGCTCCGACACCATCCTCCCTTCCTGAGCGTGCTCACCCATGTCCTCACCTTCCATCTATCAATGCCAACGGGAACAGCAGCCATTCAAATCAGCAGCCCTCCCTTCAACATTTGACTAAAAAAGCAGCCTGATTTATCCCCATTATGTGCACTCGCTGATCATGAAGCACCACCAGGCCTTTTGTTCATCATCATTTACATTTGGCCTCTCTGATTGGTGGTGTCAGTGTTTTGTTCAGCGTGTGCAGTGATGTTATGAAAATATGTTGCTTTTGAATGATGTGATTGTGTGTTTGTGTTACACATTCCTAACCAGGTGGGGGGGTCACCTGGGTTCAAGGGTTATTCAATACTGTCATTACAGATGTCCTCAACACCTTGACTACCAGACAAGAGCCTTGTAATGGGAGTATCTGAATTGACATGGAAATGAGTGGGTGGCTGATGCACACACCTACTCTATACGCCTGTCTGTGTGAGGGAGGCTTTTAATTAGTGAGCTTTCTTTTTCTAATTAAGTAGGAATCAATTAGATTTGGGATTGAAAAAATATAGTATTGGACAAGAACCTGATTAAGAATCCACAGGAGGACAACATATCATAAACACTTAAAGAGCAGGACTCTGAAGAAACACTGAAAAGATTTATGTAGCTAACCAGAAAAGCTTCATCAAAGTAAATGTTTTTATATTATTGGATCCCAAAAGCAGCAAAGCAGCGACCTTGACAGTTTCATGGCAGTGTCTGATGCATCAGTTATTTGGAAATGTACCAACTCTATTGGCATTTTATTTAATGGAAATGTTACAATTATAGTAATTAGTTTTGCTACCAATGGTTTCTCATTTACACTTTCCAAAAAAATGGGGATCAGATACCAGAATCTGTTGTGTTTTTCAGGGATAAAGACTCCGATTCCCATGAGTGCTACCACCCACTGTTGTAAGGACATGGCTCTAACCAAGGTGTGTTTGTTATGATATATGATTTGATATGATATGATATGATATGATATGATATGATATGATATGATATGATATGATATGATATGATATGATATGATATGATATGATATAAATAAATGGAGGGTAGAACTTCATTTAAATGCTGCTTTTCTTTGTTTAAGACAACTTTTCCCAGGATGCAAAGCAACAAGGTTATGTATTTTTCAATAGTTATGTTGCACCATTGTTTGAAAAATGGCAACAATCAAACTTTGTAAGCTTACTTTGTTGTGTAGTTTAGGGGCCGTTTACATGACACCAGTTTTAGGGTGAAAGGCAAAAGTATTGTCAGCATTTTAGCCAACCTAAAATACAAAGGTTTGAAAACTGCCACCAGAGTGGAATTTTTCTTAAATGCTGCCACCGCTGTGTGAACAACAAGCCGGCATTTTCAGTGACATACACTGCTTTGCACAAGCGCATACAACAGTCCATCAGTACCGTTGTTATGATCATCACGGACTACCATGTTGTGCTTCTGTGGCTCAATCTGCTGACTGTCTTTCAATAATTGTACATCTGTTGCTCCACTTCTGTACTAAGCATTCACCAATACACCAGATGATCTGTCCAACTCTACTTTGATGGAGATCTACCAAAAGCTGTCTGGATACGACAGTTAAAGCGCCAGCTACAGGCCTGGCATGCTTACTACAGTGTTGTCAGTCCGTCAGCGTTTTTGTCTAAACGCAGATATTTTTCACTGCGTTTTTGGATGAAACGTTGTTGTGTAAACAGGGCCTTGTTGTACAGAAGGTGAGCAGGCTATGGGCATGGTCCTACCAGCCATCTCTACCGTGCTTAGGCACCCTTTAACCCTAAAGTCCAGTTTGGTTGGCCAGTGTAACCACAAGTGTATGTGCCTTAGCACAGACTTCATGCACAGCACACGCACTTACACAACAAAGGCAAGACATACAATCACTGCAACCGCTCCTCTTAACAATCATTTTAAAAAATAACAAGTAGTTAGACCAAAAAGGGATAGTTGACTCAGACCTGGGGCCCTCTGTACTGAAAAGGTTGGGCCCAGGGGTCAAAAAGTTTAAAAACCCCTTCTCTTTGTCCGTAATGTGTAATCTTGGTGTATCCTGGTTGTGTCATACCAGTGCCATCTACCATTTGCCAACTCCAGCTTCACCAAGCAGAACAAACATAACCTGGTAAATGATCTCGAGATCACGTTATGTCATACCAGTTTACAGTTTGTGTTGTTTTTTTTTTTTTGCTGTGTAGTTTTGGTCCTCTCTAGTATCCATTGCCTTTAACTGTTTCCCTTCAGTGCAGTGAATCTGTCTGTTCTCACCAATCAAAGAGCCCAATAACAATCATAAGCACGTTGATGAAGACCATTACTCACTGATATTAAATTTACAGTGAGTTCAGCTTACAGACAGGACAGCAGAGAAAAAGCTGAGGGGGGGAGATTTCAGAGGACGGCAGGAGAAGGCGATATTCCTGTGGGTTAATTGTGCGGACCCCATCGGCACTAAATAAGGATGGTTAGAATGACTGGCTAAGTGACAAATGGATGTACAAATCACCCAGATTACTTCCCAGTTATTAAAAAACTTGGATTTGGCCCGTTTCCACATTCCCTCTCTCATTACGTCTGGTGGTCTCACCACTGATGGCTATCTTTCACAATAACTCATTTCTGTCTCATTTTCACGAGTCGAAACAAGCCTAAGTGTTTAACATTGATTAAAAACAACTTTTTGTAATGATATCAAATTGTGATGAGACGGTTAGCGAGATCATTAAACGTAAATGACTTTTGATTGATTGTCTGAAGAGGCGGCGTCTGACCTGCAGCTGTAGTGTAAATGGCTGTGGAGAGGTGCTGCTAAGCTGTCTAAACACTCTGCACCTGTGATGACGGGCTCCTCGCCGGCGCCCTCGCCGAGGATAGCGACAGTAAGCCGAGTTGTCAGACAGTGCACAGCTGTTCACTTAATTACCTCCTAGTTTGGGAAGGAGGTTAATGAAGCAGTTTGGCGATCAGAAATGAGAGACAGCCTGAATGTGCACAAAAGAAATTAGTTTCTGGCTGCTGGGAAAGAGTTGAAAGCAAACGCAGTTTGAATTATTGATTGCGAAAAAGTGAAACACTGAACACATAAAGGAAGAGGAAGCAGGGGGAGGAGGAGAGATTAGTTTGCTTTACAAAACTGTACACGCTCCCTATAATACTGTAAATATAGTCATTAGGCCTTAAACTGATATTAGTGTTTCAGTGGATTGGAGGGAAATGATTTCTCTTAATGTACTTCCTTCTGAGAAATTACTCTCATTCTCTGACTTGTATACATTGTATCATTCCCCGCCTAAGAAAGAAGCTAAACCTGGCTTCTGACTGACACTTTTTTCAGTCTTGTGAAAGTTACTTGATGGAAAACATTTTGCTTTTATTCTGTTGATCTTGATAAAGGTTTTGTTGAGATTTAACCAAACAAATAGTGGTAATTCCCAGCAACACAACACTGTTAACAATGACTTCACAGGATTTAAAGAAAAAAAAAAAAGATAATACAGTATATTTCAGACTCATATACAGTACAATTAACTAGATAGCATTGCTTTTGTACAGTATTTAAGCATAGACTGTATAAAACATAGATGTAGTCTTTCTGACGTCACCGTCTGTTTCTGAAACAGAAAATGAAGCATATCGTCTATAGCTGCCATATTGGTAGTGGCAATATGTGTGTGCCGATAAAGGAATTAGCAACTCAGACAGAAGACGTTTTTTGAACCAGGCTATAAATAGGTTAATTTCTGCTTTGGAAATGTTTTTTTTTGGCTTGGTGTGTATGTGACTTCCGGTACTTCCAGAGCCAGCCTCAAGCGAACACTGGAGAAACAGCAGATTTTAGCACTTCTGCATTGTCTCATATTCTCAGACAGTAGATTGCCGCTTGTATTTAAGTGAAGCTGGCTACAGCTACAGTGAGATTTAATTAGTAAGATTCATAGTAATATTTGAAACAATAAGTCCTTGTTTTCATTCACTGGTCCACAAAAACTGTCTTTTTTGTCTGAATGATGAAGATGAATTTTGTCACCTGAACTAAAAACTGTTAGTAACAGTATTCCTTGGCTGTGGCTACCTCATAAATAAGGCTAACATTAGATAAAACTATGCATTTGATATATTTTCCTGGGAGTATTGGGAGTTTACAACCAGTAAAAATATGAAATTATGACGGCTAGTAGGTATTAGAAGATTTGCAAATTGAAACGCTTTGCAAACGGCAAACAAAACAATGAAAAACATGAAGACAAACTGAACAAGAATGCAAGAGCCACAAAACAACCCAAATACAATCACAACAGAAGAGGTCAATTAAGCTTTTTGGAACTGATGGTTATCCCAACTGATACAGAAAAATTCTCAAAGTAAGAAAAAAAAGTTTTTATTTTTACTTGAGCTATGCTAAATAAAGCTACAAAGCTAACATCATGGCATGAATTGTTCTTAAAGCTAAATGTAAAAGAATTCATTTCCGTTAAATTGCGTTCCATTTGCATTGGTGCTTTTCGTTATTGCAGTTGTGTTTTGTCTTTTTTCATTTTTAACTTGCAAATCATATGACACCTACCAACCTCCGTGGAAAACCCTCAGTTGTAGCTTTGAACATGGTAGCATTCATCACGCAATTATAACTAAATGGCGCTGAAAAAAATCTGGTTGTGACTTTAGAGAGTAAAAAGGGTTTTTGTTTTTTAGTGATGAATTAAACAACAACAACAACAAAAATTAGTTAGCTCGCTACAGTCATAGCTATTTTGCCTTTCTTTTTAGGTTTATAAACATTATCAATATTTGAAAAATATATTGAAAAATAAACCAAACTGGATTGAACTATGTGTGTATGTATGTATGTATTTGTGTATGAATATGTGTCTATGTGTGTGTTTGATGAGTGTGTGCATCTATACATGTCAATTAGTCAGTCTTTTGCCCTGTGCTACTTGAACTACCTTTCGCTTGATATGAAAACATATATCCAATAAGTCCCTTTGTCCACCATGTTCATTATGGCAGTCATGAAAGGATAAATCTTCTGTTTCATCCAGCAGAGGTACCTCAGACTTCAAACTGTTGTCCTCTACTGAGGACAACAAAGTATAGCTAGGTCTTAAGAGGCTAAATATATTATTGGCATTTCTCCTTATCCAATGTTTTGTATGTTTTGAGGAACTGCTGTTTGTATTTACTGTGTGTAGGATGCTGTTCTTACATTAGAAGTGCCTGTTTTCATCCCCCTCCCTCAGCTTGCGTGCAGCAGACATGCCAGCACACCTCTCCCCCAGCATACAGGTAGAGTAACTGTAAGGACCAGAGCAGAGCCCAGCTGCCTCATCCTGCATATTCATGCCATTATGGGCTGAATAACCCTGGCAGACAGAGTATCTGCTTAATGTCCTTAATCACCTGCATCTCATTGTGGGGCCTGGACACACCTCCACTCATTAAAATGATGGATGGAAGCATAAGGGGATGCTCTCCCCTGTTC
Source organism: Halichoeres trimaculatus (assembly GCF_033239565.1). Classification (NCBI taxonomy): domain Eukaryota; kingdom Metazoa; phylum Chordata; class Actinopteri; order Labriformes; family Labridae; genus Halichoeres; species Halichoeres trimaculatus. Next base: position 28,549,074 of record NW_027437188.1, read on the forward strand.
CAAATTTGTTCTTGTTTAGAAAGGTGCTTATTAGGGAACACCTGGGGGAATGGAGGGGGGAGGAGAGAACCAAGAGGGGGAGGAGGCAGTAATCCAGACACCACAGTTATCATAGCTGAACTATTCCAAAGAAATAAAGCATAACAGGATTCAATTAATGGTGTTCACTTTTTATTTGCCCACTTTAAAAATGAGCCCAAATTTCACTGTTGCACAGAAAAGGGCTAATAGTCCTATTTGATTTAAAATGCCATAAAAGCTTTAAAGCTCCTGATTATACTACTTTTCTTTTTATATTCATTAATTTTGGCTTTTAAAACTGTGGTCAAACCACAAATTATGTTTCACAAAATGAGCCAAATTTTCACCATTTGTAGCAATAAATGAGTGGTTGTTGAATCCCTGATGGCTTTGAGCAGAGCAATCACATTCTCTCCCTTTCTCTCTTGTCCGGGATTTTGGGTGGGCAGTGCCAGTCATTAGCTTGTAAAAACAGGACTTCTTTGAGACTCCAGGGGGGAGTATATAGGGGAAGAACTTTCGTTCTTTCCTTATCTTTGTTGTTTGAATAAGCCAGACAGACGATGGACATTAAAGACTCCCACTGGCCGGGTTACTGCCTCCATGAAAACAGGCAGTGAGAATTTTAGATGTACTAAACTGGAAATGAAGTATTTATCCTCCAATAAAGACAAGTTAAGGGTGACTATTGGGTTAGGGTTAAACTGGCTCAGTATAGATCAATTTAGAAATCTGGTTCAGGACCAAGGTCAGACCCAGTGTCCGTCCCAGATTATCTTCTAATGTGAGCAGATGTTGGATCAATCTTGAGCCTAACGACTGACTCACAACCTCATGCACAGCCCCCGAAATAAATCTCAATCGTGTTTAATTTTCATTGGGATGGTTATGACAAAAGCCAATCAGAGAGAGACGTCTACGAGGGAAATGATCAGAAATAATCAGAGACAAAAATGGCCCCTACGAAGGAGCAGAGTGTGTGGGTGGGTTGGACAGCGGAGATGGAGGACTTTTTTGTGAATCTGTGGCAAGACCACTATTGTCCATACAATGTCATCTGCAAGGATCATCACTGCCGCTCTAAGAAAGACAAAAAGTTGTTGAGAAATCGCCAGCAGCACCACATTTGCCTCCATTTTTTGTGCTTTTGTTTATATTTGCTTCCTTGTGACATGACATAGGGTCATGTAATGCCTCTCTGGTCTGATAATCTTGATGAAATCCTGTAGTGTGTGCTGGTCATTATTTTCAAATCTTGTCGTGTGCACATTAAAGATTTTAAAGAAGATTCTCTTTATATGTGTGATACAACCTGACTTGGGTCTAGACTCTAGAGTGAGCCTTGCTCTAGAGTTGGGTTTGGCTCATTGTTGTGTTTGAAGTTAGGGTAAGGGTTGGAGGGTTAGAAGCCAGTGGTTAGGATGTAGAGTAAGGGTTGAAGGCAGGGGGTTAGAATTAGGGTTAGGGTTGGTTCACACCTATGGTAGAGTTCTGACCCCGGTCAAGAAATACATAAACCAGAACCAAATATTAACCCAGCTAAAGTCCAAAGTGCTCATTTTGAACTACCCATCATCAAGCTGTATTAGGTTAAGTTGTAATCAATCTAGACCTTTTAAGTTGAATATAATCCCCCCACTGCTTGTTTTGGCCTCTCTCCTTAGCTTCTGGTGCCTTCATTGACAAAGGAAGCTGATATTGTGAGTAATGAAGATCACTGATAGAACTGTCCTGAGATGATACATTTGAATCCGATCAGAAGTATCTGTTTAGCCTCTGAGCTGAGAATATTGATAGTTCCCTCCTTCTCTGTGTTGTTGAAGTACGTTGTGTCCTTTCGATCGAGGCCAGCTGAGATGATTTCAAATTAAAATGCAGCCGATACTCTGACATTGAGCTTTATTACGGTGCTGCTGAATTACAGCCTTCATAAATGTGTCGGTAAAATACATTTGCTCATATCGCCACAAATGTTATTGTAGGGCACTTTGCACATGTCGATAATGATCATACCCTTTTTCATTGGAGTGTTTTAAGTTCGTAGTTAAAAATGAGCTTTATTTTCATTAAAATTAACAGTGATAAGTGTACTGTAAGTCTTTGTTAATATAATATGTTTGAACATACAACTTCATGTAAAGACACAAGACACATACAGCCTTTTACTAACAAGTCGATCAATGTAGCCACAGCTGTGTGTACTTGCAACAAACAGTGACAGCTGCCTTTACAAACTCGACGAGCTCCATGAACGAGGAAACAAACTGTAATAGTTTACTGCTTCTTTTTCATCCTTTTCTTTGACAGAGCAACACGAATGTTGATTTGCAAACAAGTGGTCAAGGACGTTTCCATTGGAAACAGGCTCCTGCATATGTACCCAGTTTCCTGGTGATTGCTAGTGGAAAGCTAATACTGGTACTGAGTATAAGAGAGATTCACAAGTATAGAAAAGAAGGGCGGAATTGAGATTTGAGTCTTCCCAAAGACACTTCAACACTCCGTGCATGAGCATGAAGCTCCTCGACGGAAGCTCCGTTGAGTTTTGCATGACATTGCTGCTCTAAAAACATGAAGTTTTATATCTGACACAATTTTTAAAAATATTTTGTACAACAAAGAATACACCTTCAGCTGTGTTTGTATAATGGTTTACATTTTCAAATGTTCTGGTTGGAAATGATCTTTTGTTTGGTCACTTTTTTCTTTACAAGATCACTTTTTACACTACAAGAAGCATCTGTCTTTGACGCTGTAGAATATTGTGCAATGTTTTGCTGTGATAAGAAACAGCATCAGAGGCCAGCACAGCCTAGTCCGTGAAGATAAATAAATAGCCAGACAACTTGTTTAGTTTGGACTTTTTTATTCATCTCTTTTTTTTTTAGTTCTTTTTACTTTTTTTGCTTTACGAAACAAATGTTTGCAGATGTCCTATGAATAAACAACAGCACCCTTTTCTCCTTAAAAACAGGGGTCCACTCCCCTGCCCTGTCAAGAAAAGAGACTCTTCTTGTCCAATCACAACCCCTCCAGATTTCCAAAGTGACTCTTCTCTCCTGTGTTTGACATTCCTTTAAGTGCATTAGTAGACAACGAAACCTTTTGGATTAATGTGCAACAGCTGAGTTCATGGTCAATGTGAAAAGATATTTACATTGCAGCTATGAGTCACATTACTGTCTTTTTTTTTTAAATCACTTGAGCTCGCGTCAGAACTGGAGAGGGAGACAATCACAACGCAAGGAGTCTCCTTTCAAGCACAGCCTTCGTAAACAGCAACCTTTACCTACATTATCATCATCATCATCATCATCATCGTCATCATCGTCAGGATTAACTAGACTCTTTTGTCATACCTGTTTTCCTCCAGTAAGACAAAAAGGTTAATAGATAGAATGGTTTAAAATAAAGTTTAGTGATTGTGCTTTTAAAACCAAAGTAAAACAAATAACAAACATTGACGACAACACGAAACATAACAGTGCATTACAAAAAACAAAAACCAAAGAAAAAAATCCCAAAGTGGCACTTTCTTGGGGCAGCTAAATAATATAGCATTTACAACATGGATGGAAATGATAAAATAATAATTATATTTACTGGCATAATAAAATTAGAATTCGCAAAATAAAAACAAGGAAGACAAATTTGAGGTACCACGATGGGTAAAACAAGAGGACATCATGTTTACACGTATATTTACAGACAGTCCACCTCTTTCTCTGCTTGCAGCTATTTTATTACAGTAACATGTGACTGTATGGGCTCCCACAGTTCTGGTCAAAGGCAAGCCGAGTCATGTCAATGTCTGGAGTAGGATTTCCCTCCATATTGCATTGGAATTTAACATAAATATACTACTGCGAGTTTTGTTTTGAATGCACCATTCTTTTATCTTCAGACGCTCTTTCCTTTTTTTTAAATGGACAAAGAAAATGATAAGTTAGAAAAGAACAGTAGGTCTGTTTTCCAGATGTAAAGAAACACTACTGATGGCAGCAAACATGATGGTGAAATACTGAGATATTTAAAATTGTAAGAGAAACAATGGTGCTCCACTCTTGGAAAAATCAGGACAGTTCCTCGTTTTTTTTCTCTCCTGTGTTCTTCAGCTTTCTACCATCTGGATGGAAAAACACAAACATCATGGTTAAGCTTTGTTTCTTGAATGGCTGATGTGTTTTGAATCAGAATGTGGACTTGATTTGTACCTCTAGCTCTTCATCTCCTGGTGTGAAGGCCCCCGTGGTGTTGAGGCCCATATCTGCAGGGTTCCTGCGGCCCCCCTCTCCTCTCCGTCGACCCCCTGAGCCCCTGGAGGACATGGAGCTGGAGGAGCTGGGGTCTCGAGGGCTGTTGACTGTTGGGAACTGTGGTCGGCTGTAGGGCAAAATGTCCTCTGACCCTGGAGGAGAATATTAATGAGTGGAACTTTATCTTTACCAAAACACAGTAAAAGATTCCCTCTCGATGTGTTTACCTGCGTGTTGGCGTGCCTTGTTGGCGATGCTACCCTCGTGTTTATTCCCTTTCCCTCCTTGAGCAGTCTTTTGTCTCTCCTGAGCGTCCTTACGCTCAGACGAGCTGGTTCTGGTGTCAGAGCCATCTCGGGGCCGGTAGCTTCCCGTCCCCCCTCTTTTGTCTCGACCCTCACCTGTTTTCGGGGACACAACTCCTCTTCCTTCCAGGGCTGCCTTTGAAGGGTGTGTCGGTGACTTTAGCACTGCTGGGGGAGGGATAGGTGGAGGTGGGAGATCTGAGGGATAAACACAGGAAGTAAGAACACATTAACATCAATTACTCAGGTTGTGGTGATTACACAAATGTGAGCAAGGAGAATCTGTGTACTCTTGAAACTTTTATGTGTACAATCTGTCACTCAGCTGCCTCACACCTGCAAGGTGATACGCAAACACAGCTGGGGCGTGTGTACACACTCTCAGTGCTGTACACTCCACAGTAAACAGAAGAGATGACATTACGGAGGAGGAATAAGGGAGAGTTATGAGATCTGGGTGAGAAGCGAGGAGGGAGGAGGAAGAGGAGAGCGTGACGGTCAGCAGCTGGCTCTCTGACCTACTCGACTTCCCCCTGTCGATGAATCGATGCTGCTCGTCCTTGGGCCATTATTCATACGAGACTGTTCGCCGCGCCGCCTAGCCTCTCTCACACCACATCTAAACAGACGGCAGAGAAAAGCCTTGTCCGTCTGCGATCGATGGCTTCTCATCTTCTAATCAGCTTCCCGACCTGAAGGATGGTTTGTCAGCGACCAGGCACATAATCCACGTAGGATTAGAAAGTTAATAAACATGGCAAGTGCTAACTCTTACACCTTTCCTGCATCCTGAAGGCCAACGTAGATTCTCGTAGACTTTGCAGAGAAGAATCAAAGCTTTTATTTCCTTTTTTTAAAGGCTAATGGGGCAGTTGATGTCTTTATTGCGTTTGGGTGGCGGAATCAGGCAGCTTCAATACACTCCTCTGATTATCCTCCACTTCCATCCACTCGTCCTGAATACAAAAGGGGAGCGAGTCAATATCATACAGCAGAGAGGCGTCTGCAGTTTTTTAATATCTCTCTTGCCTCCTGAGTCCTGCCTTGGTCTGAGTCCGATCAATGCCACAGTCGGTGAGATATAGCTCACTGCACGGGAAGAGCGTCTGTTAGATTTATGAGGAAATATCAGCAAGGATGGAGCTCAGGTCTGAAATGTGGCTCTGGGCTCGCCAGGGTGGGTGTAACAGAAGGTCTGGTGGTTAATTAGACAGACAGGGAGGAGACAGAGCGACAGGAAGAGGAAGGAGTTAACTTCAGGGAGGCAGACGGAGGCACTAGAAATGAATATCAGGAATTTAACTCTGTTTTCATATCCACAGCAGACACAAAGCAGTAGCTTACATTTTTTTTGTACTAATTTTTTATTGCCAACAGGAGATGGTTCTTTTATATGTAGGTATATGAACTCAAAACACAAAAATCAATTTTTTTCTTCTTCTTTTTCTATCCATCTTGAGTCTTAAGACATCACCTCCCCTCACCCATCACCTCAGCACCAGCCCTCAAAACCTCAAACATGGGATGTTTAGTGGGGGTTGAAGAGAAGACAGAGAGAAGGGGCAGACGAGGCAATAACCTCCAAATGAAAAACAATCCATTCAGATCAAATGCAATCAGCGGGAGGCCTGATGGACAGACAGAACCTCCGAGCTGTCATCCGCCCCCTCGCTGCTCAAACAAAGACAGAGGAGTGAGACGGAGCAGCACTGGAGGAGAGGAGAGGAGAGGGATGGAGAGATCACTGCAGAGGGAGGGAAAGGAGCCAGGATATAAGGATGATGGCAGGAGGTGGGGGTTCGGGTAAGAGGGGTGGGATTTTCTGCAGTGATATAGCTGGTCTGGCTTCTAGTGAGCTGGATATTAAATCTCCCTGCCAAGTGCTTCCAACACCCAAGGACACCTGACACTGTGAGGAGAGCAAGAGCTGGGACGGCTCACACTGTACACAGCAGAGACAGGAAGAGCACACACTCACATACTGATAGATGTTATAGAAAAAAAAAGACTTTCTACGAGATCAAAGCAGAGAGGAAACAGCCAGAAAAGGAACTTGTAGGTCGTGTGTGTTTTTAAAGAATGACGCCATAAAAAGTCAATCGCTCTTTTACTTAACAAGGTAAAAGCCTCTCCTCCTGCTCCGGTATTTAGCCCCTGTTTGCTCTATGTCCGGCCTCGCTAAGCAAAAGGTGGCACTTCAGTATGATCCTGAGCACCTGGATCAATTTCATTAGTGGCTGAGTGAAGAGACGTCCCAGTGTCAGCAGAGCCAGGCCGGCCAGATCTCCCTTGGGACAGCAGATAACCCCCCCACCCCCCCTTCGTCCCCGCTGTGGCCTCTATCCCAGCACTTCCTGGCTCTGCTCAGCAGCATCACAGCTTCAGAGTGATGAAGTGTTTGCATCAACACATTAGAGAAATTATTCAAAGTTTGGCTCACAGAATATCCACACTGCACTTTTCTCCTCATGTTGGAGGAAATTGAGAATCAGCCACTGATACAAACTGACCATCTGTGTAGCTGCTGTAACAGTACTGCTGCTTTATGTCTCTGTCTCCATCACTCTGTTGGCTGCCTTTGATTAGTACAACCTTTGACGGACAACCATGATCATACCTGCCAAAGAGTTCCTGAAATATTTTTCTACAAACCATATTTGGCCGTGATTTTCACACCATTTTTTCAATTGTTTAGTTCTCCAAGAGAAATTGGAGATCTGCCGAAATGAATATTGAACAAACAAATTTATCCCATGTGTAGTAACAAATTGAGTAGTGAACAGTATATTTTTTTCTAAATAAGATAAGATAAGATAAGATAAAATTAGAGGAAGCAAATGTTCTTTTATGTTGCATGTCATATCTCCCCAGAGAAGACACACCCACACTTGAGTAAGCTCGTAGTTTAAGGTAACCTCCAACTCTGAAAATGCAGCTGTCTAAATTTCTGACTTGTTTAATGCAGAGTAATAAATTTCTACCAAAGAGTTCTGGCAATCAATCCAAAGCAAATACTGTATTTTTTTTTTTTTTTTAATGGCATGTTACCTCTGTTTCAGTTCCACGCAGAGCCAATAGGTGGCAGTAGAAGCCGAACCACATGTTGCAGTTTTTGCCTCAAATTACAAAACTGAAAGCATAGATAAGGATGTGTTTTGGATTTTTGCAAACACCAGAAAGTCTATGGCTGTTTCCACACCGCATACTACACTAGCAGTAATTACTATTTTGGCTGAAATTCAGTATGTAGTATGTGAAAACTTGCAAAAACTGCAGTATACTAAAAATCCCCTGATGTCCAACTGATCCAGGACAATTTCTTAGTATGCAACTATGCCAGGTATGTCTACCTGGCATATCGTTTCCCACAATGCACAGCAGTAACACTATTTGTCAATGTGGGTGAGCCATCTACTGCAATGAGTCAGCATTATAATTACAACACAACACTAACGTTAGATGGTCCGTGAGATAGAAGTGAAATGACGCAAAAGAAACACCAGGAAATCCTAGCACAAAAAAATCCCTTTCAGATTTATTTTCACGAAAGAATATAACTTTTGGTGTAAGATTAGAAATCAAGTATGATGATTTTGTGCTATATGATTAACAAATTTGTCAAAATGCCAAAATCTGCCCCAAAATTTCTTTTTTTACATTTATAATAAAGGCAAGAAAAAAAAAAAAAAACATTATCTGTAGCTCTGCTCCCGAAACTGGAAACCAAAGTAGGATACTATAAAACAGACCCAACAAAACAGTCATACTACATACTACAAGCAAAAGCAGTAGGTAGAATGTAGTGCCTACTACATTAACATGTAGTATATAGTAGGTGGTTTGGATAACGGTCTGGGTGTTTACGAGTTATTCTGCAGCCAAAAGCTGCAGTTCCTCATGTGTCCACTTGAGGCTGGCTACAAAAGCCCCAAAAGCCACATTCACACCCATTCTTTTGAGCCTGTCTCTGATTAAGCCATTACATAGGAGCATTTCTAATATGTAAACCAGAGTTTACAGGCTTACACTTTAAAAAACAAACATTGAATTCACCGAGTCTGCCTCCATGATTTATCGAAACAGTCCATATTTTTATCTCAACAACCTACTTTAAAATTGAAACAGGGTCTTATGTGTACCTTCATTGTAGACGTCACGTCGCTGGTTCCCTGGATGTCCCACAGGATGTTGTTTCTGCTTCTTCGGAGGCCTCCTGTGTACAGCTGCCATACTCATGTTACTGTCTGTGGACACGGGGCTGCCAGGGCGGTGGCCTGAAGGGTTTATTTGGTATTTTCGTGCTGAAAAAATCATAATAAAAAAAGTTGATTTATTCTGTCAAATTTTGTAGCAGCAACATTTCTTGTGGATTTGACAGATTTCGACCAACCTGAAGCCCCTCCCACTTCATGGCCTTGTGTGTTGGGATATTTAGCCACCCGGAGGGCAGAGTACTCTGCTGCTGCAGCAACGGCTTGAGCAAAGTCAGCATCAGTGAAGAAGGATCCATCTGATGAGCTGACGGCACTGGACCTCCCCGAAGAGACATTATCCTCTTCAGAGGCCGACCCCCAGCCGTTGATCATGGAGCCGGTCACCGAGCTCTCTAGGTCGCCCATGCTGGACGCCGGCGTCTGTTCCAGCCCTCGTAGCAGCAACCTTCGCGGATGCATTTGGGGATGGTGGGGGTGTGTGTGGGGGTGGGTGTGGTGGTAGTGCATCTTGGCCACTTCTGCATCTGTCTCATCACCCTCCTCCTCTTCCTCTTCCAGTATATCATCCTCCTCCTCCATGCCGTCAGTGTCCAAGGCCAACGGGCTGGTGATGTACCCATATGTGTGTGAAGGGGAGAGGGGCCGGGGAGGGGGTGGGGGGCTCACAGCATGGCGCCTGCAGGAAGTTACAAAGAAAAAGAATCAGAATCTGATCAAGATTGAAAAAACATACAGCTTTAATATTTGACTAAGGTGAGTTAGTCAATTATCCAGGTGAAATATACTTTGAATCAATGTTGATTATGTCCGACAAAACTGGAAGGACAAATATTCTGCAGTGATTTGAAATTTGCATTTTTTTCCTGGTGTTGTAGCTCAAACCAAAACTGTAGATGATTCAGTCTTTTTGTGGCCTAAAAAGAAATTATTTTCAGTTTTTCCTCACAGATGAACACTGAATGATTTCACCTTCAAACAAAAAAATAAATCCTGACCTTTATCCAATACTTATTTCAAAGAACCTTTAAAACTCTCCAAGTTGATTTTTATGCTTTACTGAAGTGAAACAAATTGCACCCCTGTAGGTGGGAAATAAATTGAAAGCAAAGATGTGCTTTTGGAAAGGGGCCAACAGCGCTGTGCAATATATAGAATCTGGAGTTAATGAGCTAAAACATGAAAAACACTACTGAATATGACATACTTTGGAGCTAATGTTTCTCTGTGAGGCTTTAAAGAAGAAGTGTATTTGCTGATTCTTTTATTTAGCAGCACTGTAACACCTTTGTTGGCTCTGTGATGCTCTGTACCTGCGTTCATGGCTGTCTGGTGCATCCTGAAGCATCGGCTGCATCTCCTCCTGTGGCGAGGGGGTGAGAGTGGCTGTGGACTGGTGGCTGTAGGACACAGCAGCAGGTGAGGATGCTGCCCCTCTGATGGGAGGAGTGGGCCCCCTCTCCATCTCCTCTTCCTCCTCCAGCTCGTCTGGCTGCAGGTACATGTGAGAGGGGGGCATGGGGCACTGCATGTCTGGGTCACAGCTGCCAAGAGAGAAAGAGAAAAAAACAAGCCTCATTACCTTCATATCAGTCAGAGGAAACATGCATGTTTTCATACACTGAAGGCAGAAAAACATGCACTAAATATTCATGCCATCTTTCTATCAAGGTTTGACAAGAACCAAGCGCTAATAGATAGGAAACCCTCAGGGGCAAATAGCTGCAGTGGATGTGAGAAAGAGGCGAAAAAGCAGGAAGTAGTATTTAAATACAGGGTGTGCATACCTGTCAGATTGTCTGTGTCTTTGTGTCTGCGCAGACATGTCCCACCTTTCTTCCATGGAGAGAGAATACTCCTCTGTGCTCCGGCTTGGGGGTGGGTTTGCAGGGGGAGGAGGCAGGAGGTCAGCCCAATTCATTGTGCTCTGTTTGGGTAGTTTTGGGGTGCGCACTCCCTTCTTGTGACCCTGACTTCCTGCTCAAAAACAAGGAAGAAAAGACACTCTGTCAGTCACTTACAGACACACCAGCTTCCATTCACTGTCTGAAAAACACATCAATTATTAATGCCCAAGAACTCACAGGTAATGAGTGAGGATTGACAGCAGATAAAATGTTTTAACAAGACGGGCTGACGAAAAAAAGATCATTCTACACATAAGAGTGCAAAGGCTAATTCAGCCCTCCACTTAATGCAAGCACACACACCCCTCGGTTATCAAATGATGGGAATACTTTAAAACACAGTTATTCCCTGCAGTGATATTACCCAGCACCAAGAGTAAAGGTAGAAGGAGAACAGAAAAAAAAAGTCCAATTAAGAGCAAACTATTAGAATAGTGAACCAATGAGCTGTGAGGTGCAGTGAGCATTTAAGGCTTCTCCTTAATGGCTTGAACTTCAAACGCAATATCAGAATGGATACATGGCATTAAGGTGGCAGCGTTGCATGCCGCCTGCAATGTGTTATCATTTGTCCTTGTCCGCAGAAAGACATCGAGGCCCTGATGAAATTAGGCGGCTGAATGCTGGAATTAAAGCAAAGCCAATTAAAGAAAGAAATGCAAGGACGAAAAGAAATAAGATAAAAAGTCAGAAAACACAACAAAATTTATCCTTTAATCCCATTTTCTTGAAACATTAGATGACGTCGCTCTAAGAATACTTGAGTATAACCCTGGTATGGAGCTGTTTTTAGACATTGTTGTCAGTTTCTTCTTTTCTTTGTTGGACATTTCTTCACCTTCTGAATGAATCTTCCTTTCAATTTGTCTTAAAGATAGGCTGACAGGAAATAAATCAAGTACTCATGCATTATAGCACGCATTATTATCACCTCAAAGTGATTTGTTGCCTCTGAGTGAAGTGGTTTATGTGGTTCGCAGCAATAGAAATCAAACATTGGAGGTTCAATAACAAACCCCATCAACATACAAACCTTTAAACAGGGGTAGGCAACCTTTTCCATAACTTATGCTCACGCCCAAAGTGCCAATACTTACTTTCTTTTTTAAAATAATTTGTAAATTATCAGTTTTTACAGCTTTTTTTTGCAGTATTCAAACATGCTCACAACAGAGTTTCTCCTTCATCTGTCTTCCATCGCTGTATCTTGACACAAAGGCCAATATCTTTCTGAAAGGGGCAACTTTTTGATTCTGGACACGACTGTGTCTTTATTTCGCAGTCCATCAAATAAAACGTATGCAGTTGACACGAAAGTCTCCTTCATGTATTCCCCGTCAGTAAATATGTTTCCATGCTTCACTGTGCAGTGAAATGGTTTGACTTCCTTCCACTGCCTGATTTTTAACAATACAGAAAGTTTTGAATGCTTTGATAGCATACTTTGCTAATGCTTCTTTTACTTACTCCAATTTATCTATCTCATCTCTGAAGTCTCAAAAAGCACAAGTTGATCTCAGAAAGACGCCGCACTCTTGATGCTCTAAATACCACACTTTCACAGCAAAAGGTGCATATCTCCTGATCTCCTCTGGCAATAAATCCCCACTCCTCTTGTCCAACTTTGTTGGAAAGAACAACTGGAACTTGGTTTGCTAGCCATGATAACATTGCTAAATGGATGTGATTGCGAGCGAGCATGCTGACCACCTGAGAGATTTGCAGTGACACACTTGCAAGACACATTCCAGCATTTGTAACATCACAATTTAAATTTATTATTTGGTGTTATTTTATTTTCTATCTTTTTTATTTATCTATTTATATTGTCCTCTGCCACACTGTAAGTATTCTCTGAGTGCTAACATGAACAGCCCCACGTGCCAGCTATGGCACCCTAGGTTGCCTACCACTGCTTTAAAAAATAGAAAAGGTGTAGATTTCTTTTTTCAACCCCTGATTGTCCTTCCTGCATTTATTCTTATTCAAAATGCCAACACTGTGTTACCGGAGGTGCTACTGCTGCCTCGGTCCGAGCTGTTGTAGGAGCCTCCAGTGTGGCTGTCGTGTGTCTGGTTGTAGGGGATGGTGGCTGGCATGGGGCTGTCGCCTCCTCTGTAGCGGTCTAATGGGAGAGTGGAAAGAAATGTACAGTTAGAACAAGCTCAAGTGAACTTGCTTATAATACTCCACATGATGTGTAAATGCAGTTAATTGGAAGAGGAAATGTGAATGTGTAATTAAACCATCAGATGACATAACACTGAGCAGAGTTATGTGCGTGCAGAGCATGCTGTATGATTTCAGGTGAGTATGTGAACACATGCAACATCTGTGCTGAAATCTCAAAACTATCACGCCACATGTTGTTCCTCTCTGCAGGTACAACAGGGTGATGATAGCTTTTTTCAAAGCGCCCAAAGATCCAAGAGCTATCTTTGTCTTTCCTTCAGAAATGTGACACCAAAGATAAACCCTCACACCTGCTTTCATCGCAAAAAGACGACCCAGATACTGACGACAGCAATTCAGGCCTGGCAGAGATTACAGATGATTGCATGGAGGGTGATGAGGGGTTACATGAATGCCGCACAGACAAGCAGAGAGAAGAAGCGATGACGTTCATGTTGACTGAGTAGGAAGGAGACGAAAAGGGGGAATGCATGAGCATGAAGCTTTTCTACAAGCGTCCGAGGAAAGGATTAAAGAACCAGGAGAGGAAGGTGGGAAAAGCCAAGTGGAAAGGGATCGTGGTTTGGAGCTGGCTGCTGGGTATTCCGCACACTCACCCTTGTTCAGCTTGTTTTGCTCCATGATGTTGTACTGCAGCTGGGAGCTCATTTCGTGCTTCTGCTGCTGGACGGCAGTTGGCTTCCAGCAGTGTTTCTCATTTATCTCCCCAAGTCCTCCTCCTCCTCCTCCGCTCCCTCCGGTCCCTCTGTCTGAGATGATGTTGTTGCCCATGATGGCGGACTGGATGAGCTGAGTGGTGGCGTACGGCGTGGGCTGGCCTCCTGGACCCACAAAGCGTCCCTCTTTCAGGTTTGGGCTGTTGAACGTCTTCATCTCATTGATCTTGTTGGACAAATCCACGTCTCCGTAGACTCCTGACTCTGGCACAATGAGGTTGGTCTGCTTGTTTTCCATCTGGTTGTTATAATTGGCGATGCAGTCGGCTGGAGAACATGAGCAGGGTATTTAGTCAATGTTGTCTGCTGATGATCAGCTCAGCTCGACAGCAACACGCCAGAGCAGTAAAAGCTTTAAAACAATAGAGCTGACCTACAACTGAGCTGAAAGCATTTATTTGAGGCAAGTGAGACACTTAAATTCTGATTTCAAGCTTTTGAAAGAAGGAGACATTTCTATTCCCCTTTAAAATCTCAGTTATGCTTGCAAAATGATGATCTCCTTTAGATGAGTGACACAGGTTGTGTTACACTTTCCTGCTCATCCTCTCCCATGACTCAATGTGGGTGTCATCTCTGTTCTTTCCCATCTGACAGCGGGGGCGTCTTTGCTCATTGAGAGGGACAGAGAGACATGTCTGTATCAAAGACCTGGAATGGGGCGTGCGGTAAAAGCACAGCTCCACTGACAGATCCAATTTTCCCTGGCTCATAAAATATTCAAATCCTCCAGCAGATCTGAGAGCCAGCCTTGCGGTAAATACCGGGGACGGCCATAGGTGCATGCTGCTCGTGCCGCTTGCCTTGCATTTCAGCAGCACGTCTCGATCAGCTCGACACTTCAAAGGTTGACGTGTGAATGCGCCCCTATGGCTGAGATAAAGGGACATTAACTCCTATTTCTTTGCTCTGTCACCTCGTCAGTGATCCTCTTAATGTTCACAGAGTTTAGGTTTGGCACACACACAAAGCATGCGTCTGGCAAGCTTCTTAGTGTCATACAGCGGGGCGTCATGCGAAGAGTGAGGGCTGCCTTTAGCCTGTTATTCCCTGTTAAACATCTCACATCATGTTAAGGTAGATTTAAACACTTCAACCTCAGAAGAAGAAGGGTGATTAGCAGAGAGAAGAAACTCAACCTGATGACTATAAAGTCTACAGAATGAATTATTAATCCTCCCTGGGAAAGGTTTGAAGTAATGAGAAACTATTGCAGGGCTGGATGGATATTAGGCCAAACAGCTGGGTAGGAATTATGGGCTGCCCTTAAAGACGAAGTCCCAAAGTGCATAATTTAGAACATAAAGCATTTCACTGCGGTCCAAGTTTTCTGAGGAAAGGGTTAGGTCAGAGCTGAAAATTAATAACATTAAGCTCTATGTCTTCCAAACTGAAGTTTTTGACCTGAAGTTTTACTTTGTTCTCTTCTCAAATAGGGCAAAGAACGAGTGTTCATGGTTCATGGTGTGTAGATGTAGTTTGTGCTCCTGTTAACTCCAATAATGCTGAAAACCCAAAAGGCCATCTGCTGTTCTATAAGTGTCTTTCCCTTTTCTCCCCCGCCACCTACCCTACTTCACATGCTTTCTTCCTCCTACATTTTCGTGGATGTTTTTGCATTTAGGTATTCTCCACCCCTGCATCCTCCTCCCTTCCATCTGCTCCTCCAGGTGCACCTTCCTCCCTCCATCACTCCCTCTTCCTCTGCTTCTGGCCACCGTCTGCAGTCCAGCCCTGACCTCTTCGCCCGCTGCACATTTCTTAAATAACTGAGCACTTAGGGGAAATTACATTACGGGCTATAACAACAGTATGGAAATCAGCAAAGCAATTCGATTAGCAACAGAGTAGAGCCATAAGCCCCCTCTCAGTGTGCTCCTTTTATTTCCTGCCTAAAACAGCTCGACTTTAACCTCAGATAAATCAAACACACAAGCACACAGGCTCTCTTAATCCGAATACTTCTCCAGGTTTTTCTGGTGGAGACCTGCAGAGGGGAGAGATGCACAGAAAAACTCTCCAGGGAGCTAACCCAGATATCAGATTTTACTTCCTTTTTCACTGCGGATCCCCCCAGCTCCCACATTTCCTACCTCTATAGTTATTTTGTGGAGAGCTCCATTGGTTTTGAAGGGGTGTTTATTTTTTGTAGTTGTATTGAAGTGTTGATGCAACATACCTGGTCGGCTGTATGTCGCCAGGTTGCTGTCGCTGTTGCCGTTGCCTGCAGTGCAGCAGTTGATGCTGCAGTCATTGTGGTTGGAGCAGGAGTTGGGCCATGTGTCGGCTAACCAGGGCTGTGTGGCTGATTCTCCGATGTTCAGCAAACCAGGCCTAAAAAAGGAGAAGAAACGGTCTAAATGTTCAACAATAGTACGAGACCAAGCCAGAACCACAATGACATTTATGTGAATGAACTGAAACACCCGCAGAACATAATATTTGAAAGAGAAGATTATGTGGTGTTTATTTATCCAGCAGCTAAGAATAGGAAATATAGAAATCCGGCTTTGCTTCTTCTTGCCTTTTGGCTAAACACACACAAACACACACAAACCCAGACACAGTGGCCTGGGGAGCACATGAGAGAAAAGCCCAGCTAAATAAATTGTGTGTGCTTGACTTGCCCACAGCCGATGACACTTTCCCCGAGCCCTCGTGAGCATTAGCGATCTGCATGGATTAGACAGCCAGATAAAACTCGCTCCCAATATTGCGAAATGTGCGTCATGAACACCCAGTGAACCACGAATGCTCCGTGAAGATTCCACTGTGTCAAAGCGTATCTCTATCAGTTGAAAAGTTTGTTTCAGCTGCACAGAAAGAAAGAAGAGGAGCAGGAGCACCAGAAGAGAAACCCCTTACGGACCAGTCATCGCCCAGCAATCCATCTTTATTGTTTCCACGTCTTGCTCCTGTTTCTGCGGCTCTAATCCCAACACAATGCAGGATCACTTGTTCAACAGGGATGTGCTGCACAATCTGACCTCAGGCCAGCCTCTGAGAGTTGAAGTTGCTGAGAATACATCGACTCCTATTGCTCACGAAATGAATCAATCCAGCACACAAAGAGAGAGCGGGGCCACACAGTGTTTCACCATTCAACTCTCCACGGTTTGCATATCCCTACACTGAATTACAGATGAATTACAGTTTCCTCTTTCCCACTCAAATGGCTCGTTTCTTGGATTCATTTTGGGTAATGAACACATTCGTCTTGAGCAGCCAAATACAATCTCACAATAGCTCCTCAATCAAGTCGGCGTGCAGTTGTATGTTGATACTGAATGGCCATTGTCTTTGTGCGGAGCTGACACAGCCTTACTGCATATGGGACTCAATCATAATATAATGAATATGGATTTGCTGCTGATGGCTCCCAGTTAACTATTCATTAGCATATAAACAACACTTACTGTAAAAACAGGAAGCAACAAGATGCACTTTTCTGCTTTTTTTGTCATATGCACTCAGTTTTCACCTTTCATATCTGTATGAAAACATGCCAAAACTCATCAAGTGTATCTACGAATTAGTGCTGCGGTGTCTACAGACTCTAATTATGTACAGTGTCACAGTTTGTGCACAATGCACCATTCCACAGCATGAAGAGGCGTGTCTCGGATCCTCCACTGCTGCGTTACGGTGATGCTATGGCACAGCCTTGTGGTTGGATGTGGATTTCCACCATATAGGATGAGGAGGATGGGGTATTCGCAGACTTCATGGGGCTTTGTTCATGTTCTGACACACTAAATGTACTTTCTTACCACACCTCGTCTCTGCTGTCTTTGAAAGTCACAGCACTCCCCCTAGTGTTTGTTGACGGGAAGTACATGTGCCCATCCCTGCTCATCTGATTTCTATTCATTAGGGTTTACCGTCTGATTATGTGTTACTTAAATGAAAACATGAAGTAACTTCATTAAAGATTAATTTAATTTGCAAATCTTACCTTCCAGCGCTGCTCACACCTTCTCCACCTCTCTGATATGCCACTGAAAAAGAGAGAAAAAACACATTTACAACATGCTTTCACCATTATCATGACCATCATTTCACATTTTCTGCCCTTTTCACACAAAATCAACACAAAGTGACTGTACTCTAAATTTTCTGTGATGATCATTCTGGTTTTTGCATGCACATGAATGAATATGTGTGGCACAGATTTGGGCTGAGTCTCTTTCGCGCTCAGACACACACACACACACAGCAGACAGCAACAGGAGCTGGAGGAGGATGTGTAAGAGGCTTATGAAGAACAGAGATGCAGAGCTCTTTGGTTTCCTGGCTCGGGTTCAGTGTGTTTGAAGCTCCCTCCTGTGCTGCAAGTTGGACTCTTTCATGGAGCTCTAAGCTGCCGGTGTGTGAAGCAGAGATAAACTTCCAACTTTAATTACAATCTCTTCCCTGAGAGGAGAGGAGATGGGAGAGGGGAAAAGGAAAGGTAGGGCCTTAGCTGTGTCTATTCCTTGTCTATTTTTTCTCTTAACAGGAAGTGTGCTTTTGAATGCAGCTGGAGGAGCTCTCGGATTAACTCGCTGTGATGCTAATCAAAGGGTCCTGATCTGGTGTTAGATAAAAATCATCGCTATGCCCTGCAGCGCCGCGGTTGTACATGGGATACCAGGACAAAGATGTTTTTCTTAAGAAGCTAACCACAAATACCAAAAGTTTGCGCCACCTGAAAGATTTCCAACAGATCTTAAATCAAGCTTCATAAATTATTCCACCTGATTGCACGCCTCCAGGCAGCCAGGAACAACACAGCTACTGTTTTAAAAAAGACCTCTGCACTGACAGGATCAGCCAGTGTAACCACAAACACAAACTGTGCTGTATTGTTTTTTTCCCCACTTCGATTTCCTCTCACCCTTTCACCGTTTCAAATTTGCAATTTCATCAAACTGTGCCAGCGCCTGCCACACCTCTGTGGAACAAAGAGCTAATTCAGATGATTCAGATGAAAGAAAAAGAGCCCTGTAAATACAAACTCACACAGAAAGAAGGAAGATAGACTCTCACAGAGGGAGCGTCTCTTTTATCTGCTTTACACTGTGTCACTTTAGCTGGCAGATAACCTCCTAAGCTCGGCTGCCACTTGCCTATCTAATTGGCGTGTTGGAGTGCTGGTGATGTGTCATCCCCTTAAATCCCATCTAAGGTTGCCGGCAGCCCTTTGATCAAGTTACCACTAGTTTTAACAGCTTCTCAGTAGTGTGGCATCACTCCTCCTTAATCATTACGCTCTGACATGACCCAAAACATTCAACTGAACACTTATTTCTTGGTACATCTTCAAACCCTGTCAATGATTGGCTGCTTTTATTGGTGCTCATTGAGTGTCCCTGACTGACTTCTTCACTGTCGACACTTTCCATCACTCTCTCCTGGCTTTTAACATAAGTGTTCCACAAATTTCAGGAGAAAAGCTTGTTTGTCTGAGCAGTACATTGAGGGAAATGAATAAAAAGAGTAGTTTATTGTGAATGGAGTGTAAACAAGTCTTACCTGTAGGGGTGAAAGTAAAGGATGGCACTGTTAGGACAGAGAAAAGGAAAGTGTGAGCACTGGAACATGATTCATATCTTCACTCAACATTTAATGTCTGCTGAAAAACAAGTTCACACACTACTCGCTGCTCCCTCCACTTCGATCCTGGCAGACATCTCTGAACCCCAACCGAGTGAGAGTGGGTGTTGAGCCAGCTGCTGGTTTAAATCCCAGCCCAGACTGTCAGAGGCATGCTGGGCTGGGGTCACACACCAGGGAGATATTTGTTGCTATCTGTAACGCTCACATCATCACCCACACGGCTCAATTACTCACACTTTGGCATTGAAGGAGCCCTCATGCAAAACATCAGCCTTCTGCAGGCAGGCAGGCAGAGTTGGATTCTGAGAAGTCTGGTGGGTTTTTTTCTCTAAAATGTATTCTGTTTGTTGTTGCTTTCTTTGATGTACTGAGGAGTGCTACAGTATGCATCGTAGCTGATGCAAGATTTTACCAAGCTGAGAGTCACCCAGTGCACGCCCTTTAGCATGTGCATTTTAGAGATGCTGCTGTTTTCTTTCAACCTTAAGTCCAACCTGGGAGAAGAAATGCACAGCTGTTGTCAAATTTTCATTTCCTGAAACAGCTTTTTCATTCAACATTCTAAAAAAATGACCTCTGGATGCCACTGATGTCACATCATGTCTGAATCTGTCCTCTTTGTGCAAAAACAGGTCAACAGATAAAAGCAGTTGGATGGTTTTATGTGTGTGATGAATGCCTTTGAAGAGGAGGAAAACACATGTGACAAGAAAACATTCATTGCTACAAGACTGTCACCAAGGTTTCATCCTCAGCTGGAAGAAGCTAAAACTAAACTATGGCTCTTTCCATTTTTCGGTCGCTGCAATCCTCATCTTGTTATTTGGATTACTGTGCTTGAAAGACTCTCTTCCTGAAAACTTCTGCATTTGTATTTCACAGCATTGCAGAATGTTTCACTTTTGATGCACACAAAACTTAAGGTTTGCATTAAATCATTCAAAGAAGAAAGAAAAGCTTTTCATAAACTGCTTCTTAATCCTTTTGAGGATTTGAACATTTGAATATGCAACACTTGAAAACACAGTGGCACAAAGATGCACACATACAAACGTCTCAATTCAGCCAGTTTCACTCTGAGGGCAGATTGTTGCTTCATGTGGTTGCAATTATACTCCTTTCAAAACATTCTTAGTTACCAGTTCCAACAAAGACTGAGGCCTCTTGTGGTCTGGGTGCACTAGAAGGAGCAGGAGGAGGAGGGGGCTTGTCTTCCTACTGTGCTGGGCTCGTGAGCATTTGTGTGTAAACAGAAACATACAGAATCAGAGGATAACCTCAGTATATGTGTCTTTTTTCTGCCACCTGTCCACAGATCCTCAAATTTGTAAAGTTTTTAAATGACTACTGAAATTATCTTCCTGAATAACCAGTTTGAATCATTTTGGTAAACGTTCCTGTTTTCTCAAAACAAGACAAACATGATGTCCAATTATTTAAGCTCTAAAATGTATCTTTAAAGAGCCAGCCACTAACAATGTGATTAAAAATATGGTTTGACGGTGAAAGTTAATCCATGTAAAGACACTTTTTGGATTAGACAGGCTCTCAAGTTGAATCTGCAGTGATACTGGAGCAGAACACTGCAAAAACTGAAATCTTATCAAGTGTTTTTTTCTTGTTTTCAGTAAAAATGCCTTTTTAGACTTTATATGAGCACCTTTCACCTGACCAGTCCAGTAAAAATAAAAAAAAAAACCTGCCACTGGGAGCACATTTTTCTTACCCCACTGGCAGATTTTCCTTTACTTGTTTCAGGCAATTCAGACCTCATTTTTGTCTTTATACAACTTGAAATAAGACATTTTTATGGACTGGTCGGGTGAAAGTGGCTCTTATTAAGTCTAATAAGACATTTTACTGAAAAAAAAAGACAAAAATGGTTGATAAGATTTCATTTTTTTTCTAGTGAGTGATCTTAAAGCAGATGTAAGGAGTGAATTTTGGGAGAAAAACAGTCAAAGGTTTTTTTTGTTTTGTCCTATGTGTTTGTTTCTTTTCAGTCTGAGTAGTTTTTAGGATGCACTGAATTTACAAATATCTAAATACACAACTTGAAGTTTTAAATTTGTCTTTAAAAGAATGTTAAGGATGGCATAGAACAGGGAAATAGTAATATCTTTGAAGTCTGTAAAAGAAACTGGTATTTGTAAAAGCCTTTAAAGACCGCAGAGCTTTAGACAGAGCTTAGCTGATGTCTCTTACTTTCTCCTGACTTACATTTCCCACCATTAGAATGACTCCAAAGAATCCCAAACATACATAACCTTTGTTTTCTACGTGACAGCTTCAGATTAGCAGCAGCTAAGTCTGTCTATTGTCTGTGTATGTCTCTAGGCTGAAGGGAAGATCTCCTCTAACCCTGGCAGTCAGGGGTAAACCTGAGCCCGGCAGTGAGGTCGGCGCAGGTTGTGCTCACAGGCAGCAGCTGCACAGCCCAAGGCCACACAATGAGGCAGCCCACACATAGATGAGTGTCAAAACGAGAGGCTAATAGCTCTCTTTTTACTGTAACTATAGTGGGCAGGGGTTTGGGATGTCATGAACCCTGTCACTTCGACTCAAGTCAGATAAAAAGTATACCAGGTTACGCTACGGCTGCTCCAGGAGGGATGAGATATAAACGTCATCATTGCGTTTTAAAAAACACACTGTTAAGTAGAAACTATTAACAAAACAGCGGAATGCTTGACTCGCTCATTTTAAAAGGCCCCTCTTGGAAAAGACAACAAGTACTTGAAGCGTGTGAAAATGTCAGTGTGTCCTTGATAAAGCAGGATTATAGCGAGACTCTCTCTGCAGCTCTCAGCACAGTCAGAGAAGGGAGCTGCTAAAAGGGGGAGTTGTTGGACCTCAAAATGTACTTTACTGAAAACACTCTTCACACACGCCTGCAGAATCAGTGTGACAGAAGTATGAAAGAGAAATAAAAGACGTCTTCATGCGGCACTCTCAGCGGGGGCTCGCATCACATCTTAAAGTACTCGACTGGAGAGTACTTTCACTTAGACTTCACCTAGAGCGCTCTACAAAGACGTTTTCTGTGAGTGACAGGTGGGATCTGAGGGAGGGTTTGGAGAAGTTGGGGTACAGAAAAGAGATGGGGGTTTTAAAATGAAATACAGCCCAATGCTATGAATATTGCATTGCATTTTCTCAACAGGTTTCGCAACTGAGAGACTCACTCTGCCCTGAAACCAGGTTTGCAAATCAAAAACTCATGTGGAGACTCAGTGCTAAATGCATAATGCTGCCTTTATTAACTCACCCTTGCGTATGCCTGCGTAGCTGCTGGAGAGGCCGTTCCTCTTCTTTCTGTGTCTGTACAGCCAAATGCTAAAGACCATGAGGATGATCCAACAGGCGGCTCCTATTCCGGCAATAAAGGCTGGCTGCTTGACCACATCTGAGATCTGCTGGGACAGAGGGTTCTCGTGGACCACAGATTCTGAAATGCGACCAGATGCGTCTGTAGAAAAGACAGATAATACTTGTGTCAAAAAGGGTAAAGTTGCATGAGGTGGTTTGAATTTGAAAGCACACAGAGATGAGTCGTGATTTTCAAGTATTAGAGTAAACGTTTAGTTTCAATCGAGCAGTTTATGTGACCATCATCTCATCTTAAAAGTGTATCTTTTCAGTTGTTTCTACGAGCCCCTGGTTGTAATGTGATGTAACTGCCAGACAGTGTTTGTAGGGCATCTGAAAGCTTCTTTTTGCAGTTAAAAAACAGAAACTCCCAAATAACATGAAAACAGAAAGCATCTGTGCCACTATGAGATCCAGAAGCGGAAAAAAACACAGACTTCTGCAGAGACAAAGAGCTGCTGGATGAACTTCTTCACTGGAAAAAACTGAAATCTTATCAAGTGTCTATGTCTTATTTTCAGTAGAAAATGTCTTTTTAGACTTTTTAGACCAGTCCAAAAAAATCTGCCAATGGAACAAGAGAAAAGTTACTTGTATTAAGACATTATTCCAGTTTCAGGCAAATTTTCAAGCAAACTTCTCTTTTTCCATTGGCAGATTTTTTTTTACTTGTTACAAGCAATTCAGACTAGTGCTGCACGATTTGGGGAAAAGGTGCGATTTGTGATTAGGTGGACAATATCGCGATTGCAATTGTGCTTGCGATTTAATAAAAAAAGTTGTGTCATGATGAGTCTACAGATTTGCTTGGTTATCATGGAGAAAAATCTGAATTGCATGCGCTGACATTGCGATTGCGATTGCAATTGCGATAACCTCTTTTGTGATTACGTAATTGCATGTGCTGACATTGCGATTGCGATTGCGATTGCGATTGCGATTGCGATAATCGTGCAGCCCTAATTCAGACCTCATTTTTGTCTTTAAATAACTTAAGAAAAGACACTTTTCTGGACTGGTCAGGTGACCGTGGCTCATATCAAGTCTAGTAAGACAATTTTTACTTAAAACAAGACAGAAACACTTGACAGGATTTCATTTTTTCTGCAGTGTACAAAAAAATAAACAAAACATGAGGTTCAGTGCAACCATTGCTTGATAAAATAATTGTATACGTGTAACAACATCTTTGCTCGGTCATTAAAAGGACCTGTACCTCCTTATGAACGTGAGGGCAGCAGGGGACTATTTGATTACTTGGCAAATAGTAAGTGGTGTAGGGATGGGTACTGAATTAGGTACTTTATAAGTAGTGACCGAATTCTGTCAAAAGTACTGGGTACCGATTCACGTAAAACTAAAAAGTACTATGTTTAGATACGTCAATGCATCCTTGTGTCTGTGAGGGAGGAGAAGGGTAGGCAATTTTACATGCTGAACATGTACACAGCATTGCAGGGTTATATACTGAAGAATGAATTTGTTAAATTGAAAAAATATAATATTTTATTATTAAAAAAAATAATATTTCTTAACACATAAACACAAAAAAGTACAGAAAATTGGTACCATTGAGTACTGGTACCGATTGCCAGGTACCAGGCATTGGTACCATTTTGTTTCAAATGTGAAAGGTACCCATCCCTGAAGTGTTGACTTTCAAACTGTATTTTTGCTAAAAATGCTCATTCCTTAAAGCACATAGTTGTTAAAAGGTCAAATCAATGAGAAAAGGAGACGAGAAACTCAACCTTAAACCACCTGGGGAAGCCTGAAATAGAGGTGATACATTTTTAAAATAAATGGTGTCAGCATGGTGCATAAATGTTAAAATTCCTCTTACGCCCATGCGCAAAAATATCCTTTATCTCAGTGGGTGTGTTTGAGGCAAGGTTGTTGAAAATGGAGTCGTCTCTCTATTATTCAGAAGGCTTTCATCACAAATCCCAGTCAACAATGGCAGGTGAGCAGACGAAAGCAAGCGAAGACATTCAAAACGTAGCATGTGTGCACCACACAAGCTTGATGGAACCGGATAGGAAACCACAGAGAAAGGCCTCATTTACTCTGAGCGATGTTGGTTTCATAATCATATAAATAAACCCAATGAGATCATGCTCAAACACAGACACCACAGTAATTAGCCAACTCAGGCACATCTGTGGAAAGCCGAGGTGTGAGCGCCTCGAAGCTGTTTCTGCTGTGAATGGTGGTGTAAAGACTCCGTCTGCTCACAACAAGCAGCAGCTCTCGTCTGCTTTTCTCATCTGTCTATTCTCTCTGTGCCTCTCCCTCACGCGTGAGACATGAAAGACTTTTCTCTGCGCTCCACCCCCTCGCCATCCCGAAATTTCTTCATGTTCGTGTTACTTTGTCTTCATCTCATTTTCTCGAGTCTTTCATGCTGCAGCCACTCATCTCTACACCAACTTTCTCAGCCAGAGGCAAAGACTCCCCCCCCAATGAAAGCAGCTCTCTGCCTGTTCTCCTGCACATCCCGCCGTCTGGCTTTGTCTCAGTCACTCAGCTTACTGCTTCTCCTCTCACTCCTCCATCCTCTCTCAATTTGTGGCTCAGTCTGGTCGAGTGTACCCAGCATGCCAATGTGACTAAGCAGCCCACAAGGGACTGTACAGGTATCCAGGCTGGGATGACGCACACAAGCTCTGAGTGTGACAAATGCATTTGGGTGGAGAAGCTGGTCCCTTAGGCGCATTGTTCCACTCCAGTGTTGGAACATGGCAACAATCACCACAGGAACTCTTAAAGGAAGAGAAATTGTATCAGTCACAGCTGATGCTTCCTCATGCCCATCCCAGCCCACTCGATCGCACATTTATACCCACACCAACATGTCTCTCTGTTTCTTTTCATCATAAAAGTCACATGTTTTTCATCCCTCCTGAGCAATCCAGCGTGCACACAACTAAAAGAACATTAGATGAAAAGGACACAAAAACAATCTGGAGAAAACACTCACATGCAGTTTGCAACGTGTTTTCTAAACATTACCAACATGTCTTCACTCAGAGTACAGGATTCATTACTGCCTTTGTTGTTCGAAGCAGAGCACAGCCACAAGACATTGCATCCTTGACTGGAGAGCAAAGCAGGGTGGGGCACCAGCTCAACAGCTCTGCCACACAGGAATTCAACACAGCCTTGTAGCAGAAAAAATCCATTTCAGTGTACACAAAAGCTGCTAAAGTTCACTGTCAATCAAAGGCTTCACACTCTCCGCAGTCAAAGCTGATGCTGATTGTAAAACAGTAATCATTTTAATTACAGTTTTAAGCAGAGCTGTTGATAATGACAGAAGAGACGGGCAGAGGCTCGAACATGTCTGTCACCTCAGAGACAGAATTGCATAACTGATTACTTGGCAGTGAGTGACTCTTTACATGGAATGTCTGGATTAATGCCATGATTATTTGTCAGATAATTGGGCTTCATTCTGCAAACATCGCCGGAAGGCAAAGACATTAAAACAGAACAAATTCACAGGAAGAGAAACAAAATAATCATGCGCCCTCTTGTGAAAAAGAAGTAAAAGCTGTTTCTACTCACCAAGCTGGAAGTAGGTGATGTCGCTCTTGACCCCTGGACCCGCCCCAGTGCCGGCTGCAACCTCCACACTGTATCGGATCCCAGGGGCCAGGCTGGGAATCAGCAGGGATAAAGTTGAGCCGTCGACTGTGCGGTTGATGTGGTACCTGCTCTCATTCCCCAAACACCAAATCTAACAGAGGCGAAGAGAAAATGAAAAGTGAGGTGATGTTATGGGGTTTGTGATAACATTGAGTCTTGTAGCTGCCACCAATCTGCGTCTCTATAATTGGTTTGTGCTGTGATTTCTACGTTTCGGTGCACTGGGGGTATTATGTTACATCTCTGAGGTAGGAAAACATTTTACAGCGTGCCTTTATGTTTTACAGGCTCTGCTCAACACAGGGTCAGTATTAGCCGAGGTAGCCATAACACAGCTCAGTGTGGACTAAAGCCCATGAAAAACAAATGGGGATCAGTAATCACCTCCATAACC
Source organism: Halichoeres trimaculatus (assembly GCF_033239565.1). NCBI lineage: Eukaryota > Metazoa > Chordata > Actinopteri > Labriformes > Labridae > Halichoeres > Halichoeres trimaculatus. The sequence continues at coordinate 28,575,692 of NW_027437188.1, forward strand.
CAATTTGAGCAGAAGCTAAGTGCTGTCACTCCCAGGAAGCAGAGCCAGCTGACTCAAACCAGGGTCACAAAGAGACGTATACATTCACCTCAGCGTGAGGTCTGCAGACCTCCACATCCTGAAGCCCTGACACCCCCAACCTCCTCTCCAACAGCTAACCAGGTTATTCCAAACACTACCTGCGGTGTGTACGACACATGTACATGCCTGAACTTCTAGGATGAGATTAAATTTTCTAGGTATGTTCAGAAATTTCTGTTAGCTTAAGTGCCGTGAGGGAGTGGGCTCTGTAATGAGCAGGGAGTGCTCTGGAGCTGGACTTAAAAAGCATGAAATGACTATAAAGCCTATCACCTGGAAACATTTACCTGCAAAATTAACAGTAGCTTAACTTTTCAACTCGCTCTGCTTCATCTCCCCGCCTGCCACTGTAACCTATATCCCCCTGCAACACAAAGAGGCTTTCTAATTACAAGCCTTCCACGGCATAATGAATGAGTGGACAGAGCTGTCCAGACTGAGGCTATTACAAAGGAGAATACATTATCAGGTACGGAGGCGAAAAGAGCACTGCTGTAGGTTGAAGAACGTATTAGCAGAGAAATGACTGGAATCATAATAACGGTGGGTCTCTTCATTGGTTTGTCCTTGGTCATTATGATTATAGGTGGTTATCCTTCGCTTCATTATGCACTCAATCGCCTTCCTTCTCAAAGATGTCTCTATTAAATCATGTCAAACATCCACTGTCATTAGGATTTATATGCCTTCAAATATTAACTTATATTTAAATGTTTATTTGTATACACACTAACAAACTTTTAAAGCCTGCCCTGATTGCCAAATGAGGTCAAACATTTTATCTCCACTTAACGCATGATTATCTGTAATCAGCAGCATTTATGATGAGAGTAAAATCATTTAAAGACTCTCCTCTCTTCTATCATCCACCTTTTAAGTGCCTCAAGATGTGCAACTCCACTATGTCCACTAGATGGCACTGTTTCCCAATAGTTACCACCTCCTCTACTCTCTTGTCCCTGAGTTTCTGTCATTCCACCGAGGAGGAACGTGGATGAGCGCACAAAGGTGTGCCTCAACCAGGAATTCATTACCTTCCCATGTCTGTGCATTGTCTCCTCCCGTGTTATCAGCATCCCTGTTTGTGTCTCCCTTTGTGGCTCTATAATATGAATCCCAATTGCTCAGACCGAATACAGAGGCTGAATGTAATTTTTGTGCGTTACCTTGTATTCCTGGACCACCCCATTCTGCTCCTCTTCTGGAGGGGGTTGCCAGGAGACCAGGACGGCGGTCCCATTGTCCCCGCTCTCTGTCACTGTAACCTCACGAGGAGGGGCGCTGGGTGCTGCGGGAGGGCAGACAAAAGAAAAGAAAACACACCTTCATACGTGATTTTTCCCCATAACTGCATGCAGTCTCTCCCTGTCTGCTCTCATCACATTAAGCTGTCAAAACTGCTCCTTTATCTCTGCATGAGACAGAAGCTGAGCCGAGAACAAAGGCCTAATCATCAAAATTAGGATGCTTTTATCTGAAAGCTGTGTTGTTTAATACATGTGCATTTGCGTATGAATAAAAGCAAATAAGTGTTTTCTCAACACAGTCAGGGAGTTGTGATGATGGGGTGTATGGTGGTGTATTAAAGCCAACCTGTGGTCCAACAGTAATTAAACTAAAGTAATTATGAATGCAAAATGAAAGGCATTATCACACTGTGAGTGAGTGTTTTAAAAATAGGCTTTTTCTTCTGATAGCAGAGGAAAAAATACTCCAAAAACAATTAACAAAATTGGGAACAAAAAATCAAAATACTCCCCCACACACACACTCTCTGGAGTTAAAACTCAGCTCTCACATTTCTCTTCAACCTTCACTACAAATTAAAATTTGCAGTTGGGTTTCAACCAAACCTCACAAGACCGCCACAACCACACCCAATGAGAAATCAGTCTAGCACTTGCACTGGAGTGTTGTATCCATTGGGCCTTTAAAAGAGCCCAACATCTACCCTGGCATGCTTGAATACACCACATTTGAACAGAACATAATACTGCCCTCTCTGCCTGCTGTGAACAGCTGTTGTATGCTCTCACACATGCAAGCTGTGCATATAAAACTGTGTAAACATGAAAACATGCATGCACACATGCAGGCAGCAAGGCAGACTCGCACACATCGCCCCCACCTTCCTCCAACGTCTTGCCAATTTTGACATCGCTGTCTGTTCCCTGGAACTCGTTGAAGAAGGGGCGGACTTTGAATTCGTATGTGACTCCCTTGCGGAGCTGTGGCACGACAGCGCTGTCCTCCCCTGGGGTGCGGACCTCGAACACAGCCCACTCGCTCCTCTGAGGCCCTTCAGATGAAGGCCTGTACATCACCTTGTAGCCCTGGATGTACTGCGACTGCTGCTCCGCCTAAGTGAGGAGTGGAACAAAAAGACGGTGTCAGCTTGACTTGATTAGCATCTTCACAGTTCACAGAGGGAAATAATGCAGTAGTGTGTTGGATCAGGCATCACAGGAGAGTGTTGGATGGATTTTGTGCAGCTGGTGGAGCAGGCGCTGGATGGAATGTGGTGCTAACTCATCCCATCACCTCTTCATTTCACCATCCACAGCTACATCTCTCTGTCTTTCTATGCGCCATTTGGAGCAGCAGCGATTTGTGCAAACCACAGTATGAGGTCATTGGCCAGAGGTTCCTCTGAGTCTGGAGCTGGTTAAATAGGGCCCAGACTCCCAGAGCAGCCTGTCTCATCCTGTCCCGGTCTTCAGTGTACCGACTAGGAGGAGGGGGAGAGGATCTCTGCAGGGGTAGTCCATCCAGTTTACCCTCTGCATCTGATGGAGCTTTATAAACAGGACAGTTATAACTTGCAGGGGTTTGTAAAGTTGCTTTGTGCAGCAGCATGGTTGATAAAAGACTAACCTGAACTGGTATGCTAATATCCCTATGAGTCCCTGTGGAAGGCGAGCAGCCCTGGCTTGTAAAGATTTTAGTGATTTCTTTATCCCTCCCCTGTAAAACACGCTGCCGGCTCAGGTGGTCTTCATTAGCCTGAATACTGTGCAACCATTTACCACTGCACAAAGGAAAATGTAAAACCAAGACTCTCCACATTGGGAATAGATTTAAACCCTAAAGAACAAGGAAACTATGTCAGTCCCCCTCACGTCGTGTTGTGTTTTTTTCCGGCACATTCCAAGAAGACAGTGTAACTGGGCAGTAATGTTTTTAAATCAGTCTTGACAAGTCAGTATCCTTTTCACATTTCCTCAGACCCATTCATCACTCAGTCTGGCACTTCATAATACCTGGGAATGTAGGGGTGGTCGTGTGTCAGACAGCAAATAGAGGACTGGGTTTACCCCCAATGAACCATCCACAGACTCTCATCTAGCTGTGATAATTACCTTTAATATCTAATAATCTTAAAGAAACCATAACCTGATCAAGTGTGAGTGAGTTTTTTGTTCATTTTTGACTCATGCAGAAAAGAAACAGCACTACATGCTCAGAGTTATACTTCTCTGTCTCCCACCTATCCATTCTAACATCTGTAAACCATTTCCACTTAAGAGCATGAGTTGGCCGCCTCTTCCTTCTCACTTGTATTATTTTAACAGCCGTCAAGTGTTTTTAATCTAAAGGGGCACAGGCTGGCACGCCACACACTGCTGTACTGGTACTACTTGGCCTGCAGAATGCTGAGATCTGTAGTCTTGACTTTTGGGTGGATGAGTGGTCCAGTGTGGGCAGAGCTGCAGATTTTTGGTCTCCGGCCAGTCGAGCAGTCCAGGCTCACACCAGATGGACACTAAGAAGACTTGGACTGTGTTCCATGCTGCTCGCTGCAGAGTCCTTTCCTCTGTAGGGTGCTAGGATGTTAGCGCATTAGCTAAGCTGAGTGGCCTGACAAATTGACCGTAGGCGTATCGCTGAACTAACCTCTGGTGCTCTGTGAGCAACAATACTCATGATCCATATGGCAAACTGCAGCCATCTGCAGCTGCTCAAAGAAAACAAGGGATAAGAAAACAGCATGAAAAGATGATAAGATACTCACCGTCCACTGCACCCTGACAGACGAAGAGGAGAGAATGGTGGGGTTGTGCAGATGGATGACCACTTCTCCCAGCTCCCTTTGGATCTGGCGATGGTCAACTCCCTGACTAGTGGGGGGGATTTCTGAAGGGAAGGATCAGAAACATCAAAAATAAACACTCTGATCTAAAAATACAGAAACAGCATGATGCTTGGTGAAGGCAGTCCTCACCTTGTGTTTTCACAGCATCAGTGATAGGACTGGGATCGCTCAGCCCGTAGGCATTGGCTGCCCGTACTAAAAAGAGGTAGACTGCACTGGGCTTCAAGCCCTTCAGTACAAATGACTCTGTTTTCACATGCTCTGCCAAGGTCTGCCAGCTGCTCCCTGATGCATGACTGAGGACACACAGCAGAGGAAATTAAAGGTTTCATCAAGGCTGAGCAATTATTTTAATTCATCGATCACACAGCTGATCAGCTCTACCTGAAGGCCTCGATGATGTAGGAGGTGGGGGTGGCTCCAGCGTTAAGGTTAGGTTTCCAGGAGAGGGTGACAGAGGTGCGGGTGACGTCAGTGACCTCAGGTTTAGATGGCGCACTGGGGATTAGGTTTGGATCTGTGGGTCTATTTGGCTGGATTTGGACTCCAAACTCTGAATATGAGATTGGCAGAAAGGAAGGCACAGAAAGAAATGAGAAAATAATCCTGATATTTCCAAGTGGACAAAGGCATGCAAAACAACCCAAACATTTCATATCACAATTTTTATTCAATGTGTTCTTAAAGGAAGCAGAGTCAAACCACAATTGCGCATGAGTGGTTTTAAATTTGCCACTCATGGACTCTTTCTCTTGTTAATGAGCCAGGCTTACCATGGACTTCTAGATAAGCTTTCCACGAAGCCTCTCCGCTGGGTGTGGATGCAATGCAGGTGTAGGTGCCAGTGTCACCAAGCTGGGTAATAGAGAGGAAAACATTTGGTTAAATGCAAATTATGCAAATGTTTGCCACAGTTTACTGAACAGATAGTTGTAAGCACGTAGAATTTTTCTGCCTCTTGCTATCTTCCCCCGTCCATCGCTGCTCTGCTTATTGACATTCTAGCCGAGTCTGTGGCAAGCAGCTGTCATTGCCTGATAATCTCAATATCATCTTTTTCATAGCAGAAACTGGGGGGAAGCAGCTGGAGAGGCCAAGTGGCACAGCATTCCTAGTCAAATGGAAAAGATTTTCACAGGATCAGGGACTAATTGGAGACCTTTTTCTCCCCCTACTCTCCCCCTGAGTATCCAACGTGGAAGTGGCCGCACTGTGCAACAGATGTAGTGGAAATAATCTGTCCTGAACATGTATGGTTCAAACCTTTACTTTAATATGCATGTAATGATGAATTTGTTGGGGTAAGGGGAGTTTAATGAAATTTTAGAGCCTGACATGCACTGGGGACAGATGGGTAGCTGTCAAATTTAGGTGATGTTTTACTTGTGCTAAAAGAGAGCATGGAAAAAAGTAAGAGAAATAACACCTCAGTTTTCTAGGGTTCGAAACAAAAATTGGATAAGATCTGAATATGCTTCAAAATGCACATTGAAAAGATGCCAGATTTCCTCCCTGTGCTGTAGCTCATGAGAAAATAAAGCTGGAAAAAAACAGTTTTTAAATAGATTGCTTTGATCGACACCTTGATTTTGGATCAAACCCAAAAACAAATATTTGTTTCCTGGCTCACAGCCTAAAATTCTTCCAAGTCTTGTTGAAAACAGTTGTCATGTTTTTGAGATATCAAGCTAGCTAATGACATTATAAACAAAGCATGACCCTTTTGGCAAATGTATAAGGCTTTTTTTTCACAGCGCTGCATTTTTAAGGATGTCTGCTCTGTCAGCTGCAGTTAAAGTGAATGAGACAAATAAATATGCTGTGCTTTGTTGTTGAAGCATAGCGAGCTTGGAGCTACTGTGCTGGTGTGTAAGCAAAATGAGGGGAGAAAACAGATAGAGATAAATCGTTTAATTAAGTGAGTGTGAACATGTCCTATCAGTGACCCTCAAGGTGCGTTTTTTCTGCTCCTTTCGTTGAAATCCAGACACGACAACACCCCACGACCACATGAGTGAAATAAATTACCTCACGCATCAAAAAACATCTTCATTAAAAATGTTGTCAGCGAGGAATGACGAGTTCATTAATGTAGAGTGCCTGCGGAGTTTACACGATTACTGCAGGAGGAGAGAGGGGTTCAGACACATCCCCTCCTGCCTGCCTCACAACGGCAGCCTGATCACACCGCAAATGCTGTCACCACAAGACCCGCCAGCATTCATCAGAATACCGCAAACTGACGTGAACTCTGACCCTGTGACGCCTCCATCTGGAGGATGCGTCAGCACCCCCTACTTGTCTCTCCATGCTTGTGTTCTGGATCACACACACACACACACACACACACACACACACACACACACACAAATACGCACACATGCATGTTCACACAGCAAATTACACACCCTAACCCACTGTGCTTGCTGACTGACAGAAACTACAGACCGTTCAACTTCACAGACTCCATTTCGAACCCGCGACAACTGACTGACAGCAAGCTGAGAGATGGCTGCTGGCAGGAAACATATGCTTTATTTACCAACCAGCAGGGGTTCGCCGGCACATTTCGGATGAGATATGGACAGCTTTGAAGTTTATTTGAGTAAATTTAGACATTAAAGGCAGCCTTGGAGAAAACGTAACGCAAACCATAATCATTTTTCAATATTTACAAATAAATCCAGGAGTACTTTGGCCTTTATTGTGAAATAAACTAAGAATTCAAAAGAAATGTTCTGTTTGTTGTGTGTTTATTTCATTAAATGTTGTAAAGGGATCAAACGTGTGCAGGTGCCTCACCTTTGCATAGCGGATCTGTAAAGCGCCTGTATCCAGCTGTTTGACCCTTGAGTCATGCGTGGACACCAAGACACCATCCTTCCTCCACAGTATGGTGGGGGCTGGGTTTCCTGATGCCACACAGTTTAGAACCACTGTGCCGTCCACAGCTACCGTCTGATTGGTCGGGCCTTGTCGGATAATTGGTGGTGGGCGGTCGGACACAACTGCGAACGGAAGGCAATTATGTGAAGAGGTGGGAAGAGAAAAATTGGGTGTTCATGTGTTTAAGAAAGGACAGAAAGAAGAGAAATTACATCCAGCTTAGAGGACATGGTGGGAATCTGACGATGTAAAGTAAGCATGTGAAAACTGCAAGGCAAGTAGGCGAGGAATTGGATCCAATTTTTAAGAACTGGAAACAATTTTCTAATCATTCAGCAGCAGGAGTCGAACTTCGCCAAATAAAAGCAGCGTAATTAAAATGAAACAGCCTCGGATACTTCAGTCTTCTCGCCTCAGCTCTACCAGACGCCTGGCACTACCCGTGTACGCACGCTCGCAGCCAAGAATCCCCCTCGTAGCCCATCCCCCTCCCTCAGCCGTAAAACACAGAGCAAGGGAGAAAAATGCCTACAACAACATCAAGCCTGAACAGACAATAACATGAGCATGAGGATGTTTAAAGTCCTCCTCCTTGCTTGTGAACGCGGGGTGTTCAACCAGTAAACATAAAAACAAGGCAGAGGAAGAAAGAGAAAGGATGTGAAAGAAGAAAAACAACACAAAAGGAGAGGGGAGACTTTAATTACATGCACCCAATAATTTCTTCATTAGGGTCCTCGGCCTACGGAAGAGGGCACTTTCTAGCAAGCTAGAAAGTGCCCTCGGCCGAAGGCCGAGGGCACTATTGTTCCTGCTGCGTTTCTTTCTTATTATTATTATTATTATTCCGCACTCCAGTAAATCGCTTATTAGGTCCACTAAACAAATTCAAAAACTCACCAAAATTGGCACACACATTATGGGCGCCCAAAATTTACGTTTGATACCAAACATGACTCCCGCCATCCCATAATAATCTGTACAGAGCAAAAAAACCTCTAAAAAACAGACAAAAACACACAAAAATGCCTCTAATTTGGGCCAGGAATGTCGCAGAGAGATGAAACCAACACCAAAACGTTCAGCTCATCGAGACGCACAAAAAATATAGGAGGTATTTTCGCGTAGCTCCAACAGGAAGCTGGCAATTTGCCCGCCAAAATAAGAGATTTTGGCATTTTTAGCCTTTCTGCAAAAATTAAACCCACTGAAACCAAAAATGGTACATGCTTGAAAATACCATCACATGACAGATTAGACCCTGCTCTCCAAAAGTTGTTCAGGAAGTTGTTGTTTCGGGCCCGGTTTTCGAATGGCGAGCCCGCAAAGCCACCGACCGCTTTTGGCCGATTTAGGATTTCTCCATGTTAGCAGATGAGGAGAAAAGATTTCAGATCAAAACACACATTCTACTAGTGCCGCATTTGGGCCTCTAGACAAAAAACTAAAAGTCATAGAGCTTTAAAAATTACATGGTTGGATTCCTGACAAAATTTTCTACAACCATATGATATTTTTACACAGATTAAGCCAACATTGTGGCCTACAGGACAAGTAGTTCGGCCATTTCTCTAAAGTAAAAAATCCATTTCTAGCACTTTTCCAGCGCTTTTACAGCGTTTTTGTGACGCATTTGGGCTTCTAGACAAAAAAGTATAACTCGTACAGCTTTAAAAATGCCAAAAATGGATTCCTGACAAGCTCTTCTATCAAATATGATATTTTTGACACAGATTGGGATAAAATTGTGGACTCTGTGAGGACTTCTTTACATTACATGCCTGATAAACTCTCAGTCTCCACTCTGTTTGGGGTTCTGTGACGCTAATTAGAACTCCACGCATGCAGCAGGTGATGTCATTCAGCACAGCAGAGGATACGTTGCCATGGTATCAACTGACTCCCAGACATACCATAATATTCTCTCAGAGCCATTAGGCTCACTTTCACCCTATGCACACCAAAACAGCCCTAACTGGGGCTAGGAATGTCGTAGAGAGATGAAACCAACGCCGAAATGTTCGTCTTATTTTGATGGACACATTGGAGGGAAAACCGGCAGGAGCCCGAGGACCCGTCTAATGCTGCTTGCAGCTTTAATTTTTATTTGTCACTGCTGTGATGTGATCCGTCATGTTCCTGCTATACATTGTCTGCCTTACTCGCATTTTTATTATCACTCATAGCACTATTGATGACCATCGCTGTCAGCCTCACTGATTTACTAGCAATCACATTAACAGCTCAAAGAGTAAAGGCTACACATAATGATGTATGTATATGTGCGTGGATCCCCAGAAGCACGCTGTGGTGTAATCTTTGGGTCCGCTTTGTCTTTGCTTTTGTGCCGGGGATGGTGCAATTACTAAAACATTGTCAGCATGACCTGTAATTACCAGATCTGCCTGCAGAGAAGTGGTGGCCTCGGAGCAGCCTGCTCACTTTAATAACTGTTATTATTATCCAGAGAGCATGACAGAACCAGAGAAAGAGAAGCAGATAGAGAGATGGAGCATACCATTGTAGGCCTGAAATGAAGAAGGACATTCGGTAAATGAAGGGATGTATCTAGGTGTGTCGGAGACGAAATAATAGCAGGCCAAATCTCTGTGGGAATGCTAGAAATGAAGCCAAGGTTGGTCCACCGGGCTGATGGGGGATTGGCTAGCAGAGTAATTAGAGGACCCAATCCAGACCTCACCACACAGCCACAGTCTTCAACGGTAGACAGCAGCAAGCCAGCCATGGAATACCAATCCTGAGCCACGGTCTGGGTGCACAGGCACCAGAGAGTCTCTACCTCTGACAGGAACACACTGAACAGGCCAGACCAAACCACACAAACCTCCATTGGGATATTAATACGCTCTGCAGCACGACCGCAGCCTTTCAGATGAACAGAATTATCTTCATGAGCCAAAGATTATCTGAGATACCAACATTTATCCAATCAAGTGTTCTCTGGGAGTTCCTCTAATTCCTTCCATGCAGAAACTTCGTCCAAAAGAGGGTTGCTTACCATCAGTGACCTCGAGCAGAGCTTTGGTGATAACACTGCCAGCTATGTTGAGGGCCTGGCAACTGTAGTATCCAACATCTGAGCGTTCAGCATCAGTGATGGTCAGATCCCCCGTCTGGGATACAGAGAAGCGGCTGGAAGGCTGAGGAGGCTGGTAGGAGAAGAGCAGGTTCTGTGGGGAATGAAATCAGATCACAAAAGTCAGACTTTGGCTTGATTTAGCTCACTGGAAAAGATCATTTTTTTAATTCCAAAATAAAAGCCATTGCAAGGGAACAATGCCCACAAAACTGTTATTCCAGAGTTTTGGATGTGTATGCTACACTCTCCAATTGGATAAAGAGCATTTTGAATAAAAACCTGTATTCCAGTGTATTTTGTTTACCTGACTGCCTTCACGCTGCCAAAAAATGGCTGGCTGTGGGTTTCCAGTGGCTTCACACTGGAAGGTGACAGTTCTGCCAACGCCAACCACCTGGTTCCTTGGTCTTACCACAAATGCCGGGGGCACTGGAGGACAGCCATGAGAATGGTTAGCCATTGAATAGACAAACATGCCATAGTTTGTTATTCTATGATTCATAGTATTACAGTAAGATGAAGCCTGGGTTATTTGAATAAGCAGCAAAAAGAACTCTGACTACAGCTGTGGTGCCTGTGTTCACAGGAATCAGGCTCATTTTCAAAACTTTGCTTGGTGTGTGCACAGCAGATTAAACAGCACGCTGATCAAATTCAAAATGCAAGCATATTATGGTTGTAATGAATAGAAAAAACAAGGGTTTCTACCCTGCCCCTTCATTTGCATGGGCAAGGGCATGAGCCATTAAAATTTACATGGAAATGGGGAATAAATTTGAGCCATCTGTCCATGCTGACACCCTCCAATAGCGCAGGCCTCGACCAGGATGCTGTATCCATGCATCTTAATGACAAATTCTATTTCAGACTAAGTGTGTTGTAGAAGCCCAATGTCATCCATGCTGCTCTACAATGGCACTGAGCCTTGCTTGTTCAATAAGCCATCAATGTGAGGGGACACATTCTGAATGTGGAGGTCAAGATACAGAGCACCTTTGCTTTAAAAGGATATTCTGATGTGTCCTCAAATAAGTGCTAGCATTCTAATCCTTTCACTCTGAGGTTGTGTTATGCATGGAGAAAAGCAATCTGAAAACTGTCCTTTGAAATACTGACATAATTTGTCCCTGAATAAGACGGGGCGTTTGGTAATGCATTAAAGGAGCAAATAACAGAATGAAATGATGCAGCTTTACCTTGGAGGGCCCAAGCTGAGCATATTTTTACCCATTAATGTCCTTTTGTCACTGTTGCCCATGACAACAGAAACATGAGTGCTGATTGGAGGGTGGAGAAGTGATGGGAGGTGGATGGAGAGGGGGGTTGTGACAGCTTCCTGTCTCTGTCAGGGCGGTGAATAGGTGACGGGTGACATTTCAACTTACCAGACACGACTAAAAAGGAAACAAAAACACAACAACAGAAACCCAAAGATGAATAAATAAATAATAAACAGCATGACATAAAGAGGAGAGATAAGGAACATAACAATGTGATGTCTATGGGAACAAAAAAATCATGTTTTGATGTTCTTTGAGCAAGAAATATGTCATATCTGACCCCTCGGCTAAAGCCTAAGGGAGCCCCTGATACATTCAGAAAAGAGTAATTGGCATGAGTGATCAGGAGAACACACAAGAAAATACAGATGAACATCTGATTCAACATTTTTTCAGAGTCTTGGGACTTGTTCAAGGAGAGGGAAATGCAGAATAAAGCCAGACAGAAAGAGCAAAGAGACAAGAAAGAAACACAATAAGGATGTTTTCCCCCTAGTGATCCAATCCTTTGTGTACTTTTCCTCCTCTTTTCCAGGTGCTGCGTGAAGGTGAACATCCCTGCTCTCTTAATGAGGTTTAGAGCATCCCAAAGGAGCACACACAGCCCCGCAAAGCCCGCTTCATAAAAACCACAAGGTGAATGTTAACTGTCACTCTTTGGCCATATATCTCCCTCAGCCAATCACTCACCTTATCTAATCTGTCTGCTTCAACGGCTCCCACGGAAACATAAACGCTGTCAGTCAGAGTAATGACCACCCCTCCTTCCTCCCCCTGCTGGCCTTTAAAATGCAGATAAGACTCACATCAAACGCTCCCAAGAAGAAGACGCTCACCCCTATCGTTGTGTGAGAGCCTCTGGATGTACACAATCATGAGAACTACACCCATGAATACACAACCCCCCAAAACAGCTACACACAAGCATCCATGTGTGTCTAAGCTTTTAATGAGGTAACCCTACCCCTCCCATGCTGCTGTGATCACACAGACCTACAGAGAGAGGTGGACCGTGCTACTTTGTTGTGGGCTTTCTGCTAGCTTACAGCTCCGAGGGGGGTAGCTATCAATAAACTGATCAGAGCGGCAAAGTAAAACACACTAAGCAACGTGGCCTCCAGCCCAATAGGAGGCAGTCTATGTATCTGAAAGTATAGCAGAGATATTAATGGGGATTTGAGCAGTGCTGCTGCTCTGTGGGCCCAACACCAACACATGAGCAGGACTGCATGCAGAGGTTTTAGCATGATTAATAGCTTCTCCCATTGGGAGGTCTGTCGCTTGCTTTATGATCTCGCCTCTGAGAGTTTTTGTAACAACTGACAGACAACTTTGTGTGACACCGTCAAGCTGATGGTAGACACAATGGAAAGACAGAGCCAGCATCACACTGGTTCTATATGTGGCACCCAACCAGGTTTTAGTATTTATCATCCCACTCAAGCTGCTGACAAGAAAGTTCCTCTCCGTCTCTGTCTTTTGGCATCCGTTCCAAGTCTCCATCCAGACCCTTCACATGGCTTATTAGTGAAGCTGCTCTTGGGACCACCATTGCATTCAAGGCTGTGCTATACATAAATCACTGCTGACGGCAAACTTAACCAGCTGAGAAAGAATAACACACTGATTTTTTGACTTCTGTCCAAAGAAGTCTCAAACAATATTTACATTACTAAAGAACAAGAGGAAGTCCACTGGGGAGGTTTAATTAACAAAATACAGTATAAACATTATCTAACCACAGAAGGGCCAGATCAAAATGCCTTTGTGTGATTGTTAGATCCTTAAAAACACACTCCCACATGTGCGCACACCCTAACCAAGTGGAGTAACTGAGCAGCCTATCTTAGTACTGCGTTCTCATGTGGTCTGCATTAATGATTTTACGATGAAACTATAAATACAGCTTGTAACTTGGCCAATTATGCCTTTCTCCCATCAATCAATGAAGTATTTTACTTGACATATTTATAAGTCCAGAGGAGGTGTAGTGGACTGTCGGGCACACGTGTAAGACAATAATTCACAGATTAAGTCGGGAACGAGAGCAGAGCGCATTGAAAGAAAAACAGCCCAGGGCATGACTTCCACAAAGTCCACATTGTTCACTGACATTCAGACCACTGAGGGTGTGAATTCTGCCTCTGTCTGCTGAAACCCTGACTCTTCTCATGAACTGTCCATCTCTTGAAGACACTGACTTTGGATATCTTCAATATTGTGTTTCTTGCTCAATTCTTAACATCATTTGCATGTTTAAAATTCAATCAAAAGGGTTATTAGATCATGGCATTACAGAAAATGGCTTCTATTCCCATAAAGCAGAGTTTTTGACAGATCATTTTCACTTTGATGCGTTTTGACTGAACAACTAAGTCTGTCTGACAACAGATAAAGTTAGCGTTCAAATGCTTAATCGCTAGTTAGCTAAGAAACCTTTTTTTCCCAACTTTATTGTATTTCATAATAATACCAAACAGTAACATTATATTTTTACCTACCTTTTAGTTAACAGTTACATTACCAAGTGACTGAATGCTAACATATGCTCCTGACTCAGCGTTTAACTGCTTCCTTGCTAGCTAGCTGGAAAAAAATGTTTGTTAGGATGTTAATTTCAAGTTACTATTTTGTAGGCTAAGAATTTAGTCCTCATGGCTCTTGTAATGCTATGAAACAGTAATATTAGTTTTAAACCATTTCCTCACCAATAGTAAAATTAACATGAGAGTGAATGCTAACAGGCTCCTGATTTAGCATTTCACCACTTCCTAGCTAGTTTGCTGTCCAAATATTAAAGTTTGTTAGCTTGGGAGTCAACTTCAAGATAACATTTTATGAGCAGAGTGTAGTCTTATTTTGCCTTGTTTTGCAACCAAACAGTGACATTAACTTCAGCCATTTCTTAGCTAGAAGTAAAAAATTACTTAGTGACAGGATGCTGACAGGCTTTTGACTTACTAAGGCTAGCGGCTATCCAACAACAGCTTATTGTGTATCAACATCTTCCTTTATTCTAGTTTCTTTCAGACTTTCTTTTATCCCGTGACTGAAAACCTAGAACACAGCAGTTTGGATATTTTACAACTAAGCTGTGAAAAAAATGCACTGTTGTTTGAGTTTGGTCTTTTTTTTTCTCATTTTAGTCAAATTGTATTCATTGGTTTTAGTTTTACGGCTGATTCAGCAGAAAGTCAAAAAGTATTTGCCTTAATTTCACTTTGGCCTTAAATATATCAGATTACCATTTTTTGAGGATTTCATTCTGCCAGTAGCTTCTTACCACTGGGGGTATTTTATTCAGCTGCTCAGTTATTCTTATGCAGTGGTCCAGAAATTCCGCCATACTTTGACTCTTGAAGTAGGACGACAGCATTGCCCACTAAACCCACAGACTAAACTCCTGCCCCCCACATCACTGTTGCCTTTACTGGTGTGTAGAGCGACATCTTGCTACCTACACATCGTTTAGCTTCTTTGGCTAGTTTAGACCTACAATTACCCGGCTTTTCTTTCCTTTACTATGCCTGCGTCTGTAATTAGAAGCATGTCATTTCCGGGCGTGGGACTGCGGCCTGCTTGTCTTTAATTAGCTGGACTACTCAGTGCCCACAGCCTGCCTGGCCTCCTTATGTCCGGGTCTGGATGAAGCTTGGGGATCTGGAGAGTAGATAGTTCTAGGAACTCTGACAGACTGGAGGCTTAAGTCCAGTCTACCCATGGAATAACAACTTCACTTCCAATGATTTGTGATTTTTCTGTAAACTTATTGGTCTTACATTTAAAGAGAGCATCAACTTTGTCCCCTTAATCTGAGGCAGAGGTTATTCTGGACTAGTGCTTTTACCTCACTTTTTATGCCACTTTAACTCTTGCAACATTGGGGGATGAAAAGCATAGTGTATGACTCAGGGGGCATGTCTTGTTTCTTTGACGGGGAGTCGGTCAGAGCTTAAGACATTGCATTTCCACAGAGAACAAGGACAGTTTTAGCATTTCAAATATGACTCTCAGCCAAGAGAGGAGCTTATTGAACCACTGCATCGATGCTGTTCCCTTTCATTAACTAAGCCTTCATCAGGGAGGGAGACGGAGTGAAAAAAGGCAATAAGAGATGCAGATATATTGATGGGTATATTGGCAGGTGTGCCTAATCTTGCTCTTCAAACCAATTTAAAAGGCTGCTGTGTTATGGAGAAAATCAAAGAATAATTGCAAAGGGTAGCCAAGTGAAGATGAAGTATCTGTGTTTGTGAGTGGGGGTTGGCAGAGGAATAGGGTTGTCTTGTCTCTTTCTATCTCTGCTGTACTGACTACTTAGAGTGACATTAATATGACCGACCTCACCGCAGAAACCGCTCTTCCCCTCTCTACAATCTTCACCACAATCGCCCTCAGCCTCAATTCCCAGCCCGTTCTGCATCAGTGGTGAGCCGCCACCAAGACCAACATACTCCTTGTCCTAGCATCCAATCCCTATCTTCTATCCTCCTCCTTCCCTCACCCGACTCCCAACGTTCCCATTAGCTTGGCGTTAAATGGCCCCTGTGTTCATCTGATTCTCAGGAGGGTTTAGGGGTGATCCCAACCCCCATTCCCTTTCAATGGTTCCTTTCTGAATGTTCACACTCTGTGACCGGCTGCTTTATATTCCAACTGTGTTAATAAGACGTCCAATGGAGAGGGCCACAGGAGACATGCAGATATTCCATAGGTCCTCAAGTAGTACTGTATGCCCTACAACATACAGGAGGACATGGAGGAGGACAGGCCCTCTGGAGAAATGCCACTTGTATAGGGCAAATGAAATCGATTGCTGTTGAGCTCTCGTGTGCGCAACTCTGCAGCTCTTATAGATTTGTGCATTTCTTTTTATTAGAAATCAATCAGCTAATTGAGAGAGAAAAGTTGAAAGTGATGATCGTGTAGTGCTAAAGCTGGAGGCTATTATTACAATATGGCCGGGCTAAATTGCATTCAAATTAAGCTGAACAGAAAACCCAGAGTGAATACAAATAACCAACAGCTGTAAACTAAGTGTTTTGCCAAATGACTGTAAAAAACTCTGTAACTGTCTTACCGTGGACGGTGAGCGTGGCCGATGCCTCCGCTTTGCCCACCATGTTCTCCGCCACGCAGCTGTAGGAGCCCACATCGGCCGAGGTCAGACGGCGGATCTTCAGGGTGTGGTCTTCACGAATCTCATATCTGGATTAAAACAGGTATGCATGTATTGAATTCTCTCAAACATAAAATCTCAAACAAACAAGAATCACTCAATGCAGCATGCGTCAGCTGATGCCGCAAACAAAAGCGAGCAGTGGCTCAAACAAAAGAGGAAGAGGGTGAGGGAGGAAGGTATTATACGATGAAAGGGGACCGTTTGATGACTCATACCTTCCTTTGGGCAGGTCACCGTCGTCTTTCCTCCAGCGCACGGTGGGAACTGGGTCACCTCGGGCCTCGCACCTGAACTCCACACTTTGGTCCACTAACACCACCTGGCTGCTGGGACGGCGCACAAAGCTGGGACGCTCTGCACACAGAAACAGCAAACAAATTAAGTTAAGTACAACAAATCAGTGGCTTTGATTCCCTCAATAAATCTTGGCTTTGTGCTTCACAGTCAGGCTTAAATGCTAGTTCTGAAACTTAATTGCACATAAATAAAAACCAACAGAAGAACACATCCTGAAAAAGTTAACATTAAATGGTGCAGGTCAAGTGAGGTGTGCTAGGATGAAAATAAATAAATAAGATGACGTAATCTTACTGAATTTGTCTGAGGGACATGATGTGAGGAGTTAATCACATTATCACGTTAAATAAGTCAAAAAATACACTCCAGACTGGATCAAACTAAAAACAGGAAACAGTTACACAATGTGGTATTGTATTTGGTTTAAAACAGCATGACGGAACACTAATTTAATAAATGACATCAAACAGGACCAGGACACAGAAAGTTGGACTCCCCAGCTCACAGTCTTACTGGTAGCTAAAAAAAAAGTGTTTTCCATATTAGTTAAGACTAAAAAAGGAGAGTTTTTAGCAGTCCTGGGCACATTTCTTTAGACTGAAAAGAAGAACCTGGCCTCATTTGAGCCCTGCCTGCTTTATTTCATTGAAGTTATTCATCTTTACTTTCTTTATTTTTCTTCTGAAGGACTATAAAAGATGTCCAAACTGAAGAGGCAGAGGAGGTAAATCAAGAGTCTGAACATGCTCTCCGCCTGAGACACAGCAGAGCGTCAGGGTCAGAGGTCGCTTGTGGTGAAATAGGGTGCAGCTGGTCAGAGGAGAGAAGCCGCTGGGGGCCAGTGTGGGATTCATAGTAAAGTGTGAGATTGGAGGTCATCTCACACTCCATCTGATACAGGTCAGTGACACCATTTAGCTCCCTGGGAGATAGACAATCAAAGCTTATCATCTGGATTCTGTTTCTCACCAGAGAGCAGGAAAAAAAATGTGTGTGTGTGTGTGTGTGTGTGTGAATGAGAGGTGTGTGTGCACAGAATAAAGAAGACAACAGACTTTAACTCTTTAAAAAGAAATAAAGAATTCTTTACCGAGAACTGTAAGTTCAGCTATTTCACTTTCTCGCTCCCCAACCATGTTGGTGCCGACGCAGACGTACTTTCCAGCATCACTCTTTCGAGCGTTCGTGATCATTAGTTTTCCTCCTCGTATCTGTAGGGACAGGAGAAGATGAGGAGGTGAGAGGCAAAATAAGACAACAAAGACACTTTTACTTAGTTTGACACAATGTGGAAAGAAAGCAACTCAGAGTACAAACATTTCTGATTGCAAAAAAAAATCACGAATGTTTAGTCATCACAAAAGCAAGATGAAATTAACTAAAAAACATGTGATAGCTGAGCACCAAAGGATGTTTCATGGGTTTGTGCTGGGAGCTTTCAATGATATAGCACAAATGGATTTTATCTCTGCAGCCATTTTTGCTGTTCTCACTCAGCAAACACTTTAAGTCTAAACCTCTATCAGTCGGCCTGTTTTATCTCCAGGGTAAGCCAAACCAAAGAACAGTTCCCCAACCCCGAGTCCCCAAGGGAACACCTGAGGCTCTGCAGCACTTTCCCAGTCTCCTTACAGAGCTGCAGGACAGTTTCATTTATTATTGTGGGGGATTTTGTTGGTGCTCTGCAAACAGCTACGAGTGGGAGCAAGAGGAGCACACACACCCAGCATGTGCATGTGTGTTTGTCCAGGTGAATGTCATGTCTGTTATTTCCCAGGGCTTTGATTACAGGCCAGAGGAGGTGCTTTGTTCTCAGGGAGTCAGAGAGGCAGCCCCGGCCCCGGCACAGGCCCCTCAGCCCCTTCTCTCTGCTCGCTCGCATGCCAGTCAGCGCAGAGACAGACAATAGCACGGAGCACCGATGATCTGTGCGCTTTGATGGTGCTTAAGGTTTTAAATACACACATCAGCCTGCAAGATCAGGACCACCACCTGCAAGCACGTAATCGATCCCCTCATTAGGGAGGCACTGACAGAGAACTTGACACATAATACAGCAATAATCTGCTTTCTCTGTGATTGACGTGTTAAAGCCTTCTTACATAGTTGTCCACATGCAGGCTATGATATGTTTCTGTTAATCTTTACCAGTTTTCATCACTTACACATGACAGACAGACTTAAAGGGGTCTCTAGATGGATTTGGTTTTTAAAGTAAGTTAAGATTCTTGAGGGACAACTTAGCAGCCGGACATACTCTCCAATTTCTAAGGCATTCCTCAGACCTTCGCCCCTGTTTAATATTCATAGTGCAGCAGCAGGAAGGGGTGGTTGAAGAGGCTGTGGAAGCCTGGCTTATTTAGGGCACCCTGTGGTGTTGGAGGGGTTTGAAGTATCATTATGTTACTGTTTGTTTGAGCAAAGGCTTAACAGCTAAAACACTGTGACACCCACAAAGGCCCAAGGTCAGGGCAGACCATCTAGTGGAGTGAGAGGGGGAGGGGTTGGGTCCACAGAGCTTTGACATGAGGATCCACTTAAGGCTGCGTCCACTTTATTCATATTCTTACCTCTGTGTGTGTGTCTGTGGCAGTTTTCCATTCTCCACAGGCATATTTGGAGTGCCAGAGCAGCAGGGATTCTGAGAGCGGGGCTAAAGTAAATGAATGCAGCAGCTTGCCCTCTTTTTCTCTGCATGCATATCCTCTCCACGCAGCACAGCAGAGCGCACAGTCCGCTGAAAGCCCAGACAGTCTGACCATTATCCCTGCATTACAGGGAGATGGCTCTATCCTGTTGCCTTTTGTCTCATGTCATTTGGCATTGCTGATAATGAAAAAGCTCTATTCAGCATGTGCTCTGTTGGTATTCACACAGCAGTTCATTTTCCAGGCTGATAATTAGCCACAACTATTGCACAAAAGGCGCAGGACAATGCTGCATTTTGGCCATTTATGATGCCGCCGACAGACTTCAGCTCAAAGCAGACAATGGTCAGCGCGTTAATACTGGCATCTCTCCTGTTTCTGTTTATTTATCCTGAACTTGTTGTTCCTGAAAGACCTGTCTGACAAAGTGGATTGGAATGTGGCCAGATGCAGCTTAAGGCTAGCAGAACAACCTCACTTTTTATGGCTCAGCGGGGACCTTGCACAGCCGCCCAACATGAAGCCATGAACAATGCGAGATGGTACCCAGCATGTCATTTGTGTTTACACACAGCTGACTAAAATAGATAGTGAAGCAAAAGGCTGTCCTCTGATGTGTCATCACTCCCTCCTCTTTACGATGCAGCAGCCAAAGCCGCGTCCACCCATCCCAGCAAAGCGGTGCACAGAGAGAAAAAAAACCCCACTGCAGGTGGTTTGGGACCTTTCTCTGATCACCAGCAATCACCAAGGAGACTGCACGTTCCAGCATGTTGCATGGTGGGAGGAATGGACTGAAGCAAGCAAAACAATGCAGGCGGGATGAGGGGGCCCTTTGACGAGCTCAGCTGTTCGTCACATTAAAAAGATTCCACCCTCTGCTTCCCACCCTAGTCCTATTTTCACTCACACCAAATTTACTAAACTATAAACAAATTCCAGCCATTGCACCATAATTTGTCCTTTTCTAATACTTTTTTTTTTCTGCTAGCATAGACATGCACGGGACACCGTCCAGACTCCCATCTGTCAGCACAGTTGATTACACATACTTAGTGCTACTTTAAAAGTGCTCATTTGGGAACACTCAGCCTGTACGGTTTTGTGCTTGACAGGAAGTTTACAGTGAGCAACACCAGCTGGTCCATGCAGCACAGTTAAATCCACCAGACCTTGTTTTCAGCTCCACAGAAGGCCCAACATGGCTGCGGGCTACAAGGACACAACTCTGAGTCACTCAGCCTGTTACAGCAGCCGTGTTCACAGCGTTTACTCCAAGGATTTCTCCCCCTCAGTGCACAACATTACATGTACAGGAGCAGGGATAAGTCCCAGCTTCCACCACGCGGGGGGTAGAGGGATGATTTATAAACAACAGTAATAGAGTGTGTGTGTGTAGTTTCTATTCAGTGGAGCTAAAACATAATTACGGGAAAGGCCATGTGCATGAGAGCCATGTTTAATTCTGAGTTAAAACAGATGAACTTTGTCCTCAAAGCACCTCACCTTTAACACTGCACGGTTAACAGCAGTGAAATGATGAAGTAAATAAATGCATGGAAATTTCTCGTCTATATCCTTTGAGAAATGACCATGAGATTTGCAATCATAAAATATGACATCCAAGTTACACAAGAGCATTGAAAGCCCCATTAGCTGTTTCAGTGTATTTGAAGTTCCCTGCTCCTCTGCGACTGCTGACAAGGACAAACATGACCTGATTCTCTTAATCATAATCTAAACTAGATTATGCGCTTGTTTCTTTCAATTAGGCTGCTCAGTAGCCAGACACGGACTCTTAATCTCTCGCCTGTGCAGCCTAGAAAGAGACAGAGAAGAAGAATGCATGCACTGTTCAGGAGGTCCAACTTTTTGCAGCCTCAACTTGCTTTAACCTGGGAGAAACACTGCACAATCCTCAGCCTTCAGGAATAAATCCCTGTTTCCACTCAGCATAGTAATGAAAATGTATTAAGAATGACTAGCCCAGTTTGGACTCCTGTGCTATGCTCCAGGCATACAGTGTGGAACATCTTTATTAGGACCTTGTATTTATTATCAGGGGAACATTTGATTTTCCATGAGTGTTTGGAGAAGTTAGCCATCGTCAGCACTTGGGGGCCAGACTATTTGTCTGCTCAACAAATGCACAATATGCAGCCAGAACCTAAAACCCCACTGGTCATTTTGAGATGGCTGTTGGATAAATGGGATCCAGACTCCTTGCTAAATACTCTTTACCTGCTGAGTCAAGGTCCCTCCTTCCCTCCAGCACACATCCAGTGAGGACAATCAAACCCCACTACACGCTTCTTTCCTCTCAAGAAAAATGGAATGTGGACATAAAGACGTGTTTGGTTGGAACGACTTCATCTTGGATTACTGGAGACGGGCCTTTGGTGGAAAGTTTGTTAAGCTCATTGAAGCTGCAGTGCTGGCTGTGCTGTTGTGTTAATTAAAGCGAAATAATTGCTGGTTTGGTTGCGAATCACACACACACACAGAGTTGTTTGGATTCTGCAGGCGCTGCTGCTGCTGCTAAAAGCAACTTTCTCCTCTTTGATTCCAGTCAGCTCATTTTCCCTACTGATCTGCGCTTCTGCTTGTGGATTTCATCAGCAGGCTATTCCTAATCAATGCACCTCTGCTGACTGATGGAGCGAGACTGATCCTATCTGCCTCAGTCATTAAAGGTTGTAGCCACCAATGCAGGCTGCTTTGGGCTTTGGTAATTGCTATATGTGGATAATGAGGCAAACAAATCAATCTATCAACAAATACTGAAGTGCTGGTAATGAGTTGACCTGCATCGCAGGCCTAGTCTAACTCATACATTCAAAGAAAATCAACCTTGTGTACACAGCAGGCTGAAGGCATCAATAGGCTGGCGACTTACTGTGATTCTCTCATCTCTATCGTCTATGTTTATTCCATCTTTTTTCCAGGATATGGTGGGTTCAGGATGTCCACGTGGAGGCTGACACTCAAGAACTGCTGGCTCTCCCGCTGCCACAATCACATCTGCAGGATTTTGTCTGAAGTCGTCACGCAGAACTGCAAACAGAAAGAGAGGAGAAAAAGAATGAACAGAGCTTCTTTTAGGGGAGCGAAGTCAACACATAGTTAAAGAAGCAGTTGATTTCATGTATAAGAAAAGAAAACACTCAAAGCTGCTGCTGCTACATTTATGGAGCCCAAGGCAGCTAGTAAAACAGCAGTCAAGTTGTTCTGAAACTCATAATTAGTTCTGCACAGATGACAAAATGTAAGGCACACATCATTATTGATTTACAGCATCCAGCCAGCCGTGACACTGGTAACACAACTTCCTCAAATGGAGAATAGTGTGAAACAAAGGTATACACTCATTGGCCACTTTATTAGGCACACCTGTCCAACTGCTAGTTAATGCAAATTTCCAATTAGCCAATCACATGGCAGCAACTCAATGCATTTAGGCATGTATACATGGTTTAAAACAATCTGCTGTAGTTTACCTGAGCATCAGAATGAGAAAGCAAGGTGATTAAAGTGACTTTGAATGTGGCATGGTTGGTGGTACTAGACGGGCCAGTCTGAATATTTCAGAAACGGCTGATCTACGGGGATTTTCACGCAGTTCTGTGGGCCAAAATGCCTTGTTGATGCCAGAGGTCAGAGGAGAATGGCCAGAATGGTAAGAGCTGATAGAAAGGCACAGTAACTCAAATAACCACTGGTTACAACTGAGGTCTGCAGAAGAGCATCTCTGAACGAACAACACATCCAACCTTGAGGCAGATGGGCTACAGCAGCAGAAGACCACACCGGGTGACCCTCCTGTCAGCTAAGAACAGGAAACTGAGGCTACAATTCACACAGGCTCACCAAAATTGGACAATAGAAGATTGGAAAAACATTGCCTGGTCAGATCAGTCCCAATTTCTGCTGCCACATTCAGGTGGAAGAGGCAGAAATAGGCACCAACAACATGAAAGCATGGATCCATCCTGCCTTGTATCAATGGTTCAGGCTGCTGGTGGTGTGATGGTATGGGGGATATTTTCTTGGCACACTTTGGGCCTCTTAGTACCAACTGAGCATGTTTTAAAGTCCACAGCCTACCTGTGTACTGTTGCTGACCATGTCCATCTCTTTATGACCACAGTGTACCCATCTTCTGACGGCTACTTCCAGCAGGATAACACTCCATGTCATAAAGCTGGAATTATCTCAGACTGGTTTCTTAACCATGACAATGAGTTCACTGTACTCAAATGGCCTCATCATTGATGCGCAGCTGACAAATCTGCAGCAACTGTGTGATGCTGTCATGTCAATATGGACCAAACTCTCTGAGGAATGTTTCCAGTACCTTGTTGAATCTTTGCCACAAAGGATTAAGGCAGTTCTGAAGGCAGCAAGGTGTACCTATTAAAGCGGCCGGTGAGTACATAAAGGGACACTGCTGCCTATATGTGGATTTCATTAATGATCTGCTTTTTTTCCGTTCAGCCTCCTGTCAATAGGCTTTGTGATGAACATGTTTGTGCCTCACATCTCGGATGGCAATGACCTTCCTCTTTGTTAACTCAACCACACAAACCTTCACTGTGATCCCAGGCATACACACACACGCTCCATCATACCCTGATCATCACCTCTCCATCATCGCTTCCTCATCTCTCCCTGACACTTCGTATTTACATCCCCCTGCTCGCTCACATGCGCAACCTTCCTACCGCAGATGAAAATCTGCATCAGATCCAATCAACCACAGCTGCCGCGCTGAGGACTTTGTTAGGATATGATTCTTATTTGCATTGATTTCCTGAGTTGGGGTGCTGTAAAAGAGATGACACAGCCGTGGATTTTTATCATTCAGACATAAGAGGAGCACAGCTTCTCATTTTGAAGAGTAATCTCGCAGTGAATAAATGGAAAGGTTTGAGGAGATGAACAGAGCAATTCTGATTTTCATTTGCAGCCGAATTACAAAACTTTCCACACGTAAATTCATCAGTCCTCCCCTGCCTACTTTTCCAGAGTATCACATCAATATCATTACAAACAGGTACCTGCAGCGAGGCCGATCATAGAGTATCTGTTTTCTGAGGAGGAGAAGAGGCGCATACTGTATCTCTGGGCTGCACATCTCTGCTGTTTAAGATAAACTGCAGGTTTATTGAGAGGGGGGAAAGTAATGAAAAAGCAACAAGCTCCCTTCTGCTGACACTGTGCCAGTAATCATTTTCCCAGCTTCCCTGCATATACATATAAAAACACATGAAAACACTGCTTGTAAATGTCAGGCCACACACTAAGCAAGTGGGGTCAGTGCTTGAGCATTGTGAGACCATGAGCAACAGGAGTTTTGGTGGGTCTGTTTTTGGGATAAAACCAAGCTTTAACCATCTATTATCATGTCCATCCCAGATCAAAGTCAGACTCACCCCAGGACCCCTCACCTACTGACAGCCAACAAATTCCTGACTAAACCCTTTAAGCACTTAATTGGTCAACGACAAGACCAGGAACTGTGTCTTCAAACATGGAGAGGGGATTCAAACCAACATGAGAAACCCTGAGTGAGCTGGGTGGTAAGAGACAGCTCAAGCTGAAATATTACCCCACTTTTATTACACTGTGTCCAAAAACAGGGCAAAAAAATGAACTTTACGACTTGTGTTGTTGTCACCTACAACAGGATAGATGCGTTACTCCATAGTAACATGCATAACATTTGTATGTGTGACTTCCTCTGTACTTGATACTCAGTCAGTTCCAAATCAAACTCAGCAGTGCAGCTGCAGGACGAGTGAGCTCATTTAGTGTATTAAAAGCAGATACAGTCATTCAGGAATGCAAATGTAAACACTAAACACCAGCTCTGTGGAAGCATCAGCCCCATCTGAGGAAACACTGTCTCGAAATGAGCTCTACTGTAAAGTTAAGCAATGTGGTCCAGTATTCCTCCAGTGTTTTAAACTGTTCGATCATTCCTGTTTGTTAAAGGTTTTAAACATACTTGTCCCATGTGAGCCCCCCTGTTGATTTAAAGTAGACACACTTAAGAAATTAAAAGCAGAGAGAGCGTATTCACGTTTTCCCTGCAGTGTGTAATAAATGTTTGGTTGAGAGAGTGCAGTAAGTTTAACTGCAGCATTAAGTGCACCTCTTCTCCTCACAGCAGGGCTCTACTTTCCCTGCTGGCCTCACTGTAACTCTTCAGCCGGCATGCAGATACAGCTGTCCCTCTGGAAAGTACAAAAAGCATAAGCAGAAAAAAGGGGGATGCTGTATGGACTAGTTAGAGGCCTGAGGGAGAGCTGGCATCATCCAGTGTTTACACCAACAGCCCAGTGACCTTCACCCCTCCTTAGCAGAGCTCACTCCCCCCCACCTCGATGCTCCTCTCTCCTCCTCCAAACCAACACCTCTTTGTTATAAACACAGCTGAGAGCAGCGCAGCAGACAGCCTCGAACATCTGCGCGGTGGAAAAACAAAATCCTCTGGGATAGAGGCAGAATGAGCAACAAGGAGACTGAGGCAGCCAGACGGACAGACAGACAGAAAGAAAGACCCAGATCTGGATGGGGTACAAAGCCCCGACGCTTCCGCCAGAAGCCTCGTCAGATCCGGAGCGGTGGTGGAGTCGGTTGCCTCTGGCCCCCCTGGTTTAAATAAGACAACCAGCATCCCTCTTTCTTGCACACACTCTCCTCGCCTGCCTCACTGTCCCAGAATTGGGTGAAAAAACAGGATAGAGAGGCTCTTATGCTGTGTGCTGTCCTGAAAGTGTGTGTTGTGTGTGGTGTGGTCCATGTCTGTGTTTGGGATAATGAGCCTGCTCTACCATTCTGTCTCTCTCGTGAGCCTGCAGCTGTCCCTTAGCAGATAATATTTCCTGCGCTATTAACAGGGCGGCCAAACTCAATGTGTGTGTGTGAGTGTTTGTGTGTGTGTGTGTACAGAGAGATTTTCAGTTTGAGGCTTAATGTGTGGAAATGGGCCAGAGTCACAGGTCCTAGCATGAAGACGCCTCTTTGTCCGTTCTGGATTTGCTCAAATATGCTGATGATGGGATGAAACAGAGTGAATATCCGGACCTGGACGGATATCAATACTCTTTTTGGAGGTAGAGGGTTCCTTTCTGCTCTACATTTCCTCTTTACAATCAAACAAAACACATCCTAGCTCTTGCAGCTGAAATGCCTCCCTGCAAGGCAAACAGCTGACAGTGCACAAAATAACTACAGTCAAAGAGCTTTAGTCTGAAGTAGCAAACATCTGCAGGGCTTCACTAAGCCCGGTTTAACCACACTCTAATGTTCTGTATGATAAATCACTCCCCAGGTCCAAAGTAGCAAATTGGAGCAGTGCCGAGGCTAACGCAATTAGCTGCCATCATCTCTTACATCCAAACGATCTTGTAAAGGTCAGCTGAGATAGCTGCTCTCGACGCTGAGAACTCCCAGGTTCATCACCCCAACAAACTATCCCCTGTTCACACACACACACACACACACACACACACATAGCACACACACACACACCACTCACACACACATAAACACTCTCTTCCTCAGGAAATTGAAAACAGATGTTTAAATGTCAAATTAAAATGAGATTCCCGTGCTGCCCCTCCAACATTAATGAAAATGGAGACTTAATGCCACACACAAGTCTGGGTGGGAAGATCAGATGAGCTTTGTTCTGAGGAAATTAAACCAAGTACAACAAGCCTCCACACAAATCTTTGGGAGGGTAAAAAAAAAAAGGAAAAACAGACCCACAAGGGTATTAAAGATTTATCAGAAGGCAT
This sequence comes from Halichoeres trimaculatus, assembly GCF_033239565.1. NCBI lineage: Eukaryota > Metazoa > Chordata > Actinopteri > Labriformes > Labridae > Halichoeres > Halichoeres trimaculatus. The sequence continues at coordinate 28,603,064 of NW_027437188.1, forward strand.
CCAGAGTCAATCCTGCAGAGACACAGAGCACAGCAGGGGTCTCGCCTTTGGCTTTTCTTGGACGTTGTTGGCTTCTTAAAAGAAGCAGAAGGAGAGGGAAAAAGAACAGTAGATTCAAGGGGTTAGAAATAATCTGCTCAATGTAAAGGAAGATAATCTGGATCTCTTCCTTGTGGTCTCTCATCCTGGTTTCCAGAAGGGTCGGCTCCTTTAAAGTGAACAAATTTGGTGATTTGCTTATGAGCTGTCTCGACGCCAGACAATCAGAGGTCAGACACGGTCAAACACCACCTGAGGACGTGAGGCAGGTAAGCTTGACTACACAGAACTAAAAACGAATATCAAATGCATAAGCAGCCCCAGATGTTCCTGGTCGAACATGACTGTTGCCTCAGCTGGAGCAGAGCTGTTCTTTCTCTTTAGCTTGTGAGCTGTCAAGACATCTCTGTGGCAAAAGCAGGGAGGAAGTCAATGTTTAATTAAAGCAAAATAAAAGAAGAGATGGCAGCTCCATTTCTGGACGTCTTCGTGATATTTCATGAGTGAAGTATCAAATGATGCACCGATGTGCAATAAAACAGGGCTTAGCTTCCCTCCACTTCATCTCCTCTTACTACACAACATAATTCCTCTGCCCCTACGTGAGTGTTGTTTACGCCATAGGCAGAAATCTGCCTTATTCAGTGTAACTATGTGCTGAAGCCTCCCATATTGTTGTTCTTCACCTCGCCTCCAGCTCTGTCCTCTGGGACAAACACCTCTCATCCTCTCCCGCCATGATTCTCCCACTTTGTCTCAAAATTTCTCTCTCCCCTCTCAGCATTTGACCCCCTTATCTCCCCTCTCCCTCTGCACACACACTGAGCAGCGCACATCAAAGACGGGCTCATAGCGATGGTGTGCTAACCCATGCCACTCTATCGCAAAAGGCTGCTGCAGGTGGATAATCTGCCAGGGGGCGTGCGTGCAGAGAATGTGTGAATGTGTGTGTGCATGTGTGTGTGTGTGTGAGTTTGCTAAGCATAAATCTGTAGTTTTTTGCTTGTGGGTGTGAAGATATAACAGGACTCCTACTGTACTCGGGAGAATCGCTGCCTCCCTCCTCCTACTCGTTCCCTTGTTCCCTCCTGACCTCTCCAACAGGGAGATGAGATTGGACACGGCAGGCTCCTCTCTCTTTCTCAATCTGCTGCTCGTTCTTTTGCTCTGAGCTCATGCCCTCTTGTCCACCCTGCAGAAACTAGATCCTACCCTGCAGCGTGTGAGCAGCACTGAACATGCCCATAATACTGCCAGGATGGATGATTTTATGTAGAAAAGTGACGTAAAGAAAAGAAAATGCCGCAAAAAGTCATCACATGCTTTCCTCCCCTTTCTGTTTTGTTTGTTCCAGATCTAATTTATAGATTTCACATCAATCCACACATGCACCACCGATAAACTATTTTAAGAACAACAGGATCCAGTGTGTCAGCTGCGATATTGATCATGAGGTCACATCTGCAGTCAGATGGGTTAAAACGCCTGACAGCCTCAAAGCCCGACTGACCACAAGACACCTCGCAGACATCGTAAATATGTCAACAAGCGCAGACACACTATAACCCAACCGACTGGCCTTTAGGGTTTGCACCTGCACGCCCTGAACGCCATGAGGTCATCCTGCAGCCTCACATGTGATGTCATCATGTCATGGAGCGGAGACAGGATGCCCCTGTTGGCTCTTGTTAATGAAAACCTTGTGAGTCCATGAACAAATAAACAAATTAAAGCTTGCATGTGCCTTTCAGTGAGTTTCTTTCAACTCCATGGTGAAATACAGGACCACAGAGGCTGGATTTTGTTTTTAAACCCTCTAAGATTTTAACAACTGCAGATACAACACCATGTACAGAAAGAAATCTGTCTTGCTCTGCTGGTGTGACGACTGAAGCTGCGGTAAAATGAAGCATTTACTCTGTGTAGCGCCAAGTGATTACAGCCTCTAACCTGGCACTAACAGCAAAGGCAGATGGCTTTGCGGACCTTTCAGTGGCACAGCAGAGGGCATGTCTGTACTTGCTGTGGCCCGCTGAGGCTGCAGATAGCCGAGTGCAGAGGGTTCAACATCATTGCTTCACCCTCACGCTTCAAAAACAGAAAAAAACACACGCACACCTCGTGTGTTTCAGTAACCTGCAGCAATTATGTCTATACATAAAGAAACACGAACATTTGTGCACCTATCCGAGCATGCGCGCACACACACCACATAAAGGAAACGTTAGCCGCATGGACAGAGAGGCCATTGAGTGCCTGTGTTTGTTTAAATGGTCATAAGTCTTCTCGTCAGGCTCGAGGAGAGGGAGATGGCGTTTGGTGAAAGCGGCGAAAAGGCACAGAGGGCAAGCAAGGGAGGCAGGTTTATGTGAGTGACTGAGTGAGTGAGTGACTTGGCACCTCATAGTTCAATAAACAGTGCTTGTGTGATTGGAGAGCAGGGTGAGCAGGAGGTGGACTCAAATAAAGAGTGTTTCAAGTGTAGGGAGGAATGTGGGAGAAAAAAATCACAGCCTGAGAAGTAGTCTGTGCTTCTGAATATGTCCGAAAAAGAACAAAAAATCCACAAATCCTGATAAAACTCTGGATATCTATGTTTAGGAAAGATATTAATGTGCTTTTAAGGCAGCTTTTATTTTAAAGGGGCATGCTACTTGTTGTGAAAACAGCTCTAAGCACCCTGATTATAAAACACATCACAACACATATAGCTCCTTCACTGAAGCAGGCCAAGCTAAATGAAACATTCTGTTTACACAGCAAAGAGCTGATGCCAGTGGATTTCATGCTGTTTCCATCCCAAACAATGTTGTGTTTCTGTTTGTCTGACTTTCACAATGCAGTAAAATAATAATGAGGGGGAAAAAGGTGGGAGACAGGTAAGACAAAGTGTTTTACAAGCAAAACCTACATCGCAACAAAAGATAATGACACGGTTAAAGCAGCGCTGCGGTGCTGAAAGAAGCATGTCTATCACGTCCTCATTTCTAGGTGGAGCTCTGCTGTGCACTCCCTGAGGAGCAGGAGGAGGATATTTAGAAACCTCAGTAACTCAGCTGTCACCACTCTCTGTGTTGTGTTGAGCCTGGAGCTCTCTGGGAAGAGATACAAAAGAGCAGATGTAACACTATCGCAGACACTCACATGTACACCTGTACAGTATGCTCACTCATTCAGTGTCTCCTCCTGTCTCTCACACGACACAAACTGTGGTAATGAGGCTCTGACCTGTCCTCTGTGAACTGTGCTGAGGGGAAAAATGCATTCCTCACACACATGTGTACAATAGAGACAAAGAAAGTGTCGTTTGGCATTTTGACAAAGCTTAAATGAAAGAGAAGAATCATTTCTTTGTCATTATTTGCTACTAAAATATGTCAAAACTCTACATTGTTCATTAAATGGAGTCAAAAGTGCAGCAAAAAAAATCATGTTTTCTCCTTATTTCTAAATCTCATCTACTGTTTATTTCAAATTTGCTGTCTTACATTGCGACTCTATAACTGACCGACCTCAAAGTAACTCTCATCCTAATAAATGTCTCCTCTCAAGGATCTTGCTGTAAATGTTTCCATTACAAATACTTTCTACTGAAGAAATTGTTCCAGTGAAAACTGCTGCTGAAGGCTTCTGTGGATTATCCACAGTAATGAGGACATTGATTCTGGCGAGAGCTGCTGCTGAATTTTTCAAGTCTACACAGTTCAGTGCTGCAAGAACAGCAAACAAACCTGTAGTCTTTGTTGTGAAGAAGAAGCATTCTCACAGTTGAATGTGTAAGAATCTGACTCAATTGAGCCGTCTACATGTCTTACATGAGGTAAAAAAAAATCTTAAATCTGATCATTTCCACATTCTTTGCGTCTCAGTGTTTCAATTTTTCTCTTCTCTGCCTACATTCAGCTTCTCCAGACTGTCTGAGTCTTCACACTTTAATAGGATTTTGCACAACACACGACTGGTGTAAAATGCAGATCGTACATTCGTCACCATTCACCGCTCATTACAGTAAATCCCTTTACCTCCAGGAAAGCAGACGTAAACACAGAAAGAGCCATGGAATATCTCAATCCACTTGTGTCTAAATCCCCCTGCGTGTTTTATGCAGCTCAGTTCACATTGTGTCGGTTATGTTTGCTGACAATATCTCACTGTGAGCTGCCCTCCCGTCTGTGTGGCCCCTCTCCCAGCATCTGCAGAGATGAGGGCCTTATTAAAACAATCTTCCCAATTAACATTCCTGGCCCCTGGAGCCCCCAGCAGCCCTCCCACTGGACCTCCCCCAGACCTGACCCCTCCTCAGATGTACGATGACAAAGAAGCTGTGTGGGACCAATCATGGGATCTCTGCGTATGACTGGAGTGAAGTGTTTTCATCCTGAGGAACCAAAACCTGCGTGGTGCTCTGTTTTTATATGATTGATCACCTGTGGAGGGTGTGTGTGGAAGACATCAAGAAGCACGGAGCACTTGAGAGGATGCGGGATTAGATAAATGAACAAGTCAGGGTGAAAGAGTCATGGCATGCTCCTATTCTAATGTGACACCCTATGAGAAGAGCTCATCTACTGGATAGCTGGTGATCCAGAGCAGGAAGGAGTACTGTAAGAGGAGCCTGTCAGCTAGCAAACTCACACCAGCAGAGAAATTACATCCATAAACACAGCCTGGTTTCCCGTGGAGTGCCATTTGACCTCCTGCTTACCCTCATCTGAGCATTTTGGAACATCTGCAGCTGATCTTTTCACTTCTCTATTAGCCTGAGATCTCATGAGGAGATAATACGACGCTCCCCAGTTCCCCTCTTATCTTCCCAAAACAAAGATATACTAACGACAAACAGTGGAGACTGATACAGTGTTATTCTATAGCGGCGCTATGCAAACAGGACCAGGGCAGAGGGAATGAGATCCTGGTGTGGAGCTGGTGATGAAACCTTTGACAAAAACTGTGGGTCTGACTTTGCCTCAGGTCAAAGACAGGAAATCACAGTTATAACACAGCTCTCAGTCACCTCTGCTCAGCTGTAAAAGTGTAAAAGTAATTTATGTGATCTGTGATCTACAATGTGGCCAAACTTTCTCAGATTGATTGCTTTTGTCTGCACCTAGCTATACGGGAAAATCTTCCTCATTTTGCAATAACTGTCACTAAAAAAAACACTTATCTCTCACTTGATAATTTCTTCTTATTTTTTTCCAAGTATGCTGTTGAGCTGAAAAGAGTATCTTAGCTTCAAAACCTGTTGAAATGTCAAAAGAGTCTCATAGTTACATTTAGAGCTAGTTAAAATCAAGTTTAGCCGATTAAAATATGCTAGCATAGTTGCATAGGAAACACTTCAGTCGTGTTGAGGCACATTTTGAATAATGAGAAAATTCCAGTTCACACATGTAAATTTGAACTGTTTTTTCTTCTTCACAGAGTTTATTATTAAAGTTAAGAAGTGAGATTACTTATCAAAAAGTTAAATACTTAAAAGAAGTTTGGTTATTTTAGAAAATGTTATACATTCGTTGAAATATACACCCTTCAATTAAGCCACCACAACATCTCCCTGCTCCTCCTAGTGATGGAAAATAAAAATAGCGCTGTGCAATGTATAACATATTCACTTTAATAAGCTCCAAGATGACCCAGTTGACATGCCAAAAGTAATATGTACTTAACTTAGTCAAAGGATTTAAAATATCATCAAAGTACAGTGTATCTATAGTTTGAGCTAAGAGCTAAGCATGCAGGTGCAGCTAATCAGATGGATGGCGACAGGAAAACGGCATCACAATAGGAGGCAGAGCCCTATTTTGGTCCAAACAAACACTGGTGATCATTAGGGATGGGTACCGAAATAGGTATTTTTTATAGGTACCGGCCAAATTCAGTCAAAAGTAAACCTAAATGCATCCTTGTGACCGTGAGTGAGTGGAAGAGTAGACGATTTTCCATGCTGGACATGAACACAGCATTGCAAGGTTATATATTGCAGAGTAAATATGTTAAATTGAGAAAAAATGAGATTTTGTTATTAAACAAATTAATATTTTTTTTACCACATAAACACAAAAAAGTACCAAAAATTGGTACCATTGAGTACCCATACCGATGACCAGGTGCCGGGCATCGGTACCATATTGTTTCAAATGTGAAAGGTACCCATCCCTAGTGATCATTCCTTTATATTATTAAGAGGGAATATAAAATTGCTCTGAAATGTACAATAATGACGTTTTAAACAAGTGATCAAAATGGAATTAATAACAATTATTCATCAAGATGTATAAACTATATAGAATATAAACAGATATAAGTTATACTTTGTATAAACTGTACACCAGATGTCGCCAAGATCGTTACGATTTCGTCCTGTGTTTGTGGGACTTCAACATCAGCATCAGCACAGAATGGCCCAGTCTTATACCTATGTGAGAGCATTTATGTGCAGGCAGGTGTGTTTGCTTTTGTTATAGTCGTCTCTATTGATTTCCCTGCCAGTCTGTTTAGACTACGCCTTATTAATGCATGCTTAATGAGATCCAGTGGACCTACAGTAACTGACTGATGTTTCCTCTATTGCAAATGTCAAACATTCTAATTCAAAACAGAATAGTTAGAAGTCTTGCTTTCATCTATAACTGCTGTAATGGAAACTGCAGTCTAATAAATGGGGTTTCCAACAAAGTCTAATTTGATAGAGGTTTAGGAAACAGTAGGAGTGAGCGATTGTCTCGGAGAACATTGGTCCAGGTCGGGACAGGACCATAAACTAGGATTACATCAGCGGCTGTTGCAGAAGTGACTGGGGAAGAGAAATATGATAGCGGCTGCGTGGAGGGAAACAGGCAGGCACAGAGGAAAACGGGGGAGGAAAAAACACAAGGGGATCCAATGTAATGTTACAGCAGATCCCTCAGCCTTTCGTCATGGCCACTTTCATTTCCACCCTGCTGATCCCTCTCCAATCACTTTACCAGACACAAGGGAGACTAGGGGAGAGGGGGAAGGAAGGAGGAAGAGGGACAACAAGAGGAAAAGCTGGAAGAGGTTAGGTAAAATCAGTCCATAAGAGGTAGAGGGCACAGGAATGTAAAAAGAGGGTGAGACAAAGCAAATAAGGGTACAGGGATCCAAACATGTGCTGCACCTCCAGAGGGGCACATCTTTCTCTGATCAGTTGCCGTTCTCATTTCGATGGTTTCCACATGGACCTAAACTCTCCCAGATGGACCCTGGGAAGATGAAAAGATGTCCAAAACCTATCTAAGAGAGGATCTGTTACAGCAGGAAGAGATACCGAGCGAGGGAATGCTGTCAGAGATAGTGTGCCAGAAAGAAATAACAGAGTTGAAATTTCATCTTTGGCACTTGCCTACCACGTGAATGTGCACGCCTACGTGATCACTGCCAGACAGTTTGGTGCTATAGCTTTTCACTGCATTTGTCAAGTTGTCCAACGTGCAATATCAAGCATGGCTGATGCCAAAGAGAGACTATTGTAAGTGTGCCAGAAATTACCCTGATCCCTGTGAAATTGACACTGTGTAAGGTTTCAAGAGTGATGTTAAGCCCCGGATTTTCCATCTTTACATTTTCATTAGACGAGCCATAGACAACAGAAGAGCCTTCAGAGTTTCTGGGTTTTATGGTAGTCGTTGCTACTGTTAACATGGCTGAAACATGGTGAGCTGATTTATGATACCTCTCCCCCTGGGGTACAAAACCAAGCCAAGCAGCAAGGGAAATTTAAGGCTACTGCACCAACTCTACATGGAGGCGACTTTTAAAATATCTATTAGATTTATTTAAGTGAAAGGAAAATCTTTTCCTCCTCAGAGGTTCTTCATGCAGCCTATCCAAGCTTGGCAGCCTGATGTGAGCCTGATAAATAGATGATGATCCTGTTTTTTCAGGGTATTTCTGCTTCAGTGTTCTTTGGCCCATTCATTCAAAGTCGATCTTTTTCTCAATGGCAATGCTTTCACAAAGTTCATCCTTAAATTATTCAGCAAAAGGAATCCCCTTCTTATATATATCTTTTAAACAATTTCTTATGCCGCTGTCCATTAGGAGTCAGATTCACACCAAGGAAGCATTGGATTGAATCATTGCCGAAAGTTAATGACAACTGCTGCCTTTTACTGGGTATCATTAAAAGAGAATATCAAATAATGGCCTCATATTCTTTCAGTCCCATTTATGGCTAAGTCAGTCTGTAATATGGTGGCTGACAGGTCTATAAAACATACACGTCTGAAAAAATGAATGTGACACTAAATCGAATTAAAGAGGCTTTTTTTGGTGGTCATCTGAGGCATTTTCAAATTCTTCCAAGGATGGTAAAAAACTTTTCAGATGGATACAATAAAAACATGAAATATGTGTGCATTTTCTTTTTGTGACAACTTATTTTTTTAAGTTTAAAGCTCTACTACCCAGATCAAAACAATCACAGATGACAGCATCTCATAGCATGTTGCCATTTGGCATGCAGACCTTAACCTGTGCATGGATGACTGATGACTGGTGGTGCTAGCTCTGCTAATGCTAGCTACTCTCAGTAAGCCAGTTTGACAATACCCACTCTGTTTTTTTTTGAGTTTAGCTAATGCAAACTGTGATGGTTGAACATTTTCCATACTCTATGGCTCATTGACTGATTAAGACTTAACTTTCTGTTTTAACAACAAGGAAATAAGTTGTTGACAGTGGTATTTCCTTGAAATATGCTCTTCAATCTTCTTTCTCCTTTTTAATTATTTGTTGTCTAGTTTGTTATGAAGCAAGAATTTCAGCTGATAAAGGTTTTCACCTTAAATTTTCATTCAAACATCTTTATAATGACCCTTCAACCTTACTAAATCTATTTCCTTCAATGGTTTTACTAACCAGGTGTCTACAGGGACATCCACTGGAAGCAGCAACCTTTACTTCACCTCTCCATAGAAAAAAAATACAGTTCCAGTTAGCATGGATGTCATTCCTCACATTCAAAGGCATGTGGTTAGCCCAAAGACCCCTGTGCACCGTAGACAGATTACTGAAGAAGAAAAAAGAGGAGCGCATCTGGAGTGGAGGAGGGGAAAACTGAGCAAGTGGAAGAGGAAATTTAAGAAATGGAGGACAGAGAAATGGTTTTGGGCAATTTGGAGGATAAGGGAATGCAGGACAGAGAGACAGGGAAGTATTGGGGGGTGGAAGGAGGGCAGATGTTGGGCCTGCAGGGATGCAGGAGATCCGGACTGTTACAAATTAGGCTATGAAAAGGCAAAGTAAAGTAAGGTGAAGTAACAGACTCTGCGAAGGACATTTTAAACGGCATCAGTTGAGATTTTTAAAGGAAGAGAAGCTCAATCAAAACTAGAGTACATTCTGAAACACTTTTCATATGACAAACAGTCTTAGACCTCACAGACTTTGGCTCGGTGTACCCCACTCTGTGTGTACACCTCTAGGTTCCACACACAGGCTGAAGGAGTGACAGGTTCAGTGTGTATTTGTGGTCATCATTCATGTGTACACACACAGCAGTGTGTTAAGAGCTGCTGGTTTGTGTGGTCAGTGGTACATCTCATTAGCACCTGCTGACCCAAACACTTCACTGTATTCACAGAGCAGCAGAGCTGGGGTGTATCGCAAGCAAGCGTGAAAGCAAACATGAAACACCCCTCTGTGCCAGCAAACAATCTGTCGCCTGGCAGGAAGAGGGAGCGAGAGTATGAGATCATCCAGCAGGGGAAGAAGCCATCACAACCATCATCCTCCTGCTCAGTATCTCTCCAACAAACTCATCATCAGCCCAGAGAGGTCAGGACTCAGCGAGCAGATAAACTCTCCCTCCGTCTTTCCCGGCTTTTCTGAGATAAGACGTGGCTATCGTGCTTCATATGGGAATACAATTCGCCGAAAAACTGCTGCCTCCGCCTCCCCTTGGTGCAAATCATCAAATAAATCCATGTTTAGTTTCTGCCAGTCCCTAAAATATGCCAACAAAGCCATGATAAGAGCATGTGCAGCTAAAAAGCTACATTGTGCTCAACAAAGACAGAAAGAGCAAACCATGGGGAAGGATGTGATGAGGCTTGTTGCCCTCTGAGAGCTGCACATGAGGGTGTTCAGTTTGTTGTGGGGAAGAGAAAAATAAAACAGAGCAGTTTGTATCATGCAGGTGAGACCTGCCTGGGAACAGAGACAGCATAGATCATGATTTATCAATAAATGTCCCTGCACTTGATACTGCTTTTTGCTCTTTTCTAGAAACAGCCCTGGCTACATGCTGCTATATGTGCATTTAAGTTTAAGGCTTGTTTGAGACTGCACGTAGGAGAAACCAGCCTGATAATTATCAGGGCTGACAGATGTGGAGCATCAGATGAAAAATGGCCAATGGGTGCACTGGTTTTATCTTGGCAGTCTGCAGGAGCGGACACTGGAAGAGTAGCAAGTCATATTGCATGAAATTGAAGGGTAAGAAAAGGAGTCCTCTCTGGTGCACATAAGTGTGGAGGGAAGATTTTGAAGGCAAGTCCTGGTTCCAAAATCCTGCTTTGTATTAAAGCCTGGTCATGGCAAGAATTCATGACTCCAGGGGTGTCTGATATGACAAAGTGAATAACCTAGAAGACAGTTTGCTTCTGTTGCAACGCAGACAGTTTGACACTCTGCAGGCTCAGCCTTCCACCTGATTTGCATCTTTTTGGAATGTGGGATAAAACTGGCAACACAAGGCTTACATTATAGTATATGGAAACTTAAAATATTTCAAGTTTCCCTGCAACTGATTCCAGTCTGCCCGCAAATGTTAGCACTGATTATAACCCCCCTCCTGTGACCAAGAGTCCACATGCCTCCCATTGTCTAAGTCCCCACCATGTTGTCTGTATCTGGAGCCGATAGCATCTAAGCAAAGCCTTTTTCTGTGCAGCTCTGTGGCTTTCTGAGAACCTTCAGAGCCTGTGGGAGGCAGCACACCTGCACAGCAGACAATGGCACTGCCTCCTATAGATTGAGCAGCTCTTTGAAGTGGCGATGGATGTGAGCTCAATACCCCGGGCTCTGCGGTTACAGCGTGCTCTCTTTGTGATGAGAGACGGCTTTGAGGTGAGTCGACCAGAGCTTACTGAGGACGCTCAAGTGTTTGGTTGACCAATGATTCCACATCAGAAAAGGTGTTTGCAGGAGAGGTTCACAAAGAACAAGGTGCATGCATTAGGACTCATCCACAGTGGTTGGATCTGTTGAATTTCAATGCACGGATAATTGGCATGGCCTCAGGTATCAAAACAGAGACATTGAAAATATACATGTGGGGGTAGAAGCAAGTCATGGAAGATGACCTGAGGGTGACAGTATGTTTGAGTTGGAGACAGGGCTTGATATTCTACACCAGAGTATCACAACCACATCTAATATTTTCCTTCAGTCAGTGCTGTCAGACCATTGTCTCACAGGTGTCCAAGCCATAAAAAAGCTGTGAAATATGACATCATAAAAAAAACTAGGTTTTTCGATTATGAGGAAGCTATGAATTATTCAGAGGCAACTGATGGTAATATTTTCCGCTCTTGTGCTGCTTCACTCTGTGTTTCATAGTTCCTTCTGCTCTATTCAAATTTTCTATGTTGTTGAGAAATTTTCGTCTCATCTATTCAACCTTCATCCACAGAGACATAGAAGTCTTTGAGCCATACAAGTGTTTGCAGAAGATCAGGGAGAAGGAATTCAAGAAGCAGAGTCTGGTAAACCAGTGTAACCATCTGATTGACTGTTCCAGAAGTGGACACCTCACCTCTTGACAGAGCTACAACAAAGTCAAGTGAGTGGAAACCCTGACTGGTAAACAGAGACATCCCAAGCATGCCAGACGCTGTTTCCGTGTCAGCTCTGTCAACATGTGGCTAAAAACCCCGACAGCGCTGTCCTTACAATCCTGTCGTCTGACCCTCGATCTGTCACCATCCATTTTACTAGTTCCCCTTAACAACACCTCATCACAGCGCAGGTTTGGAATAATAACTCTTAGACCGTGCAGCATGGCGGGTTTCTTCGCTCGCCTAAGCATGATACTGTCAGAGCCATCGGGGAATGAACTAGTCACAGAAGTGCGTCTCCCCTCAGCGGTGACAGACAAGGCCGTACAGTATGTCTCTGCATAGTGATGAGTAATGATCTCTCAGGGGTTCTGTGCCTTGCTGCATCTCATACATATATGCATTTTACTGAACGTCCTCAATTCTGGTCATAAAATTCTGCGTTAGGAAACAAAGCCGACATCCTGTTAAACGACATCACACTGCTGATGTATGTGCTGAAATCCATACTGTACATAAAATACCTGGAAGGCTCAGTCAGGCTGCTTTGGGTTTGGAGCCTTCTCGGGCACAGTACCTGGTTTCTTTAGCTGGCAACTTTTTTGAATTTTCAGATCTTGAAGTGTTTTTATTTACATATGTAAATATTCTATATGTAAAACTTGTCACTGCTTTCCTGATATGACGTACAGGCTGGTAACTGCACAGTCTTAAGCTTGGCAGTAATCTGCATAGAGAAAATTTTTTTTGAAACCATTTGACAAACTCAGCTTCAACTTCTCAGTGATGAGTGAATTTGTACTTGGCCTACTTTCGGAGACACATTTTGGATTGTAATTTAAGTCACCTTGGAAATACACATTATGTGACTTTATCAAACTTTTGTGCTTCCAAGTTTTCATTCAAATCTTGACTTCGATAACTGGGCCAGATGCTGCTTACCACACTTAAAAGTTATGAAGGAGACATGAGGATATAACTGTGCCCTGAGTCCTCCTCTCCTTTGCTTTCAGTGTGTTTTTCATAATCCACAAGAACATGATCTCGATGTGCCAGTCCACTACACACTGGCCCACATCCAGCCACAGAGGAGGATACGATCCATGAAAATTTAATTTCCTGATTCATTTCTTTCTTTTTTTCTGTAATAACTTTAGTAATGAGAAAGAAAATGAAATAACTCATTTGAATGGGTGAAGCATAACATTCAGCACCAACAACCTCACCTACTCTGGTCTCCTTTTTTATGCTCATAAGGAAGCATGCAAGTAGTAGTGCAGTGGATTACAGATGCCACACAGGTGTACGAAGGACACTAGGTGCACTGCAGCGTCCAGCACTAATGCACTCCAGAGTATGTGCTTGAAATGAGTCGCCATCATTGACGAAAGCCATTGTTTAGAAAGGCTGCAGTGAAGCACTGGTGGTGATCAGCCTGAATGTGCAGTGAGAGCAATCCACGGCCACTCCACAGGAGTTACAAGAGCGATGCCCAGGCTGATGAGGCCCTCCACCTTCTCATCTGTCCACTAAAAGCTCTTCTGTCACTGCCTCATGCATGCATCCTCATCCACCCACGCCTTGCACAAGCCAGTAATGAGCCCTGGGCTAATGCATAGAACAACACAATTAAAGGCAAAATGGACAACTCCCCACTCGAGATAAGGCACAAGAGGGCTCACTCTGCTCATGTTTTTATGCACCCTGCAATGTGAGCTTGACCACTCATGCATGCACACTGTGTGCCTCCGTCTATGGGTGTGTGTTTGCTGTAAGAAGAAGAATAGAGTTGACAGCTCCAGCCAGCAGCCCTTTGACCTGTGGCCTTAAGGCCCAGTATAAGAAGACAGTGCTGGTTTGCAGTAAGATCAAGCCTCTGGCACAGAATCATTGGCAGGTCACCATAAAACACCAAAGCCACAGGCACATGGACCTGATCCAGGATGCCACGCTTGGTTTGAACTCAGTCTTGACGAAGAGGAAAAAAATCATTTCCCTCTAGAAAATCCTGGAAGGAAGAAAACTGAGGAAAAGTTCAGCAGAGTGCTGCAGTCAGAGAAACCTAAATCAGATTTCTTCACCAGCCTTAGCTCCAAATAATAGTTTTACTAAAGCAATATTTGCTTCCAAATACAGAGTGTGTGATTTAAAATTCCTACACAATGGCCCATTTGTTATGGCCCTGACCGAGTATTTGTCTGCGTCTGTCTCTTTTTTCTTTGGGCCCAGAATAAAATCACTCTTGGTTTCTGTGCTGCCTTGCTTTCCCCATTTCCGTCACAGCTATTATTTCATGAAATCTGACTCCTGGTATTCTGTTTCTTTTCAATTTCCTTTTCAGCACAGCCAAAGCGTTTCCTCCTTCCATGTCAACCGCTGCTCAGAGCACAGCATAATGTGCCAAAAATATCTCAGTGCCAAGAAACAAGCTTAAAAGTACATGAAATTAAATTTTCTATTCCATTAAAATTTTAATTTAACCCTTAAAATAAAAGGAGCGTGCAAGCCTTTTCTGTAAAATAAAAGGCACGCTCATCTTGGGATTTGAGGCCGCCTTTGTTCATGTTGCACATCTCCTCACGTCTGTTTATTTCTTCTTCTAAGAGTGTTTGTGTTCCAGCACTTGTTTTGGATGGATGACATGAGTTCAACAGACTTCTAAAAAGTCTCTGAGAGCCCTCCCATCATTTCCTTTCCCCAAAGATAATATACAGTAGAAGAAAAAAGAAGCTAATTGAGCTGAAATCAAAGCTAATTGGCTTCTATTTAGCCTCTTCCTGTCTTGAAGCAGTAAGGACGCTCAGGGGTTGTTCCCTGGACCAATTTACAGAATCCCACCAGCAGTAAGCAGCAAACAGTGGGTAATCTGCAGCGGGAAGTGTGATAGTGAACTGTTTCTCTCTCTGCAGGGTGTGTCAAGCCTCTGGCTGAGCTCCTGGCTGCAGACGTCCTGCCCTGTGGTTGCCTGCATGCTGCAGGCTTGGCTGATGGATATCTGTAAATCCTGCTGTTCCCACCGTCAAGACTCATTCAAACTGCCTCCGTACTTCATCAGAGGAGTTATCCAGCTACTTTCCTCTGACTCCCCATGGATAATTCCTGAGATTTTCTCCTAGCATGGTGTTGTAACACTTCCTCTGTGAGTGTGTGTTTGTGTGTATATCAATATGTTTGTGTTTTCATGACTTAGGGCAATCCACATGGGAGAGGATAAGGGTGTCCCCCTTCAACTTTTGCTGTTTTATTCTGGCTTACTTGATAAAACTCTTCCTGGAAAAATGTTGATTTATTCATCCAATATGCTTTCAGTTACAACAATATCAGGCTTTACAAAAAGCAGCACTTTAAGTTTTAAATGCCCTGGGTGTTGGCTCTCAGGCTGTGTAAGGAATTCCAAAAAATGTGAAACTCCTCCACATCCTTTCCCAAAATAACAGTTTGTCAACACGCTAAGTCAACAGTAGTCAAAGATAACATGAACCAAAACATATACACACATATCTATCATTTCAAAACCACAAGATCCTTTGGAATGATGCAGGAGTTCTCAAACTTTGACATGCCAAGGTCCCCCAAATAACACAAGCCTCTGGCTGTGACTCCCTTTGAAAATCTCCTTGAATTCCTTGTACACTACAATGGCTAAAATAAAACCTTAAACACTAAATTTCTTATCAAGTTATTAAATTAAAGCTACCTGGGGCGCATATGACCCTACAGCCTCGGTTTTGCCCCATGAGGTTCTCCCTTCAAATCCAGCCTATGGCCTGTTTCCCATATGTCATTCCCCACTTTTGCCCTGTTTCCGAATCCTGTTTCCTAATCTTTCGACCATTTTACTTAAAATAATAGTAATAAAATAATTAAAGCTCCCTTGCGAACCCCTCCTGCCAGCTAAGTGATAGTGGCCTTTGAGGACAAGAAACTCTTGTGATGCGATGGCAGCCTCCTTGGAAGGGGACCCTCTCCTTCTAAGGATATGATACACTCAGATAGAGTAAACAAAACCATATAAAGCTATATATTTATTTCAATATGAACTAATATTTATAACGTATGAATATTAGCCTGAAAGCGCCCCTTGGCAACTCGCTTGGTGGTCAGGACCCCCACTTTAAAAAAACCCCACTGCTTTAGTGCTTCAGAAATAAGTCATAGTGTTTGTAATGCTTCCTTAGATTACCATAACTCTACCATCATCGATAGAAGCACTCCAACCACTTGAATAATAAATAAGAACAGACAAAATGAAATTCAACTGATTGGCTTAATTGAGAAATTTTGTACAGTGCATGCTGTTATTATACAATAACAATAAAAAATTCATAATGTTAGATGACAAGAGTGAAAAAGAGCACTTCGGTAAACGTTATACAAATGCTGTAAGTGTTTCATAACCCTACTTTGAAATAAAAGCGCATTATGAAAATATCACTGCACACTGGATGCTATTAAACATTGATGTTGTTCCTTGTGGGATATTACTTCAGTTTATTGGTCATTATGTTTGTTGATGGTGTTTAGTTGTTAGTCCTTTCAGTTCAGTGCTGTCATTACATTTGAGCCGCTGGTTGAAGCTGGGGTCAGTGAAGCTGTGTCTAACTGAGGGATATTGGTTTGACATAGTTTCAGCCTTTCGTGTGTGTTTCTTTTCATTTTGTCTTCCTCTGTTTCTCATTAATAAATCCATGAGTTCATTTGCCGCCTCCGTTCCTAAAAAAACAAACTTGTGCCCTATTGTCTGGCTTTAATGAATAATGTGTTTATGGCCCAGAGAGAAGGCTTGATTTGATTTTATCTTAGCTCTGTGGGTGCAGCGGAATAAATGAGACAAAGTGGAGCGGGATACTTAATTTGATCTACGAGGTGCAAAGGTAGAAAATTCACAGTACACAGTGATGGGTAATAAAACAAATGAAGCAAGACTCAAATGCTGCTTGTTCCACTGTGGCTACATGACCTACATCTGTAGAGTGGAGGAATGCTGATCCTTATCTAATGTAGGATATGGCCTGAGGACAAGACAAGTCATCTTGGCACACAGACCTCTGCTCTTCACTGTAATCATCTCCTTCACTGTGTTTTAGTGACAGGAGGGAGCGTCACAGTCAGTGAGTGCGCTGCTTTTATTGATGGAGTTTTATTCACGTTACATCCTACAAGGAGAGCCATGAAGTATCCCATGAGAGCCCAGGCAGGGTTACATTAAAGGCATTCCCGTGAACCTTCACTCTGCTTCACAGGATCCCAGTCTCTGTTTCCCCCTTCCAGACAGATGCCCGAGTCATTGTTGTCCTGAGCCTGCTTTTCAGACAGAAAACCTGATCCTACTGGCTGCCAGTGTCACCAGCGGCCCCCCGTCCTCCCTTGTCATTCAATCCCATCTCTCCTCCTTTCAGGAATGCACTTCAGTCACTCTTTTCTTATTCTTCCTCCCTTCTTTTCTTCAGACCGCGGTGCCTGAGGCAGTCTAGGGGGGAGAGAGTGTGTTTGGTTGTCCCAGATCTATTCATCGTCTCTGACTGAAACGGGATACAGTGACCTCCTCTGTGTCCGGTGGTCTCCATCCCAGGCTCCTCCTGTCTGCTGAGTGTCAGAGATCGGGAACCTGTGATGGGGAGGGGCAGGAGACCAGCCAGGAACACGAGCCTGGTGGGCACCACGGAGAGATGATTCTGGATCAGAGTGATTGGACCAGCACGGGGTGGGTTTATACCATGTGCAACAACAATTTGGACCAAATCTGAGAGCCATCTGTTGTGCTGTCATTGTGTGGCTCCCTAAAACAAAGCACTGAAGTGTGCCATGATCCAAAACATGACTAATAAATGATGCATATCTGCACCTCAGCAGGGGATGTGCACATAAATGTGTTCATTTTAGTTATTTTAGCACACTGTGACATACTTTAACAGCACGAACAAACCCCTCGCTTCCCATTAACGTACAAAACTAGGGGCAATTACAGGAAGGCTTCCTCCATTATAATAGGGGACTATATGACACCCCCTACCTCACGATACATGGCAACCTCTCTGCACCTCACATTAACATAATGTACGTTAACCACGTGAGCTGCAATTTGTCTGAAAAATCTTTCCCCCACAGGTTTATTATTGAGAGTGTGTCCATTAGAAATAACCAAATTACCATCTCAATTGGCTCACCATAAGGTACAGTGTTGGCAGTCTTTGAAAGAATAATTGAATCCATTAAGCCGAGGAAAAAAGCAAGCGACTGTAAGATGCTTGTTCTTTTGTGTCTGCATGGTTTATTTTGTGAGGGTTGTTGGGAGATGACTGTGAAAAATCCAAGTCCTCGTCAGTTCATCTTGACTTTTCTGTTGCAGTGGTGGAACAACAGTTAATTGGGACCAATTAAGATAAGAAGCATGATTTCATTTGGCTCTTTTTAAGGCAGCCAGTCATTTTAATAACAATCCTGTATTTAATGTGGCTTTGTCAGCAACACCAGCTCCCTGGCTGACAGAAAACTTTTGGTTGATTTTAAGCAAAATTCATTAAGAATACACCCCCAATCATTTCCTACCACTCATTTTCTGTGTCATAGTAAGAAATCAATCCCTATTTATGATGCTAATCCTTGCAAATGTTATTCTCTTTTGCGATTAGCTGCTATGGCTCCAAATAAAAAGGACTGTTCATACGCTAATGCTATAAAACATGTGGTAGCTGCAAGCCCGAGGAGGAAAAAGTGATAAAGCAAGAGCTGGGAACTTAAAGATGATTCATATTTAACCTCGTAGACTGTTTACCTTGCCTTGTGATATGAATCTATTTGCAGTTTAGCCTTTAATAAAAGGCCCTTTAACTTTGCAGCACCTGCAGCCCTGGACAGCTCATCCTGCTAATGTGAAGACGCCAAACAGGACTTGTGCTCTGTGATAAATCCGACTGCAGCAAGGGAAAATAAAAGCTACACCAAACAGCCTTCCCCCTGATGATGAATGAACAAGCCTGCGAGAGTCCTTGAAACATGGGGGTTACCAGGCAATGCCACAAACCTATCTGTCTCAATTGTGTTCAATGGCCTGTGATTTCTATGGGCTCGTGCAGGAATGTGTGTGAGTCTCTGTGTGTCTCCTAAAAAGAATGAATGCTGTAAAGCCATTACCTGTCTGAAACGGTGGCCCAATTATGACAGTCTCCTTCAGCATGCAGCCTTGCAAAACCAAACTCCATGAAATTGATTACCAGCACACCTGGACCTCATTTGTGAGTGTGTTTTTCTCACCCTCCCCTGCCACTGACTCTCTGCAGGGCCCTGCTCATTTCACACCAACAGAAAGTAAATCCTGTAAAGATGCAGCCACGTAAAGTGTTCAAATAATAAATCCCAGACACCCAGGCAGCAATTTTTCTGCAAAAGGAATTATTTTTTTGCAGAGATGTGAGAAATATAACAATAGCTTTTGAAACAAAGAGCAGTTGAGCAGGAGATGAATTTCCAGATAATGAATGACTACCTGGCTCCCAGCGTCACCCTCCTTCTTACTATCATTAGCAACCCAGAGTCTTTTATTCCCTCATTCCATTTTGTATCTATCTTTAAAGGGACCCCCCATTCCTGTCTGCTTCAGACTGACCTCCTCCATTAAAGGCCCAAGGTTACCGGGGTGGGCACAAGGACATTCCTTTGAGAGAGACAGCAACGCTTGGCTGCTACTAAATAAATAGAGATGTTTTATGGGTCCTGGTGACAGTAAAACTATATGACATGACAAATCTGCTGGTTGGGTTATTCTGAATACACACGGGGGAAATGTTTTATTGCTGAAGTAAGAGCGCATGAATACTGAGAGGTTTTTCACCAGGAACGTACCAATTTATCTTGATTTTTATTCATTACGGAAAAGGATACACTTGAAATATCAGCCCAGAGCTTACACCCTGGGTCTTCAGTGTTTAAGGCATTTAGAATATACTAAGATGAAACAAAAATATATTAAGGTCATAGCTTTTTCCTGTCTAACTTTAGACTGCTTCCATTGTTCTCTATGCTACACGATCAAGAGCTCTCACTTCTCTGTGTCTGACCAGTTGGAGGGTGGATTTTAGACGTGACTCACAGCTTCTAAAAGAAAAAACCTGTATGTGTTCTGTTGTTGCTCTCCGTTTTTCAGTGGGAAAATCTCCTGAGACTCCCTTTACTCAACTTTCTACTCCCTCCATCTTCTCCTCCATTCAGTCCTTCCTTCATCGCTGGCTGCCCGGTAGCTATGCATTTCTGCTGATAGTGTTACAAGACTTTTACCCTCACAGGGATGCCTTTCAGGGAGGCAGGATGACAACACAGTCAAGTCAAATTGCAAGCAGATGGCTGACATCATTGGCTGTTTTTATGAAAGCAGGAAAGCTGTGGTACTGCTCTTTGGTTTCAGAGATCTTGATTCAGTCTCTTAAATTTCTGGATTGAGGAAGACAAGAGGCTTCCAGAAATGCAAATCAGCAAGATTTGATACAAAAAGCAACAACATACAACATAAAAAAATGATACAACAGTATTATATATGGTACAATGTAGAGGTGGAGGATATACTGCATGTGCTCTGATATACTTGTCATATAAATATTTTAAAATGTGGCTAGTTCTCTTTCGAGTTTCACTTCCTTCACTTTCTGCTAGAGCTCCTGTCACAGCAAGTGGCACGCTCATCTTCCCACCCAGAAAAGACTCCTGCACATGTGAGTTTTTTGTATTGGGGGGGTGGGGTGGTGGTGGTGCTTGCATACCTCGTCAAGTTTGGGATTTGCAAATGCAAATTTTAAAAATCTAATTGAAAAGTCAGCATGAATCTTTTTACTGGCGTCATTTTATGCATCAAAAGGTTGAATTTTAAACTTTTATAGAGATTAGAGACGAAATCAGTGGATGGAAGTGTAGATCATGTATCGTGACATTTGCTTAAAAATATCAAGCTATTGATTATGGTGCAGCCCTTAAACAGTGCAAAACAAAACTAAACACAACGATGTGACACCGAACGATACAACACATCAGGATGTGATGGGATAAGACATAATACAACACTATAAAGGTAGGATGTGAAACAGTATCATATGATTCTTAACAAAATGACACAGGATGATATGATACATCGTGATATGATACGGCGCACTATATGACATGAAGTGTCACAGTACAATTTGATACTATTCGATTCAAAATAATTTAATTATACATGTAGGGATGGGTGCCGAATTAGAAACTTTTGTAGGTACCGGCTGAATTTAGTCAAAAGTACCGGGCACTGATTCACATAAAATCAAAAGGTACCATGTTTAGGTACCTAAATGCATCCTTGTGACTGTGAGGGACTGGAAGAGTAGGAGATTTTCCCTGCTGGTGATGAACACAGCATTGCAAGGTTATATACTGAAGAATAAATATGTTAAATTGAAAAAAAAATGACATTTTATTATCAAACAAATTTATATTTATTACCACATGAACACAAAAAAGTACTAACATTGGTACTGTTGAGTACCGATGCTGATTGCCAGGTACCGGGCATCCGTACCATATGGTTTCAAATGTTAAAAGGTACCCATCCCTAGATACATGATGTGATGTGATATAATACAAAAAAATAGAACGTATGATGGAAAGATACGACATGGCACAATATGATAAAGAAAAGTACAGTTTTATGCCCTGTCATGCCATGAAATATGACATGATACAGTACAATGTGATACAGTGCAATATGATATGATACCAGAAAGAAATAATGAAATAGAATGTGATAAACAACATGGAACTGTGATATATTACATAAGACAGGACATGACCTCAGACTATAGAACAAAATCTGCTTATTTTATCCTGTAGAGAAGTTTGTCTCAGACTTTAAAACTCACAACAACAGAAAGGATGAAAGTCTGACTCAAGTAAAGGAACAAAGTTCCTGAAAAGCAGAAAGTGGTGGGAATATGCTAGAGCGGAGGAAAAATGACTCCAACACAAAGCTTCTGTCAAAGTGTTGGAATGTGTTGGTTCTGTGAGGTAAGACAAGAAGTCACGCGGTGGTGGGTCCCATACAGCGGTAGCTGGAGTGTAAGCCTGGCGTTTGGCTGACTGCGGGGCGACCTCTCCTGTCTCTCCTGACTGTTGTTTTGCATTCTTCATAATTAGAAGCGCCCAAGCATGCCAAGCATTCCTAATAGAGGTGTTTTACACTAACGGCTGACACCATCACTCAATCTGAAGCCAATGGTCCTTTCCCAAAGGTCAACAGCTCAGCCTTCCCCTCCTTTCGAGCTGCCTCATTCCCAGAGATGGGGGGGCCTCCTCGTCAGTGTGACAAAGCCACACGCCTCCTTCTTTTGTTCCCTTCTTCCTGCTCTACCTCTGTAAACCCAGACAAACCAACACAGGAGCTGGGTACTAGTTCCACCACGGCTCCCTATGGTGATGGATGACTCCTCTGCCCTGTATACCAATGAAGAGGGATGCTAAGCATGAATTATTAAGGGCCAGAGCGGAGTGGAATATTTTGATATTGAACCCCTTATGAATAATTCCAGCAGGGCTACCCCAAAATGAATTACCCTGTTCTGGTTATACTGCAGAAGGAGAGGCTGCTCTCTTTCTCCAGGGGTTCAGGTAGAGGAGGGAGATGTTGTATGTAACATACTGGACATAAAAAATCCATCTCATGCTGATATTTGGTATTGTGAGCAAGGCGAGAACAGCCTGTGAGCCGTGATGTGTTTGGGCAGTGCAGGATTGTATATTCCCTTTGATCCGGTGGTCAAAGACGGGTCCGTAGAGAGACTCACACTGGGATGAGAAGTGTGCGAAATGCAGAGGGGGGGCTGGAGAGAGCCAATGATGGGGATGCGAGGGCTGGGGTTGCATGTCCAATTATCTAGCAGGCGAGGAAGGAGAGAGGGGAGCTGGCCAATTAGAGGAAGAGGGGAGAGACCTCTGCCACAGAACGGGTGTATACCCCCACAGAGAGAGACAGACAGGCAGAGCAGACAGGAACATGGCCTATAGAGACGTAAGGAGGGAGAGAAAAAAGGTCAAGCATGGAAAGAGATAAGGATGGATAAAATATTTTTCTCTAATCCTTTTTCAGCGGTAGGAGAGAGGAAAGGTGATGACATCCTGTATGAGTGGAGTGCTGTTTCTTTTACACAGCCCTTCCTGGTTTATGATACTTTGTTTCGAAACTTCCTCCACAATGCATCCTTGTTTCTGCAAATTAACATGTCACCTGTTTCTTATTTCCTGGCACAACTTTTCTGTAGGTTTCCACAGTTAGAAGACTACTCAGTATGGTGAGAATAATAGGTGTAATCACCACACAGTCCTCTCTAACTGTTGACAGCCAGCTCAAGCAAAATGATTATAATCTCAGGGAGACTTCCTTCAGCCCAATCCCCGAAGAAATCACACTCAATAGTGTTATTACTTAATAAGTAATGTCATGTATCGCCTTTGACAAAAGCTCTCTGTGCTTTTTCTGCCACTTCTCATGATAGTCACTATAATTTACAGTGTGGTTGACTGTAATTATCATCTCCCTTAAAGTTACATGTCAAATTACTTGAGGATTGAATCCAGGACTAAACAAAGACGAGCACAAAGTCTGCTTTTTATTAAGACAATGCAAGTCTGTCTTTCGCATCCATTTTTTTTTTCTCGTCAAGTGGGAAGATGCCGCTGTAATGCAAGCCCTCAAGCACATCTGGAGAGGAGATAGATGGAACAATTAAGACTCATCTATTCTCACTTTCTCATTAAGAGGGTCAATGAATTATTGCTTTCACATGATAACTAATTGCTTTGGTTAAAGGTAATAAAACTGGAAAAAGTGTTAAAAGATTCAGGTGATTCAATCAGCAGAGCTCTTATGAGGAAGTATTGCTGCCCCATGTGGACAAAGTGGGATCTCTTGTCTATTTTCTGACCTTGTCCTGTAGATTTGGAAGTTTAGTCTCTTCCTGCCTACTCAAAAACTAACCAACGCATCTTAAAGAAATTTTCAAGGAATGTTAAAAATGGGATAAGGAAGAACTACATTTTGGAGGTGATCCAGATCACTGTCTGGATCCAGGACTTTTTTAAAGGATTCTTTATCATTGTGAGATAGGGCTGTTTTCACCATATGTGTATATAACTCCATGATAAATGGTCGGATTGCTTTGCAAAACATTACAAGACAAGGTCACCATAATTTCTAACAGATGTAAAAGTACGATCCAGATCCTGCCAATATATTGGATACTAAGATCTGGATTATGAAGTATGCATTGGGTCATCAGTTTTAAACACTATCAGGTAACAAATTATCCTACAAACCTGCAACTAACACCAAACTGTAGCAGACAGTCTGCTGAAAGGGAGTATAACATTAAAGTAGGACTTAAGTGTTGCATAAGAATCACAATACGCTTGGCGGAGGTCTGCGCTCTTTGAGTGCTTTTCTAGTTGTGGATATATGCTAGGGGAAAATTTCTACATCATGCTTGCTTGGTGTTGATATTGGTCAGGATGGTTCCCTTTATTCAGTCATAAAGATGCCTCACTGTTAAAATCAGTCTGTTTTATAGTTCAAAACTCCTCACGGGGGCTTTAAACAGTTTGAAGTTTAGTAAAACTGTAATTTCAAAGACTGAGAACACCTCAAACCTCCCACAGCTATGTTATCTCTCTTCCAGGAAAACCAAATATCCCAGCAAACACTGCCCGTGTTTGTGGTAACCCATAAACCTGTGACCTACCTTCCCCATCACTCAATCATTTGATTACTCTCCTCCATCACGACTTTCCTCTGACAATGCAGTGATTGCTCCTTCACTCCAGGAATGTCTGCTGACTTCTGAATGTCTCATTTAAGTCAGAGCAAATTGAGGGGTTTCGAGCTAAACAGTTCTGCACTCTGCGGCCAAGTCAAGTCCAAACAGCGGATTTTGTCTTCTCAAGCCGACTGTATAATTTCTGACACCACAGGAATGGAGCCACAAACTGTAAACCGAGACAATACTTGCGCTCTTTGAAAGAAGAGCGACCTGCTCTGAAGTCTGACTGCCATTCTGCTATCAAACACTGCGATAGTGGGAAACGTTCCTCACCGCAATCAGGAGTGAGGTATTCTCTCTCCAGGCACGTGCACTGCAGATTATCATCTGCTTCCAGGAGTAGAGGACAAGCCCAATCATCATCAAAGCAGCAGCCTCTATTGCTTTCCTCCAGGAATGCTCTTCTTTGATACAGAAAAACATTTAGGGGCTGCAAACAGGATATTAAAACCTCAGTCTTCTTGTCTTACAGCTGGCTACCAGTACAAAGACTCCCATTACCCAATAATTAGCCACAGGTCGTCTTCACACGCCCGCTTTCACCTCTGACCTTTTTTACTCACCACTACTTCCTGCGAGCGTATTTAGGGTCTTGTTGTAAATGGCCCTTTGATCACAGAGCAGCACAGATGTTTAATACATGCAAAGCCATTAGCAGTCCTTTGTGCCTTAATACATCATAATTTGGAGTTAAGCAGACAAAGGTCAAGAGGGCACTCAGGACTGACCCAGCAAGGCCCTTGGTGCTTGATCAGCGGTCAGTCTTTAACAAGGGCCTTCAAGGAGAGCCAGTGTGCCCGGCGTAGAGAGGGGGAGGCTGCTTGGTGATGTGCGGAATAATACATTGACTGCACATCAGGACAGAGATTAGAAGTAAATGGGGAAAAAAGAGGGTCATCAGTCTTTTAGCCCTCAAGCAAATTCACCATTCTTGAATGGACACTATCATGGCTGTAATTGTCCTCAATGGAAATCATCATCAGAATGTGCAGAAATGACGTCCTTTCATATAATGTATGGGGGTAATTGAAAACTGGTTTGAGGAAATCTGCATTTATTTAATGTACATACCAAATTTGACTTCTCTTTTGTTCCTTTTCTTAGACCTTGGTCCACCTGCTCCCTTCGCAGTCTCCCTTCCTAACCAGGTTGCTGTACGTTAGTGCTGTGGCCCTTGATACTCCACACATGATGTCTTTTGCTAACTAAGGCCCCATTTACACAACAACATTTCATCTAGAAACAAGAAATCCCAGTGGAAAAAAAAATTGTGTTTACATGGAAACGTTGAGGGACTGAAAATGCTGTAGTAAGCATGCCAGGCCTGAAGATGACGCTATAACTGTCTTGTCCAGAAACTGCTGTAGGTAACGCATCCGAAAATAATAGAGTACACTTTAATGGGCCCTTTTTATTCAAAGTAACACAAATAATGAGCTGAATTATTGCATGCACACACATGGCTCAAGTGTAAATCATCACAGGGGATGGCAGTTTGTCCAATGTGCTGATGTGGATATCAAATGAGAACATCAATAAAAATGAGTACAAAGTCTAAAAGCACATTATGAACTCTGTTTTAAATAAATCAATCTCTTTCAAAGCTGTAGCATTCTCCGTCAGCAATTACAAAGCGACGCTCAGCATCATCCATCATCAAGTATCATGATTTATGCGCAGCCAAATAGCTCCAATAATTCCAGCTCCTTCCCCGACACTCAACGGACAGTGAAAAAACTTGAGACAGATAAAGAAAGATGTATTAGCAGAGTGCGTGGGATGGAAGAGGAGGATTACAGAGTGGCATCTGGATGGATTAGGATGCAGGAATTTTACAGCTGAGCATCCGTCTTTTGTGTCCCTGGGCTTAAAGAAGAGCTCGGACCGTGCATCTTTTCTGATTGTAATCTTCCAGTGACCACAATCAATGAGGGCCTCTGTTTGCAGGATCAATGGAGGACAACGGTAGGTGATAGGAATTCATCATGCTGGAGTGGAGTTTGTGTATGTGTTTGTGTGTGTGTGTGTGTGTGTGTGTGTGTGTGTGTGTGTGTGTGTGTGTGTGTGTGTGTGTTACATAATCTTAGCCCACCCTGTCATTGGACTGAGTGGAAGAAATCAGACATGATTGGCTCTCATCCCTCTGACTAATCACACCCCAGGAGCTGCATCCAACCAAGGATGACCATACATACATTCAAGTCTATAACTTTGAGAAACAAACCCTCATCCATTGTTGTGGCTATTTTTGATTTAGCACTATAATTTCTGCTTTCAGAGAAGAAATTTGTATGTGAAGCCATCTACAAAATTTCCAGGGTCAACTCCAAACCTCAGACCTCAAAATAACAAGCATTTCTAGTTTCTGGCGAGTGGATAAGAAGTTGAATTGTTGTTTGGAGCCTAATAAAAAGACGAAGAGGAGTAATGAAGGGTGCAGTCAGTGTCCATCCATAAAAGGCTGTCCTGGCAGAGATAAAAGGAGAGAATGTAGGTTACTAATCCTCCCAAATTAAAGGCATAAAAGAGATTATGTCGACCAAAGCTCTCACTTCTAGGCCAGCACACTGCCATCCCCTCTGTTCTCAGCTTGACTTACTTTCTGTCTACTCAAACAGTTTTTCTATCCCACTTGAGAGGTAGTGAGCGATGCACAAAGATTATACAGATCACATGTGAGTCATGGAGACGCGGCGATGAAAAGACACAGAAGACACTCACTGGAAATCTTGTTCCAATTCTGAGCACACAAATGTACACAGACGTTATGTATGCAGGCTGGCCTGACAGCACAGTGAATGCAACACAATTAGCATAATGAACTGTGTGGAAAGTGCCGCAGGGAAGACACTGTGGGTGATTTACACAGGGACACAGCCCACTGAGTTTAGTGGATTCACTGGAATATGTTTGTAGAAGCACTTAATTCTCTTTTAACACCTGTCTAAACGCAGCAGAATATGCAAACGGCTGTTTATGCTTCATATTTTAGAAAGTGGAGGATTTTTAGAATTAGAAAAAAGCTTCTTTGTAAATTGAGAGCATACATATCTACCTAGCTTAGACGGCAAAACAGAGTTTTCCACAGGGTGTGAAATAAAAACTGACCTGACTATTTTAAGCCATGACCTCTCACCTCAAGGCAAAGAAATTTCAACCTTTTAACAACAACAAACACCAACCTTGTAAGACTGACTTTAAGAGCAAGCTGCAGAAAAAAGACACATGATTTAACTTCTTATCAAATCAAACAGTCCTTGAACACATCTGACTGATCAGCTTAAAGGCTTTGCATTGCTTTATCATATGGATCAAGCGTGTGAGCGGAAGCTTCATCTGCAAAGCACTGGCTGCTTCTTTTAATGTAAAGAGGCTGCACAGTTGCTTATGTTAAACAGTGCAAAGATGGGTTTTAAATATCTGTGTCAAAGCTGCGGAGAGGAGAAGGAATGCAAGCTTAAGCCTGAAGAGCAGATTTCCTGAAACACAGCTCCTCAAACATGATGGTTATTTGCATGCAGGCAAATAAAAGAGGAAGGAAGGGAAACTACAGAGTGCAAAATGCACCATGAACCCACCTCTGTCTCAGGTAATGACAGAGCAGAGCTCTCAAATGAATAGGTGCGGAGAAACATGTGGAAAGACAAGCGAGTTAAATAGAGAGGGAGAGCGGAGGAAGGAAGAACTCACAGACAGATATGTGGCTGTGAACTGCTCCTCTGACTTTTTATCTCGAGAGGGAAAAGTTAGCCAAAGTTTCCCCTTGAAAGGAAGTGTTCAAACGACAGAGGAAATCCTCAAACGAGTGCTCCTCTTTTATTGTAAACCTAATTATCACAGACATATCTGTCAGAGAATGTGGCCTCAAAGACGTGTTTTGTGGGAGAAAATACATAAAAGATGAAACAGGCAGGGACTAGTGGAAACATCCGCTTTGATGAGAACACATTATGCTGGTTGTGGACGTCTCACCCTGTGTTGCATTTTTGTCGCCCTCCCTCATGTTCGGTGAGATTTCAAGGTCCTCTGGAATCTCCCAAATCTCTGTCGGCAGGAGGGCTGCTTTGAGAGCAACCACATCCCGAGGGACACGTATGATGGGAATGCTTTTATCCTTTTGAAATGCTCTGCACCAGGTTTATCGTAACACCACTGCCTTGGATACACAGGAACACAAAAACGCCTCACAAATAAAGGATCCTTTTTTTTTTTTTTGGTAAGGTTAAGTATGACTGCACAAAAAGGCACAAACAAAAGCCTTTCCCAGTAAGTCATTACTCCTCGTTCTGGCCTCAGGCTCATTAACAGCAACAGTATCAGGCTGTGTGATCATCCCTGGCCGTTTCATCTTTCACCCTTTCCCCCCATGCCTTTTACAAAGGTTAAAAGGGAGGTGATTTGTTATAAAGGGAGGATTAATCCAGCTGACTGACCATAACTTGGCGAAAAGACTGTGCTGATAGCAGGTGCACAAGATGACACAGACAAATTAACACAATCTATACTCATTCATCTATAGATTCACACCGCAGAAAGCAACACAGAACAGTTTGATCTCACAAAATCATGTATGTGTTGAAATCTTAAGTGGAGATTTGAGAAAAAGGTGAACATGTGAACATTCAACCACATGTTTCAAACACCTCACAGCACAGCAGCCACCTCCTCACAGCTGACAAACTATAACAAGGTACCTTTTTTTATGATAATTTTTCACGGCTGGCATGCTGGAACCCTGATAAGCCAGCTCAGGCTGTGAAGATAAATGTGACAGGGCTTGCAGGGGACCACCAGCAGCATGTGTGGAGTTTACTTAGGTGACAGTCTGGTGTGAAAGTGAGGATATGGCCCAGTGATCCACCTTGTTCCAGGTGAGGGCTCTGGCTATTACATTTAGTGTGATTACAGCAGCAGCAGCTGACAGTCGTGCACAGAGAGCAGGAGTGAGGATCAGAAGGCTCCTCAGAGAGCAGACGGGGGGGAAAGCACCTGAGTGTTTGATTTGATGTCCTAGAATTATTTCACCACCACAGACCTGTTGTAGATGTGACTGTTAATAGATAATTTACACATAAATTAAAAAAATTAGTGAAATATCTGAGAAAATGTAGAACATTAAAGACAAAAAAGAGCAATTTTTTAAAACTTTTTATAAAAATCTGTCACAGAAAGTAGTGAAAAGCTATCACCTTGTAAAAACATACAAGAGGTCAAAATCAGCAGCTTGTGTTATCAACACAGTGAGCTTCAGACACACACCTCTGACCTTGGCACAGCCCCTTAACATAACTTGACAGTTAGTTAGTGAAGCATAAAGTTCAGCGAGCATGAAAAACTGTTGTGGATGCCAAACTGAACTTGGCAAGCTTTCAAAGTTTATTTTCCCTTATCTCAAAGCAGATGTGTGTCGATACTTTGAGGAGTGGGGAGGTCCCATTTGAACACTGACTTATGCAGCAATGAAGCACTTCAGCGTGTTAGAATTTAAATAAAATCTGGTGTTATAAGACATGCTTTGAGTTAGAGTTAGAAAATTCTGGAAATTTTTAAAGTAGGAAACTTTCCACAGGAAAATTTAGGAATCTATAAAAACTGCATTTAACTGGTCATATGTATGTATAAACAATAACCATTTTGGTTTGTTAGACGCAGACATGCATACATACATGTGTAATGCTATATTGTTCAATCAATTGATAACAGAAAAAAAAACAACTTAAAATTTCTGATACAAAATTGGTATGGTACCAAACTTCTGAAAATGTCCAATATTCCTGAGCTTAAATTCCTATGGAAATTTTTAGGAAATTTTACTGTAAAAATGCTCACCTCTTTGCAACCCTATTTGAAAAACTTTTTCATCTTAAAAGTCAGCATTCTACATGACAGTTGGACTGGTATACTGGTATTATATGTCAAGTGAGGTATCCTGTTATGTCAATGTGTTTCCACCAAATTTCAAGAGAAGATGCAGATTGCTTGAATGCTGTAAATAGAGTGAGCTTTTATTTTCTCCATTATTAGATCCTAATAATACATTTTAATAAAATTATGCTAATATGTTTATAGACTTTGTGGAGTGCTGCTTTGACTGGAGAGACTCCAGTTTCAGACAAAAAGTGATCAATAGGCAGAGGTGGTACAGGTCTTGGCAAATTGGTCATGAGTTGTGGATTTGTGACTTGATACATTATCATAGGCTGAGCTTAACTACAGGTAACCAGAATGATAATGAATGATGATAATAGATGTTACTAGAGGGAGCTGCACAGCTGAACAGAAACTGAACTTTGCTGTTAGTGGTGGAAGTCTTAGTATAGGAACACACTTTCTAGACTTTTCCCTATAGGAGCCTCCTCCATTCATTTTTCACTTTCCATCTCCCCTGTTTTCTATTTTGACGCATTGCTTTGAGTTATTATACACAAGTAACATTTCTCTGTGTTATTGTCAATATCCCATCACGACTCAAAAATATATATGTCCACAGAAACAATGTGAAGTTCTTACTTGGAGAATTGTCGCTGCCACACTAAAAGCAAAAAGTGAGTCATGTTTTAGACTTTGGGGTGGCACAGCGGACATGGCACAGTGGACTCCCCTCTGAATCAATCCCTGGAACAGAGCCAGATGAAGTATTCTGGCCTTGGTAAAACAGGCTACAAACCCATCTCCACGCTGGTGATGAAAGGTCAGCCATTCCCTCTTCCACTGTATGTGTGAATCCTGATAGTGTTCGTTATGTGACTGAAACTGCGCAGCAGGTCACCTGCTGTAGCAGGCGTGAATTATGACCCATTATGGATAACTGATCCTCATATACTGCCACAGTAAAGATAGCTCGGGTCACAAGGGCAGCCTTGGCGACCGATTTCACCGCTATATATAAACATCAGTGAAAAGAGATTAGTGATGAAACAGATGATACACAGGGATAAAAGGTTATTCCTCAGAGTCCATGAGTCTGTGTTTACTTCCATCAGTGTGTTTTTTTCCCCATCCCGCAGAGACTCAGTGAAGGTAAGATATTAGAGGAGAGGAATAATAGCACGTCTCCACACAGGCAGGGGAGCTCAAGGATGTTCTGCTGATAGATGAAGAGTCTGTCAGGTGCTGAGAAACACTGCTAACTTCAACCAAGGGGGACCAATTACTTATTAGGAACTACAATCACTCACACTTACCTGCAGATAGTGATTAAGGATCTTTCAATGCTCCTCATTTCATCTGGGAGTGTGTGTGTGTGTGTATGAGAAAGATGAAGGGGGAGGGGGGAGAGGTTTCACACACATCGCATCAGACTTTGAGGTATGGTGATGAAGTGTGGCAAACAGACCTTATTAACTCAGAGTAAAGCTCAGAGGCCCCTACTCTGACCATCTCCACCCAAACACAGAAAAGCAAACAGGGTGACCCCGCTTTAACCCCAGCTATGTCAATCCATCACACACACACACACACACAGAAAAACACACACATACACACACTTCTCTGACGGGCATATCTCTCTTGTCATTGTCGACATTAGGCCTACCCTGTGGAGAGATTCATGCTGCTTCACTCCATTAATAGTTGCAGCTCACACACACACACCATGAGCTATCGCATGGTCTAACAGAGCTTCCAGATTTGAACAGGTTTTCGTAATTTCTTCATTTTGAGGGTAAAATGTGCGACTGAAATCAAAAGTAAAGTTTGACACTTAAGTTTTGATGGCTTTCTTTTTTTGCTCATTAGCAAAGTTGGAACGATACATGTGAGCCTTGCTCAAAATAAATGGCTCAACAGGAAATTTCTCTTACTTCCTGGACCATATTTCATTGTGAAGATATTCCATCCAACAGTTACTAGTAGTGCGATCAAAAGAGGAGAAAAAAATGATAAGCTTACTGCCAGTCATCAGATCTCTTTAACTTTGTTTCCAAATGGATGTTCATATCCATTTCTGATTTTTATGCCGTGTTGTAAGTGTTCATCCAGTTCCTCAGACAGATGGATAAGAGATAAAGTCTTAGACAGTCAGACGTGGTCAGTAAGGCAGAGGAAATCCCGATCATTTGTTACAAGCCCCGCAGACGTATGTTCAAGCTCAAGTCTCGACCCCCCTCTCTGCCCTCTCGTCTCTCTCCAGCATAAGGTTCATGTGGAGGTGAGGGTTCCTACCTCCCCCTTCCCCTTTCCACTGACCCTTTGCTCCCTGTGTATCCTGGTGCAACAGACCCCCTCAGGGATCGACCTTTTCCCCTACAAGAAAATACACACAAGTTTTGCCTTAATGTGCTCTGCAGGTGCTGCAACACACACATTTCCACACCTGTACACAAATACACCAAGAGCAAGAAGCAGCTCTCTGGACCATTGTGATACTTTCTGCATTGTTCCGACCAAAACCAAACACAGATCAGAGCTGACACTACATGATTTTCAATCTAAGACCTCATTTAAAATTTTCTATGCTGAGAATAATTGAACAACATCTCTTCTTCCCCTGGGCTGTTTATTCAGAAAGCAGGTACAGTCTGTACCCTTTTATTCACAATTAGATTCAGAGGATTTAAACAGCACTGGATAGGCCAGAAACTCTGAGAAGGTGTAATTATTGTCATATGATCTTGAATGGAGCAGCAACAATAGAAAAAAAGCAGCACTGTTTCTAGGTGGGAGGGCCTCTGCAGGGCAAGGGGCAGGCAGACCTGGGATGACCCTGTGGTCCATGGTGAGGACTATCAGTCAAAATGCCAGAGTGACTTTAAATCACCAAACATCTCAGAGCTTTGCTTGTGTGTGTCCTGACATATGTGATGAAGGATGTTTCACAGTGTGACATGCTGTTCAGGTCATGCGTGTAGTCCAAGTTACCTCTCACCTTCTGTGAATATATCTTGGGTTTGCTGGACTTCTGGACATTTTAAACCACAGGATCAGTCTGCAGTGTGTGAGAAAAACCCACCATGTGTAGCTACCAGATGTATTAGATGCTCGAGTCTGTAAAACAATATTTATCCAATCACACGTCATAAAAAATCAATGCGTGGGAAGAAATCCAGCACTTTTCATATCTGCCTGTTGACACTGTGGCAGAAACCTTACATTCTGTTTCAGGCTGGTGATGAGAAGGGAAATAGAGACACTTGAGCCCTGTTTCCACCAAGCAGTTTGGTTTAGCTCAGTATGGTTTGGTACAGGTAAGCTCAGCTTTATAATGGCCATGTGGCTCTTTGATACAAAGCACAATCAAGTTTCGTTTCAGAAAAGGCTGTGCGAGGAGAAATGCAACTGCTGTTGCATGGTAAGTGATGATTCTTTCAACCAATCAAGGGACTTAAGTGTTGTAGCTCCGCCTTCCAAGATCAGATTAGTTTTGTCTTGCAACCCAATGGAAAGGTCCCAAAAAGTGGGACTGCTTGTCCCGGTTACTTGGGGGTCTGTCCCTGGATAAGTCAGTAGAAACACCGTAAAATGTGTGCTGCACCAAGACGAACTGAACTAAACTGCTTGGTGGAAATGAGGCTTGGATGGGCAAAGATGTGAAAGCAAAAGGCCGCAAACATATTTGTCCTGTAATCCAGGCAACACTAGCAGAGTTGCTAAGAACATTTTGAAATTGCTTCAAAGTAACTACCCCTTCATCGTACATTATCCCTTACTTAATATTGCAGTGATGACATGACCTGCGACACATCAACATATGTCCAAATGAGCTTGATAACAATGGCTTAGCTTTTCCATTTTTTTTCTGTTCGTCTGCATCTGTCTTGTTTTTACCATGTCCTCTCTTCTATCGAAGAAACAAGACGACCGAACACTCTCCACAAATTTACACAAACTAACTGAGGAGTACTCAAACTACTGATATACAATATCAAACAGGTCTAATGTTTGCATGCTGGTTGTGAATAGAGAGTGGGAGCAAACAATCTGCTTGTTCTATTTATGTCAACTCATGCTGTCTTTTTGTTTGTTCAGTGAGCCTCTTCTTATCACTAAGATAATATATATATTTTTTTATGCTGGCTTACCATGCAGGACCGGTGAATAAACAACTCTAAAACACCAACCTCAGCAACTTTTTGTGTTGTTGCTTATCACCCTAGAGGAAACCTACTGCCACTAACACTGATAAATGTGTGTGAATAGAAGCGGTCATGACTAACCAGTCCTGAAATAGGAGCACACAGCTGCTCATGGATACCCGGTGCAGCGTACAGATAATGTTATTCTGTGCAGAGACGCTCGATCAATATCCATCATCCGTAATCAATAACAGACAGCCTTACCTTTTCTCATTCATGACGATATAATGATGCTTTTTCAACTATATACCTGGTGTCATTGCAGGCAGAAACAGCATTGTGCC
The DNA here is from genome assembly GCF_033239565.1 of Halichoeres trimaculatus. Lineage (NCBI taxonomy): Eukaryota > Metazoa > Chordata > Actinopteri > Labriformes > Labridae > Halichoeres > Halichoeres trimaculatus. Next base: position 28,638,094 of record NW_027437188.1, read on the forward strand.
CTGACCTGACTGCTTCACCTCTCAGTGCCCGGGCAGCACCCCTGGGTCTGCAGAGGTAATGACAGGGCAAAGGGACAAGCATCCTGGGTTCACCCGTGGAGCAGGGGGCAGAGGGGCAGCGAGGAAGGCCGAAGGACATGCAGGCTTGAGATGCATACTAAAAAGGGAACAATTACAGATTCCAGCGGCAGCTTTCTTTGTCAGTGCCATCACTGCTAATAAAAATGCCCTGTGATCCAAAAACCCTGCTGAGCACAGAGAATCTGGAGGGAGAGGTCTGCATATCTTTACCCTTCCGTCAAAGACGTATCAATATTAAGCGTTCTTGTCAACTTTAGAAGGGGAAGGTTGACAGGGGGAGGGGATGTCTTATCATCATGGACAAGTGGTGAAGAAAGCTGAGTGGAGGGTGGAGAAAATACCACTCATCTGAATATCTTAACACATGGAACAATGGATTAGATTCAAATCAAACACACAGATCTTCAAGATGAAGGGGAGGAGGAAGAGAGCGTGTTATGTTCCTTACTCCTCCGTGTGCAGCTCATTCCCCCACAGGACTGTGGGTTAAGTGACAGCTTGGGCCCATCACTAAGATGAATGGTTCTGTCCCACACAAGGCCTTTTAATTAGCTTCACAAGCTGCCTCTTATAAAGAGCACACACACACATACACAGGAACACACAAGACACACACCCGTGGTATTACGTACATACGTGCAGACAGAAAATGTAAAACAGTGCAGATTTATGGTTTTAAGGGAGTTAAAAGGGATGAAATTTGGAGGCAAACTTTTTTTCTTCCTCAATCCTTTATATTTTTGCACAGTTACACAACAAAAGCAGACAACAAATAAACCACAGCACCCCAAAAAATGTGGGGGCGTTAACAAGTCATTTCCGCTGGTTGAGATCAATCCATCATCATCTTAGTGGGAGAAAAAAAAGGGGGGATGGGTGGTGGATTCTGGACGCAGCGGAGGGGTAAGCAGCCTGGCAAGCAGAGGAGTACTCGGACAGGAAGCAGGAGATCAACCTCCTCCACCCACTCCTTTTCGTTCCCTCCCTTTTCCTCTTCTTCCTCTCCTACTTTAAGTCTTCTGCCACACATGTTTGGGAATACAGAGCCCATCCACCATTAGAGCGTGGGTGGGGTTAAAACAGGGGCCTGGGAAGGCTACAACCAACCACCAGGGCTGGTCCAATTACAGAGTGACTGATACCAGATGATGAAGCTTGCGGCATCTCACATTAACATCCACCATATCCGCAGCATCTGCCCAGATGAAGGGCTACGGAGGGACACCGGGCTCTGTGCACACACGGCACCATCCAATTAGTGGGTCTGCCAACCATCCAGCTTCTTGTTGGTGGGCGGAAAAAAAAGGAGGACTGGCTGAGTGGGACTCCAACCTGAGCCACTGAGCAAAGAAGCTGTAATTGTGCTACACACTCTCATTAGGAGAAGGTTTTCAGCTGGCTTCTGCTAACTGGCTGCTCATGTACGTGTGTGTTTGAGTGCGCAGGATCGACAGTGAATTTAACGGAGGGAAAGAAAGAGAGCAATTACTTTTTTTGATGTGTTACAGCCAAAGATGGTCAGTGAAGTGCACATAATGTGTTGATCTGCCAAGCTCTTCCTCTGGAATGTGCCTTTATTCTCCCTCCTGACCAAACTCGCTCAGTCACACACACACACACACACACACAGACGGGCAATAAAAGCAGCGAAGGGCAATATGGGTACATCTGTCACACTGCTGGAGCAAATATCGTAGCCTCACAAGACACCACCAGCTGTTATGGAGCCTGCCTCGAGGTTTGTTTACTGCCCATTGTTTTCCCTGGCCTGTCTTTGGCTCCTCCATTTCAATTTACTCAGATACACGCTAACACAAAAGAGGGCAGTGTGTCAACGCCCACGGGCCTTTGAAGTGAAGGCTGGATGTTAGTTTAGACATCTGAGAGCTGCTCTCCTCACCGTCTGCTATGCACCCGTTTATTTCAGACATTTGGCAGGATACAGGACACTCTGCAAAAACAATCCAATGCTCGCTGCTGCCCAATCTGACTGTCATCTGAGCCAGGCAGAGCCAGGCTGAGTGGTATCATTCCTTTAGATGTAAAGGTGCAACAAATGCAACCTGAGCAGCAGAAAAAGTCAGCACACATGTCGATCATCATCAGGATTTCTTTATTCTGCTGAGATGAATCATGTTACTCTTATTACTGGCCGTGTTACTTAAACAAATGAACTGTATACTCTCCTTTCTGACCAATCAAAGTGCTTTTACACTCCCTGTCCTATCCATCCATTCACACCACATTCAAAAACTCATGGCAAAGGATGCTATGTAACTAATCCCATGCATTCACACTCTGCTGGGTATGCCTTCAGGAGCAACAAGAGTTTCAGTGTCAGAGCATGTGGCTGCTGGAGCTGGAATCAAACCGCCAACATTTCACTTGAAAGATTTTTCCAGCCTTTATGTTGAGGCAGATGGCTTTCCATCGGTGTGTCTGGTTCTGTAGGTTCTGCCTGTTACTTTTAAAAAACATACCCGCTGAAACCTTGGACGGTGGTTGTCTCTATCACTCATTTTCCACCTGCTCCTCCCAGAAATGAAATAAATTCTCATCAGATCTTCTTTAAACACTCACGGAGCTACAAATCTCCCCCCTGCACAGTGAGTAACTGCATTCCAATCACTCAATCCTGACGTTCTCCGTCTGCATGGAAAACGGTCATAGCTGCCAGGCGAGTCAAACAGATTTGATTTCACTCATATCTAGTAACAGTACGTTTTTCTTCCTCCTGCGCCGGCTGTAACAGAATCTGCCTTGTTCCCCCTTGGCCTCAGGAGAAATCTTCTGCCTAGCAGGGCTGGAGATGGTCTTAGAGAACCCTGACTGGCTGTGGCTGGCGGCGGGTCTGTGGGGAGCGAGCTCATCAGCAGTCCACTGGAGAGGCAAAGAGGGATGGCGATAGAGAGGGAGGCAAGGGAGGTGGGGAAAAGGGGAATCAATAAGCCAGCCAAGTGTATCCTTTTTCTGGTATGAGCTGGTCCAAATTTCCCTCTCCTCACTTTCGCATAAAGGAACGGTCCACAGCACTCCAATCACAGATACAACAAGTAAAAAAGACATCTGGAGACAAAATCTTTGGTGGACAAAGAATCAAATCATGCCTCCATTCTGAAGACAACTTTTCTAAGTTTTGAGGCAAGAATCTCATCCAAAAGTTGTTATTGTGAGAAGGTTAAAGTACAAGACAAAACTTGAGGCCAAACCGATATTATGAAATAGCCACAGGGTTCTTCTCCAGCACATCCACAAACTCCTTGGGGGGATTTATTCATTTTATGAAACAAATACACAGACTTTGTGTTCCTTTGTTTCTTCACATTGACATTTCTTGCCTCTGTGTCTCAGTATACATCTAATCCGTCTGTCTCAGAGTTGTTAGTATGCTGAAAACATAAATCCCTGATTATGACGAAACATTGGGAAGCCGGACTCTTGGGGGATGATGGTAAAAGACGGATCCCCCAAAGAAATGCCCTGACACTTCTTTGGAAATAACTCAGGAAAACAGACACAAGAAAAACACAACCCAAGAAGTTCTTTGACATTTCAAGCTCAAGGCAGAATAGAACACGCAACAGTCAACCCACGTCTGACAAATTTGTGATGGTAATCAAGCTTGTTAGTCATGTGTGCAAAGGGCATCTCTGTTTCATTCGGAGAGAATGCACAAGTCAAGTATTTGGGCACTTAACCTCTGCCCGTTAAGTCAGCAAATGGCCTAATCGATCCCTTCAGATGACTAAAGAATGGCAAACAAGTCCGCGCTGAGGGCAAGGCCAGAAGCCTCTCCCAGAAGGTCAATAAAGGAGCCGCTCTGCCCTGATAAGGAGCTGATACGTGATAAAGAGGACTTGACACCGCAGTCAGGAGATGACCTCATATCCTGTTTATGATTGACCATCAGCCAGGTTCAGTGTCCTGACAGAGCTTCCTCTTCTATATGGAAAAACCTAAACTGGATCACAGGAAAGCCCTGAAGCTGCCTAATACAACCCAGATCCCCAAAGTGGCAGCTAAAATCATTCACCATGACGCTTGTCAACAGAGCTATGTCGCTGCTACTCAGGCCTCATCTATCCGAACGGGCCATGTTTGATGAAAGGACAGCTGTCATAGCGGGGGACCTGGATAAGTAGTTTGATGACAGAGAGATGCTGAGAGAAAAGGAGGTCATGTAGCTGAGGGGCACTTAGGAGCCACAGACCGAGGGGGCCAGGATATTGTTCGTCAACACAGTCGACCCCACGGGGCTCACAGAAAACAGTCTGGCTCTCATTTAGCCTGTCCCTGTCTCTAACTGCAACCACAGTACGACAAACATGCCAGGGCTCAGTCATGGGTTTTCAAATAAAGTTTCACTGATGTGCTGCAGTTTTTAATCCAACATAAAACATATTATTACCAACATTTTCAGGATCCACCATTAAAGCTCCTGCCAGGAACTTTTGGTTTGAGTTGATTTTTGGTAGTATCTCCTATCTCTTTGCTGATCTTGTCCTGTACATTCGTGAGTTGTGTTTCCTGCTTTCTTCCAACACCCCGTTTATTTAAAGCAGTCCTCTGGCCTGACGCCTACCCCCTCAGTGCAGTGTTAGGAGTTTAAAACTGCTGTAAAGGAACTGCCAATCTGGACGCTGATGATCCTAATTGCTTTTGCAGGTCATAAAAAAGCATCCAAGTAAATTTAAGTCTGTTTCATGACGATCTAAAATTTTCTCACAGGAGCTTTAATAAGGTCAATCAAAGTAATCATTCAAGGCATTACATCGATCTTGACGCTGATGGTCTTGCTTGCTTTCACAGATCATACAGAGGCATCACTGTTAGTTTAAGTCTGTTTCAAGGCTAGCTAAAAATTTCTTACAGAAGCTTTAACATGGGTTGATTACAACAATGACAATAACATGAAACTACAACTTTCCAGCGGTGAAACTGTTTTATTTGCTTTTACTACCCGGAAAGATCTGACTTTGATTGGTGCCAGCATTTTCAACGGCAGCGCAAGTGTTGAATTTTACCAAAGAAGACTCCCTCATACAAAGTAAAACCCTGTGAATCCATTTAGACTATCAATGTAAAATAAACACCCTCCATAAAAAGGAAGTGACAAATTGGAACACAGTATTTTCCTCAACCGAAGCCTCAAGCACTCCATCCAAAAACAGCTACTCTAACCAGATATGGTACAGCACCACAGACTGCCCGGGTTGTTAAACATAAGCATGCTATCTACAGTTCACTGACATTTTCCTGGCTATATATCTGAGAATATATGTTTCAATTTTCCACTTTTCACTCACTGCTATTTGAAGCCACCAATGTGTGAGTTGGCAAGCCTTTAGCAAAGAAAAAAAAGAGGAAATGTTGAACATGCCAACGCATTAAAATTAACCTAGACAGTAGTGTAAGAAAAACACAACAAACCCTGGCATGTGTCTTGTTGGTTTACAGTCACATGCAATCAATTTGTTTTCTCCTTTTCATCTCTTTCTCTGACAAGAGTTTGCAAACAAAACCGCCTCCTTCGAACAAAAGAGCTTTGATTGTTGTGGGCATGAAGTGAAACTTATCTGTCATGTCGCCCCTCTTCCTGTATGCAGCAAGGGAGCCTCGAGATGAAAAAGGAAAGCCAAAAAATGTCCCTATGGTACAATGGTGGCCTTTGTCAAACTGCAGGCTGATGCATAGCAAACAAAATGGTAAATGTTTGAGCAATGAAATGTAATCCGTGTTCATTGCGCAAAGTACAGCCTAACCTGCAGGGCTGTTTGGCAGGAGAAGAGGAAAGTAGTGGAACATATTAAGAGTGTTTCCAGTGCTTTACAGGATACATAGCTATTATCAATTTATTCTCTCTCCTTTTTGACTTTGTTCTTTTTCATTTAGTCTGAGGAATTGCTAAAGCTTGCATTTTTCCCTGCTAACCAAATGACCCTGCAGCAATTCCACATTTGCTCCTCCGCTGACAAACCTATGTTTGACTTTGAGGTTCAGGTCATGTGCACTGTTCGGATTTTGGCCCCCGATCTTGGACTGCCAACACATACAGTACAAATCCATAAGTCACTCATCTGGCTCATTGAAGGACTCAAGACAGGGAGTGTTTCTTTAGTGGAAAAAAGTGGAGATGATGAAGGTTTTGCAGAGAACAGGCGACCGCTTTCTTCGGTTGTCAGATCTATCCTGAGGTTCTCATAGGTTTGGATGGTGGTCCTCCAACATGAATGGACTCTGATATTTACATGAGGAAAGCCAGACCATTCCTCCCATCTCAGGGGACAGTGATTTGGTACCAGTCTTTGACACACTTGACCAGATTGAGAGCTTTGGCCCTGTCACTCGTCTAGTGAGAATATCCAGATTTATCCTCTTTCACAAAATCTCAGGCAGGAGTACAAATTACATGTGACATCACGTTGTAAAGACATTGAGCAGAACAGCCAAATGGAAGGAGGCATGGGAGGGAGGAAGGAGAAGATGAAAGGAAGCGCCAGGATGTCACAGTGAGTCTATTGTACTCTTTTTTAAAGAACCAATGTGTCCTGTTGTAGGGAGAAATCAACCGTGCCTTCCTGTGCACGTCTGGTAATGAGGGTGTCCAACCAAGCTAGCAACTGCTCCCCCAAATAAGACCCTTGAGCACAGCCAAAAACATGCACTGAAACATCATCAAGACAGTTTTACTACCAAACACAGCTTTGCTTAGTCTATCTATCCACATTTCTATAGTTCTGCGCCATAAATAGACGCAGCCAAATGGTACAACATAAACTTAAGACAGAGTTTTGTCCCTCAGCAGCATCTGCCGGGGAGTAAATCTGCCCACAGCCTGCAGCTGTCAACAGGAAGCCCAGAATGACCTCCACAAGCACACACACAAATGCTCAAAGAGTCAAACACACAGTCCAAGCAACACACACACCAGTGTTTCATCTGTCTATCATTGGCACGGGTCCAGCACTATATATCTGTTCCACTCTCTTACTATAAAAGTTGATATTCAGTCATGTTTGGCACCACTCTGGGTTATTAGTACAGGAAAGGGGGAATTAGCAGAATAAAATCTGTCTGTAAGCAATAAAAAGAAACTATTTGACATTTTGTAAACACATGCTATATTTAACCACAGTGCCAGCCCACTTACCCCGCAGCAGAGCACTGACAAATTCTCAGAGGACGCCAGGGTTTCTGTTTTTTGTCAGTGCAATAACACGCAGCACCTTGAGTGCTGTGTCTTTATTGTGAACTTGCTCATATTTTCCCCCAGCCTGCTGGCAGGAAACTTACGAGAAAATTCTTGACAGTTTGTTACTTCATGGGTTGGCAGAATTGGTTTTGTTGAGCAACTTGTAAATACGACAAGGAGACTGTGGACAAAGTGTAGTTCATGAAAATGATCAATTTGATGCACAAAGGGGGAGGAGTAATTGGTGTGTGTTCATGGGCGTAGCCACCTTCTTTGCAGTCTGCAGCAGACAGCGTCCACCGTGTTTCTTAATCTTTCATTTCTCCTGTAATATCCTGAAGATTAGATGGGCTGCAGTGGTTAACATACAGATGGGTCTGAAGAGGAAATTGTTGTAAGTGACAGCTGTAGCAGCTGCCCTGAACAGATCATCTTTAATCATTCTTTATTGCATAGACAAACTGAACATTACAGAGTCTCATCCATGACAAAACAACAGGTACAAAATAATCTAACCAAACACACACACGTGCAGTCGAGACAGACCAGCAGCAATCCATTAACAGTAATGAGAGTATACAGTCAGAGTGGTCTCGGGGTCTGACAGCCGTAGTAAGACGGGGGGATATGCACCCGCTTTCAGTGCCAACCTGCCATCTGCGCCCTGCACTGGCTGAGTTAATGAGGGGATTAGACCCACGTGCACAGCCCAGGGACAGGGCCCCTACCCTGCCACCAGCAGGAGCCCACCACACCGGCACTTTAATATGGAAAACATGACAGAGGCAAGGTGGGCAACTGAACACATGCTGAGCAGGAACCCCGTCGACTGTCTGCGTGCAAGGGCATGCGGGTTGTCTGTTTGGCCATTCCTTTATGGATGTGATCTCTAAGTGTGTGTGTTTGTGTGTGTGTGTGTGTGTGTGTGTGTGTGTGTGTGTGTGTGTGTGTGTGTGTGTGTGTGTGTGTGTGTGTGTGTGTGTGTGTGCAAGGATTTATGTGTGAGGATGCACTAAAATAGGAGTAAAAATGAGGGATGTTCCAACACTGAGGCTTAAATATTTGGCCAACATTGATTACTCACTGGAAACAACTAAAATCTTTATAAAGTGATTTTTTCTTATTTTCAGTAGAAAATGTCTGTTTAGACTCAATATGAGCCACATTCACAGGACCAGCCCAGAAAAATGTCTTAATTCAAGTTATTTAAAGTAAAAAAGAGGTCTAAATTGCTTGTAACAAGCTAAATTAAACCTGCCAACAGAACAAGAGAAAAGTTACTTGTTTTAAGAGTTCATTTCAGTTTTAAGCAAATTTTCTAGCAAATTTTTCTTGTTACATCTGCAGATTTTGTTTACATGTTACAAGCAATTCGGACCTCATTTTGTCTTGAAATAACTTAAAACAAGACAATTTTCTGGACTGACCAGTTGAATGTGGCTCATATCGAGTACGATAAGACATTTTTTACTTAAAAAAAAGACAAGAACACTTGATAAGATTTCAGTTTTTCGCAGTGCTCCTCGAATATCAAACATGCATTTTATTAGTGGGGGAATTTTTATTGCTCAAATGTGGTTCATTTTGGCAAAGAAACCTCTCTCTGCTATGTTTGTATTGGCAAAAGTCACATTTTAACCTCAAATGAGTCTGTTTTTGGTTAATGGGGTATGGATTTTTGATAAACTAGTTGCATGATAACAAGTTTTAGGGACTGTCGGAGTCCAACACAGATCAGAGAGACTCCCTCCAGCTTTATTCAAGGAGACCAGCTCTCACAATGTATCCATCCACCAAGAACAGATGAATAAGAAGAGAAAATGACAATCCGTTGTACAAAGAAGGAGAATGTTAGCAGCTCTGTTAAGCAGTGACCCTTGCCAGCGCTGGAAGCAAAGCACTGTTTACACCAAACACTGCATCAAACTGCCTCCAGAGACTTCATGTCCTGAGGCACCCGTCCGCCTTACACCGGCCCACGAGGAGCACAGGGTCCCTCAGGCCTGCAGGGCTAGTAGCGACGCTCTATGTGTCACTGGTTTCCTCCTCACGGCCATCACCACCTCTGCTCAACTTACAAGGCCGAGGTGGTGTTGTGTTGCAGACGAGGTGAAGAAAGGACGGAGACGACCAAGGACTCAAATGCCAAACAGCCACAGAGATAAAAATACGCAGAAAAGAAGGCTGATTACAAACTAAATGAACAGATAAACGAATAAATCCACTGACCTTGGGTGCAATTAGCCCTTAATTACTGCACACAATGTGCCCTGGGAGATAAATTAATTAAAAGAGGATAATGGAGGGGAACAAGGGAGGCTTTATGTGGAAATACCTGCCAGCTAAAAAACCCACCACATGCAACCAAAACTGAGATTTACGCACATTCTCTATGAGAGTGTAATATGGAGTTGGTGCTCTAGGAAGGAAACACAAAATAAGTGTAAAAGCGTTTTATAAACACTTAAATCACACACAGCTTATGATTTATTACGATGGCTTTGGGAAGTAATGACATGTGAAATCACAAATAACACCAATACAGCCCCGATAATGCTAACCATTAAAGTAATATAACTCAACATGGACCAGCGCTCATGTTGGACATTTTAATTCAAACCTTTCGTGCCTAATACAGCCTCCTGACCACAGCGAGGAAACTTTTACGACTAGTCAAATTGAGTCTTGGCAGAATAGTTAATTTGCCCCCCGTTTGCCCTGTCTGTGTCTCAGCTTGTTTCTGTCCATAAACTGCTACTGCTGCTGTTCCCCAAACGAAGTGGATGTTGTTTCATTGTTCTCTTTTTCAGCTGTGGAAACTGTCCGCTATCCGCACGTCACTCACTGCTGAAAAGTCCAATCTCTTTCACGTCCGACCTTCTGCCATAACCTTTCCCGTCACTAATCATATGCTCCACAATCCCTTTTTCAGTCTAAAGGATAAAATGACAGTTTCTCATAAAATGAGGGACAGCAGTGTTTATGGCTTGACCCTCCCTCCCCCCTTCCTGTCTCTCCACACTGGCTGATCAAGGCCCTGTGTGCCCTGTAATAACAATGTTTAGACACTCATCACTGATTGTCAATTAGAGCTTCTGTCTCAACCGAGCCCCAACAGAGGGGCTTTAAAGAGTGGCTGACAGCCTCAGTCATCTCTACCTGTTTACTCTCTGCACTATTTAAAGACCGTGTCGCCTTAAAACATCCCCAACCTTCTGATTGTCCCCAGAGCTGCTGAGACAAATGACCTGTGGAAACGGTGTTCACAGGCAGCCGCTAAACAGTGATGTACTCAGATAATAGCTGAATGCAGAGCATGTTTAAAAGGTAACAAAATAAAAACACTGGTGCACTCAGATATGGAATGAGTCATCACTGTTTAACCAAAAGTCTAATAGAGAAAAGCAGAGCTGAAATGGCATGAATGGCATGGCTTTTCCATGCCTCATGCACAGCCTATCAGACCACTGGCAGACCAGGAGGAACATTGTCCAGCGGTGGAGTTTTATTGGAGGCTTGTATTTGTTAATGTGTCTGGGACAGAGGGAGAAAAAGCCTAACAGAGAGGCTGTTGTGTGTTGGTCTGGCTGGTCTCCACTGTCCCCTTCCAGCCAAACTACCATATTCACACTTTTTTACACAGCCTTATGAACTGGGAGCACTCTGTGTGAGTGAATAGTCACTCTACCTCTTCACACACAGGAGTACTTTTTTAAGAGTTCATAGTGTCAGCTGGGCTGAGAGCAATTGTTCTAATAAGAGTGCCTTTGCTTTCTTTCCATCACTTCTTCTCGTCCAGCCTTCCTCTGTGTCTTTCCGGGAGGCTGAATAGCAGCCTACACCCTCTCTTTCATGGTGCCCTCACTGTTGCTGGAGCTGCGACGCCTAGGCAGGACCTGGGTCTTAAATAAGGGCTGGAGGCCTGACACATGTGGCCCGCGAACTGACAGCAGCTTTGTGAAGCAAGTAGGGGGAGTGGGAGTTTTGGGGGGCCAGGGGCCAGGGACACTCAGGGAGGAGAGACAAGCTGAAGGAGCCCCTTGAGAAACAGCCGAGGCCAACTACCACGACAACACCTCAACAAGGGCTCCAGTCATCCAGCGGCGCTGAACTGGAAGTGAAGAAAGAAACGCCACCACAGCCAGACGCCAACAGGAAGACGAAGAAACAGCGTCAGAAGGAGATGAGGAAGGCAAAGCAGGGGAAAGTGAAAAAAGGAAAGCATGGATGGGTGATGGACAGAGGGTGAAGGAGAGGAGAATAAACAGAAAGAGAACTTCGCTGGTGGGTTAACAGCTCCCAGGAAAGCCCCTTTCTGTTAGTGTCAGAAAGACGGCCGGAATAGATTCTGACATAAACAACCTGCGATGTGAAGAAATAGGAACAGACAGGTTAGAAAGAGAAAAAAGAGCATCTTGAAAATGTGCTGTGTGTCACAACACATTGCTGCATACAGAGCAGTGGTGTGAAAGGCCAGCAGGGAGATAAACAACTCCAGAAGACACTAAAAAAGGAAATAGTTCATTGTGACAGCAGAGGAACAACTCAACAAATTAAAGCTGCGCAAGAGAGTCAGTATTTTTAAAGAGCACAGCTGGGAAAAGCAAAATGTGTTTGCGACAAAAAGTATAATGATTGTTGGTTATCACCTGTGAGACTTTAGCAAAAGCTCTACGAAGCTGAAAGACTTTCAGTGGGAGTCTAAAAGAAAAGGCAAGGAGGAGGAGTGGGTGGTTTTTCAAGACAGCAGACAAAGAGAAAGACAATTAAAGAGGCTCTAAAATCTATTCACTGCATTTTTCTGGGAACTGTTCCTCCTCCATCTCTCTCCCTGAGTCACTCTGCTCTCCTCTGGCCTGATCCCAGCCTAATCCCCCACTTTACCTCCATTTCAGATGATTTCACAGTTGTCACTAGACGTTGAATTTCCTCTTTTCTCCTCACAAATGTTAACTGGGGGGCATGCCAAGATGGCGCCATGATACTAAACCGGCTAAAAGGGGCAAAATGTGTCACCCAACCTGGCAGATGTTTCCCTCATGGCTGTCTGCACTCAAGTTAGTTGGCCATTATTTAGAGGACGAAAACATCCAGACTGCTGAAGCTCAACTCCATCGTTTAACTTTAGAACTATCAACATTTCACTAAAGAGACAAGAGGCTCTGTATGAAGCCAGAGAGCCTAACACTGAAGGTCATGATGACAACCCCACCTGCCCCAGCAGATCATTGTATGTCCGCACGTTATAGTGTAAGTCAAGGCCGGGCTTGAAGGGACTGAGCTGCTGCAGACTCCTTGTCTAATTACAGTTGGAGAGGCTACTGTCCTTCCTGTGGCTAAAGTGGATTTGCTGACACTAAATCCAGCCTTAACAAGCCGTGGAATCCATCTGACAGGAACAAAAAATAAACAGCTGGGCAACCAACTTCGGGTAACAAAACAAGAGACGGTAGCTAATGGTTTAAAACCTCAGACAGTTGACAGCGCTCTGTCATCTCGACAACAGTGTGTTGACCAGCTAGCATTTTTTTTTCTGGAAAGCTAAAAGCTACTTCTAATTTTTTTAAAGCTGTTTAATGTTTTAAAACCTTTTTTTTGTTAATCCTTATCATACCAACATTTCTTTCTATGAGAAATCAGTGCACTAGTAAATTTGTGGGGATCCACTGAGCCACAGTTACCACAGCCAGACAGCAGCTAATGTTAGCATTTAGCCTCTAATAATAAAATATTATTGATGAGCTGGGCGGTTGCTTCATAGCCACATTAATGTTTTTTGTGTTACATGAGAAACTTAAATTCCTAGCTTATATTCCCCTTGTAGCTATTGTAATTTTTAGTAGCATACAAGTAAAAGCTAATTTAGCTAGTGTGTAACCACACAAAGCCTCATGGAGAATGTATTGATTTAAATTGTGATATGGCGCAATTTCAGAAATACATTTTAACAGCTTATTGATCAAACAAAGCAGTTTGAAATTAAAATAGCCATTACACTTCTTACCCAAAGTGCAACATCAAAAGAAAGTGTCCACAGTGTGAACACGGTGAGTTAGTGCCACCTCGCAGCTGCTCAGCACTTTTGTTTCTACACTTCAGATCTCGTGCAACAAGCCACCGGTATGTGACCAGTCCGTCCACTGGAGTAAGTTAACTTTTAAAGCAGGGTCAGAATAACTGAGCTGGGGTTATGTTCCTGGCATATACAACAGCATGTGTTACCCGGCTGGTTACCACTACACACAGAGGACTGAGGTGTGGTAACAGTAAACAGCCCAGACACAGGAATGCACTGGGCAGTAAAACGCAATACAGCGCCATTTATCACAGCACCCAGAGCTCAGCAGGGGCACGAACATCAGCGTTTCCCCCACACGCCCTGCTCCACAAACAGGTTTCAGCATACTTTCAGTCGCCCACGGTCAATAAGTCTCCCCCCTATGTGCCTTTCTGGCTATAACTGACTGAGTGTCATTCTTTCTTGACATCGGTGGAGATTTTTCTATTAATGGCACTGTGGGTAAGCAATTTGAGGTTTAGCGTAATGCTGCATAGGCTGTGGTGGCGGATGCCGGAGGGTTCATTGGTGGTAGTCAACCTCAGAGAAAAGAGATTTGACAGCTGAAGATTCAAAGTTTCAAATAAAATCAAATTAATTTACATAATCAGATCACAATAAAAGTTAACTAATAAGGGCCTGTGTCCACTAACAACATTTTTTTACTCTGGGAGCAATCATTTTCTAACCAGCTTTTTACAAGCAATTCAGATCTGATTTTATCTTTAAATAACTTAAAACAAGACATTTTTTTTCTAGACTGAAAAGTTAAATGTGGCTCATATTTCACTGGCTTAAATGTGGTTCATATAAGATTTCATTTTTTTTGCAGTGTAATATGAAGCATACAGGACATTTTGAAACAAACTTACTATCAAAGGGAGAAAATATGCCGCAGGACAATGTTCATAAACTGTCAACTGTAAGTAAACTTTAGGGCGATGCAAGCCCTCAGTGGACACAGGCCCTTAATCCAACAACAGGCAAGTGCTTTGTAACAGTGGCAACTTTCTGTGAACAGGCAGAAAACATGTGCAGAACTAAACTTGTACAACAATCTGCAGGAAAAAAAAAGTGTTTTCAGTTCAGGCAAAGTTTAGACAAAGTCATTACTTTGAGTCCAAAAAATCCTTTCTTCACATTGATCAGTAGTGACGAGTACACATGAGTCAACATTTGTATGAACAAACCTTAAGGATTCAATAAAAAGCAAGTGTGTGTGACCAATGAGAGGAGGTACGGTCCATATACAGCGTCATGGATCATTTAGTCCACCATCAACAGAGCACAGCAGCAGAGGAAAAGCATGCGTGATGTTAAAGAGGTGGAGGTGTCAGTGTGTGTCAGTTCCTTCTAAGTCTTTGGTGATAAATCCAAACATTTCTGTCTGGCTCAAACACAACATAAATCTGTCCTTACAGGCAGTCAGGAACAAACAGCTTCAAGGAAAGATGTGTAGAGAAAAGAGTTGAAGACTGACCGGAGGAAAAGTTTTTCTGCTCAGTGTCTAAATAAAGGTCTTAACCTCTCAATCCTTTGTTTTTTCACTGAAAATGTCAGATTATAGCAAGAAAACTAGCATCATAGCTCGAGCTTTTTCACATTCTTTCACACATTCCCTCGGATATTGGATAGGGCAATGTTTTAACAAAGAGGCAGGATTAGAGCAGCGTCGAACAAGGTGCTCCAAGCAAAAACAGAAAAAGGGGAAACAATGAGCGATAAGGACGACTGCGCCGGGAAGATAATTAATGAATAGCTTTGTCAAATAATACAAGCTGTAACAGTGGGAGCTCCTTGTCCTAGTTCTGCTGTGCATTACGCACACACAAAAGCTCACATAAAGAAAGGGGTGGAGGGAGAATTAAGAACTGGTTCCAAAGGAATTTAATAGTGATTCCCTAGCAGACTTTCCCAGAAAAATGTCTCGAGGAAATAAAATGTGAAAGAGCATGCATCATTGAGAAACACAATGAAAACAGAGAGAAGCTGGCAAACAGGGAGACTCTTGTAATAATGTTGGGAAGGCCACACTGCAATCGAAGAATACACTGGTCAAACCGTGGTTAAAGCAGAACTGTAGGTGATTTGGAGTTGGGGTCAGTGGGGTTCAGGGTTTTTGTCCTGCAGAGGGGGTTTCAGAGTTCACTTTTATTTGTCAGGGGAAACAGACATGCCCAAGAAAACTGGACGGAGCCGAAATGTCTGAGAACCACAATATTTTATATGGAAATCCTGACTCTGCTTTGGCATTAAACATGCAAGTCAGACCTGGAAAAAAAATGCACCGGGCACACGATAAAACCAGTTTCCAGACGTTCAAATTTTCTCTAAAATAAGATCTTTAATTTAAAATTCAAATATATTCAGCTCATGAGCCCTGCCTTGAATCATGGGAGGTAATTTCCCTGTGTCAAAAAAGTGCCTTATTTCTGTGGCAGGTAATTGAGAGCGGTGATGTGAATAGAGTGTCGGATACGGTGAAGGTCTGACTCTCCCCTCAGCGTCAATGTCTCTCTGAGGCCCAGGAAAGAGGCATTGTTCCATCAGGGGACACAAAAAAGGGATTAATTTGAATTTGGTTTACAATGCCATGCCTTTCAAGTTAATCCATCTGGCCTGTGCCCTGGAGTTGCCGGCTACTCCCTCCGTTCCCCATTCAGTGTGCCAGCGCTCTTTGTGTGCAGAAGGGGTAAATGTCAACTCTAGCCCTGCTTGGACTGAGAAAAGCCTGAAGGATACTGAGCGAGAAGGGGAAAATGAAGACAGAAAGAAAATAGACAGCATTTACGGAGACTTTTTTCCTCTAATTTGCTTAGTGTTTCAATTTACTCGTCAGTCTCACCACCTTTTTCTTGCAGCAGACTGATATACATTCTGTCCTTACAAAACTGTATCTTGTGATGACTAATATTTTCTTTGACTGCAGACATATTATGCATGGCACTGCAGTAATTTGTCGCGAACAGATGGAGATGCAGCACTCAGATTGTGTAAAAAAAAAAAAAAAAAAAAAGAGGAAAAGATAGTCATGTCCCTTCTTCCTGTGGTCCCCATTATGTAGCACCCCTGCTGAGAGCATTAAAATGAGCTTCCTCATATATCCATCATTTCCGTTTCCACCTCCTTCCCTGACATATCTACATTACAGTTACAATGGGTCATTGCAGAACAGTTCTGTTCCTATTTGATGCTGTGTAAGGGTTTATTTACCTCATTTACTGATAAATATAATGCATCATTTTAATGACTTTATGATATATATATGATAATGTAATACATATTTGGGATGTTAAGTTCCTGTCCGAACCCCACCCAGCTGTTCTCGTGTAGTCACGCATCTCGATAGGTAACATAATGTATGTGTTTGCAGTTTCTATCAAAATTGCATTTGTTTTTCAAAAATTTCCCACGTTTTTTTCCTCAAGTGTTCTTCTAAACTGTCTTTTGCTTGTACTGCTAGCTAGACTGCCCCCCTCCCATTTGGGGTGGTACTGCAACAAATTGCCCTGTATTGGTGGGGAAAATGCAAGAAAGAGAAACAAATCTAACAGTAAGGCACAGAGCTAAATCTGTATCCCTGCAAATTTGTTTCCCTCTGAAACATCCTACGAATTCTGCATTTGCGTTTCATATGAACTGGCATACCTGGATGTGAATGTGAACACAATGTAAAACTCAAATCACCCTTAAAACTTAAGAAAAAAAAATCTTAAAACGTTTCTTGAGGCATTTGAACTCTGTCCTTCTGAATTCTTAATAAAGTGTTGAACAATGAAACGTCACTGAGGCCAATTGTGCCAATAATAATGAAACAAACATCAAAGAACAAGACAGTATCTTTGATGCTTTGATCTCTAGAGCTACTGTTTACAAACTTTGTCTCTTTCATGAGATGTGCCTTGATTTTTTTTTCTCTATACCCGTCTCACATTCTGTCTTCAAGAAGCAGCATTGACCCAAATCATAAAGTCAACTTTCACTGCAGAGCAGTTTGGAGAGTAAAGTGGTAGGAACATCTTCAGGGAAAAAATAATGAGCTCCAAGGTACGAATGAAAGACGATTATGAAAAAAAAAATCTAACATCTCTAGCTGTGATAACACTCCAGCTTCTCCTTCGCACCCTCCTGTATCGAGTGTATGCTGCCTGAGGGACGGTGACGCCACTGACCTGTGCTTCTGCAGCACAACTCCCCATACACCCCTGAAGGACGCAGGATGCACAAACAACAGATCGACTGAAGACGGAACAGAACAGTTGCAGGCGACATCTGCACTGCCAATGTGATGTGAGGAAACAGCAGAGTGATACAGATGGGCTTTCTGAAGTCTCTTGGCTGTTACTTAGTTTACAAGCCTTTCAATTAGCAGAAATGGCAATCCACAGCAACAAAAGTCACTAAACACAGAAAAACTGGCTCATTTTGAGCGCTGCTGAATTAATTCAATTTATCTCGTTCCCGAGAGAGAAGAGTAAAATACGGATAAAATACACAAAAAAACAACAGAGGGGAAACAGGGATTTTAATTGGAGATGTGTTATCAAAGAGTCGGCTGTGTGAGCTGTGCTGTCTCCTGGAGACACTTTAATACTTAAGAATCAAAAAAACTGGCTGTATTGTTTCACACATGGAGAAGGCCAGAGCAACTCTGCTCAGGTTAAACCTTTCATGGGGCACCAATTTGCTCATTTTTCTTCACTTGACTTCAACAACAAGAGCAGAACTTCTGAGTTTGTCCTTGTAGAGACTGGATTATAAGAGAGATGGCATGTGGACAATGTTTGCCATCCACTGACATCTTCAAAGGCTAGAGGCTAATGATACTGGATGAAACCAAAGCTCATGTAAAAAAGAGCTTGAGCTCAGATGGTAACTAAAAAATAGTTGAAAAATAAGTCAAATTAAGATAAAACCATCTTTAAAAAGCAGTGTGATCTCCAAGAGGGACTTTAAACTTAAATTACAGATGTTCTTTTAGGTCAGATCTGAGCGCTATGACCAGGATTTAACAAATATTCAATTACACACTGGCTTAGTTTTATTATAAGCTGTGAGATTTAGCCGTCAGTTGGAGTTTGACAGCATGCAGCATGTAAAACTCGAATAAATGGATGCAGTGTTGTGGCCTTGACAGATGTGTTTAGCCTACAAAGATCCTGCATCCTGCTTGCACTTCCTGATACACAAGCATGCTGTCAACATAGTTTACTCCAAGGCTTTTTCACAGGCCTAAAAATGTCCGCTCTCTGGCCAATCTGAGAATCATATCCTAATCTGCATGACTTTTACTTCATTTCAAGAATGCTGCAGTTCTTTGAGACAGATTCTAACTTTTGTACTCGAGTCAGAATGAAAGATTAGGGGGGAGAATCAGAGAAATGCATCAAGCAAAGACCCCCCAACAGTAAAGAGGTGTATTAAGGTTGACAGCTCATACCTCCCCCTCTCATATACCATTAGTCCTGGCTGTGTGTTGCACATTCCAGCCCCCCTTTGAGTGTGTCAGGGAAGTGGGGCCCCTTCACTGTGAACCCATCTATAGAGCGTTAATCCAACACTGGGCCATGCAAAACAGGGGACGACCAAACATAAATAAATAAGAATGAGTTGAATCTCTGTCTCCTTTTCCCCATTTCAATCAAGTGCTGCGATGGAAACCAGACGGCACGGTCACATTCAGGGGTCAACCCAGGCTCAATTAGAAAACCCCACAGAGGAAAAAAGAGGGCGATTATTTCTAAGCCCTCAAAGTCTTTCTCCCTGCTGGCTGGGAAGTGGGGAAGTGAGGCTCAGGAAGATAAAAAAAAAAAGTGCCGTAACCCCCTAAAGTTAGCTTTTTAGGCCCCATGGTGGTTGTGGGGACGTATAACGTTTATAAACAGAGACAGGCAGGATTAAAGGTGCAAGGATGGAGGTCAATAGCAAGGGAGACGACGATTGAAGGTCCTTAACTCGTCCACTTACTGACACCAGATACCAAATTGTGCCAGTCTGGAGCCGATCCTGAAGGAGGAGGAAAAATCTCTTGAGACTGATGACCAGTTACGCCTGGAAACTGAAACCACCTCCATTTATTCCCATCATGCCCTTTTTTGCCAGCATGCACAGCGTAATGATAGGCACCACACTGAGAAGAAAGCAGCGGATTGGGTGGAATACAAGGCAGTGATCGTGGTGTATGTACACAGGGAGTATTATCATGTAAATGGTAGTTTCAGTACAGTAAGAACCCTGCTTTTAAGACTGATAGCAGCTGGGCCGCACATAGGGAGAGATGTTTCTGAGAGTAAGTGCTCTTCAGGGACATCATCCATGCTTTTTGTCTGCCACATCAAAGAGATGTTGCTGAAGAGTTTCCATTTCCGTCACTAAAAACTGCCTGCTTTCATGGAACCTCCATGCTGCTGTCATGGTAAACAGGACCGCTAAATGATTGATAGACCACCTTGCTACACCCTGTTTCCTGTCGTTCTAAATCAGCATCTTGGAGAATGAAGTGAAAAAGTGAAGAATCTTTTCGAATAGTTTATTAAAACTTCCCTTAATTAGACTTCCAGTTTTATGCTCTACAGCTGCTCACCATTAGCCCGCGACTTCTCTCTACTTTCACTCATCACCCAAACTCTAATTCCACCCTCAGCAAAACAAAATTTCATTATCCCAATACCAATCCCTGTAATTTTCACAAATATGGTGCTGACACTTCCTTGGATGGGGAACAGAGGAGTGATATTGTTAGGAAAAGGACAGCTGGGGACAATCGTTGTAGCTCAGTGAAGCAGCGTGCCTCCTGGGCTGAAACGCGGTCCAAGAACTGTGAGTCATTTGTATCATTTTCTAAAGTTAACCACTTTTTACCCTCCATGTGTCCCTGTGCCCCTGACCTAAGGGTTGAACTGCGGCCTGTGGCATTGTCTGTATTAGTCAGAATAACCCCACCACTGGTAAAAACCAGACATTTAACTCTGCCAGCCCATTACGGCGCAGTGCTGTCAGCAGGACGGAGTGATGCTGAGGCTCCCTGATGAATACAGGCATGTCGAGGGGAGAAATCGGTTTCATCTGGTGTCCGTCCATACATCCAGAGTGCAGACACAAGAACTCACACACACACACATCCCAGCTGAAAGATGTTCCCGTGGGTCTCATCTGTCTCACTTTGTTCCACAAACTCACTTCTGATCATTTGCAGGGAAGAAAAAATGAGCATCTGCTGAAGTTAGTCCTACAGTAGTGAATCCAAAGAGTCTTTTAAAGTCTTTTAACTTGACATCAAAGGTGACCAATGAATAAGGTCCCTAAAGTACTTGGCAAATATGAGCGCTCACTGTGGAACAGAGGAGCTACTGGGTCCCCAATTTTATCTTTGATGTAACATTTTGGGACTTCCTGTCTCCTAAAAACTGTACTGATTGTTTTTTTAATGGCCTTTATGAACTACAAAAGTTCTAAAGTGATAACTAATCTCATTTTTACAAGATCAGGGCTCTCCAAGATGAAAATTAGCTGCAAATGGTAGTTTTACAAATGGAAAATCAAAGGACAATTCAATTAAATATAAATATTTGAAAAATGGACAAATAATCCACAACCTGTTCAGGACATTTATCACATTCCTCAACATGCCCTGTCTCCTTCAAGACACTCCCAAAAGCCCATGACCAATGGGAAACCTGTTAAGATAAGATATTTTCCAATTACTTCCCTGAATTCCTCAGGAAAGGCCAGATAGTCAAGCTAACACAGGTGTGTATTAAAAGTCTAGTCAACCATTTCCACCCTGCAAAACCTTTTGTCTACAAGCTGGATTGATGCTTGCTCTCCATCTGTGGCTGAGAGGATTAACCGGCGGGCTGAGGGAGAGTCTTATCTCACCTTGCAGAGATAAATCAGACAGGGATATGGTGCTTCTCGCCCAGCGCTCTGCAGAACAGAGCAGAGGAAGACAGAGGCATTTGAACAGCAAAGCCACACACAGCCTCCCGGCCAGACTGTTTGTTTAAAAGCTGCTTTAAGGGTTTACGCTCTGCTCGGCCTGCCCTCAGGAATGAGCGGCCAGTGGCGATGGGTTCCAGGGTTGTTTGGACATTCGAAATGGTCACCTTGATCTCCTCTCCTGTGACAGTTTCCAGACGATGTGAGAGAGAAAAGCTGTCTGCAGAGAACTTGGCCTAGTTTCTTTTTTTTCACGTCTCTGTCCAGCCTCTTTGAATTCGCACCTCACTGGGGAATATCCTGACACCCACTCATGCACGCTTGTTTCAGTTTGAAGACTCGCTGGTTTTACCAAGTTGGAAAACAGCAATCTGACCTGTGAACCATGGCAATCAAATCCAAGCATACAGAAAAGAAAATTCTGGATTTACATGCTCTGCTGTTTGGCTGATATCCACATTGAGTCATCCACAAAGACAGACATCCTGCATTGAATGAAAATGGTTGCTGCCATTTCCCTTGAGCCTTTCTGTCCATTCCAAAGTGAATGTTTAAGAACTCTTCACAATTTTATAGCCTAGATGAAAAACAGTTGATGTATAAATGAATATATTTATAGTCACAAGAGGGCAGCTGTAATAAAGTCAGTGTTCAGGGGGACAAAGCTGGCTCTATGTGGCTCTGCCTCAGGGGAAACTGTTGGAATCGTGAACCGGATGGGAGAAACTCTCTGATTCAATTCAAGCCTGAAAGTAAAGCAGCAGACACACTTTGAAGGAGGAATAAAAAAGAAAACCTTCAGATGTGATCGAGTCACTGCTAAGGATTATTTCCCTTGCAGCACTTCTTTTCTGCATAGTCACTGCTGAGACGTACTATTCCTTCAATTATTCAGAAAGTAGCTCCCAGTCATAGGAAGGACAGATGCCTCAAGAGTCTGAGGAGGCTCGAAAAGTGATCTTAGTGCTTACTGTTGGGTGAAAACTCCACCATTCAAGCGTAAGTGTTATATGACAGAGATTCCTTTCTGTAGACAATTTCTATTAAGAGGGGGGGTTGTGTGTGTGTGAAACACCCTAAGCAATTAGAAATTATTGATCTGCAGAATTGTCTCAGCAAACGTTAATTATAAAGAGCTTTAGTCTAAATGATTATTTGATGAGTTGCATGTTCAGATAAGCTAACAGGACCCATGCTAGCTTGAATGATGAAATGTGCAAGATGGGCTGAAGGAAAGAGTAATTATAGACCTGAAGGGACATAAAATGTCCTTTAACAGCTGATTAGATCAGGAATACCGTCCCATCACTGTGATTCATACGGGAGGCTACAGCTTATAATTAAGACAGGTGGGGTGTAATGTATTTGTAGAAAGGTGGAGAGTGGATACAGATGGTGCTAGAGAGGAGTTCTTTTCATCTGAAATCACTGTCATCAATTTTTGCATATGAAAAAGTTCCCACCACAAAGAGGCCATCCAAGTCAAGATGACCTCTGAGGCGAGAAACATCAATGGATCAGGTGTGAGCTGCTTCTATTGGAGGCTGAAGGCTGAAAGGAATCACAGTGGCTTCAAAGGGACCGTTGGTGAAACACACGGGGAGGAAAAAAAAAGAGGGAAAGAGCACTTGAAACAGTTGACATCAATCAATAACGCTCTGGGATTCAGATTTCCATTTTGTTGACCAGAAGCAAAGCTGGAGGGGGGAGTCTTTATCCAGAGTGTCCACCAGAGCCCGATGGCCATGAAGAGTTTAAGAGCATGAATTACATTTAAGAGCGACTCTTTTTGTGAAGAGACTCCGCAGTGCCAAGAGGATGAAAGCCAGCTGTCAGGCCACAGTGGCAACTGAGTGCTTCACCGCTGAGGACAGTTTGTGTTTGCCAACAGCAAATAACCGCCTCTGGCCCATTTAGTGCCATCTCTTTTTCTTTCTGCAAACAAAAGCCGTCCGCCACTGAGATGACACAAGCTCCTCTTAGTGGGTACCGCTACAGCGCCCGATCAAACACAGAGCTGTATGTGGAACAAACCCAAAACCAACACAGTAAAGAAGTCTGAGCTAACAGGAGTACATGAAGACTACATGCAACCAGGCCAACACACAGGAATCTGAAGTCCTCTCTGTCTCAGCTCATTTGTTATCCTGACATCTGCTTTGGACAGAGGAGTTTTCATTAGTCATGACATGAGGTTGATGAGGAAGGCAAACTCAAAACCTCTGGGAATTTGGTTTGACGTAGTAAACATGCGAATGGTGTTGAAGTTGACAGTCTGTTTCTGAAACAAATCTGAGAAGGCAATTCCAACTTGGTTGGCCCAACAGCCCTTAACACACATCCCCCACTCTCTCTTACCAATTTCCTGTCTCTCTTCACCTCAAGTGAACCAAAAACGACAGTAAAGTATGCTGTACCCAGTATTAATGGTGGGAGCAATACAATAAACAACACCTATGTGACAGAAAAACTTCCATAAACTTGTTTAATTATGAAGTTAAAGTCCAAAGGCACCAAAGTAAAGGCCAGGAGAGCTGGTGAGAGGAAACAATAAACAAACAACAGACTGAGAAACATGAAAAGACCACTGCTTAGGCCCGAACTGCTTTGCTTTCACACATCAGTGCTACACACTGAAGCTCTGCTCAGAAGCAGAGGAAGAAAACAATTCTTGTTGAGCAGACCAACAGAATATGGCCAAAAGCCAAAAGCAGAAAAAAGAACAAGGAAACTACAAAAACGGTATGAGAGAAGAGACAGGCTTTAGGGAGATACCTCAGCTGGCAGGTGCTCAAACAGCCAACCAAAAGCAGGCACATGTAGCTATAAACACACACGCACTCACAAACAAATGTCACACAAACATGCATATCACACGACCAGAGACACGCACGCATACATTCTATGGCAGCGTGCTTATAGCGAGAGAGTTGCCAGCTGTCGGAGATCTTTGAGGGAACAGAACACCACCTGTCCCCTTATCTTTCCCTCAGCAGCCAAGAGAGACACTCCGTCCAACTGGAGCCACCTCCATCTCCCTCGTCCAATGCTTAATGGCAGCTTGTCTGCTATTTTCTCTCCGAAAATTTATCCCTGTCTTTGTTCTCATCTCTCCGTCTGCGCGTTTGATCTCAAAACACAAGATTCCTCGCAATTATTTCCAATCACATCAAGGCTTTCAGAGAAATCCTAATGATGTACCTGTAGTCCTGGCAGTGAGACTTTCAGAGGTTTAGATTTGGTTAAAGGAGGACAGTTTTTCCAGATGTTTCTCTTTGTGTTGCCTGATAGGAATTTGACCATCAGGTCAGTGATTGTGAGTGTTTGATGAGGTGCAGGGTTGACATTTCTCTGTCTGTGTGTTTACATTTTCGTATTCCTTCACCTCTCTCCTCTCTGTGCCATTGTTTTGGTTCTGGTGAGCGGGGTGTTTGGGTGCAGACAGATTGATAGAAGCCAGGCTAAAGCTCGGGCAACCTCCGACCGCAGCTCAACCTAGTTCTTCTGCTTTCAGTGTAAACACAAGCCAATGTGATACTCTCACAGTAAACATGTTGGGCAGTGGATTTTTGGTCCTAAATGAAAGCAAAATCCATCCTAGCTGGGGTTAAAATAGAGTAACTCTGCAAAAGCTCAGGGCTAATAGCAGCTTTCATTGAAGCTGTTAAAAAAGGAACATTCCCTCAATCCGTGCTGGCAGCTCCAGTGCCACCAGCCCAATAAAAGCAGCATGTGCAGTTTCCAGGTAACCAGCCGTGGTGAGAATGTGTATATGATGGTAGTGCTAATGGGCCAGAGTTCCTCTGCGAAACACACATGCACACACATATAAATATATACACACCCAGACTTCCTGCTCGTACTGTACACACTGCACAGGAGCACTTTAGCCTGGGAAAGGCTCGTGGAAGAAGTGAGTGATGGCCCTACCAGCTGTCTGGGAGTTATAGACTGAGTCCTGGAGGCCAGGCTGATGTTTTTCAGACAACCTGAGCAGCACTATAGCAGATGGAGGTCACCGCTGGGTAGCACAGCTAAAATTAAACCAACAGCTTAACATGAATTAAGCCAGGGCCCCTGGGCAAGGAGCCTGCATCCCACAGGATTGAGGCGGGTGCTGGGCAGGGAGCACCACGCCGGCAGGGACCAGACCGCAGCTGAGGAGGGCAGGGTCCCCTCCGTCTCAGAGCAGTCACTCCAACTCCTCTGAGAGCAAAAGTGAATTTACATGGCAGTGGTAAACCTTGGGTAATGTGATTAAATCTTGGCAACACACTGCGCGATGATTAACTTATTCTCTACCCTCTCTGTGCCCTTCCACGCTGCTTCTTGCATCTCTGTCAGGCAATCAATAAGCTATTATAGCTCCAAACAGTGAGGGCAAATTAACTTACGGCTCCACCTGCAGAGTCGGCACTCTCTGCTAATCCCATTGACGGGGGAGAAACGAGTGTGGACGCAAAGGCCAGGGCCCTGGATCATCCGCTACCACACCGTGATTATCGGCAGGATACTTACGGAGAATGCTGAACAGGTTGTGAGGTTGAAATATGGCGCTAGTGGTCATCATGTAAGAGTGCAGCAGTTCTACAATGCATCTCTCGAGAATATAATAGATAACTGTTTAATAGGTGTTGAAACCTGGCATTGGCAAGCATCTAATCCTTAAGGTGAAGAACTCGGAGTGAAAACTGGCCACGGTCACTGAGGGACTTTCTATCCCATCCATCAGATGAGAGCCAATCGACTAAATGGAGCTGAGGCACCACTGACAGATTAGAATCTGATACTAGTGCCAGAGAGTAGGTGAGGGGAGGGGGGTCTGGAAGGGAGAATAGAAATGTCACCCTGGAGCCCTACAGCAGCAGCACTCCCGTCATACAATACGGGGCCTCACTGAGTCAGATGTCAGCTATTTCAAACTTTACCCACAGCAAACTGACTACTGTTTGAATTTTCAATAGATCCTCTCCACTTTCCTCATTTTACACATGACGTCCCCCTGTCTGTCTTTCATCCACCTCTTTGCGGTATATTGTTACATGGAGATCCTTTTGTGTCCTTGCCACACCCTGTTCGGAAAGGTCACACGGGCACAAAGAGGAGGTGAGAGTGTATCTGGTCTATTCATCTCTGGGTGACGCTGCCCTTCTCCTTCTGCTCCTAATTAGACTATTGTATATGTTTACACACACTCCAATGAGGATGATTATGTCACCACACATGCAGTCAAGCTCGGGGTGTGTAAACAACACTCGCCAAGATAATAGGATGCAACAGATGTTTAAAAAAGTCAAAGCAATTCAATCAGATCTGACCTGCACACTTTCAATTATGTTCAGCGTTAGCTTGTAGCTTCTAATGCCTCTCTTCTCTCTCTAAGTCCTTTGTCATTAGTGCATCATTACTGCAGAAGTGAAGTAAATCCTTTCATTTGTAACATGAGACAGAGTATGCTAAATATCCGGGCCTCAGAAGTGAACAGCAAGCATTACAAAAAGGTCATGATAACACAGAGCTCACATGCACACACAGCGTGATAATGAGCAACAACTCCCTCATACCGACCCTATTTTCAGCAACACAACAAGGAGAAACTAATTTCCCCCCAATTGTAGCTTTAATGATGAGATTAGCTACCACAGCAACCAAGGACAATTAGATGACAATTGAATGCCATCATGTTTCCCCGTTTGTATGTGTCACTGAGTAATGGTAGGGCTGTGACTATCCACAGTCAGCAGCAAGTCCACTGCACTTCATGTGTTGTCAGATTGCACGCAGCGGATCATTATCAGTGCTTAGCTCACCAGGTCTTTCTGCGTATCTTGCTCCAGGCTCAGCAACATGCTACAACTGTGATACAGTTTCAGATGGCCTCTCCACTCTTTTCACATTTCTCCTCTTCTCCTCTTTTTGCCTAATTGTCATCTTTTGGTAGCATCACTGTTTTGATGTTCACAAGTTTTGTTCCACCACTTTTTCAAGTGTATAGGATGCAGCCCTGAGAAAGGAAACTAAGTGCATCTTACACATTTGATCTTGAATAGGGATCTGATCTTATTATTTTTTTATGATATAGTTTGCTGAGACCTTTCCGATACCTTTCTCTGATGACTCACGTATTCCATTGGGTGATTCTGTTGTAAATGACGAATCATATTTGTTGTATTAAAGTGAGCCTTGTTGGTACCTCCTCCAGGAACACTCAATTTACAAATGGAGCAAGATGCTGTTTTACTATCATTTCTTTCCAAAGAGAACTAGTCGAACACACAAAAATGTCTACAACATTATTTGATTCACAGCAGCTGTAAAGTGTAACGGTGCTGAAAACATGTGAAAACTGGATAAGTCCTGATCACGTAACAAACTCTGATACTATCAGATTCTCCAGAAATAGCCATATCAGGCGCCAATACCAATCAGTGTGTTGGATCAGGACATCCCTAATCTTCAATGGATGTGACTCCATGGTAAATGCCCCACAAATGCCATGGTTCATTCACAATGCTTTGAACTATCCAGAACCAAATAACTTGCTGTTACTTGGCTTATATGCAGATAAAGTGAAAGTTGTTAACAAAGCTGATATCACTGAGATATAAGTGATTGGGATTATAATATTAAGATAACTGCCACTTGATTTTTAGTTGCTGTGCTTTCATTTCACTAGCAGTACACAGCTCAATATCTGTGCTCTGCTGCAAGCTGAAAACTGTCACTATGTGACAAATTGGTTGCCAGTCTCTTGGGAGTAAACAGTGAAGACATGAAAAAATACACAAGGTCCATGCAGCCTCACCTTAAGTGGACCGTGTGTGGACCCCAGAGCACATTTTTCAAATTTTGCCAAAATGCTGGCTGAGAAATCCCTGAAGTTCCAGTCTCCCAGCCCCTTAATCCTCCCTGACTCCAACGTCTCGGATCGAGGAGCATGATAGAAGGTTTCAAGTGAGGGCTTAACCCGGGTTTAATAACCACAGCATGTCCACAGAGCAGAACACCTCGTCATATGACCAAACACGCACGCACAAACCCCACAGACACATAAACACACATATCCACACAGCCTCTCTCTGGCCACGGGAGAGGCTCAGACTGAGAGGAGATTACACTTCACAACAAGAGTAATACGCAGGTCTGTGCAGAAGAAGTAGAGATTAGAGTCAGCAGCATACATTCATCTAGTTCTCCCAAGTGCTGACACACAACCTGCAACCAAGAGCTTTTATCACATGTGGAGGAGAGCCAGAGGGACACGTCAAACAAATATGGAAACATGTTGATAAAAGATGCACGTAAAAAACACACTCTAACATGCCCCCACACAAACAGTGAAGATGTTTCTTTAAGAGGAGAGGAAGTCAAAGTACTTTGCTATCAGTGCTCCTCAGGAGTGATACTACAGGAGCACTGGACTCAAGAGCCCACATACAGTATCTTATCTGCTTTAAACTAGCACTTCATATTGTTAATATCATACTCCCCCATCCTACTAGGGCCATACACCCACCAACCCCAGCAGTGATCCTGTTCTGTACTGTAGCCAGAGGCGAGGATTACGTAGAGATGAATAAGCAGTCACTGCGGCGACCGAGAGAAGAAAGAGAAAGAAAGAAAACCTCTGACAAACAGGAGTTTAGAGACAGATCCAGAACGAAAGCTGCATAGAAGGTCTGTTTTTTCAAAGACATCAAGAGATATCTGGATAATGTCATCACAAGGAGGGATGGACCACAAATACCAACATAGAAACTGTGGAAAGTGCATAAAGTGGACTCCATAAATCAGCGTCTCAGCCTTATATAGAGTAATTCAAGTATTTTTTTTAAAGAAGGCTCTGTTTTGGGGGGTATAAATGAACCGAAAGTTTAAAAAAGCCTCTTAAAGAAGCTCTGATGGTAGTGTGGATGTCAGTGTGAACATCTGTGTTGAACATATCAAATGTATTTCATTTCCCATCTTCACATAGATAGAGATCTCACAGACAAACGTCTATCTCACTGAAGTGTCTAACTCAGGCTACGCCTTTCGGGGAAGTATTTTATGTCACCATTAAAAAGTCCTTCATTCATCAAAGCTCTGTATTTATTGTTTTATAGAGCAATTTCCTCCTAAATTCAACCCGTGACAATCTGATAATGCACATGATAAGATGCAGAGCGGGAATCACGAGGAATCACATGCCATTATTTCTTGATGTGCTAATTTGAATTCTCCGTGCCCATAAATCTCAAACGGCTCCGTCTCATCCTCTGTTTCCTACAGGAAGAAAAGAGGAGACAGAAGGAGGAATGAAAGGGGGTTCTGTTGTACTTTTGGATGCCGTGTCTCACCCGTCCTCCCCGGCTCAGTGGGCTGTCAGAGACGGGCGGAGCATGGAGTGATTGATGGGACTTTGGGCAGGCTCCTTTACACCTGCCCCTTTAGCTCATGTACGGACTCTGTCATACAAAACTCAGCGAGACATTGTTCGCTAACCCTGTGTCGACACAATGACAGATTGATGGAGTCAAACACAAACACACACAGACACAGGAAGTCTTGCCTCACCCAACCTGGTTCTATCAAACAGCTTCATTCTTATATAACCCATTCATAGTACCGTCTCTCACTCTGCAGGCTGTGAGATTCTCTTTCGGCTCCGAGCCAGTGTTCGCTGTAAAACAACACAAAGCAGCTAACTCTGTCAGAAAATCTGCCCTGCTTCCCCGCTTTTGGCTCTTATCCTCGGCTACACCGCTCCCTTCCCCATTGTGAGCATTTTGGCCTCGCATCCAGCTAGCAGTTTGAGTTGTTTTGCGGGGGAGGGAGGGTTATGCGTGGGCGAGGGTATGCGTGTGTGTTTGTGGAAAAACAGGCTCTGAAACTCCCCAAATCAGTGTGACATTTGACACATTTTTACATGAGCGAAAGAGACAAGAGCATCTTCTTGTTCTTCACTGCAGGCGGCTGTCACAGCAGCAAGCGACAACTGAGCTTTGGGTCAGTTTTGTCAGCCAATATCAGTCCAAGCAGATATCAAGTCAACACTGTTAAAGTTTTAAGGTATGTATCCAGGTCAAAAATGAGCACAACATGCTACTATTGTTCTGTGCTTGAGAGATTTTCTCCTCTAAATGATGGTTAGTTATCAACCAAACAGAAAATATATGCCTCTGGTTTAATTCCATGGTCTGCATTGATTTATGCAAACACCCTGAAGGGCTAAATATGCTTGGTTAAACAGAACCACACGCAACATGCATGATAAAAATTGCTCTTTGCATATATGGATTAATAGCAGGCTGATTGACATGCATGTGTGGAACATTTCTCCCCTGTAGAGGTTTTTACAAAGACTGAGCTGACAGTAATGTGCCGTGCTGAAGGATAAATAGACAGTGGCCAGTTGTTCCCAAAGTGCTGTAACTTTAAGATTAACAGCACGGGACTGAAACAGCCTTGAACAACAATCACACATGCAGCAGCGTTCCAGCGCCAGATAACCAAATACGACACGATTTGTTAAATGAATAAACATGAATTTGCTAAGCTTTGTTTTCATCCAGCAGTAGGCAGGAAAAACTTTTTTTTATAGAAACAGAAAGTTTGCTCAGCGAGGCAGAGTTCAGCTTTGACAGTCACACTCGCACAAACACACACAAACACACACAAACACGACTGGGCTTTGAGATTGCAGAATGGTTCTGTCTGCATTCCAGCATAAAGCAGATCGGAGCGGAGGCCAAGGAGAGTCTGTAGTGTGGAGCCCACGCCTCGGCTGCGTGTCGACTCGCGTAGCGGACCCTGACTGTGCCGTTTGCACCAATTTGCTGTGAACCTCCCTGAGACAAATAACTGCCACAGAGCTGTAACACACTCTGCCTCCAGTCTCCTGGCAGCTCGCCAGCTCACTCTCTACTGCTTCAGCTGCTTCTGCTGGGGTTAGCTGTCCTGATTTCTTCTCCTTCTGTTAGTCTTCTCTTAGTTTTTGTTACTTTTGTCTCCCTTGCTCACTCTTTCCTTCTCTTTTTCTCAAAGAAATGTTTTATATTTAGGACTCCTTATTTCTGAACAGAGCAGGGGAGGTTAAAAAAGGGTCAAATGATCCCAAAAGTGACAAAAAACAGGGACAAGGACTGGCACAGAGGTGCTGCACTAAATATCACTCTTGTAAGAAGTAAATGGAAGCAAACAACATGGCAAATAAATAATAAGTGTGCTACCTGGTAGGGGAAAGCAGCTGCTTCACTCAGAGGACTTGGTCCATTTGTACAAGTGGAGAAACAAAGAGAAACCTCAGCAAGCAAGGGAGGGCATAAACAAAAGAAAAAAGTTTGTCGGAGCCAACAGATGTGATCAACAGACCAACCGTACTGTCAGTGGGAGGTTTGGATTGGTGCGTGCCAGCCAACTGTCCCCCCGCCTCGCTCTGCAGATGACCCTCCTGCATGGCCCTCAGAATCTGTCAGGCTGAACCCTGCTTCCTTCAGCACATCCACAACCTCCCCCTTCAACCTTTCCACCGCCAATCGGAGCGTCCGCCAGGCCAGCTGGCTGTACGTGTTGAAGGAGGTTTCAACAGGAGCGTGGAGATCAATGAGATTCTGAGATAAACTTGGCAGAATGGAGTTATGTGCAATGGACCAAATTCAAGTAAACATCCCTTTGCTTCTGTTGTTAGTGGCTGTAAAAAGTAAACCCTGCCTCTGAGGCGTGTGTGTGTATGTGTGTGCATATGTGTGTCAATATGAGGCTTATGGCCAACTCTGTGCGGTCAGCACGGTGCAGGCAGCCAGGCCGCTCGACAGCCGGCCCTGAGGTTATCGCCTGCTGAAGTGGAGCAGTGTGTCGTCCATTACCTCACTTCACTATCTGTGCATCCAGGGAAAGGGACACGGCTATTCATAGAGACACTCAGGGACTCCGAGAGCACGGATAAAGGACAATCCTGCAGCAGAAGAGTTAAAGTTGGAGCCCATGCTGCATTGTTTTCTGTTATTCCACAGATTTTAAGCCTGCTTCTTGCTTAGTATTTGGTGAAAATGTGATTTTTCCAGTAATTAAGAGTTTCATAAAATACTTTTTGTAACGATCTAGGTCAAATTTCCCCTCATTCTTTACCAACCTCGTGTACAAAGGAAGTTCTTTATTTGACACTGACGTCTTAAACACAAAGAAAACAATAACATAATATGAAAAGAATCCTGTCTTAAGCTTGTTTGAAAACACAAGTCAAACAGGATTCACGGTTAATGCATTAGCGCAGGCTTTGGACTAAGAGGCTGTGATAGAGGGAGATTGTGGGCTGCACTGTACGTGTGGTTAATGATAAACCAAACAAACTGGGTTAGCTCTCCTAGCCTGACAAAACAGGACTTGTTGAAACTTGGATTATGTTAACAATCGCGGGTGAGTAAAGGAAACTGTAAGAGCCAGGCTCTTAGAATAACATCTCGAAAAAAGAGTTGTGTTTTTAGCTTTTAGGGAGAAAATGTTCAGGGAGGGGAACAAGGTAAAGTAAACACAATTAAAACCATGTCTTCCTTCTTTGGAGTTAATGGAGGACATAAAAGTTCCTTGAACTTACACAGAGTACAATGTCTCTTCTTCAAGTGTTTCAACGTAAACAGTTAATGTATGATAACCAACATGAAAGCTCTGACACCATACTCTGCTCTCCTGAATCAGACTTGTTTGTTGCATCTTTACAGTGAAGTCTCAAAGAATCCATAAAGAGAAATTAATATCTGCCTGGGACCTTCTCTTTTTCTACGGCATTTCTTCTCCGTCAGGGTTCTGTCCCGGTTGCTCCGACAACATAATTATATGTAGTTAAGCATGAGCTGCAGAAAGAGGGGGGCGAAAGACACTGACGGAGCAGGAGGAGAGAGTCTGCTGAAGCACAGTGGCTTGTCATTATGGCTCTGTTTGAACCTTGTACAGAATAAGCAGGCTAAACTTGAGACTGAGCCAATGGGGCTCTACACTCCGGTCCTCAAAGCTCCGCCAAGTGTTTTTGTACTTGAGAGACCCACCTCAGACACAAACACTGTATATCATCTTTAACTGTGAAAAAAAGTATTTTAAGCAGTCTGACCTTTGGAAACTTGGAATATGTGCCATGCAGTTGAGGTTTTTTGTATTTTTCTTTTATTAATATTTCATTTTTTCATTTTCCTCCCCAGGTCATTTGGATAATTATGTTTGATTTGGGAGTAATTCTTTATTTTTCTGTTGACAAGCTTGGCAAACAGCACATATAGTAGGATTTATGGGGATAGGACTGGAGCTCTGCTCTGTATTTAGCTGCCTGCACTGAGTTTGGATATTTATTTAAAAGTTTTTGTGGGCTAATCCATTCTTCTGACTCCTTTGTGTCATACTGCATGAGCCTCATTCTCTTCTTGTAAATGTATGTTTCTGCAAAATGTTTGATTTTCTCCTGCAGAATACTATCTTACTAGTAAAGGCACATTTCATCAACTTTTACAAATGGCGGAACTATTTTCCTTATTATTCTGCAGCCATCCTGAATGGTATCACAGGGGCCAAAATTTTTAATGTGAAATGCTGATTGTGTTTTTTTTTACTGGTTTCATTACACGGTCTGTTTGGTTTGAAGAAAAAGAGACCGCGTTGGGTAATTAAGACTTTTAATCTTTGAAATCTTAGGGATGAAATCTTAAAAAACAGCTGAATAACACAGTGGTGGCTCATGCTGTTGCTTCTTCATGGCTGTGTACGACCAATAAAGATCAGATATTTAGATGATAAAACACGAGGGTCTCCAAGGCCGATGATTTAATCTTCCACCTTTGTAGGTGAGACACAAACTGGAAGAAATAAAAGAAGCAGAAATAATATTGGATGGAACAGTTTGCTGCATCTTGGTACGCTCCTTTCCAAAACTACCAACTCTCTCCGAAACCATCATCCTCACAAAGACAAGAGCCCATGCCACATCAACCCTCAGGCTCACATCCAGACACACACAATTCTCTCCTTCCCCATCTTGATTAGATTACAGTGAGCGGCCTGGTGACAGCCTCTGGGCATGCATGAAGAGCGGCTGATATCCGAGCTCTGGTCCTCAGCCTTCACTCTCAGCCGGTCAAGAGAGCAAGAAGATAATAGCCTAATTCTAAAGAGCTGACCTCACCAACTAAAGCAGCCTCTGAAAGAATCATGGGAACAAATTTGTCAACACAGGTCACCACTCACAAAAAGACTGAGAGAGTATCTGCTTTCTACGTTGCGTAAGTACAGCCTGCTGAGTAAACTCCTTCCACATATGCCTCAAAAACTGTGTGATGACCCTGGAGATGCTTAAACCCACTTTACATCAAAGTAGACTGCCACTGTACGAGTGTAACAGCCAATAAAAGAAACTCTGAAACTTTTATGGAACAAGTAAGCAAGCTCTTCATTAAAAGATGACTAAACTCAGATGCAATGATTGCATTCCTTTGGAAATAAAAGCTCATATCTATCTCTCTGACAAAAAGCAGAAACGGGGCCACAACAGAAAAGGCTTTGTTCCCATTGTGGCTCCTGACCACCTACCAAGGGCCCTTTAGAGAGGCACTCACCCTGGAATGATCAAGCCCACTTCTCCCCCAAGGCTCCGCAGGCCTACAGAGAGCGCTGGGCCAAACACATCCTGCCCATCTCCTAAGAGATTATCCAACTCAATGAACACATTCAGCGCCAAAACACAGAGGGAAACTGGAGCTGCTATTCAGCTGCATCTCAACCCAAACTCTTTCATTCACACCCACACTGGAGGCAAAAAAGAAATAGGAAGACATGTCGCACTTACTGGCAACTTCCAGCGAAGCATTGTGACTCACTGCCTCTCCCAGGTAGTTACGGGCAACACAGACGTAAGAGCCTTCGTCCGGTTTGCTCCGTCGTCCATGGACGATGCGTAGAAAGAAGAGCGAGCCGCTGGGAAGTAGCATGCGCTGGGAACGGGGATTGTCCCTGTCTGTTTCCACCCGCTCTCCATCCTTGTACCACTCCACTGTTGGGGTCGGCCGGCCCTCTGCTTTACAGTTGAGGGTGGCAGGTTCCCCTTTGGAAACTATCAGGTCAGAGGGGTGCTCCACAATCCGGGGTGGGGTGTCCTCTTGGCGCAGACGGGATCCTAAGAAGAAATAAGAAAAGTTA
Organism: Halichoeres trimaculatus; assembly: GCF_033239565.1. Taxonomy (NCBI): domain Eukaryota; kingdom Metazoa; phylum Chordata; class Actinopteri; order Labriformes; family Labridae; genus Halichoeres; species Halichoeres trimaculatus. Next base: position 28,673,520 of record NW_027437188.1, read on the forward strand.
AGTTTTCACCTGTTGGAATTAAAACATTTCAAATTGAAGTTGTATTTACACACATTCATAGACATTGACTTTATTTTTTTCTGCCTCACTCTGAATGTATCATTAAGACCTGCTAAGAGGCGTCTTTGGGAGGTCACCACATAGGGTCAGCATCTAATTCTTTTGGGTTACACCTCCAGTTTATTTCCTGTCTTAATTATTGACTGTGAGGCGAGCATGTCAGCCTATTATGCACTTTTGTGGTTTGTGACAAGCTCCGGGGTCACGATGCTCAACTTGTTAGAATGACTAACACACCATATTGACTTATAAATATTAATGCTCTACCTATGCAGCTTCACTCCTACACACTTCATGTAGATATATGCATATCACAACCACATATGGGTATTATCATTTCAAGGCTGTAGAGCTGTTCTTTAAAGTACACTGGTGCTGCTCATGAACTAAACACCGAATCTGAGAGCAAAGTCACCCTAAACAGTTTCAGTTCCTTTACCAAAGCTCAGCCCTGCTGCAGATATGTGACTCTGTCATTTCTCGGATCAAAGAGCAGGAAAAGAAAGAGGCTAGGCAACGGTAAACAAAAATATGACACACCTTTAAGGTAGAAGGAAATGAAGAGATAAAAGATAAGATAAGGATGCACTGCATAGCCAAGTGACAAAGGAGAAGCAGAGGCAGAGATTACACTGAAGAGGGAAAGACAGAGCAGCTAAAAGCTGTGCCAACAGCAGTGCCAGGGGGGTTAACACCCCAGTGCTATCTCAGGCCATTACAATTGCTCTCTCCGACCAGTCAGCTGTGGCTATCATCCTGCTTTACATGCAAATTAGCTTCTTGTTGTTAATTCCTGAAGGGTGGGACTGAATGCATTGTGCTCCTACACACTGTAGTGCATGTGTGAGTGTCTGTTGGAGTTTGACTTAGAGTTTTTCTTTCCTACTCCCCATATCTCCCAGCATACCGCCTTTGGAGCCCATTCAGTGCCAATTAAACAGAGTCAGGTCTAATTGGAGGCAGAGGCCCGCAATTAATTTACCCAGCATCCCGTGAACTTGCCACGCCGCCTCATTTCCGTGCCCTCCACCCACCCCCCACCCCTGATACCCTACAAATGTGGCGCTGCTGAGGAAGCATCTTCTTGTGTTCCCTGTATCTTTTGGGTAAAGTCAGCATAATCAGTGACAGCTCTTTGGAAAGATTAATCACTTCAATGCAAATGTGTTGTGTGGTCAGTGGAGGATAATTAATGCAGTGGTCCAGCGAAGGACATCATGATGAAGTCATTCCTGAACTATAATCTGTGAAATGGCAGGATTTTTTAACTATTCTGTGTCAAAGAGTTAACTCTGGCCATACATCTTGTACATTATCATGAATACTAAGCTAACACTTGGTTTTCCATCAAGGCTTGGTTTAAGCTGCTCCTTTTGGGATAAAGTTTCATGTCAATTTACATTTTTGTGAGCTCAAACCACTTGAGACAACCTGTGTACAGCTGTTGCACAAAAGCCATACAGGCCAAGTTCTTTTCTAAAAGAACTAGAAGCTAAGCACATTAGCTTGCTAATCAAGACATGAACCGTTTATATGTGGGGTATTATTTCACCAAGTGTCCCAAGAACTGCACCAACAATGTGAACACTATAAATTCCAACAGCAGATTTCTTTGCTAGAACAAGTAACAAAATGTTAGCATTCAAACCCTTTACAAGCTAAGAAAGTGTTAGCTGTTTGCCTTTTCTATCAAGCTTAAAACATTATCAAACTCTGATGTTAGCTTTAGCCATTTCCTTGCAATCACTGTGGACAACAAAGTAAGCATCAAACAACATCAAACAAGCCATACTTTAAAATTCATCTGCACATTTGCCAGCTAATTCGGGTAACAACAAATATTAGCATTCAAACCATTTACTAGCTAAAAGTAGAATACGTTAAGAGTGTTTATCTTCACTTTCATACTTTAAAACAATATCAAACTATGATGGATGTGCACTTGCATTTCATTGGGGTATCTGGATGTGACTGTGTTTTCTGTTTTCTTATTTGTGTGTGTGTCTGTGTTTTTTTTTTTTTTTGCCTGCCTGCCTGCAAAGTGATTTACCCTCAGGGGACAATAAAGTTGAAGTTTGAAGCTAACAACTCCTTGAAAAAAAACTTAGCAAAAAATCCCAAACAAACATCTGTATGGACAAAAGCAATACTTTAAATTTCAACAACAGATTTGTTAGCTAGAAAGGGTGACAAGAAATGTAAACACTTGTACCTAATACTTGCTATCCAGAATGCTCACTTTCTTCTTCTTACTTTTACAAAACTATGGATGTTAGCTTCAGCCATTTCCTCGCTAACTCTACTTACAATAACATTACCTAGGACCTAACTAATTGCTAAAATAAGCCAATAAGTAGCAGTAGCTAGCAGGTTAATATCTCCTTGTTTTATTTTCACTGTCACCTTTGGGGCAGACAATAAAGTCTGTCTGTCTGTCTGTGTGTCTATCTATGAGGTACAAGAGGAAAAGGGTTGGATTATTTCTTAAAAATAAAGAAAAGTGAATGAGATCCTGGGATTAGGACGTTGGAATATAACAGTTTGAGTATAATGGATTTAAAGCCACAACCAGCTGTAGCTTCTCTGCTATTGGACTTAGAATGAGTCAGATCGTTCTCTTTAAAGCCGATCAGATGATGATTGTTTGTTCAGATGTAAAATGACAAATAGGACAAAATCTCACAGAATCCTGGTAATTGCAAAACCATTTTAGCTCTGTTTATCATACTATTTACATTTTTGAGAGATTAAAGCATCTCTGAGCAAGCGATAAAAACAGATGGAGAATTAGAGAGCAGTACAAAAAGCCTACAGCATGAATGAATCAGTCTGCTATCTGAATACTGTTTATAAAAAATAAATTTCTGTACTTTCTGGCCTGATCCACAACCAGGCTAATTAACCCTAATTTGCAACCTGCTCCCATCACAAGTTAGTAAAACTGCAGACCATATGCTAACAAGGCCCAGCCCTTGGGTTGGGCGCCACTTTGGAGCTAACACGCCTCAAAATGTTCACACACACACAGGCCCATTACCACCTCACCAACTGCACCACCACCACCGCTGCCGCCCTACACCAGAGAAGGCAGGCTAATATGTTTTATTAAAGAGGACTTTGAAGAGCTCCGCTGCTATCTCCTCTGCCCGTCCCCTTCCTGATTTAGACGGCTCCTCTCTAATTTGAAATGGTCTGAAGTTTGGGGTTTTCTGGAGCAACCATTAACTATTCAGATGTGGCACGCTGTGAGGAGGGCTCCGCAGAGTGTTTGATCAGTGTCTGTTTGCTGTAGATGATTACTGCTGGATTAATATGCAGACTACAATATACACTGAGTTACAGTATTGTGTTACACAGACGCTAGTAAATGAAGCAGTTATTAAGTGTTTGTGTGTGTGATCTCTGAGAGTGTGTGTTTCTGAGCAGTGCAGGCATGTATCACTTACACACTCCTATTATGTTTGCTTTGTTCCTGATTGGATTCATTGTGTGCATGTGTGGAAGTTGTGGGTGTGTGTGTGTGTGCATGCGTTGCTGCGCTGATCCCCAAAGACACTTTGAGTGACCCCAGTTATTTCAGCTCCATTACCCCTCACCACGGGGAAAACACGGAGGCAGCGCAAAGGATTACTCTCCCATGCTTCCTGCCACAGGTGCATGCTTTTAGAAGATAGCCAACAACTTTACTTCTTCCCTGCCTACAGCAAACACAGCAGACTGAATCTAAGAGGAAAACAGAAGAATGAACCCCTTGCTCTGAACCAAGCTGTACATGTTTTCTCTCTTGCCTCTCTTTGAGTCGTCTAACCCTGCCTTCATTTCAAAGCACTGCCCTTCCTTCTCCTCTGCTGCTTTCAACCGCCCTCTCTCCTACTTTCTATCCCCCTCTTACCCCTCCTTCTCCGCTTGCAGACAGAAAATGTGAGATGAGCTAATGCAATACACAGCCGCACCAAAGGGAAGCTGGGACTTCTTCTGCAAGGATCTGATCGATTGGTGCCTGAGGCGAGATTCTCCTTCTCCCTTAACCCTCTCACTTGCCGAAGCGCTCTGCGTGTTGCTTTTTATTTTTTTCCCTCTCATTTACGCGCACACACAAACACAAAGTTAAATTCAGCTTGAGGGAACGTTTGCTTGCAGAGGAGGTAATTAAAAAAACCTACAATCCTCTGTCTTTTCTCTGAGTGCTAAAAGCAATCTCAGTAATGAGCAACAAACCACAAGAGTCCAAAAGCAACAACAATAACAGAAATTTAACAGCCCCGGATCTAATCGTGCAGCCACCACAAGGGTCCAGACCCAGACACTGACCCCTACATGCACAGTGTCTTTAAGCATTCATGAAGACCACTGGGGTTTGTGCCCACTCCACTACCCCAGCTCCTTCCCCCTGACTATAATTGATAGACAGGGCATAATGAAGAGATTTGTGATGGTTCTCAAAATCCAAGGTCATCCTTCTGTCCGTTACAGGGTATATGATGTATATTAACATTTCAGCTACCAGCTTCATATTGATCCCTCAGTGTCTTCAGGCTAAACCCTGCAACATGAGTGGATGTTAATCTATATTTCAAGAGATATGCCTGCGTTTCTCAATCTGATAAAAAGGGCAAGCTATGCATGCAAAATATGAAAAATGAGCCATTGAAGAGAATCAACTGCTGATTTTTGGAGTGGATCAGATTCAGGGAGGCTAAGGAAAACCTGAATAATAAATCAAATGATCAACCCATGGTGATCTGCTGCTTTGCATTACTGAAATAGTCGTTTCTAATGCATATAAAACCAAAAAAAAAACATTTAGGAACCATTTATATCCAGCAGCATTTATAACAGCAGACCCTGTGCATGGTTCTGCAAGAACTGAACTAAACTTGTGCAATTTCATGGTACAGTTTATGAAAATGTTTTACAGTAAATAGATGCGTAGATTAAAGGTAAACCAAACTAGTCTGGACCTGTTAGGATGAAACAGTTGTCAGTCTGTTTGCACCTCCAGCAAAGACAGTCTCTAAAAGACAATGCATCAAATCTCTGAACCCCGTTTTGATAAGGAAGCCCTCATCTAAAAACTCAAAATCATAGAGAATGAGCCTTGAGACAGAAACTTGACTCTGAGCAGCCTCAGGACAAGTAAAATCCAGACAGGGTCGGCTTTATCAGAGCTGGGGTCATCCCTAAAACAGTACATGTTTGCACTTTGCAATTAAAATATGGTGTACCCCCACAGGCTACATCATCTGAGCTGAATTTTAATCACTCATCATCGGAAGGCATTCATAAATCAGACAAAAAACAGTCACCAAGCGAAAGATTGAATCCAGTGAGTTCTGCTTAAGTCTTTTACAACTCTTCTCCATGCTTCCTATCTTGGCAGAGCATGAGTAGGCAGAAAGGAGTCAGCCAGCTGCCCTTTACCCCAGAGAAATCACAGGGGAGAGGGGCAGCGAGGTTGATTTAGATACAGTATGGAACACAAATCTACAACACGGGGTCATTCAGTCCAGTAGAACAAAGATCCCAGCCTGAAGCGCGTGTGATTATATGAGCAATCTAACACTAAGATTTTATTTCCCTCATAAAAATCAAGGTCTCAGAATCTCATAAACACAGATGCTAAAATCGAGAGGTGTTGCAGGAGGCCGAGCCGTATCATCATTCTGCATATCAGATGTCCAGATGAGCGTCGGCAGAGACGTGGAATATGGGTCTGTGATAAGGAAGGCTGAGCACAGTAGGGCACTCCCTATCTCCAGTCCCATTAATCTGTGATTAGGGGACTTAAAAGGGATTTATGGCTGAGATAAGAGCAGAGGGCGTGTCCCTGGAGGTTGAAGACACGCCTTCTCTGGGACAGTGCCTGCCTCTGAATGACTGAGGGCCACAGAAAAGGCACCCTTCTCTGCTGAATTAGAGACGATAACCAAGAGAGAGGGCAAAGATAAGAGGCAGAGACGGAAACGAAGAGAAAAGGCGAGGCAGCGTACCCCTGCTGATCAGATGACATTAACAGGAAAGTGAAACTGAATCTCGTACCATTTCCACATCAGGATCCCACCCTGGAATGTGCCGCTTGAATGACTTTGCCAGTTGCATCAGATTGGACTGGTTTTTAATGCTACACAAGGATATCCCTTACACTCCTAAGAGGCAGGATTAGAGCCCTGTGTGTACGCGTTAGTGTGTGTGTATGGGGAACAGAGGTGGGGTTTCGGAGGAGGGGTGATGGATATCTTTATAGCCTCCTTCTTTTCTCATCTCTTTGTCTCCGTTTAGCAAACAGAACAGGTTAAGGTTACCCCGCTCATACCACGGCAGCGCTTGAGAAAAGATATCACTTTCCACAAGCGTCCAAATCTGTGCTCTTTTAATCAAAGCAGATGTGAAACACACTACCTGAGAGTTTATACACAACACTGCAACTCAACATGACACTGTTTGATTGTTTGGCTCTATTTGTTGTTACGTAAACTCAATAAAGTCTAGATTCTCGCAGATGATCACAAAGCTTCTATTGATGTTCCAGTGAAATACAGCTTCTGCAGACTGAAATGTAAACATGAAACAAAGCTTCTTTGTTATGCTAGACACTAAACAAGGTCAAGGAAGTAATCAGGAAATATCTGGAGGCTGTGGTAACTCTTAAAGGCTTGAACATAGCTTATTCTGTCATATTTTTCATTTCATTTCAACAAAAGGTAATGAATACGGTGGATGGGTGGATGGGTGGATGGGGCTGCAGGTATCACATTGGTTGTTATGTAAGAGATAAAGGAAAATAACTAAAACAATCCCTGCAACACTTTTTTGCAGCCTCCCGCAAAAAGAAAAACTTGCATCAGATCTTATTTCCCATGAGCCCTCTCGATCATCCATCTGATATTACATACGTGCACCCATTGACCACAGGGCATTCAATTTTTTTTTTAAATCTTAACTTTTTTACAAAATTTAACAAGTATCACAGCATCAACTAGAAAAGCACACAGAGCATGCAGACCTCCACCAAGCATATTGTGATTGTCGTGCAACACTTTAGTCTGACTTTAATGTTATACCCCCTTTCAGCAGACTGTCTGCTACAATTTGGTGTTAGTTGCAGGTTTGTACGATAATTTGTTACCTGGCAGTGTTGACAATTTTGATGACCCAGTACATATTTCATATTCCAGATCTTAGTATCCAGAATATTTCCAGGATCTGGATCATACGTTTACATCTGTCAACTTTTGGTGACCTTGTCTTGTATTGTTTTGCAAAGCAATCCGACCATTTATCGTGGAGTTATACAGACACAGGGTGAAAACGGCCCTATCTCACAATGATAAAGAATCCTTTTAAAAAAATCCTGGATCCAGACAGTGTTCTGGATCACTTCCAAAATTGTATAACTTCTTCTTTATCCCATTTTGAACATTTCCTGAAAATTTTATCAAGATTCGTTTGTTACTTTTTGAGTTATGCCGTTTACAGACAAACAGGCAGACAAACTCTCCCAAACATATAACCTCCTTGGCGGAGGTGATAAGTATTCATCAAAGTTTTTCCAAATATCCCACAGTCACAGAAAAATACAGAAGACTTTTTTTGTACTTAAACTTCTATCATCTTGCAGAAACTTGCAGGACTTTCAAGAGCTCAAACTCTCTGCTTCTTCCTTTCACAAATGAACCTCGAAGCCACAGATCATCACTGAAATCAGAAATCAGTTTACTCAAAATTCTTGCAGCAAAAACCCCTCAGACAATGCTGGCTACATTTTCAGGAGTGCACTGCATGTGTGGAGGAGCTGAAGAGAATGTGTCATGGGTTAAATTTAGACTAATAACCTGTCAAATGCACCATGTGCTCCAGTTTTATCTATTTTTTCTTATGCAGACTTTAATATGTTTAAGTTCCACCATCAGTTATAGTCTTGGAATGTCTTGGATCGTTTGTTTTGCAGAATAAAAGACAATTAATCTGCTGAGGCTACCATAAAATAGCAGAACCCCTCCACCCTTCCTTCGGGTCATGGCTTTCCAACATTGGCTCCAGGCTGTGGCATAATCACACTTGCTCATCAGGATCCAACAAAGACCTGCAGCAGCCCCAGCTCCTGTCTATTTCAGCCGGGAAACACATCCCTGGTTGTCCCCTGGCAATGCAGGCAGAGGAGGAAGACAGCGCCAGCAGAGGAGTGCTCCTTTGGGAGGCTGGGGTCCATCCTGCTCTGAGGCCCTCATCTGGGGCTGCAACAATAGGAGCAGTATTTCCACTCCTGCTCCTCCAGGCCTGACACATTTGCACAACACCAGGCATGATGGGAAGAATGAGAAAAGAGTGCTGATGCATTGAGAAACACCTCCTAAGTCAACTGAGTTTGACAAGAAAAGCTTTGTTTGGTCCGTTTTGCAAACTCTTTTTGGGGAAAGTCGAAGAAGAATGATGCATTTTTTTTAACGCAAATAAGGCTTTCCAGTTACAGTTTATACATCCATAGGAATTTCACATTAAATGCCAGGAACACAACAGCAGGCAGTAACAGTGGAGACACATGACAAGAGGGAAATATACTAAACATAATGAATTGTCAACAAAAACCCAGGGGACACAATTGTGCACGAGTTATAGCTCCTCCCGATGCCAAGCTACTCCAGTGAGTGTCATTAGACACAAATAAAAACTGTCAAACTCTGCAAGAAGGCCATGAGGGCAGAAATCATTCCTGCATGATAAGAATGCAGCTCCTATGCTTTATTGTTTCCATTCACTGAGATAAGGAAGGGAAATCTGTGCTGGAAACGTCTGGAATGCTTGTTAGGAAGCTGCCTGTCAAACTGGCGCTGGAGACCAGGCAGGCAGATGGGCTGAACGGAGCAGCACGGACACAAGAAAAGAGTCGGTCTGTCTATATGTGTGCGAATCAGTCCGTCTAGTATCCATCTATCAAGCTCGTCACAATGCACATGTCTGTTTTTGGGTAGACTCGGAGGCTCCTCAGGTTGACCCTGAATATTCAGAGTGATGACCTTAGAAGAAAACCTATCACGAGCTCCTCAAGGGAGAGCTTGAACACATGTGTCAAGGATGTCATTCCATCTGCAGAGTGAAGACCACAGGAAAAAGTAATAATAAGAAAGAAGCTGTGAAGAAGAGGAAAGGTTTGGGGAGTGCAAGCGAGCAATTACGCTGTTTTTTGTTTTCCAGCATCGCCAGTTTTTAATGAGGTTTGACCAGTGCGGTCTCAGAGATGCATCAAAGCAGCGTTCAACAAACAGCATGGGAGAATTCAGGGTAATTGAATACGCAGCTACATTTATTTCCCAACAGGGGAGAGTGGGGGTCTCACTTCTACAAACATGAGCTGCTTGATGTGAAATCCTCAAGAGGTTAATTTTATATTTTAGTCAATTTGTTTTGCATTCTGAGAAACAAATGTATGGTACAAGAAAGGACTTTAAAGATGATTTAAGTAGTGTGGTGCAAACTTATTATGCAGTGATTGGAGGTTAATGCACACAAAATGCTGGTTAATTCAATCTGAAATCTGCTGTCTCTGCAGTTTTGTGTCCACAACAATATTGTGCGAAGCCTCCTCCCATCAAGGTGACTCTCTGGACTCGCTGCAGTGTTTCTGTTCCCGTAATCGGCCATGAGGGGACTGGGGTAAGCTGCAGGGGAGGGGCTGATGAGCAGGGAGGAGGAAGTAGGACCAGCACGCTCAGCTGGCACAGACCAGCCACAGGGAGTATGGCATTTAGGCTGGATGCCAAGAAAAAGAGCAGCTCTGTAGAGAAGCCAAAGTGAATCGAGACAGGCACGGCCAAAAAGCACCTAATGCTTTTTAAATGTTATTTAGCTGATGGCAGCGGCTGATACAGGCCTACTGCTGGATCAGTGTTAAATTACAGCCCCTGAGAGCGGAGCCGCTGACCTTATGTAGGCTATTCTAAATGTCCGGCCAAACACATTCTGAAGCAAATCTCAGACAGCTGGCTGTTGAAAGGGAACTTCAGTTACAGCATGCAGACCAGGGTACAGCTGGAACGCCATAAGTGCAGAAACTTGGCGCATTTCCCCTGTGGTACCCTTTAGGTTAAAAGGGTAAGCATGGAGCACATAGCATCGCACTGTAAATGTGTGAAAGCTTGTGCATGTGCATGTGCGTGCATACATGTGAGAGTGGTTCATGCAGTGTAGCTGGGGATATAAGGTATTATTAAAGTGAAACGTGGCTCCCAGAGGCACACTGTAGGTTAAGACTCAGTGGAGCCAGTTTTCTCATATGGCAGAGTCCCAGAGACAGCAGCACGGGCCTGCTGAGCGGGGCATGGCCCAAGTCCAGCCAAATGGAACACAAATCGCCCCAAACTGTTCAAACCTGGCCTGGAAAAATGAGAGTGGGATGTAAGGCATGCCATGTGATGCACAGTAAATATTTGGTCAAAATTAATGAAGGGGCCAAGTGTGCCAAGAAGCCTTTTTCTCGACGTCCACAGAGGGGAGACTGTGCCCAGTCTGGCATTAAAATTAAGTTTCCTTCTGCAGACAACTGCACGCTGGTCTGTCGACTTTCCAGCACCCACTTACCACGTCTCCTCAAAACACATACCAACTGTCCAGGTACACAGTGTATTCAACCATAGCCTGTTTGCTTTTCATGCTCTATCCCAGATCATAAATGTATCCCAGTAACTTAATTCCCATCTGTCAGTTTCCGACATTTGACAGTAAGACTTCTGTCATACTCCTGCATAAAAGAAACCTGTTTTCCTCCAGAGCTGGAGACGGCGGGGGGATGGGGGGAGATCACTGCAAGACAGCTGTGATGACACATGCAAGAAACTAAATATCCCTATCACCAACAGCCTTTTAAAATGTTTAGGAGGTGGAAAAAACCACACAGAGGATCTCTCTTCTCCACAGACACTATGCTATAATGATTTTCTGGATTTCTTCTTTGGAAATAAACTTTAAAATGGTTTGACTGCATTCAAAGATACCAAAGTTGAGTCATCCGCCAAAGTCTGTTGTGAAAACAAACTTTGACTTTTTAAGAAGCCTGTTTAAGAAGAATATTTTGCTAGTTTTATTGCTGAGGACCGTGTGGGTGTGGACAATCCAGTCATGACTGGCATTAGCCAGGCTGCATGTGACACTCTTTGATCTACAGCTGAGGATGACTGATCGGTCAGAGTCTGCATCAGAGGAGCGAGAAGAAGCTCTGCCAACAGAGAAATCTTCATTTTACATGGTTACAAAATGATGAGTCACGGCGGCTGCGCTATCATGGTTAGCGCTTTACACAAACATGCAACATTAGCTGAGATACTCCCATTTGAAGAGAAACAGGAGATGGGGAACTTCCTGCAAAGATTAGTCTTTATGCTTGATTAAAACTAGTTTTGCATACTTCTGGGAGCTAACTGCAATGAGCCTAAGTTTCATATTGAGAAAGTTCTTTGGAGTTTCCAGCGGCTGTAAAAACTGATCATCAGAGAAGCAGCTAATAAAGGTTCTTTCAACGATACTTTATGGGCCTTTAAATCCATCATTTAAGTTTTATTAGTATCTATCTAAATGGGTGTAGCCTGCCCCGTCATACAAAAACATTTTGAGAGATCACGAGTGCAAAACCGAAGCCAAAGTGTGCTGTAAATTTCTGGATGATGAGCACGTTGAAAAAACAGGAGGAACATTCTCCACTCAAAGTAAACATTCTGAATTATTCAAGCTCTCATTCCCAGAAAAAGAAGGCTAAATACTCTTCAATATGTCGAAAGCAGCCCCATCATAATCATTAGAGCATCCAGCAGAGGTGGGGATAGAATTGAATGTGTGCTCTGATTAGAGGACGTAATGAGACGGGATAAACACCGCCTGTCAGCGCTGAATGTTGGAAAGAATCACAACCGTCAAGCAGGCCGGTGTTTCTCAGAAAGCACCTTCACATCTTTTTTTCAGTGTCTCCTGAGCCATAAAAAACACACACTGCCGAGTGCATATAGGGAAACAGAGGTGAGGCTTGAAACCTAAAGCACACGTTTGATAGTTTGAACTACGAAGCTTCCGATTAAGACTCGGTGACAGACACACAGCCAAGGGCAAAAAATGCAATCCAGCGCTTAAAGCCTGAAGAACCTGTCTCTCAGCCGGTGACGGCGATTGTTATTCAATTAGAGCTTTCATTGTACAAGCACAGACGGGATGTGGGAGGTAGAGAGAGATTGTAAAGTGGAAGGCTGCTGGAATAGAGAAAGAGAGGGCTGATAAACAGCGCCTTCAGAATAGGAAAGTATACTCTAAAAGCTTTTTGAGAAGGTGAAAATACAGCGGCTTTGAGCAGAAGTCAAACACTCTTGTGTGGGTCTTGTTTAGGAGTTTGGAATATGTTGGGACTTCTTTTGACAACCCAAAGAAGCATAGCGCACTTTATCTACAGCGAAAAAAATAAGGGAGAAAGTGTTTGGGATTTTGTTCCTTTCAATAGTGACATAAGATTCAAGAAAAACATCACCAACTCTCAGAAAGTAGGAAGTCAGGATTAGACTTAATCCACAGACTTTGAGCGACAGTGTGTTTACATGTCGAAAAATTCACACATCTATTTGAGTCCTCTTCACCATGGTTACAGCCGAATGGTGAAAGCAGCTCTAAAAGCAGTCTTACTTGAGAATTTCAGGGTCACCTTCTCATTAATTATGTTTTCTGGCGCTCCCTTCGACTTTTATCACCGCCTTTGTGCGACAGAATTAGCCCTCGGGAACTGGTGCTGATACAGCTCGATTTAAGATTAGCTTCTGAACATGAATCTGTCTGAGCTTTAATTGTGCCGCCTTCATTAAAAAATATACGTCTCAGAGTTTAGAATAAACTGAATATTGTTGGATTTGTAGCGAGAAGCTTGTCAGCAGAGGGAATCTTAAAGCTAAGAGGGGGAGGAACCAAAGACATTAATCAACTAATTAGCAGTCTCTCTTTTAACTGCTAATTCAATCTCTTCCTCTCAGACTCCTTAATGGTATTTTCCCCTGTCAGTTATAACCAAAAGGGAGGTTTAGCATTTCAAAAGTGTATCCAGGCCTTGCAGAAAGGGGCTAATAGAATGGTCACAGAGGCCGGGAGGAGGCCTGAGCTCAGGGAGGAGGAAGAAAAGAAGGAGGCTAGGGGGAAAGGCTGTCCTCAATACCACCTCCTCAGTCTCCCCCAGTGGAGAAAATGAAAGGAAGGGAGGTCTCAGGCTTTTTTAAAATGTATAAGAGAAAGCTCCCCATGCTTCTCCACTGTGGCTAACTCCAGGCCCAGAGCAAAGCCTTCTGGGAGTTCCTGAGCACGCAGAATTAGATACATGAGGGATGTGGGTTATCCTTCACCAAACCAAGCGCTGGATGCCAGACTGGAGATCATTTATGCACTCAGCACTTTTAACAAGAAACCTCACCTCTCCTCTCCCCAGATGTCCACCTTTAAAAGAGAAGTGTCCTTGCCTCACAGTTTTTCCACCACCACTGCAACCCCAATCAGCACTTTCTGTGCCATGAGGGACCAGAGAGAATATGCAATGTGAGCACAGCCAGATCAAGGGTTCTCCCCGAGCTGGAGTATCATGGTATGTTTGACTGCTCCGTCCTCCCTCCTTCATCCACCCCCTTCCTTCCACACCCCGGGGTTGCCTTTGTGTAGCTGCTGCACTCCCCACCTCCTTCCCTACCACACTCCTCAGCCCCTCATGAAGCATTCCCTTCCCCTCCTCCACGCCTCACAATCGGCCAGTTAAGGCGACACAATGCGGCCTCCCCATCCCCATTTTTCCTGCTTTATTCAAGAGAGGTTCGCTGTGCTGACCAGCCACTAAAAAGGCAAGTCTTAAAAATTGGGCCAAAACAAAACAAAACAAAACACAGAAAGCGGGGGATGGGTAAGAGGATGAAGAGATTCCTTAAGCCCTCTTTTGCCACCCTGCACATACATACACAAACATACACATCCACCCCCACTCACTTGTCTTTCCGTCTTGCTCACATCTTTATCAGGGGTAATGGGAAAGCTAATTCATGCTGAAGTAGGGCGAAGTAAACATGCAAAGAAGCATTGCTTAAACTTGGTTGTTAGAGTGTACCATTGCTCCAGTCCTCAAAAACAACCCCTCGCATCATGTTATCCTCCCTGTGCTTCTCATCCCCAAACATCCTCTCTTTTCAGCTGTCCATAGCATTTTCATGAATGTTCATAAAAATATCAGGACAGTCTGCCCTGGAAATTTTACAAAGTTGCTTATTCACACATATCCCAGCGTGAAGATGAGGGTCTCAGAGGGCAGGATATGACATGACACAAAAATGATGATGTTGTATTGCTGTGAACAAAAAATCCAAGATAAAGATTGATATCAATGCTGAAAGTACTTGGAAGCTTTGTGTCATTTAATGAGAGGAACCACCGAATGATTCCACTTCAGTACGTACATAAAGATCTCACACCAGTCTCATGACATTAACGACAATGCCCCTTGAAATATCCAGACTTCTCCATGCTGCTTAAGAATGGGCCTAACTCGACTCCATGTGGGTGTTTAAAGAGGAGGTATTGTGCTTTTTTAGGCCTTAAAAATGTCCTTCTGGTTCCCCTCTAATAGTTTTACATGTTATACTGCCAAAAAAATCCCTGTTTTCCTCACATTAGTGTTTTAGAAAACCCTTATGCCAGCTTTCATTTTAGCTGCTTTCTCTTTAAGGCTCCCTGCTTCACAAACCCCCTTCCTTCTGATTGGTCAGCACTGTGGATGCCTGTAAGAGGTAGCTCTTGGTGTGTGAGCCCCATTACTCCAAAGTGTACTGAAACAGTTATGAGATGACCTCATTTCAGCAAGTTTTGTGCTATTTATAGAACGTAGGGTTTTGAAAAGTTTACAGACAGATTCAGGGATTTCTAAAACATATGAATATGTAGAAGTTTTAGAATCTTTGTATTTATAGTATGAAAAGTCAGCATTGTTATTGTATGTCCATGTTTTAAACATGGGAAAGCACATACCCCCTCTTTAACAGCAGAGTCGTCAGAAAAGTATCTGGGTAGGGTCAAGGTGAAATGTTTGGCCATTTGTGTTTCTGAAAATTTTCAGAAGCGTTTTATAAATAAAGTTAATAAATATGAAAATGGAAATCTTTCCCGAACACTCCATACCCAACTTCTGGAACAGAGTAGCGAAACATTCGTCCCTTACGTCAACTGTTGGAAAAAAGACACATTTATCACTCTCTGTCTGTCCCGTGATTGTCATATCCTGAACATGCCTGCTGCCTCCCAGTATCAGCCAGCTCCAGACTAAAAGCTCATATGAAGTTATGTCGTGGAGTATTCTTAGTGTGGACAGCTTAACTCTGTCTGGCTGTTGGTTTTTACAGCTTACACTGACGAAAAACGTGACAGACAAAGTGATACGTGCTAAATAAGTCATAACAACTTTATCAGAAAGCTGTGAGTCGAACTGCTCTCAGTTCTAGCTGTCTGGACTTAAGCTGGTGATACATTGTGCTTAATTCCTGAGGAATTTCCAGAGGTTGAAACAGAGGGCAATGGGATGTACTCCTGGTTTTACTAAATTATCTAAATCCTCTGATTCTAAGTGCAGACGGCGTATCAGTGGAGCCACAGCCATGGCAAATTACAAACTATTGACGTCAGATGGATTTGTTAATTAATCCAATTAAGCAGAGCTTTTGGGTCATTAAAAGAAGAGCAGTTGGGGGAAAGCAGATCATTAAGAGTCACCGCCTAATTATCAGCCCTCAAACAAACTGCTTTGAAATGTTTATATAGACACTCATTAATGACTTAGCGGCGAGTTCTCATGAGCAGGAAGAGGACACGGCCTGCCCTCCCGCATTCCTCCGTACGGCTCTGCTAAGCCAAAGTCAGCCTAATCCTGGATCTTAGGGTGTAAAATCCTGCTTGATTTGGATTAGGATCAGATTAATGTGCATTAGTGGAAGTTATAGAGATACAGCTTAGTGGACACTGTCACCTCGCACAGGTGTGAGATTTCTTTACTCAAGGGAAGACACTCACCCCTGCTGAGCTTCTCAAGATGCTGTCTGCCTCAGAGAGAAAACACTAACCGCTTCTTTTTCACAAAATTACAATGACTGGCTGATTTTGAAACACCAGAACACTATTGCGCAAATTGAAAAGTTGTAGGAGATGATAAAGAGGAGAGGCTGAGTGTAATAAGTGAGTTCTCCGGGCTTTGGAGGATAATCGAGAGCAGACAGTGAGACAGAGATGGGTCTCACCTGTGCTCTCTGGTCATTAATTGGCCCCGCAGCCCGCTGTGTGCTGTCATACCGCCATGATGTAGGAGGTGGAAGGGCTCTGCAATTTATCAGCACTTACGAGTCAATTTGTCAGGACCTTGAAGGCTGGGTGCTGCTGAAACCCGAAGCTGATTACAAGGGCACGGCACCCAGGGCCAGCATTAGTGTCAGACTTCTTTTCGGAGTCCTCAACACTAGGTTTCAGTCTTCAAAATTTGCCTCCAAACTGCCAATTAATTTCTAATGTTCTCATCTTCTCAACACAACTTAGTGTCTCGTTTTGAGCGTGCCACCTCTCGCCCCCATCTGAATGGTCCCTCTGAGGTGAGTAAAAGGTCTGACGAGCACTTGGAGCAGAGATAACAGCCATTTAGTGTATAGCAAGAGGACAGATCGTCTGATAACAGGGCCAGACTTGATAGATGGAGGTATCAATTTACAACCTTCAGACAGAGCAGGGCAGCAATAAGCAAGTCAGCACCAGCTCCACGAGGCCAAAGGTCATCTCATCTCTTCTTCAATTTCACACATATGGGTATACTTTCTTACAAGCAGCCCAGCAATGTGAAAGAGTTTTGATTTTATCCACCAAACAGCTTCAAGAGTTAACTAAAAGGATTGGATACCCTCACTACGTAGGAATGAAGCTGTTAACCCTCCAATTAGCTGCAAATATGAAATCTTCTCCTGGCAAAGTGGCGTGTAATCCAATTTTCCTGACACTAGCGTCTAATCCAAAAGCAATCCTTTGAGTATCTGCTGTCTGGTCATCTCTATTAGCAGGCCTGGTTTCTCACGCCTCTCCCCAGAAAACATCCCCACAGCGAGGTGTAATTGGAAACCAGGGTGTCTGAAGGTTTTTCTCACAGGACAGGACCATTAGAGGACTCAGTCCAGGCTCTGGATCCGGCTGAAGGTGGAGCACATGGAGCCACCACCTATAGCTCTGAACGCTGACCTCTGACCCTGCTTCCTGTTTAGGTGTTAGACGGTGTTTCCTGAAACGGCTGAGGTGTTCACGAGATTTCCTTAGAGTGCTAAATATGTGAAAACAAAGACCTGATTCGGGAAACCAAGCAGGAAGCAGGAACAATATTTGATACTCTATGAAAGAAGCTGACTCAAGCGAAGATTTTTCAGTGTGAGCGTCATTGGGTCCAAACATTTGTGTTTTCATTCACTTTTTGTGACATGTGGACGCAGACTAAAAGTCTGAACCAGTACGCCTAAATGGCTTTTCAGGTTTCAACTTGTAAACAGTTACACCATCACTTACAGATAATTGTAAAGGAGTGTTCAGGCTTTTAACAGAGAGGAAAATGACCCTCACATTTTACATGTTTTGTCCTTAACCCTACTTTTTGTACACGTTTCTCTTTGTGTAAAATGCCCCAGTAGCTCCCACTCATAATGCACGTTTCCTTAATGTCTGATAATAGGGAGAGGACATTTACTTCCTCATAACAGACACAAGTGACCTGGAAAACTCCAGCTATCATGGTCCAGAGGCTCTAAAAAGACTTCCATGTGACAGTGAGGAGGAAGAACCAAGAAGACAAAGAGTGAAGCTGCAGGAGCTCCACATAAAAATAATGAATCTGTGTTTACACACGACAAACAGAGAGACAGTAGAAAAAAACAACAACCCCTGTCCTCTACAATGCTGCAGATTTTCATAACAAAAGAAAACGTTGTACTCAGCAATAAGAGTCATGCATGGCCAGTATCACAGCATACATGGAAACATGCTCTCCACAGGGGTTTGTGCTGTCTGTATGAAGGATGATAACTGCTCTCTGCACACATCCCACATGGCTGCACCACTTTATATGTGACTTTATGTGTGCTCAGCTATTCAAAGTTAGACTCTACCCTCTTTACCCCGAGAGTCCTTGGTCAATGGAGAAAATGTTACTCCTGTGTAGCAGAGTGCTACCTTCTTTAATTCAATGCATGGAACTGGAAATACACCACAGATGAAACTGAGGCCTGAGAAACTCTCACAGTTTCACAAGAGTCCAATGTTCAAAACGTCTGTTCTCCAGGCTGGGAAAGTTTGAGTCAACATTTGCCCTGCAGCCACCATTTTTCACTTAGAGAGCATTCTGTTCCTTTTTCACACTGGAGCTATGTTAAAATAAGCTGTTTCAGTCTTACAGTTTGTTAAAATAAAGCTTCAGCTTCACATTAAACCAAAGAGACACATGTTTTTCCTTGTCCTCTATCATTTTCTTTTAAGAATTAACTTTTAAGCCTCCAGAGAGTATTAAAAAAATAAGCAAACAACTTTGGATTAATGTCACTAACTTACCTGAGCACACATGGAGTAATCCTAACAGAATTACAAATCCAATAGAAGTTGGAGACATCATTCAGCGTCTCTCTTATGAGAAATGTTAGAGTGTAATCCAAATTATTCACAAAGAAACTGAGGGATCCGCTCCTTCATGTCAAACTGTGGGAAAAAAAAAAAGCTCAGAATCCAGAGTTTGAACAATAAAAATCCAGATTTTAGTTTGTAAAAATTAAACACCAAAGCAGCCCAAGCGCGGTTATTCGAGAGCTTTTTTGGCGTCTTTGTGAAGAAAATGATCCGAGAAATTCTATAAATATTGAAGGAAATTTCAGCACATGCTCCGTTTCAGCGGAACTGAATGAAGAAATGTGTCAAAACTGTGAAAGACAAACGGAGCAGAGGAAAGGAGATCTATCCCTTCTTCAAATCATCCCGTCTCTGCCGTGCGCTCGGCCAGTCAAACGACCTCATTCAATTCATTTAGTTCCTTTGTGCGTCAAAAAGGACAAAATAATAAATCCACTGAAACCGAAAGTTGAGTTAAAGGTGTGTAAAATAACGCCAGCTGTCGCTGTAGTCCACGCGTAAAGGCTCTGTCCTTGCAGTCACATTATTTCAGTCCAGCTCTGAATCTGTCACTCGAGATCGGAAACTTTGCGAGTTAGTGCTGTCCTCCCTCATCCACCAGATCCACACGCGGGATCACAGCAACTTTTCCATCACTTTCCCCCCGAGTTTCTCCTCCGCTGCAAACTCCAACGGATCCTCGTGCGCAGCAGACCCCTGAGCTCAGGCGCGAGGGGGCAAACGCGGATTCATATTCACAGCATTTCATTCAAGGAAAAGCGGAATGGCTCGTCAATTGGTATGCGCCTTTCTACCCCCTCCATAGACCCGACAATGTTTCCCAGAGAAGAAATTTAACCTCTTCCCGCCTGGATCGCTGTTACGCAGCTTCACAGCGCACGGACTGGCAGGCTGCTGTTTTCTTTCACTTTGTCCAATAATAAGAGAAAGCTTGTAAAACTATCCGGACATGTTGTTTTTATTCTTTTTGCGGTTTATGACTGCTAACACATGTATAATCCTCTTCCACTAATATTCCTGAAGGGACTTAGCAGTGTGTTTTTGAATCTCAGTAGTTATTATATAATGGTTCCAACACAGCCGACTGTAAGCTTTTGTTTTGTCTCGTGTGGTTTTGTAGTCCATTAATTTTACAATATCACTGGCAGGATTAGTTCTAAAAGATATTTTTATCCTTCTTAGATGATATACAGTATAAAAATGTTTGACATCAAACTGACAAAAAAGCTTGGGCTGCTTTTCTATTTTTGTTGAAAACTTTTTTCTCTCAAAGAAAACTCACACCAACAGCTTTCATTCAGACCTTTGTTTGGACGAAAACTCCATTCATGAAGTTTCTACAGAGATAAGCCCAGAGAGCAGAGTTTATGTACATCACTTCTCTCTGAGTACAGATAATTAAAAACTGCTTCAGTTATTTATCTCGTGATCCTTTGCCCTAATGTCAAATTTTCCACCAGTGTGATATAAACTAAGGACTCTCCCAGAAAAATGTGTTTCTCATCTTATTTTCAGCTCAGTGAACTCAGTTTTTCTCCACTCTGGTGTGATCTCTGTATCCTCCTTTGAACCTCTGAGTCATCCAGACTTCAGCCTCAGAGAACTTCAATAATATCTAGAACATGTATCTCCTAACTGTGCAGAGTTACCTTGCTTTGCATACCCACACTGTGGTGGGGGAGGCATGAATGACCAAAAAAGAAGGAATCAAAGATTTACATTTCCACAGCTCAGCTCAAAGCCTCCATGTTAGGTACATTTTTTACCCAACAGCGCCCTCCAGTGGAGCCTGCCAGCACTGAGACCTGTTTTCCCCATGTGATATGCCAGCCTTACAGAGTCTGGTGACACATTAGTCATAAAGCCCTGTGGTTCTGAAAGTGTGTCATGTTTCAGATACTTCTCGGAACATAGACTCCCACGTTAACATCATCCGCATACTTTATCAACCCAGTGAAGGAACAATAAAAGCACTTGTGGAGAAAAAGACAGAGTGAAGACAGACTCTTGAAAAATTGAGCTCTCTATGAATTGCCTTATTTATAATTCCACGACAGCTGCTCAATTTAGCACAATGCACATCAAAAATGCACATTAATTCCAACAGGGTCATTAAAAAGTTAGTCATCAAAATCCTGAACAATCTCCCACACACACACACACAAAGAACATTACCAATCTTATTAAAAGTTACAGTCTGTTCCTTTAAAAATGACCTCACACTAAAGCAAAACAGACAACAAACTCATTCAGCATGAATGAGACCCATTCATTCAACTTTAAACCATGTTTCTTTAAGACATGGAGCACGATCCTGTGCGCTACATGACAGACACGCTCACGTCTCTCACCTCCAACATGTTATTGTTTCTCATTCATGCATGTGTGTATTATACTACAGCCTTGCACACTCCATTCCCTCTCTGCTCTCATGTGTCCTGTTTCTCTAACAGCTTTTACAGCTCTGGATCTGCAAAGAGACCATTCGGCTTAACATCACCTAT
The DNA here is from genome assembly GCF_033239565.1 of Halichoeres trimaculatus. NCBI lineage: Eukaryota > Metazoa > Chordata > Actinopteri > Labriformes > Labridae > Halichoeres > Halichoeres trimaculatus. The sequence continues at coordinate 28,694,765 of NW_027437188.1, forward strand.
CCAACACTAAAGCCTCCTCCGGCCAGCAGCCAGCAAAGGCGTGTGACACAGGAACCATTATCGGCTAAGGCTGTTCTCAGACCCAACAGGAAGCGGGGAGGAGAGCTAAAAAAGAAGTGTACAAAACAGACATGATGATGTCATTTGGGAAAGAAAAAAAGAATAAAAGAAAAAATGTGATCTTGAAAATGCTATAAGGAGGATCTGTTTGGGTTGCTAACCCTCACCACCTTGTGGCCCAGAGTCTTTGCACACTGTCGTAAATTACTTTTAGTGAGGTGTGTGTTTGTTTTTGAATTAAATGGAGATTGGATCGAAACAAAATTTCTTTGTTCAAGACAACTTTTTACTGGATACCACGCACCGAGGTAAGGTATTTATCCATACAGTTACGTCGCAATACTGTTTGAAACGTGACTATAAGCAAATGTTGTAGCAGCCAGCTATTTGTAGCGACATTGACAGCCCGGCTCTGACATATCTGTATCTGTAGTCTAACATGACAACAAGTAAACACTGTCAGTTTGTTAGTGGTTTAGTAGCCATTTATATTTAGCGCAGATGGCAGTGTGGTGCTCTAAGACATGTCTGTAATGAGTAACGTTAGTTAATCCTGGTTAGCTATGTCCTGCCAGTCATCTACCAAGCAGAACTAACATAACCTCACTCTTCATTTTATTGATAGACTCTCAAGTTTGAACAGACCACTGCAGAATAACTGCTGCATGTGGGTTGGAATGGACATTATCAAACAGCTTAGCCCCTATGTTATTGAGTGGTAAAGCCCAAGCTAAAAGCTAATTAGCCTTTAGCTCGGGCTGTATCACTCTCCTGTTTAGCTTTTTTCTGCTCCTCTGTCCTTTTTCTGTCTGACAGTTAGGCTCCTGTCTCCACCACCAAATCATAATCAGCAGAGAAAAACACGAATCTCTGTACTTTATCTCTTCTCTTAACTAAACTTCATCAGCCGGCGTGTTGTCATGGAGACCAAGACGCGCTGTAAATCAATCCAATCCTGGTCAACCCGAACTGGGAGCTAAGTGGTAAGAATTTAAAATAACCTGTGACCAGCACTATTGGCGCTGATAATCTCATTTTAAAGTGTGGATTACAATCAGGTATATATCTAGAAGGGACTTTTTCAAGATCATTTTCAAACTCCTCTCAGCCCCTTTAAGTAGGGAAAACAAACTTCCATCAGCATTTTCTATTATTAAATTTAACAGATACAGACTCACTCAAACTTCATTTTCATGGTTCAATGTTGTTTTGAAGTGTTCCATTCTCAGGTTTGGTTTCAACCTTTTTCCACTTCTGCCAAAAAAAAAAGAAAATAGTGAAGCCGGGAAGCACTCAGTCCTCTCCCTCTCCTGTCCCTCGTAACCTCGATCAGACCAGCTGAGGCAAGAAAACTGACACAATGTCAAAGCTTGTGATGGCAGCAGATACAGAAAAGAGCTTTTGACACCATGGCCAAATCGCTTCACATGAAACAACTTTGAAAAAAAAAAAAGGTACAGAAGGATTAAAACTTTCCCATCCCAGATTTTAGAGAGCCCTGAGGCTTTTAGCAACTGCTGAGAAGAACCAAAACAGCTCGAATGTTGTCAAAGATTTGATGAGCCATCATATTGTGGACGTCAGCGGTGTAATACAACACTTTTTGTACTCACTGTGAGAACCAGGGCTGCATTTATGTGGTTTGTTGTGGGAGTGCCTCAAAGTCTGGAGGCTTTGGTGAAAATTATTTGCCATCCGTTTGCACCAGAGAGATTTCTGTGGCCCAGTGACACGATGGGAACCGTGTGGAGCCTTATGGTGGTTTTTCGGTACTCCCAGCATGACCAGCATTGCAAACAGCACCACCAGCAAACACAGCGTCTGCATGGTGATGTTTGTGGATAGACAGGCTGCAGGATGGGCCTTCAGCTTTCATAAAAAGCAGCTAGTTCAGCTGCTGCAGGTTGGTGCCCCCTTCAAAATAGGAAAATAATTAAAATCCGACCAAAAGCTCCTCTTGAGAAACAGCAACAAACCGCAAACATAGCCGCACTTCCCACCAAGTATCCTTCATGTTGCTTCCCTTGAGATCTGCCAAATACATAAACCCCTGCAGGCTTGGCTGCTCTCCTAAATCCAGTGACAATGTTTCCCCCCAGAGTACGATGGGATCTTAATGAGGGCAACTCTGTAAACAATATGCATGCTGAAGTTCACTCCCCTCTCCATCTCACCATCTAACCACTCAATGGAGAGACTGTCTCTCATCTTCCCGGCCTTTCTTAGACTCTGATAATTCTCTTTTTAACATTCAAAAGGAGTTTGTGGACCATCTAGCCTTTCTTATGATGTTTCTGTGTATGCAGCAGGACGGGGGATCCTGTAGATGTCATGCTGAGTCCCCCTTTTCAAGCGCGTTGGACTCCTCACAAAACTCAGGCCCCCTCGGCATAGAGGTGACGGGGTGACACGCAGGCGAGGGAAAGCAAAGGAGGCCACATTCCCTTTTTTTCCCCCGACTAAGACTATTTAATGGCTTTCATTCCCATCTCACCAGTGCACCAAACAAGATGGCATAAAACAAAACCTTTCCCCTACAAGAAAAGACACTCCCTGTGGAGAAGCAACAAAAACTTGCTCCCCAATGGACCGAAAAAGAGCACTTTTCCATCCTTAGAAGACTGCATTTCATTTCTGGATTCCACACTCCACAGGCTGAAGTTTTCCCTCCTGAATATGTCTGCAAGTAAACAGAAACTTTTCAAAGTTGCAGCTTGGAGTCACCTTGGACAGAATGTGGCAGGTTCAGGTACACCATGTTTGAGTTCCTTTCACAGGCGCTCAAGCTGGATGGTTAGCGTAGCTCACTCGCCTCACATTCACTCCAGCTTTTATCATCCATGTCCTGTCCTTGAGGAGCCATCCGTTTATTTATTCATTGTGCTGCTTTTCTTTTTATAAGACAGCATTTCGAATTTGTAGTCCTCCTGAGCTGGCATTGGGCACCAGGTCTCCAAGCTGTTTTGAAGAGATAAACATGAAAACATGAGGCAGAATGAGCTTGTTTGGTCAAGCTCATAAAGCACACTCCACAACTTTCAGTAAAGAGCTGCAGGGTAACTTTGGTCTGCTTCTGTTTCAGTGCTTTGGTACGTCTTCAAGTAACATAAGCAGCTAATCTTTAAAATAAGAGATGATCTAGGATGAGTGAGTGAACCTGCAGGATTGCAATGTCATATGACAAGAAAGGGCAGGACTCTCAGGGATGTTTTATGCTTACACACAGGCTTAAAGTTGTGTGGGAAAGATACAGAAAACACTGGCGTTAAATCCCATCATTTCACCCCCAAAGGAGGACAAGAAAACAACGATGACTAAAAATGGATGACTTTCACCATATGGGATTGCATTTATTCACCTGAGCCAGCATATTTCCAGTCTCTTGCAACACATGGAAATCTCTTGTTCTCTAAAACTTCCTGTAGGAAGTAACTGTTGCATGATGGAGCTGTGTGGTCGCTGGATTCTGCAGGATATATATCATATGAAATGGAACACTGCCTTGTCATGCAGTGGGCGTACAAACAGGGAGACCTCTCCCTGCTCGGTCACGGCCCTCCTGAGACTGAGAGGATTTTCAGGTGGACGCTTGACGGATTGTTAACGTGGGACTGACAAAGACAGAGAGGATGGGATGAAAGATGAGACGGGATGCGAGGGTGGAGAGGAGAGACGACCCGAAGTGCTGAGGAAGTGGGATCATATCAGTGTTAGCGTGTCTGCAAAAAGAGGCTACAAATCATTTCTGATTGGTTGCTTAGGGAGCGGTGGAGCCTCATGCAACAACAAACTGTATCTTCTGTCCTAAATGACTTTCTGTAGTGCCTTAAACTTCAGATCTGACAAACATGTTATTGCACGTTCACTTTAATAAAAACAAGCTGTGGTTAAAGCTACTGTGAGCAGGTTTTGATGGCTGATGAAACAATGGCTGAAGTTGACACTAAGGCATTTTGACAGGACCATTAGAGACAAAATTCTATCTTATTGCATGATCTTTTTTATTTCTGTAACTTCTGCCAGGGGGTAGGTTACAGATGAAGTGACAAAGAGCAACCTTGGATAATATTCTAGTATTCAAGCTGAATAGAGGAGATATATTTATGTGGAAACACTGCTTTAATAATGTTGATTCCAAGTCTCAAAAGGAGAGAACACAGGAGCCAAATTTGCTTCAAACACATCCTGGTGGGAGCTTTAAAGCTCCTGTGAGGAATTTTTCAGGCACTTAGGAAACAGACTGAAAGAAATACTGGTGTCTCTTAATGACCAATTATACCACACAACAGCATCAACATGATGATCGACTTTTCTTAAAGGTTATTCATAATGTCTAAAGTCAGGTAGATTAACTACTCATGACCCAAACAGCCTTGTTTTACAATTTCCTGTACAAAGATTATTGTTGAGTGATATCTCTGAGTGCTGACATGAAGCTGGATGAGTTTTTTTTGTTACCTTCACATATATAGGACAAAATCAACAAAGAGATAAGAGGTACCAAAGGGTCCACAGGGGGCGCCATTATCTACACATATTGAAGGTTCCTTACAGGAGCTTAAGGCCAATAATGTGCAACTGTGGATTTAAAGGTGTGCTCATGTGAAAAATTTGCCAAACAACTCATGCAATGAAATAAAAAAAGAGGTCTGAATTGCGTGTAACAAGTTTAAAAAAATCTGCAAATGGAAAAAGAGAAAAGTTACTTGTATTAAGACATTATTCTAGTTTCAAGCAAATTTTGGAGCAATTTTTTGGTTCCAATGGCAGATTTTCAAGCAACTCAAGCAACCTCATTCTTTAAATAACTTGAAACAAGATATTTTTCTGGACTGATCAGTGAAATGTGGCTCAAATCAGGTATAACAAGACAACTTTAATCAAAATAAGACAAAAACACTTGATGAGACTTCAGGTTTTTGCAATGCAATGACAAGAAAATCTGTTTCTTCAAAAGGTTGATCAATCAATCAATCAATCAATATTTATTTATAGAGCCCTTTACAGAACCCGAGAGGCTCCCAAAGTGCTTTACAGTAGTAGTTCAGGATGATTGTGCTGTAGCTTGAGTATAGCCTCTGTGTGACTTAATGATTGGAGTGAAACTAAGACCTACCAAAAACCAATGACTGGGGGCTCTTTGCAAAGCAGCAGTACTTGGTTTTCATCAATGATATCTTCCCTGTTTAATGTACCAACACTAATGCAATTGCCAACATATTGGTATGTATACACTTTGTCATTGGTGTGAACACACTGTAATAATCCTGGAATCAAATTCACACAAGAAAATACAAATAATAGCTTAGCTTTTGCTCTGAATGCACCTCATCAGTTTTTAGAAACGTTTCCTCACAGAGTCAAAAGACCGATTTGAAATTCAAATCACAGCTGGTTCATTTTACAAAAAACATCCTTATTTAGGCCTTGACACATGTCAGCACAGACTGAAAGTGAAGCACTAAGTGCAGTCCTGTCATATTTCTGGAACATCTACAACAGTAACCTTAGTGATTGTCAGGACGTTTCCCCCAGGCCTGTCCACTCTGGACAATACTCTGGCCCTTCAGTTCTGCATAAGAGCCCAGGAATGCCAAAATCTGGGCTCCATCCCAGAATAAATACAGTTAACCCACAGAGATGAGCCTCAGGAACAAGCCAAAACCTCCTTTAAAAAGCAGACAAGGCTAAAAATGTCTCCTGTCACTGTTCATTGAGGGTTTGCCAGAGAGTAGAGAAAAGGACCAAGCAAGGAAAATGCAAAAGAGTGCTTTAAACTTAAAGATAGGAATGAATCATTTCTTTTCTCGCTACAGCCTCTCTGTTCAGCTTTCAGACATAAAAAGAGAGGACAGGGGTCCAGTGAAAAGAAGATGACAGAGAACTCAACAAATCTGTTTCTGTTCAGGGAATGCCCCCATGCATGACGTTGCTGCGAGAAATGTGAGGCAGAAGGAGCGAGGGGGAGCTTCACAGGATGCCGCGGCAAGGTTCGGAGCACAAAGCAGGATGAGGCGATAAACAGGCTGTTGCTTTTCCGCTTGCCTGCACTCACTGAATCCCCTCCTTTTTTCCCCGTGTCTTTTAATGGGCCTCACATTAGCATCTGTTTAGCGTCAGCCGCGACATGGTCTGTGGAGGCTGATTAAAATAACCCGGCTATCACATAACGTCCTGGCAGCGACTTCAAATACAGTCACATGTTGGAATATTTGCCGCCGCAAACGTTCAGGAAGTGAGCGTAATGTTTGCCACTTCTGCTGTTGAAGAAATGTTTATTGGTTTTTATGTTCATACAGACAGACGTGGAGTTTATTATGATAAACTCACATCAACACTGCAGTTTTCAGTTCTCTGTGATGAAAAGAGAAAATCAGAACACCATTAAGCAGTATAAAAGTTTCTCTGGCTGTCCTTGGACTGCCCTTTTTCCTCCTGTGCAGCCTGTTTGGTGACCTCTGCCTCACTCTTTCCCTCATATAAAATGCATAATGGCTGATACAAGCAGCATTGTATTTCATGCTTAATTGGCTTAATTGGTTTAGAAGCAGGAGAGCTTTAATGAGTGACAGTAGGGCCCTGAGTAACTGAGCCAAGAGATTCCTTTGTTCTTATCACTGCTGGACCGCAGCCAATCGCATGCAGGCGAGACACAAGACGAGATCCTGACCGAGAGCGGAGCGCAATCACTGCAACAATCTGGGCATTGTTTAAGTAGAAACATAAACGGCAATTTCCTGATTCAATCTCTTCATTACATTGTAACTGCATTACAAATGTGAGCGTCGGCTGCAGAGGATTTTGAAAAGGCTCTTTTATTTCTGTTCAATTATCTCCTCAGGATAAAGATGTGACGGCACTGACAGTGACAGATTAAACAACTCAATTAGTTTTTGGTAAAAGAGGAGCTGTTTTACATCCAGAACAAAAGGATGGAGTCAGGCAAAGTGAAACAGCACGACAAAACTAGTGAAAGTATTCAGTTCATAGTAGATGATCCTGTTTTCACTGACTGCTGCAGTGTTTGTGTACAGTTTGGATCAGTAGCTTAGATGATCACACGGAGTTAATTCTCTTGTCCTTAAAGTAAAACAGAATTTGCATGACAAGGACAGTGTTCAGCATGGACACCATCAAAGGCAGGTTAGCATGCTATCATGTGCTATTTAGCTTGTGTTACCATGCTAGCTGACACATTCTACATAACACAAAGTGATCAGATCTTTTGGGAAAACTGGTTTTGTTTTTAATCAAAGAAATTCTAAAGGCATTTTTTTCTTCATTTTTATATTGTACAGCTAAAGACAGACGGGAAACATGGTCTGTAGAGACTAGCTGGAGGGACATGCAGGAAAGGGCTGTGGCTGCAATTTGGTAAGCCACCATGGCCACATAGTTTAAACTGTGAGCATGATTTCGATCAATTTCTACCGTGAATTTTTTTCCTTCAGTACTGGTTAATTTTAAAGTGTATCCTGTAAACACCTTAAGAGGAGTCCAAATGGCAAAAAATAAACCTTTCATTTCCCTGATGACTTTGAGATATGAGTCCAACAGGCATTTTTGCGGGGTCTAGGCAGGGTAAACAAGCCTACAAATTTTATCAACCAATTTGGACTTTGAGGGCTGAATTTTGAAAATTTATGGGGTCACCACTGAGACATTCTGATACACTGGCTGTTTTCCAAACCGCCCATTTTGACCGTAAATTAGTATGCAGTAGTCAGTATGCAAAAACTTGCAAATCTGCAGTATACCAAAAATCCCCAATGTCCTTCTGATCCAGGAAAATTTCTCAGTATACTTTCTCAGACTGTTTGACGATCTGTGAGATAGAAGTAGTGAGATTTTGGGGAAAAGGTGCAATTTGCGATTAGGTGGACAATATTGCGATTGCGATTGTGCTTGCGATTTAATTTAAAAAAGTTGTGTCATGATGAGTCTACAGACTTGCTTGGTTATCATGGAGAAAAATCTGAATTGCATGTGCTGACATTGCGATTGCGATTGCGATAATCGTGCAGCCCTAGATAGAAGTGAAATATTGTTACTTCCAGTTATAAAAGAGGCATTTACTTCTACCAATTCATTAAAGTCTATTTAAACTACAAATTCACTTTTTTAAACCACAAATTCACTTTTTTAAAACCATTTGTAGATTATATAGAAGTGTTTTTTCCATCAGCTGTAAAAATAAAAATCCCTTCGAGTTATATTTTCAGTAAACAATGCAAATCAAATTTGATGATACTGCTATGATATGATTAACAAAATAACTAAAATACCAAGATCTACCTAAAGCTTGTGTTGTACATTCATAATAAAGGCAAATAAAATATGTCACCTATATCTTCATTTTCATTAACTGAAAACTAGAGTAGTATACTACAAAACAGACCCAATAGAACAGTCATACTACATACTATATGCAAAAGCGGTAGGCAGTATGCAGCGCCTACTACATACTACATTCACATGTAGTATGTAGTAGGCGGTTTGGGAAACAGCCTCTCATTTAAAGAAACAGTCCACTGGAATTAGATGCATGAAGTTTCAGAGGCACAAGTGTTAAAGCAGTTACAGGTAGTTACTGGTTGCATACTACACATCCAAGGACACTAGTGAAACAATCTGAATATGATCAGCACTGTAAGAGGACTGAAGGATTGTAACCTCATTGCAAAGGACACATGCTGTAGCCACTAAACAATAACCATTGTTTTCCCTCAGTTTTAGATATATTTGTTTTAAACTTTGTTGTAAATATTAAAATGTTTATATTTAATATGTCACACCTTGAACATTAGCATTACAGTCCTTGAACATTTTATATCTGAAGCTGTGTCAACACTGCACTACCAACACTGTGTACATAGGTTGTTGTCTTGTTTCCCCTATACTTTATTTCCTTTTATTTCATCATTAAGATTCATTTTTTATATATATATTTTTGTCTAACTGTCAGAACAAAAGAACCATATTTTTTTTAATGTCCGGGTACATAGAAAATTGACATTAAAAAACTCTGAATCTCTTAAATCTTGAATCTAAAAAACATTTTATTGCTGATGGGTGAGAAACAAAGACCTTCTGTTGAATGTCGGAAACAAAAAGTGCTTGAAATGGTTCACATAAACCACCAAGGTAATCTAATTTCTTCACAATACAATGAACAGTTGTTGAAAGATTGCGTCTCGACCACATTGTTACCCTGTCTAACCAGCAGACAGACCAACATTGGCATTCACAGAATCCACCACTGTCTGAGCAATCCATAATACTGTCTGTGATTTTTGTGGAGTAGATAAACATCCCTTGATTTTACTTGTGTCTTCCACATTTGTTATTTTATATCATTGAAGAGGAATCAATCAAGGAAGGAAAACACAAACACTTTCAACACTCCAGACAAACTGCGACTGTAAAACCAAACTGCCAAGAAGCTGAGAATTGATAGGACAGTAATATTTGTCTTTCTCAAAGTTATTTCTCCCACAAACTTTCCAGAGTATCATTCTGCAGTAGTTTGTGGTTTTAACTGAACTTCTTCGAGCCAACCTCTGTGAATGATCTCTCTCTGAAGACTGTGAGCAGAGAAAAATGCAAAGACAGTGCTCAGAGAAAAGAACTCCCCACCCCTCGAATGAAAAGCCTATTCTTTCTCTGTCTCTCCTTCTCTTTCTGTGGTGCGATCAGCTGCCAAAACAAACTGGCGCTGTGATGAATGTAATAAATATGATCGATGGGATATCTGGCGCTGCTGACCTCACACCACGCGCCAGAGTCCAGGGAGCAGGTGCTGCTCAGATTTACAGCCCCCTTCACCCCCCTTCTCAAGATATTCTCTCATACACACACACACAGACGCTGAGCCCTGCTGAGACAGTCACACCACTGAGTCTCACACAGAGGCTCAGAGAAACAGGCCAAATAAGTCTCTGGCTGAACTCTGTGTGTTACATGACTATGGATGAATCATATCAGCGCTAATAAAACCCAGCAATGGTTTTACAGATCATCAAGCCGTCAGTCAGTGCTGACAGTTATTAGAGTAATTTCTACTGGGCGGCGCTCACAGCGCTGTTAGAGAGGAGGAGAAGCACTCTTTATGTGTTTGCTAATAAAAATGGCTAATTGATCAAAAGCTAGGGCGGCTTGGTGTTAAGAAATCAACTGTTAGCAGTGTTTGGCAAGAAACAACAAGTGGATGATATAAAAAGTTTGACATACAAGTAAAAAACTGCGTATTCAAAGCAACTACTGCACATAAAACAGGTTGTTAAGATCAAGATATTAAAGCATTCTGCATATGACATCATCATAATATGCACTTTCTCATCTACTGTCAAAATTGATAAATCTTTGGCTGATGGTTCCTAAAAACAACCTCCAGTCTAAAAATATGAGGTATTACGGAAATGGTAAAGTCTGCAGTTCTTTGAGTGTCCACTAGAGGCTGGTGCGAGTACCGCGAAACCACATACACACCAAGTCAAAAAAAGCCACAAACAAGTTAACAGACTGTTACAAAAAAATTCAGCCTGAACAGCTAATTTCTCTAACAGCATATACTGTCTGCAGTTATAAAGATATCAAGATGATGAGTTTGCCCAATCAGAGGCACAGCTCATCTGATTGACAGGCGGCACCTTATAGCTGTTAGTGTGGAAGCTAAAAACCCGCCCCATTTCCATTGTGGCTCCTGCCAATGATTTGCTTTAAAATTCCGTTTCAGAGACAGATGGGTGACATCTCGCAAGACATACATTTATCATGCAGGGCATAATTTTAAGATACCATGAGGAAGATCTGTATTAACTAGACTGCAACGCCGCCATCTGGCCCGTAGTCTCTGCACACTGTTGTAAATTACTTTTAGCGAGTAGTGTGTTTGTTTTGGAATCAAATGGAGATTGGATCAAAACAAACTTTCTTTGTTTAAGACAACTTTTTATTGGATCAAAAGCATCAATGTAAGGTATTTATCAGAACAGTTACATAGCGATACAGTTTGAAACATGGCTTTAAGCAAACGGCGGCAATATGTAGCACTATCGGCTGCCTGTTACTGACGTATCGGTAGGCTAACGTGACAACAAGTAAACACTGTCAGTTAGAAAGTAGTTTTGTAGCCGTCTGTATTTAGTGCAGCTGACAGCCAGGTGCTCTAAGAAATGTCTGTAATGTGTAACGGCAGTGCATCTTGGTTAGCTATGTTCTGCCAGTCATCTACCAAGCAGCGCTAATGTAACCTCACTCTTCAATTTGTTAAAGAACTCACAAGTTTGGGTTGGGGGTTGAAATGAACATTGTCACTAACAGCTTACCCCCTGTGTTAGCCTTTAGCTTGGGCTGTATCATTCTTCTGCCTAGCTTTCTTCTGCTCTTCTGTTCTTTTTTCTGTCTGACAGTTAGGCTCCTGTGTCCACCATCACTACAAAATAAGTAGCAGATATCGTTTTCAGCTGAGAAAAACACAGATTTCTCTTCCATCACTAAAGAAGTGATGTAAATCAACTCGGCCCTGCTCGACCCAATCTAAAGCTAAGAAGTAGCAATGTAAAATAATCAGTAACCAGTCATATTGGCACTCATAATGTCAATTTAAAGTGTAGATTACAATCAGGCATATATCTAAAAGGAAGACTTTTTCAGGATCACTTTCAAACTCCTTTCAACCTCTTTAATCACATAAGCATCATTTAAGCTCTTCTCAAAATCCAAAAAGGTGTGCTACTGCAGTTGCTGTAGGACTAAAGTTGGATAATATCATTCAGGTGTTGTCCTACAACAAATTTAAAATCAGTGTTGTGAGTTTTATGTCGATCCAATCTGTACCACATATCTCGCTCAGGGTCACAGAGGACTGCAGTCAATCACAGGCGAAAGGCTGGGGACTGGGGTTGACATAGACTAACACAAAAATTACACCTGCAGTAAATTTGGAGTTAGAAGTAAACACTTTTGAGACTGTGGGAGGAAGAGAGACTCCATACAGAAGGGCCCCTGGCCCAGAAACTTTAACCTAATTTATTGGTGTATTACAGATCTGATAAAATAAGGTACATGTTGGTTTGTTTTCTTGATCTGATGTGGTGTAGACCATTTGGGAGAACTTGACACCACATTCCAAGATGATACCCCATTCGTTCACTCATTTAAGCAATGCTCTGAGGGCAAACACTATGTGTGGAAAATATTTAGCAGAGCGTTGTGGTCGGGATGCCTGTGCGTGCAGAGGGTCTGCTGACCTTCCTCCCTCAGTATATGAAGTGAAGGGTAATGTGCGGTCAGTCAGTGGTTGTGTGGAACAGAATCCTGACTGTGTGAGACAGCAGCGATTTTAGGATCAGACTTTTAGGGAATGCTCAGCCAAAGACTGACTGTTTTATTTAACATTAATTCAGCTTTTATTTTCATACATATGGGATTTCTGTTCACAACAATAATAGTTAAGGATTCATGTTTTCCCTCACAGTTTCTGAAAATGAGAAGATGTAATATGCTGTGTTTGCAAAGATATCAAATTTGCAAAATGCATCAGTTATTTCAATACAGCAATTAACTTTATCATGATGAACTTTGGATGACTGTGGAGATAGAGGGTGAGAAGGGGGTGTCTTTATCATAATATGGATTGAGAAGAAGGAAATGCTTGACTTAGGATATTTTTGATCAATTACACTTTAGTCAAAACATTATCTAGAATGTAAGAGCATCTTGTTTACAAAAAACTGCTCAATTAAAGAATCTGGTTGGTGATGTGCATCTGTTATTTTATTTCTTAGGGGTGATTCGATGAAATTTAGTGATGCTTCAGCACTTGTTGAAGCTTTGATGACCACAAATGCTAATATCTGAAATAGCCATTCCAATCCAATCCACTTTGTTTATATAGCATGTTTTAAAAACAATAAAGTTTAACAAAGTGCTGCTCGTTAAAAAACAAATAAGAACATCAATAAAACAAATGAAATAAATTTAAAAAACACATAGAAACAAATGACAGCCATAAAACACAGGGGTAAAGATCATAAAAGATATAAAAGGACAAAGATCACACAACTCCAGCTATGTCTGCTGAAGGTATCTGACTCTGACTCATCTTTTCAGACTGAAATGTATAGGGATCTGGGAAATAAAGCCTGCAAGAAACTGAAAATTAGACTCTGTTATGATAGTTATTTGAACCCTGAACTCCCATAAGACAGAAGAACCCTACATACTTCCTCCCCTCTCCTTTGAGATGCTGAAGAATGTGACCCATTTACATCATAAGAAAACACTTATTATCTTTGCACTGAGAGATTAAACCTGTTCGACAGGGCACGAGCAGCTGATTATTAGCACTTAGCGAAACCCTATCCAATCTTCTTCTCAATTATCACGAGGACACTAGAAACGTGAATCTGAATATTTCCAATTTAATTCTCACCTCACTCTCTTTGTGCTTTTGTCCCCTGTGCACTTGTGCTAACTCCCATCTCAAATCCGAGCCCCACTTCAGTGCCTCTTGACCACATTACTCCACTTTTAATCCTGAAGAGAATGGCTAATAAACCCCTTTCCTGGGACGATGCTAAACTAAGATGAGCAGACAAGGGAGAAGAAATGAGATTAGACGGAGAGCTGAAAAAAAACCTTTACAACACGCAGGACATTAGTGCATGGTTCTAACTAATTATATCTCATGTGAATCACTCCTCCAGGCATGGCAAAGGATCTCTCTCATTGTTGCACTGCTGGCAAATGAGTGCTGCTGCTACTGCTCCTGCTGCACTGGGAGTAATATGTGAGAGTGCAACTAGCCTAGCGTGTGGCACTCTCTTTGTTTCCTGTATCATGATTACAATAGCACTAACACTAATGAACATAAGTGAGTGTCATGGCTGCGTGCCACCCTGATGCTGTGCTGACTCTTGGGTAATATATGAGAGGGTGACACTGTCAACGAAATTGGTTTTCAGGCTGGGAACTCTCAAGGCCAGAGCAGCAGCCCGATAATGAAAGCAGAGGACGAATAGAGAATAGAGCTCTCCATCTCCCGCATAGTAAAGCTGTCAGAGCCATGTTACCACACAGAGAGCATTCCACATCCACGATAATGAGGGGGAAAAGGCACCTGGTCTCCACCAAGTAAAATTTAAATATTTGTGAATGATCTATATGATGAGATTTAGGAATAAATACACAATACAAGTTATAAGGGAAACACATTCTGCTTCTTAAAAAAAGTTTATGACAGTTGACTTAAATGCATCAACCTGGCTCTGTCTGTATTGGTGAATAAAGAGAGAAGTATTAACTGAGTCATGCTCTGAATATGTTTTATCTTCCTTCAGATATTGGCACTGTATGAGTGTGCAACAACATGTAGTAACACATCCCACTGATTGTAATTTTTATTGCTCAAGATTTACTGCATGAGCATGAGAAAAGCGTGTTTTTTAAGCGCTCACTGACGAACTGTGCAAGTTTTCAGCTTACATCAGTCCTCTCAAAAGAATGGATGGGTGGCAAATAATTTCTGACTTAGTCAGGTAATGAGGCTGATTTCATTAAAGTTCAGGAGGCAGGAAAAATAACTTTATCCAAAGGGGCTGGTGAAATTTTATGTCAGCTTTTCTTCCAGAAACTACTCATTAGTAGAGATGTTCACATCAAGTCTAATAGAATGAACATCCCTCTTCTCAGTCCAACCCATAATTACTCCTCTGTTAAACTAATCATGATTTTTTTCTGAATGATTGTAGGCCTGAAATGCAGTCAGAAGTTATGCCTGAGCTGTAGTACAGTCAACTGCCACTAGTGGGGGCTGTGGGTGCAGTGAATGGCTACTGTCATGATGGTATAATGCTCTACTACCTGGATGTAAACAAACACAGTTCACCGATCATATCCTGTAGCACCAGGTAATTTGGTGGCATTTTGATAAATAAATAAATAAATGTAAAGTTGTATATTGGCAGTGTCAGGTTAAACCAGCATTAAACCACCTGACGAGCCAAGCTAAAAGAAGGACTTAAGGTTGGTGGTGCTAACTATGCTAACATCAGATATTCAGCAAACCAATTTGACTTTTTTTTCCCACAGATGTGCTGATTCTAGGTTTAGTGGGAAATAAAATGTGCCATGGGGTTTTCTTAGCTTTTGAAGCTAGCCTCTAGTGGGTACTACGGGAACTGCATATATTTTTATTTCTCACTTCCCCAATGTATTCACCTTCCAACACTAAATGCTCCCACTGGATCTACACTTGCTTTGTTAAAGAATTTATACATCTCTTGATATATTTGACCAACTTGGCACCATATCACAGTCACCCAAAGAAAAGCTTAAAGAAAAATGCTAAATCCAATCAGAATTGCTTCATTCACCTTTAACTAAGGGTTATCATTTTTGGAACACAGGGTGAAGAAATGAAACCCAACTGAAGCTTCTTTTAGAATTCAGAGAAAAGTAAACATGTTAAATGATGAATACTTTGAAGAAAGAGACAATAGTCTCATCAGCTGCAAGTTAGTCACCATGATACCTGCAGCAGTCTGATGAATGTTTAATCTACCTGCTGTTTGCCTCTCATCTCCCAGCATGTTGGATTTACAAGTGAATCATCTAATTAAAGCTTTTCTCTTAAAAAAGGACATCAAAACAGAAAGTCAGTACCATGTCAAAGAGCTGTAAGCTACAGATCTATAAAAAGCGATCCAAACAAGAGTGCACTGTTTGTGTCTTTATCATTAGCTGTTATCGTACTCCAGTATTCTGATGGTAACTCCAATACCACACCTTTAATCTTTCTGACTAAGCGAGAATATTCTCCTCCTTCACTATACAGCTCTCAAACACTCACCTTTTTCTCCCATGACCCGTCTGTACCTCGGTCTGTACAGTCAATGCTTTATTGTAAAGGGTTCAGGGGCAAACACTTTGAGAAAAGAATAAAACTCAATATTACAGTCTGGACTCGTCTATCCTGAAGCCAATCAGTGACAACAGTGTAGCAACCTTCAATTTCCTTCCTATTTTTATTTCCATAACCTGACAAATAGAGCGGCTCTCTGAGGTCGTCTTCCTTTGTGATCTGACACAAACACAATGGTAGCCGTCAGCGGAGAGAGGCAGGATATGAGTTTTGATGTGCTCTCTGAAGTCACGCTCAGCCTTTCATGTCCAGGTAGAGGAACCAAAGAGCTGTGTGTGTTTGTGCGTGCATGTGCGTGTGTGTGGACTGGCAAAGTGCTGGAGTTTTTTACGCCTCTCCAATTCTCTGTCTTCACACAGGTCAGTCTCATTTATTATGAATGTGAAGTTTTGAGCAAAGCTCTTTGATATCGGGAAACAATTTGGAGCTGGCTGCGAGTCGATGTCTCAGGGGACCAATAAAAAACACTTTTAATGGATTGTGAACTTCAGGTTAGCATGTGGTTCCTTATAAAATTCACACGAGACTGAACTAATCCCAGGTGATGACCAGAAGAAACATTAGCGTCTCATTGGTTCACACTGTGCCAGATGTTTTCAGTTTTATCTGATGTAAGAAAAAGGTTCAGATTACAACTTCAGTCTCACTGATAGACACTCATCTGCCTCAATATCACATTTAAGAGTGACATCAGATAAACAGGAAATCTTACCCTGAACCTCAGACTTCACTAAACAATTAAACGCAAGCTGGCACTCAAAGGATCCTTCAACCAAACACTTCAAGGTGCACTCCACTTTACTGAGCTACAGCTAGCAGCTGTCAAGATTATCCTCACACAGCGAGTCACGCTCCCTGAAAATGGAATCTTTGGCAGTCGCCCACTTTGCCCTATCAGTGGCAGACTGAGGTATTAGGACACATTAGTCTCATTTCCAATTCACTGACTGGGCCAGATCAATTTCCTTCCTTTTCATGCACAGATGGGATTAAATGGCCAGATTAAAGATGAACTCTTGGCGCTGTCCACCCGACAGATTCATCATCCTAAAGATGAACCCAGATGCAGTGAGGCAGATATGACATGATCCCTCTTGAAACCTTTATTCAAAGTATGCTCGCTCTTTGAAAACAGGGACTTCATGTTAACTATATTCCAAGATTTCTGCAACAGTACTTGTCTTGACTGGCACTATTGAAGTGTCCTGGCGTCACCGATAAAAAAAAGCACAGTGTGATACCAGTTATAATTGCATGTTTTTTAGGTGATTTCTTGAATTTCAAGCAAAAAAAAGTCCAGAGCTGCCAAACTGTAGCACATAGAGATGACCCTCACAGCAGTTTGGCAGGTAATTTAGATTTCCATTTCTGCACAAGATTTCCTGAGCTGTGTGAGGTCCAGTTGATCGTCTTGGGAGGTAAGTCTCCTCGCTGTGACATCACATCAAGAACAATTTTACCCTCCCACTGAGCCCCCAAAAACCCATAACCAAAACACATGTGTCATCACAATTCTCTGTGTGTGTGCTCCTGTGTGGGAGTCTTCCCCTCTGATGGGGACCCACTCACAGCTCTTCTTCACAGAGCTCTGCAGTCTAAGGAGACACTGACTGTTTGGACTGATTCAGTCAGAGTGTTCCTGTGTATCTAATTTCCACACAATTTCCCTCTTTCAGGACCCAGAAACTAAAAAAACTTCTATTGTCCAAAGACTTTTCAGCTGTAGGTGTCTTTCATTAGCTTAAAACTGTTTGTATTCCTGGCAGGACAAACCTGACAATCAAACATGGCAGCTGGATTAGTGGCTCAACATGTCAACACATGACGCTGGAAGGTAGCTTCGTACTCTAGCCTCTTTTTCTTTTATTCTACAGATCATTTTGACTGGGTATTAGGTCAGTAGATTAGAAAAAGTGTGCCAGAATGTGTTTGTGGTAAAGGTTAGTCCAGCAGAGATGGCTGATCGGGGCAATGGATGGGTCAACAGATATGGGAATTTTATCTGGCAGTCAGGAGTTGCTCAATAATTTAGACATGAAGTGTTTTTAACACTCATTATCTATGCTTGTCATGCCAAACTGCTTTTTCTTCTTCTTCTTCTTTTTTTTTTTTTTTTTTTTTTTTTTTTTAATTAATATAGGCATTACTTTAACCACATAACACCCAAGCTTTTGTCTGCTGTGCAATTTTTAATTCACCTTGCTATTTGGG
Source organism: Halichoeres trimaculatus (assembly GCF_033239565.1). Taxonomy (NCBI): domain Eukaryota; kingdom Metazoa; phylum Chordata; class Actinopteri; order Labriformes; family Labridae; genus Halichoeres; species Halichoeres trimaculatus. Next base: position 28,712,961 of record NW_027437188.1, read on the forward strand.
ATAAGTGAGACCCAATAAGTATAATTACTAAACTTGGTCTTTGTGCGGAAAGATTGGTTATTTGTGTCATGAGTTCTCTACTAGTTGTTCGTTAAAGTGTTATTGATCTTGAACATGTTACTTTTTTTACTAAAATGGGTGCAATGCTGTGATATCACCAAAAGATGATGTGGGCAGTGTGCCTAAATTGGCTAATAGGTCAAAGTTTAAAAAAATAAAGTATCATGGGTCTGAGAGGCAGAAATCCAATGTCCATATATTTGGAGGCTGGATTTTAAGAGGTTACAGCCAAAAAACAAAAACAAAAACAAACAAAACAAAGAAAAGAAACTGATGAAATCTCAAATCTTAGCATGGTATGTTTATTATATGTCCCAGAAGCAATTCAATTACTAAACTCTAAAATTAAAAGGTAGAAAATGTAACCTAAATTTCCCAGCCTCTCCGGGGTCCATTTGATCATAGATTTATTTCTCTTAATCAACTTATTGTCTCTGTTTTCAGTCTGTAATTGGGGTCTGTCTTATTGGCCAAAGTTAGTTACATCATTGTGGACAAATAAAGATTATTTGTTGTATGTGGAGACTAAAATATCAAAATATATTTACTCTTATCATCATTCATGAGACAAGTGCGCATGAACATCCAATTTTGAGACGCATCAATGTAAGGTCTGAATAGTTGGTGATGAATTGAAACATCTGTTAATGCAGTAAGAGCCAAACTTTCATAATTGATTTCTTGTAATCAAAATAATCTGTAATTAAAAAAAAAAAAAGTGTTGTACATTTTCAGTATTGGCGGATATGTTGAGACGTATGTGTGATGTGAATGAGTCTGAGATAAAGTCTAATAAGATGTTTTTGACTTGAAATAAGAGAAATAAACTCGCAAAGATTAAAATTTTTGCAGTGCGGGGCTTCAAAAAGTAGATCTGGTGCCTGAATTTTACCAAACTCAAAGCAGTCCCAAGTGTCATTGTGAAGTCCATGTTGAACAAGTAGATCAAGCTGCATGTGATGAATTATCACAAGAAGAACTATTTTTAAGTAAAGTCTGAACACATCTTCCAGTTTCATGTAAGATAACTAACAACATACCTCACAACCTCTAAGGTCAACTCAGAAACTTCCAGGGGTAATGTATTAAAGTTCGGACACTCTAAGAATCATGGGAAATGTCAGCAGTACCTGTGTAGCCCAGAGAGTTGTCATCCTCATGCTCAGTGGTGGGAGCTGGTGTTGCTCCTTGGCTTGTTCCATCCTGAGCGACTCCGGCCTCTGTCAACAATAACACCACAGGGACTGAGAACCCAGACACATTCTGCCCACTTTCCCCCCTACCCACGGTCCAAACCTGCAGCCCTCTGCATCCTGGGCACACGCAGAGCATGAACACACAAAGAAGAGTCCATCTTCGAGTGCAAAATCCAAACATTGCATCAAGAATCTGAACAGTTGTGTATGATCCAAAAATGAGTCTGATGGAAACAAAGTGATCATTTGATGAATGTGTCAATCATTAGTCGGGTAAAGATCCATCAAAATAACGTCTCGTCTCAGTAGCAGACTGTTCAGTCGTCCCATGTAAGGCTTGAGTGTCTCATGTGCTAAACAGAATCATCTCTCCTGTATCAATAAGTGGCTGCACCCCAAAGGGAGCACATGGTCTGGACAAAGGGAGGGGCCAAGGGGACACTCTGCATGATTGACACTGCCAATCTGCATGCACATGAACGGTCCTGATGCAAATACAATGATGCACCATTAATTGCTAATCAGCTCCTTTTGATTTGGGCCTGTCTTTTTGTGCATGTGTCTTTTTCTGGAGTGACAGGTTGAGTGTGTGACAGGAGGTGTGAGGGCGGGACAGAAGAGGGGGGAATGAGAGGCCAAGAGGGCTGGGATGTGCATGGCTTATGGGGGGAGACGGGAGACCAACTGTGCCCTCATGATGGCTCCGTGTGGAATAAATCAGACCTAGCTGTGCTTGTTCTCTTTGTGGCCTGCTGACAGGGGGTTAATTTGGGCCGGGGAGGTAAGAGGAATCTTAATCAAAGAGCATCCAACCCCTTTGAGCTAACTGAGCGACAGTCTGTCGGAAGTATCTGTTTCCTCAATGAGATCTGGCATCACTTCTGATAAATAGCAGACGGGCAGACGGAATCGTTCATTGGAGGGTGCTTTAGATCACCGGAGTGTGAAGAAGAGGGCGACCCGTCATTTCATTCACCACTCCCACATTCAGGGAACAAACAGAAAAAAAATCCACACAGACTTTTCAGCCTCAAATCCCACTTTTCAACAGATTTAGACACAAAAAAGACATTAAAAACATAGTGATCACATCCTGCTGCTTCTGTAGTGTTGCAATTAAAGTGACAGTCAAGGACATCACACTGGGTGAAGACTATCATCATGCACTTCAAGTTTATCTGAAAAGCTGCGTCTGACTGACAACACTACAGGAGAGCAGAGCGTCTGAGTCACACAGAATGAACCACGTAGGTTTCTCTGTCATACACATAAATAGAGCTGGATGGTACACATAACACACAAGATGAAAACATGCATGAAGTGAAGAAACAGACATCAAGCTGAGTCTGAAGTACTGTCTGACACATAGAGCGTGACACCTCTAAGATGTGGCAGTGTTTTCGTGTTTTTAATCTGTTCAAAACAGACAAATTAAGCACAAGTCCAGCTTTAGACAAGAAAAGTACCATGGCACTGACAGAAATTACAGGGTGGAACAAGGATCAAAACAGGGAAGAGGACTCTTTGTAATACTTCATGCAAAATGCAAACATACGTCCGCTTAGAACTATGTACAAAGCAAATTAGATCCAAAAGCTGTGTGATGTCTCGCAGTGTAGGTGGACTGATTTAAAGTTTCATTATCAGCCTTTATGAATTTCACTTAAGTTCACTCTTGGCTTGACTGCTGAGATATTTTTTTTTTTTTTTTTTTTAGAATCAAAGCTCCATTGTAACCATGTCCTGTGAAAACCCTACAAAGTCAACTTAGAACTATGTGGAAGACAAAGGGCTTTAGTTTCAGTTTCTTAACAACAAATGTTAACTGACTCAAATATTTACCCATCAATTTGATACTTCAGCTAACCCAAAATACTCAAAATCACCACTTCAGGATTCATTTTAAAGACACAAAGAAACAATTTCTATCAGCTTATAAAAAGCTTTCTCTGCCTATGGTCATCATCAGTGGACAAAGACGATAAGAAGGAAGGGAAGATAATACTTGGTTAGGAAGATGACTGAAAGCAGCTTTAAGAACCTCCATCATGGCTAATTTTGGTGCTCCCTGTTAATAAAAGGGTAATAATTTAAATAAATAAACAATGGTCACATTATTCAAATAAATTAAACATGTTAGTACTTCATTTTCTCATGACCTGAAAAGCTCTTATCCCTGAAAAAACTGTTTTAAAAGTAACTTTGTATAGATATAACTAATAGCATACAATTCTTAACCATGTATGTTTATGTTTTTTTCCCTCAGGCTTTATTTAATGTATCTTCTTCATATGTCTGTTCCCCTGGGTGGTCCACAGTCAGAGGTCCAATTAGAGTCCACTTCAGAGGTCATTAACAGGTGGTGCACCCAGCTGGCCCCCTCAGTCTGAGGATACAAAGTCTGGACCTCAATATTGTGTCACTACCCACCCTTTCTACCCCCAACACGGCACTCCAGTTTCCCTTTTGGCTAATTAGCAGAGCACATGTGCAGATAACTGACTGCTCGCTAAATAATACAAAAGAGGGCCCTGCCTCTTCTTTGGTCAGTACTCATAGGCGCCTTAATAGAAGCCCTGGCCCCTGAGTCCTCTTCAGAGACACAAGCTTTTGGCTTTGTTTTCATTTTGTCTCTTAGAATCTGGTGGTGTTGGGTAACACGAATGTTAATAGTTAATCTGTATTTTACAGTGGCTAGGTTTTAGTTTTAATGTTGTTGAAACAAAATGGCTTTTCAGAAAGTTAGCTGTTTTAGGATCCTTTTTTTCCCACAAAGTTTCACTGCAGCATAGCTTTCTGCTGCGGCCTAAAAGCACCTAAAAGCACCACCTTACACATCTACCTTGGGCAAATCCGGATCCTTTACAATTACATCCTAAGTCTACGAAATATCTGCTTTTAGACAAGCTTTCTGGACAGAGACATGTGCACTGACTCCAAAATTCTTCAACGCAACCAAAGACTTTGAGCTAACTATCACGAATACACTTTGCTAGCCGTAGTAACCTGTCAACAGCCAGATATGGCACAGTACATATAGGAGGGTAGGTGCGGACCAAAAATGAAGTAACAGGTTGAAAGTTGAGAATTTTGGATGAGGGGAGAGCTGGGGGATAAAGAGAAACAGACAGGAGAAGTTTTTGGTGTCACACCCAAAAGTCCAAAGTCCAAGGAGGATGCTAGCTTATCAGTTAAATAACTTCAATCTAAAAGCACAGTTGTACATGTCAAAAACTATTGTTTTATGGATAACAGAAAAAAATGCTGGGTATAAAAATGCTAAGCTAAGCAACTTTTGTTATAGCTTAGTTAGGGTGACCATATTTTGATTTCCAAAAAAGAGGACAACGGCACTGGCCTCGAGGCACAAATTCAGACAGGCTTCTTATATTCTTAATATTTTCACTGCCCCGTGGCTACTCCCGTCTGTGGAAATACCACAGTACTAGATTTTTTTGAGTGCTTCATGAGTGACTTCAACAGAATGGGGGGCTATAACACCTAGGGATGGGTACCGAATCAGGTACTTCAAAAGGTACTGGCCAAATTCTGTCAAAAGTACCGAGTACCGATTCATGTAAAATCAAAAGGTACCACGTTTAGGTACCTGAACACATCCTTGTGACTGTGAGGAAGTGAAAGAATAGTCGATTTTCCATGATGGACATGAACACAGCATTGCAAGGGTATATACTGAAGGATATATATGTTAAATTGAAATATATATATATATATATATATATATATATATATATATATATATATATATATATATATATATATATATATATATATATATATATATATATATATATATAATATTGTTAAAGAAATTGATATTTTTTACCACATAACTACAAAAAAGTACCGAAAATTTGTACCGTTGAGTACCGATACCGATTGCCAGGTACCAGGCATTAGTACCATATCGTTTCAAATGTGAAAGGTACCCATCCCTAATAACACCATTGACAATGGCTTCAGTCTTGGTGCGAACACTACTAAACTTTTTAGCAATGTCAGAGTCAGGAAATGTCTTTTTTTAGCAAGGCACTGGTGCAATCCATGGACCTGTAGCTGTTGTGGTGTTTTACAATATGAAATGCCATTGCACCCTCCGCTGCATTTACAGCAACCTCTGTTTGCCCAGGTCTAACAAAGAACTCAGTCAACTTTGCAGAAAAACTCTCACCTCGCACAGCTTTTTAATGTTTTTCAGTGTCCATGTGAGCTTTCAAATCTCCAGCACCTTTGTTGGACACTGAGACATATGTGCCAGCTTTGCACATGGTTCACTCCGCCTCCCACTTGTCCCGATCGGGACGGTATGTCGGAAATTTTTTTTTTTGCAGTTCATTTGTGAAGCTGCACCTACACTTAGGCATCTTCCGTGCAATTCAGCTCCGCTGTCTAAACATCCCCGTCTTCTCCGCTCTCCGTCTATGTCTCTCTCGCTCTCGCTCTCTCTCTCTCTCTCTCTCTCTCTCTCTCTCGCCTACTCTCTGATCCTCTCACTCTCTATGTGTGTGTGCACGCGCAGAGCAGACCTGCCCACAAGGCAGCCTCTCGGTAAGTGACGCGCATCATAGTATTGTTTGCAAGCGCCGGTCAATTTACGGACGCACGTAATGGTCCTATGAAAAACAGTGAACACCGGACATTTTCGTGAATTTATTAAACCCGCCCGGACACCCCGGACAGGACGTAAAAAGTGGACATGTCCGGGCAAAAGAGGACGCTTGGTCACACTAGCTTAGTTGCAGTTTCTCTTGAGGTAAGCTTCAGGTTAGCTTTTAGATTTTAGATAAATTATATATAAAAAGTAGCACCTAACTACCTTGTCCAGCACTGCAGTTTGAGGACTCCATCTGGCTGTAGCTGAGGTTTCATTCCAGTGTCACCCTCTGGCTCTGTGTACCAATCAGTATTTAACTACCTGTAAAACCTGACATAACAATAAACCTGATGTCTAACTTATTGCCTTGCAGCGGAGCTTGTTTGGTGTGACAAACGCTGGGAGCTCCTAATAGACGAGGATGCAGGAGCTGAAGTATCTGTTGTTTCATTGTTATCTTGTCATGTATTGGCAGGCCCCAGCAGCCCCTAGCAGCCTGTAGAAGTGATGGATGGCCTGAAAATGATGAGTTGGGGAGTCAGACTCCAGGGCTTGTTAACAGGACTGACTGATTGTTTGCTGTAGGACAAGTTCCTTCACACAGGCTGATCAGAGAGGCGGTACAGTTTTAGAACATGACCTCGAGAAACTTCAATGATTCAACAGTTTTCTTGGGGAATGTTCTCCCTTATCATCTGTTTACTTTTTGAGAAATGTGGACCAGCAAGAAAAGAGCTAATTGTGGGAAAACACAAGCAGGATTTCTCTTCCTTTACTCAAACTTATTATTTTGCATGTTGGACATTTAAAGCAAGTCCCAAATCTTTAAAATATAACACATGAGAAAATTTGAACTGTAACTTCCTCATTTACAGCCCAGATTCAAAACTCTTCACTATTACTGAAGACACAAAAGAAGAAAAACAGTCTTGTGAAAAAAGTCTGTCTCAGCAGAAGCCGGTCTGTCCGCTTCATCTGTTTCCACAGCACCATTACACTAATTTCCATTTTGATTACACATTCTTTGTTTTCTGCATGACTAATGGAGTTTTAATCAGGCCTGGAGATAATACACACACACACTCAGTGAGCTTTTACTGCTGCGGAGAAAAAGAAAGGACAAAGTAAAAGTGGATGAGTGCTTTTTTTTCTCTTTGACTTTTAAATTATCTATCACTAAAGTAAATCTTCGGCGGCCTGCAGACACACTTCAGCACAAAGCGTTAAAGAACGAAGTCTAGAAATGAACTACATACGATGTGTGTCAGCATGTCAGCTCATATGAACACAACATAAAAAACATAAAACAGGCATATGTCTCAAGTTGATCTATATATTTTTTTTTACACACATTAAATAAAAGAGATGAAAATAAGTATATTAGCAGGCTTTGCGATGCTTGTAGAGGATCACTGTAACTGCTTTCCCTTTTTCCAGTTTAATGTCAGGCTAAGTCAAACAATGTTTGTGCTGAACCTTAAAGGAACCGTCAGATTGTATTAGTTTTGGTGACCCCTGTGTTAGTAGTGTTTTCTGTTTTGAAATTTTTGTTTTGGATTTTGAAAGTCAAATATTTCACTCATGGTTAACTGTTGCAGTGAAAAATGTGGGAAAAGGATGTTACAGCACACAGTTCATCACTTTGTTTGACACCTACCCTGCAGCAGTGCATTCAGGTGTTAAAATTTACAAGATAGAAACTGTCTCTCTTCAAACTAGTGGTTGCTTGTGCTAGTGCTTGTGCTTTTGTGAGTTATGTAGAGGTATCAGTCATTTCAGCCTGTTTCATAACTAACAAAAACTTTTAAAAGGAGCTTTAACATCAAGTAAGTCTAACAGCTAAAGCGATCTTTAGCTTTAGCTCTTGATTGAAGTTAAGAGTGTAGCTCCTGTTTTTAAGAGTTAAAGATAAAAATTGCATCTTTGAATCCCAATTAACTGCTGAGTTTTAAGTGTTAATCATTCAGCATTTTTGAAACAGATGCAAGGATATTTTTGCAAATATCTTGCAAAATAAGAAACTGTGATGCTAAAATTTCTCTAGCTCTGAAATGTGAATCATAAGTGTCAACACAAGTTGATTCAGCTGTTTTCATTTGTACATGCTTATATGCTTGTGAGTCTAAACTGAAAGCATATGAGACAGAAACAGAGTGAATCCAGTCTGATTGGCTGTATGTTTATGTTTAGCTTGGAGAAAGAAGCTGACACTCAAAGTATTTCAGTGATACTATAAATCTGATAAAAGGTGAACTTTACTTTTGACTTGTCAGCTGAGTCAAAAATCATAGTAGTGTTCTTGTTAGTCATCAAAGTGGTAGCAGGAAGCAAGCAGATGCTGTTTGAACTCAACTACGGTGTGCCAGAAGGAGCAAAAAGAATTCAAGATGTATCAGAATCTTTGTCACATTGGGGTTATCGTTCACAAAATCCAATGACTTAATATAAAAGAAGATACGATAATCACTGTTGAGAAAAAGTACAAGTAAGCTGAGTGTAGAGATGATATTTCAAAGACAGAACCCTGGGTGTGCTCAGGCCTCACTTCCCAGACATGAAATGCACTGGATTTGCAATATTCACAAAAACAGAGTCACAAATCACTGAGCTGTGCTGCAGCTGTCGCGAGAAAGTGGAGCAAATGACACACTAAATACTCGCACGCCATTTGGCATCAACTCTGCTGACCGATTTGCTTTTAACATTTCATCATGTATGAACGTCTGCCTCCACAACCTCTGTAAAGTATATTAATTGCTAAATGATAGCTTTAACTCCAGGCTAAAGCTATAGACCATACTATAAATCACATGAGAGGGAAAATGTGTGTATGATGATACATATCATTACTGTATGTATTTTAGGTCACATGGCCAAGCCCTGTTCATGATATGGCCATGAAACAGTCTGCTTAATTACTGTCTCTAACTTGATTTGTAGAGGATTATATACTTTTTTTGACGGATTATCAGCCTATTTTCTGATTAGTTCAAGTATACTTAAAAATTAGAGTCATTTTTCGAGTATTTTTTGGACTAAAAAAAGAAGTGAGCAGAAGAGGGAATAATTAGATTAAATCCCAGTCCCAAAAATGCTCACACTGCTATTATGCTTTCAACAGCTATTTAAGGTGCAAGCCAGTGACAAACTGCAGTAATCATAATTATATTAGCTCCCCATGGGTTAACGGCAGTAAAAAGACCATTTAAGCTAACGTTAGCAACTGATTTTGCAGATATTTTCCACACAAGCCTTTAATGTCCCCAACAGCCACGGTTACTCCGCTCAGAGCTCCAGCTGGAGGAAACATCAGTGTAACAGCAAACACATTGTGATCTCACTCAGTAGTTTGTGATTGAACGGATGCATTCAAGAGTTCAATGGTATGCTCGCTGGGTGTGTGCTGTATCTCATTCTAAACAATGTTTCTCTGGTAACAGAATCCACAGTAAACTCATGAACATCATGTTATAAAGCTGGAATGTGACTCGTCTGTGAGTGGCTTATTGTGGTTAAATAAATGAAACTGAAAATGTCAAGGAGAGATGTGCCAATTCACTTGCTGATGGATTTGCTTGGAGGGCATCTGCAACCAACCGCAGGAAGAAAAACACTGAGACAGATCCAGGACAAATAAAGTTGATTGGCTTGAAGTGTGTTCAATACTTCACGGTCACTTCTACAGAAGGAGCTAACCCAGCAGCTCACAGCAACGTCTCTTTTTTTTTCCAAGTTCACTCATACAAAGGGTCTTAACTTTCAACAGATATCTCATTTCTCACGCCTTTTCATTATGTAAGACTTGGTATTATTCCTACATGAAACTCTTCCTCTCAGCTTTGTTTACTAATGTCAAGTAAGTTCAAAGCCAGCGAGGAGTCTGAACTTGCTCTGACTTCCCTGTGGAGCTGATGCAAGCATCCTCCCAGCTGGCAAAAGCCCACATGTCCATCTTCATGACACAAGAGTACTTTTTCCTGCCCATGAGACAGAATGAAAAAAAGAGAACAGGGAAAAAGAGAGAGGCTGAGATGCTTTTCTTACAGTAGGTGAGAAAAAAAGAGGTCTTTCAAGGACTTTAAGTGCTGTAGCCAAGGTGAACGGCGTCTGAATGCTTGCTTTATATCGCTCTGATCTGGAGTCTGCAGCTCATGGTCACGACTCATACGCAGGTTGTCAACATCTTTATCACTGTAGCCGGCAGACAAGTGACGTTTAATGACTTCTCAATATAGAATCCTGCTCCTTCGAAAGTAGAGAAAGCTGAAATCCACTTATATACAACGAGACATCTTTGCATTAGAGGGCAATTTGAACGATTTTCTGATACTTTCTTTTGCTCTCTGTACTGAAATATCTTTATCCTTTTCACTACTACTGAGAAGAAAAAGGAGAAAATACAAGCTACACCATATGCTTATGAATACAAGAAGAGTGAAGACGTCAAGCAGAGCAGATAATTTTGATCTTATTTCAAGGCTGTGACACATTGATGACAAACTACAGTGATGCTACCTTTCCCTGCTCTTGGATTTAATCAGACCCATGTGGTTCAAACACAAACATGCAAAGAGTCAAAGATGGAAAAGGGAAATTGCCCTCAAACTGAATCCACACATGTTTTCAGTATAATCTTTGAAAATTCCATCAATATGTTAATGGGAACAATTCTTTCCCAGGCTCAGAGACCAAAAATCGAGCCTCTAATCCGTCATCCCTCCCAGCAACATATTCTGAAGCTGCTTCATTGACTCAGTCTGACTTTACAGGCTGGGAAAATTGCTCTTTTATACTCAAATGAGATGTATTACAGCATTTTCCAACGAGCAAACACAACCACAACCACTTGACCCTGGCTCACGGAGAAGTTTGTGACGTCGCTGTAGTAATATGCAGAATTAAACCGCCCTTGTAAGGCTGTAGAAACATCATGTTAATTATGTCTTCGGCGGATGTAAAGGCTTGATAGTTATTTATTATCCCAAGTTCACCTGTGCCCTCAGTGCCTGACAAAGTTCCTGTCAAATCCCCCCGAGCTGTTTGTGCCATTAAAGTATGAGCCAAGGGGAATTCAGGGAGTTTTTAATTAGAGATGGAGAGAGAGGAAAACATCCAGCAGTGATGTATAACCTCTACAGTCTTTGATGTGATGATTTGATGACACCCAGCTCTCAGCTCACACCAGGCACACCTTATAATCTCTTTCTTCTCTCAAGCTGTGTTTTGGTCAAAACAAAGGAGCAAATACTGAATGCACCTTGGTTTTCCAGTGTTTGTAGAGTAGCTCCACTGACGGGCAATTATTGCTTCATGCTAGTGCTTTTCCTGACCTCTGCTTTAAAAACAGAGAGACAATAGAGCTGCTGTTGAAGGATCTGTCTGCACAAATATTTATTCCCATATTTTCCTTTTTCCCAGGTTCTTTCTTCTTAAGCTGATTGTGCCTGAGACTTAATGACTATACCATTTTTTTCCCACAATTCTGAAACCAGTGTGTTTTCTTTTGCATTTCTTCCTCTTCTTTCATCACTTAATTATGAGTTTACTTGGTTACTTGAAACCCATCAAGAAAAATCTGCAGCATGTAAGCTGCTCTGGAAAGCTCTGATTAGTTGTAGTTCGGCTAAATCCTAGAGTTAGCTTACTGCTGCACTGTCAATTTTTGAACTTTTAAAAATGTAAACTTTTACATTTTAAACAAACTAATCTGCAGCATGTACTGTTTTTCCTCTAACATTTTTTTTTGTATATATGAGAGCAGAGTAAAGGCCAATAGGACTGTCTGTAACAGCTTTGATGGTAATTAAAGCATATATCATTGGCTCAGCCACACATAATGTTTTTTTTTTTTTTTTTTTTAAACCGCCCATGCTGAAGACACAAAAAGACTGTTCTGTTGTTGACTTGTGGACAGCAAAACCAAAAGTTGAGGCTGTTTACTGGCTAGCATGGCAGTTTATCTATACATAGTGCAGTGGCCAAGATTGCAGGCTACTGATTTTTTTCACCTGTTCATTACTGCTTGGTTTAACAGCATACAGTGGTGGCCAAAATAATTACAACACTTGCCATATTCAAGAGGTTTCAGTTGTTTTTATTGAACTGGCCATTAAAATACTAATGTTCTATGGTTCTATGTACCATAAAACAGAGCCAAAATAGGGAGATTTAGGTAGTTTTTCTCATTCAAAGAAAGAACACTAAAAAAAGGATTGGCTGGCAATTTGATTCTATTACAATTTTTGGGGTGCCCATTCAATTTAAATTACGGTTTGTAGTTATCTGAGATTTTATTTTCAATTTTTAGTTTGCTTTTTAAACACCAGACCGAATAAAAAAAGTTAAATGATGACGATAATGTCCACAGAGTAAATCACTTGAGTCAGAGAGAAACTTTTCACCCTCTGCAGGAGAAAAGTGGTAACTTTTTCCAATCCAGTTTATAAACAAAGACTGAAATGAATAATTTGAATTATTTTTTTTTTAAAGAATCCCAATTTTGATATTGTCAAACAAAAAAAATCCCATATATGTGTTGATTATTATTTTTTTGTCCCACCCTTAGTGTCAACATTAGTGTTAAAATTCTTGCAGAGTTGTTGTAACTGCTGCCAAAGGTGAAAACAACAAATATTAAAGTTAAAAGTAAATAACAACATAGGGACTGACATCTTCTGATTTTTGTTGTGCTCAGAGCAACAACCTTCATGTTTTTATGAACATGCTTGGAGGCAAAAAAGACAGGTACCTTCAGATCTGTCAGGTGTTGTTCCAATTTTTGCCACCACTGTGTGCCACTGAAAAACATGTTGTTTATCATCAATCTATACAACAAGTTTTTAATTTGCAGCATTTTACATAGTTGGCACAAAACTGTATACAGTTAACCCTCCACTCACTCACTTGATATATGTGCAGAAAAATTCCTTCTTTCAATTTTCAATAGTCAAAAATTCTTGGGGTGTTTTGACATAAACATTCTCACCACCTATTGGTCTGATATGTTTATGCAGGCTGGTCTGCATTTTCTTATGGACCGAGAAATATTTCACAACAGCTATGATGTTGACAGAAAAGAGAGAGAAAGAAAATCTGTTTTTAGAAATATCCTTTAACGAATGAACACAGCCTCAGAGTGTGTTCATCTGAACCAAAAGGTCCACATCATTGCAGGATTAATACCTTTAACCAAGTACCAGTCTTATTAAGATTCAAAAGCCTTTTTTAAAGTGTGATCAGGTCAAAAACAACATAATAGATCAAGGCGGCAACAGCAAGCTCCATTTAAAACTAAGTTAACCTGAGATCAAGGCAGAGTGCAACAAAAAAGTCAAAGTCATAACTGCGCCAAAGTTAATCAAATTCATCCACTGTAATATTCACCCGATAGTTGTAGAGAAATTCTAGACGAGATCAAAGTTGGTAAAGATCAAAGACTTTTTTTTCCTGGTTCATCTTTAGAAACATGCAAACATCATCTCTGCACACAGTGCTTCAGTAACGGCTTAAACATAATGATTCTCCTCATTTTTCTGTCTGATTGCTTCAGTCACAGTTCAGCATCCATCTGATCTGAAGTCAGGCAAACTGAACACACAGCAGGCACTATCTCACTCTCTCAGGGCCTCTCTCTGTGCCACACACACACACACACACACACACACACACACACACACACACACACACACACACACACACACACACACACACACACACACACACACGCATCATTCCAACATGCATTGATGCTTGTCACTGAGAAACATGTGTATGCTAATTCACCGGAGCGCTCGCTAACTATTCACAGCCCAATGAGAGAGTGCAGATAAACCAACTTGTGCTCTCAATATGTCTCTCTGTGATTAGAGGAGATGGAGGCGAGGCCCTGAGAAGATGTGTGGTGAGAACATTGCAGGCGTGCAGCCAGTTTCTGACAACAACTGAAAAGAAAACAACAATCTCTGCAGACAGCCAGATCAATAGTGGCAGCTTAGGTAGCACAAGAAGAGTCTTTAGAAGTGAAAAACAGTTTGGGAGACCACAAGGGGACTATGGAGGTGGTCTAAATCTGCGGGCTAACATGACAAACATTCCTCTTTCTTTGTTGTTGTGACTTACAGGAGTTTACAGCCTGGAGCAAGGATGAAGTGACAGCTAGCCTGTGGCGTGGCTTTGATTTTTCTCTGCGTGACACCAGATAGGGAATACTCAGACACTTCTCAAATGTGTGACACACTTACACATATTTTGTGTTATCACTTAGAGTCCAGAAACTCCAGGATCAGTGTTTCATACATCTGCTAACTCACTGCAGAGGAATGTAAGAGAAGTTGTGAGTTAGCTAGCTCAGATTAGAGACATTCTTGGTCATATCCGTTGATTAAGAAAGCTATTATGACTCCTGGGACAGCCCTAAAATAGACATGAATGATGTGTTAGCTTATTCAGAAATTTAATTCATTATGAAGTAGAGCAGAAAGAGGCTTGGGGTGAAGGAAATGTAATGTATTTCACCTAAGGCAAGTTCAGTCTGAAGCTGGTTTGAGATTTACAGCCTGAGAACTCCCTGTCTGCTCTCACACAGGTTATGCTGTGCACGTTTCCTCGTGGAAGTCAGAAAAACAGTTGTAAAGTTGTAAAGAGACATTTTTTTGAAAATGTTTAAATATTCTGATGAAAGATATCAACCTAAACATACCTCACAGGTAGAAAAACGACTGAATCTTATTGTGCATGATTGACAAAATGACCTCCCTTAAAACAACATCCTCCATTGCAATCCATCCAACTGTCATTCCATTAAATCAAAGCTTGTTTGCACCTGATATCCCGCCAGGGGGCTGGTTCTGATGACGACATAATTACAGGTTATAAAGTGATTCATAATATTTCATTACACATACGCCCTAACTCATTTTCAAAGCTGTGTCAGAGAGATTAACACAAATAATTCCAAAGGATATATATCAGTCAGCGCATTTATAAAGCTACTGCTTTATGATGACAATCACCAAAACAAGAAAGTGATTATAAAGTGTTGACACCAGATTTCTGCAAGCAGAGAGATGCAGAATGAGTCATATGCGAGCATGTTTAAGGAAATATATGGATATGAGCAATTTATGTTGAAATTACCATTTAACACCTTTTTAAAGATTGTTAATGTTATACATAGCACTGAAGTATAGTTTCATCAAATCTAGTGTTTATCATAAATGAATCCAGCCTATATGATTGCAAATATAACCGTATGAGGTCATAAAATATCAATGATTTTCCAACGTTTAGTCCTTCCAACCCAACCCTGCAGCAATCTTCTCAGAGCCAAAGCCGCGGTGTCACATGACACATGGGAACGCCGAGGCCAGAGGCTGTGAGAAGCAGATCGTAAATCCCGAAAAAAGCCTAAAAAATGCAACAAAAGACAAAGTGCAACCCTCCACACCTCCTGTCAGGGCCTCCCTCTTGCCACCCCTCCAGCTCACGAAATCAGCCAGATTTATTAGTGGCAGGTGACTTTCTGGATCACAGCGAGGTTATGGACTGATGTGCTACAGTGAAGTGTATTACATTACCATCTGCTTGTGTTGAGCTTTGACACTGAAGAAAAAAAATATTTAAAGGAGTGGATTTTTATTTTAAAGGAAGGTGTCATTTTGTCCTTGAAAGTTGAGAATGTAAAAATGCAGAGCTGAATGTTCAGTTTTTACTGCGGTAAATCTGAAGCATTGTAAATCATACGAGACACCAACAACATTTTTGGTACATTCAAGCGTTTGAGAGGGGCCACAAAGGGGGAAACCAAACCCACAGTGTCAGACATCTGGTGGTAATATGTCCAATAGTGCCTTCATGTGGTGTGAGACTATTTCTGAGCTTTTACTTTTATCTTTCTGCTTTCTGAATGTTGAGAAGTTCTGTTTCCAACATTAGAAAAGAAGCTGTTAGACCATCAGTGCACTGAATAATGTGTTAACATGATTTAAAAATTAAAGTAAACGCAGCGGAACAATGATCAAATTTGTGCCAATCATGATAATAGCTAGTTGTATTTCTCTTGCAGTCTTTTCAAAGTGAAGCTACAAAGAGACCGTTCAGTACAATAACACCGACCTTGTCTCAATCCAGATTTGCAATTAGAAAATTAATTAGAAGGGTTCATTTTAGGTTTTATGGCGTGTGGCTCCACTGCCAGTCTTCATTAGCGCTGATTAGTGCCACAGCCTCAGCTGGCCTCTCACTGAGTCACTAACTGTTGGTGATTCCCTATTGTTCTGCTGCTCACGCTGCTCTCATAAAAGTCAGCAGTTTATTTGTTGCTTGGCATTTCAGGGTTGAATCACATTATAGCATGACAATTGACCAGAATCAGACTGTGGTGTCACGCTAAGGGAGCAGAGGCTGCTGTGTCAAGATGCTAAACTCAAGGGTTTAAGTGGTCCATTTTCAACAGCTCTTACTTGTTTAATCTTTTAAATATTGTCTGATAGATTACTGATTGAAAAACAATTATCAAGTTAAATTTGGTGTGCCGGGCCAAAGTTGTCACTGTTTCATTAGCTATGCTCAAACTGAAGCTATCCTTAGCAGTTAGCCACTAACAAGTGTATCACTCGCTAGGCAGTGGATGAGAGCTTTTATTTCAGTTCTGTAATGCTACAAAACTCAACATGAAAATTATAATCTGATTTATGCCAATATTTCCCAGCGTAGTGATAGCAGCTAGCTTCTACATTCAAATAGTCTCTAGCTACACTTTTTCGGTAAGTTATTATCATTACCTAGACTGGCTGAAAGATTTTATTACATTTAGTGCTGTAGAACTCAACAGAAAAGTCATACTTTGGCTAATGCGACAATGAGCTAACTAATGAGCTAACTAACAGTAGCTGGGAATGACTTGGCGATTTTAAGCTACTACTTAGCCCTCAAAACAACATTACCGTAAGCCTTCAGCTCAATAACAGCAACTTTCATCCACATTAAACCAATTTCTAGTTATTTTTGCTTTAGTTAGTTATCATCATTACCTATGCAGTGGCCAAAGGCCATTTTTATAGTTCGGTAGTACTCAACACGGAAGGTATGGCTAATACTATTTTTACCATAGACAGTATATAGAGTGGACAGCGTGGCTTCGTCATTTACCATTGTACTGCTTTAAAGCCAAAATACCTCCTTCACAGGCTCAGCCATTGAAGCAGTTGTGCAGCCGGAGTCTGGGCAATAAAGACTGTGAGGGATTGTGGGAGAATCTGAGTGGAGCCGGGGACAAACAAACAAACAAACAAACAAAATATATGCTTTTTTTTTTTTATCGAGAGTCTAATCACTTCTTGAGTCTACCCCCCAACATATTTTACAATCCCCGAAAAAAAAAATACACAAAAAACAGCAGCTGTCAATCGTCATTAAAAATAACTTAAAACCTTGTTTTTAACTTCATATAACTAATTTAAAAAAATTTACAGAAAAAAGAGGACTTGAATACAAGGCAGCCAAATTATATCTTCAAACCACCACAACAACCCTATATGAGAAACATTTCTACACGGTGTATTAATTGTTTTTAAGTTTGACTACAGCCCATCTGGAATGACTAGAAAGACTTTTTTTTTTTGACCTATACTGCAGCCAGTCACCAGGAGGAGCAGTTTTTGTGGCGACCTCACTTCGAGCTGAGTAAGATGACATCCATTTTTTTTTTTTATTTTACAGTGATTTTGAACCACATGAGAGACTAATGTTAGCTAGCTAGGAATAATTTCGCTGTTTAAAGCTACATAGTCCCCAAAACCCTAATTCCACAGCTAAGTGGTGGCAGCTAGTTTTAACATTTAACCAGTTTCTATTCATTTATTTATTTATTGTTTAATTGTCCTTTTTTTCCCTCATCATTAGCCATGAATCAAACCATTTCTTATCATATTGTTCAGAATTTACAAAAGGTGATGTTAGCAGTAGTTGTAGTACTTATGTTCACTGCTGTTGAAAGCTGAAAACTGACCATTGCATGTGCTGTTTTAACTTAAATTTTGGCCAAGTTTTTTTTTTTTTTTTTTTTTTTTTACTACAGCCACTACAGGAGGTAATTAATCAGTTAGTACTTTATCTCACAATGTTAGAGAATGAAAAAGTAGCATGTTATTTTACAAGATATTTTTAGTAACTTCTTAAATGTTAGAACAGAAATAACACAGTTCTTCTTTATGGGTCTGTTGAAATTGGAATAACTCAAAGTGTTATTTTCTGCAGTCACATGTGAGACCGCCACATATGGTGAGAATGAAGCTCAATTTACTGCGACTAGTGTAATCTATACTTAACCTTGGATTCTTCAGTTCTTTCAGCAAAGCCAACCAACATTAACTTCAAACCCAAAGAAAATCTCCCTCCTGTTGGTGTTGTGGAAACAGATGTCTCATATATCCCCTCACAGATGCAAAACACAAGCAGTTAACTAGTGTTTTATGAGGAACGGATTTCCATCGAGGCTGTGCTGATGCTGGTGGACAGAGCTGGGGATTGTTGGGAGGAAATGATGTGTGTAAATGCTGCGTCAGCGATGGGGGGATGCTGATGCAAAGAACGTCTCAGCTTCAACTGTGGAACACCGACCACTGACAGCTGGATTCTGCTAACACTGGTGCAGATCTGCCACTAAGGAAGCCAAGCAGACACACTGAATTGGAAGAGTCATTAAGCAGATTTCCACAAATATTCTGTGGGAGGAAATATGTTTTTGTTTTTTCTCAATTACTTGAAAAGATTCCATCCTCCCATGGATTATTAAAGAAGGTATAAAATATGTTTACAACCCTTCAAATAAAATCATAGCCACTGATGCTACTCCTAAGTTTTCCTCCACAGTCAAAAATAATCCTACATTAAATTTGTATAGATTTGCCATCTGTGATCACATCAAATAGGTCCGAGCAGCAGTCACAGCAGAAGTTTCCCTGCTCCAATTTAACAAAGCAGCAGCAACTCTCAGACATCATGTCCTCTGGTCAATGGCGTGACCAAAATGTGTCTGAGACAGCATAACACTGGAGTGTTTCGCGTGTAAGATGTTGAGCTCTCAGGAGGTGTGAGGCCTCTCCTGTAATTACCACTTCATCAGTGAAGCAAAGGAAAAACAGAGGCCCCAGCAGATTTCAGAAAGGGATGGTAAACAGCTCCGCCTGTCTTTGCTGTGGTTGGATGGAAGGCTTCGCTTCTGTCAGCCAGACAGACTGCCTTCACTAGTCGCACGCATTTATGTCCAAGTGCCCTGAAGTATGTATTTGAAGAGAGCAAAAGAGAGGCTGTCTCATCAGTTACAGACGGTAATGAAAGAGCTGACAAAGTGGACTTTAAATTGAACTCATTCTGTCACAACTGTATGTTTTAATTCTGCTTCTGTGAAATGTACTGATTTTCTTTTTGTTTTGAACAACAGAGCATTTCAAGAAACCTTGACATCTTTTGTTCTATCAGAGGAGAAACAATTATTTTCCATGTTTACTTCCTTAAAGTCTCATATATTGAACTTTTAGCACTATATTGTTTGCCAGAAAAAGTACAGACATTTAAATATGCACAATTCTTCATAACTTTCTCATAAGAAGCTTAACCAGGTCACTTTAACGTGCCCAAAATTTCACAACACCGAGAGTAGATACACCTCAAGAACAACCATTAAATGATTCACAACTGTGCTGGTTAGCATGATTCCTCATTGGCTTCCCCTTAGCAAACACTGACAACTGTGTCTCCTAATGGACTTTATTCCAAAACTAACTGATAAAAGTTAAACCATTAAATAACATGTAGAGAAAAAAAAGTGGCAGCAATAACTAAACAAAGGAGTAGAAATAATGGCATCACCTATGAAGATGTTTATCACAGTTTTAGAGGATAAGATATTTGCAATTCATAATAAAAATGATGCAGTTATAAGAGGGGAAAAATGTTGCTCAAGTTTAAGCACAACGAAGCCATCTTCACTCGTTTAAGCTACCTAAAAGTCTTCGCAGCAACAAGGATGTACAGAAAAAAAAAAAAAAAAACAGGAAACAGCAGAAGCTGCAACCAGAATCTGCACCAATAAAACAAAGAGTAACAAAAGCTGCATTTCCGCCAAGCAGTCTGGTTCGTTTCAGTACGGTTTGGCACTGTTTGGTACAGTTAAGCCTGTCCCATTTGCATTTCCACAGCAAACTGTGCCCTCTCGTGGTAGGCGGCGTGTAAGCCAGATGCCAAAAGCTGCAGCTGTTGAACAATAGCGTGACACCGTAGGAACGAAACACAGTTTACCCTGCAAATAAATCCAACAAAGAAGAAAAACGCGACACAGTAAACAAGGAGCATAGATGGAAGACATGCAGCATTTCGTCTTCTCTGTGATTGGCTCTTTGATACAAAGTGCAATCAGGCTTTCAAATGCAGCCGCTGTTACGGTAAGTGATGATTCTTTTGACCAATCAACAGTGTTTGTGTCTGCAGTGCTGTAGCTCCACCTTCCGAGAGCGGATTGGTTCAGTCTGGCACCCATACAAAAGGGTCCCAAAAAGTGGGACGGCTTGTCTCGGTTATTTGGGGATCTCTCCCGGGATAAGTCAGTGGAAACGCCACAAAACGCGCCATACCGAGACAACCAAACCTGATTTGAGAGCTGCAGAAAGTTTTCCAAAGACAACCCAAAAGTCAAATTAATCAGCAAAAAAGTCCCAGGTTTTTTACTCACTTAATTGACCTTTTTTTTCCCAGGTTCGAACTCAACCATCCCCCCCTTTAATGGTGCATGTGAAACTGTATCCACAGTCACTGCCACTATGTGGTGTGATTTCTACATTGCATGCATAGGAGCACAACAATGTGCATTAAAAAAGTTGAATTTGCTTTATTCCAAAATGCACCATTATAGTTCTGTTGCTGGTATTCACAGAAAGTCATTTTTTAGTTCAAAACTCAATGCACCATGTGTCTGATAATGTTGATAGATAAAAGTTTTGAGCAATCTTTACATTAGTTTTAACAAATGGCCACACCATTTAGTGTTTTTCTTTTTCTCTGCACTCAATTTGTGAGTCATTATTCATGCAAAAGTCGGACTTTCCATTTGGTCTGCTGTGCCACACTGTTTGTAGAGCAGCCAATCTGGACAAACAAATGAATAAATAAATGAACAAGATGGCACCATCACAATACAATCTCACTCGTCCATATTTTTGAATTGTTTATGAAGGTGGTCTCGTGCTGCTATGCAAATGTGATTGCAAATGTAATTCAGTCTGTCAGCATGAAAGCAGACAGAAAGCACATAATGCTTTAATGTCGACTAAGGGAACTGTGAGCAAGCAGCACCAGGACTGAAACAGAATACAAACTAAAAGTTAAAGCGTGCTTTGTCTGCTCAACTCATGTCTTTTTGTTTTTGTTTCATATCCAAATGTGGAAACCAGAGGATTCATGTGTGTGCAAACATCCGCATAAGTGGCGTGAAAAGGGAGGAATTAAACATCAAGCAGTGGCACCATTTGATTTTTGACCCTAACAGACCCTGCTCAGCACTTAACGACCTTTGACCTCACACATCCTCAGAATCACAGATCCCTGTGCTTTCATTCAGGCCCACTCCTGTCTGAGCCTTGTATTTATGAAGCATGTCTGATCAGTGTCCACCTGTTTTTTCAATCCTCTCTGCTAAAAGTTTCACTTCTTTTCATAATTTAGTGTACATGAGTTTCTTTTGTACTTTATAAAAACGCAACAACATTGGTCTCTTAGCACAATACACTTAAAAGATTAATGCTGCAACTTGCTGCAGGATTAAACCACAAACAGGTTCAGATAATGCATTATTAGACGCTGCCTGTGGTTAGAATAAAATGTCTTGCTCATGTCTGATATATTACATATTTTTGTGCATATAATGGGTGTTCTATATTTAATCCAGAGGGGAGATGAATTGTAGCTCCACCTCGGAAAGACACATAAACTACCTCCCGCATTGTTTCTGGCTTTATGTCTGAAACACAGCTGCTGAAATATTTAAGGGTACGGGTTGGTAAAAGAATATACATATAACATTTCAAGAAGACAAACATTGAATAACGTAGAAAAAAGGGAGATTTAAACTTCATGCTTCTAAGATCCACCCGGGATTTTAACATTCTTTCAACAACTACATGTCCAATCATTTTTTACATGCCTGCTACAGTCTGCTGCTTTATGTGTTTCTCATATTACGTGGTTTCGACTGTCTGGACTTCTTCTGGACTCCGTCTGGCCTCTGACCTTAAACCACAGTATTCTGCCCGCACATTTCATAAGCACTCATACCTTCACTTCAACTCCACCAAGCTGTAC
This sequence comes from Halichoeres trimaculatus, assembly GCF_033239565.1. NCBI lineage: Eukaryota > Metazoa > Chordata > Actinopteri > Labriformes > Labridae > Halichoeres > Halichoeres trimaculatus. The sequence continues at coordinate 28,735,185 of NW_027437188.1, forward strand.
GTCACTGTTGCCATCTATTGGACGCAGAGATTATCAAAATAAATCACGCTAGCTTCAGCTACGAGTGATGTCAAAGAATACGTGTACAATTGGAAACTCTGGGTGGTCCTAATGATGCAAGCAAATGAAACCACAAACTTTGATGCAGAACATACTTTCAATTACCCTCTGCTACACAATCTGTCATCACTTATTTTCAATCCACAAACCATACATGTATTAGAGGTTAATGCAGGAATACATCTAAATATCTGTCAGCACCTTTTTTTTAATATTTTTATGCAAAGAAGAAGAATTTTGAATTGCGTGCATGGAAAATGGTCCGTGCAATATGTGAAATAAATAAGTGCCTTGTGCTTTGATTGAATTCTGAGAGTCAGCCTGTGAGATTTCCAAGGCTTCTATTAGCATCCAGAGCTGAGTTAATCAGCCGTAAATTCTATAATCTTCCTCATCCATCATGAGGAAGACGGTCTGTCAAGGAGGAGAACCAAAAAACCTCAGCACGAAGCTGGAGGTCTGCTCTGTGGACCTGGAAGTGCACGCTGGACCCAGAGCTCATACTCATGCATGAATCCTGTAAATATACTGTATCAATTATGAATGATGGTGTCATCTTAAAAGAGGGTCAGTCCATCTGCTTGCAGGAAATCCACTCACTCGCTCCTGGGAAGCCTTTGAACTTGAAATTGTTGCAAGTACTGAGAAGGAGAAGATGTGAGAAGCTGGGAGGAAAGTTTCAGGCGATGAGGAGAGGATTTCACAGAGGGACATATCCAAGCTGCACGGACTCGAGGAGACAACTTGTCACCCAAAAATAGATGATGTGATATTTTATTTATGGTGCACGCACACTCACATGTGCACACAAACACACACAGAAAGCACACGGCTTCCACACACTCAGATCCTGCTTTTCGTATTAGTGCTGCTTTGAGTTCAGATGCTGGCCAGTGGGCTATGTGTGTGTCTGTGTGTGTGTGTGTGTGTGTGTGTGTGTGTGTGTGTGTGTGTGTGTGTGTAAAATGTCAAAGAGATGGAGATTGTGTGCCTAGAAGTGCTCTGTCAAAGAGAAGAACTCTGCCTCACACAGTCTCACACCAGATTTAGTCTCAGGTAGCAAATAATAGCTGGTGACATTATCACTTAAATCAGCAGGCTGCCCTCATGCATATCACTGTATTCTTTGCGCGCTGCCAAATGGAACTAGAGTGTTCAGACTGCAGTGACACATTCAGCTTCCAGGAGATGAGACAGATAAACCCACACACATTTCTTTAAAGGGAGTAATTTCATCTTTTAGAGGTTACTGCGGATAAGGAGTTTTTTCTATTTGCAGGATAAGGTAGCAAAATGAGAAAACTGAGTCATGACACTGCTTCTTCTATCAAAACAAGAGTCTGGAGGTGAAGAAGATAACATGACGACATTGAAACAGCCCAGTTTTTATCACTCCAATTTAATGTAAACCAGAGCAGCATTTTACAGAAGAAAACACCAAGAATCACTATGTAAATTCTGCTGTGCCTGAAAGCAGAAGCAAAAGAGTTGTAACCAATCCCCTTCCATTTCTAAAAGGCAGGTTTGCTAAGTGGCAAACACTTTTTCAAAATAACATTTGCACTCTCAAGGAGTTGTGTTTCTGGCCATTTGGCAAATGCAAGACAAATATTTACACTTCTAAAAACTCTTCAGGGACAACAATCTGATTCTTCAAGGACTTTTACTCCACCGTCTTTTTGCTGTATCTGGAAAAAGCCCTGATTCAATTAGGGAGTAGTGCAGAGGAGGCTGGAAAACCAGCTCCTTTCATTCCCAAATGTTACACAGAAAATATTAACCTTATTTAAGTTATAAAGGTGCTTGTGAAGAATTAACATGCTGTGTTGATTCTGGCGACCCCTTTGGATGGAATGAGCTGTGATTTCCTAATAAGACTACATCTCTTGCACCATTAAAATCAGCTATTTTTTTCTGATATTCCTGATACGCCAAATTTATTTTTGTGCCAGGGGATCAATTCTCATATGATCCTGACATGTTTATCACTTCATAATGCGCAACAATAGAAAAACAAAAAAACAAAATACATCTTAATGCAGTGGTGTGCACAGACCCCTGGTGTGCTGGGGCAAAAAGAAAAAACAAAACAAAAAAGGCACATATGGTGCACGTTTTTGTCAGCCAAGAGAGCAGTTGAGTGTGTTTTGCCAACCAGGAGGGCACTTTCACACACGTTTTGGCTCCAGAGAGGTTACTACAGTGGGTGTTTTTCAAGAACTGGGCCACAACAGGGGTGACAGCCCCCCCTCTGTGGACACCACTGCCTCTGAGGTACCATTTACTTAAAGTTTACAAAATGAATTGCATGGAAAGTGGAAATGTAACCTTATTCTACCACTGAAAAATACTACATAGTACAGAGTACTGATATAAAGCTAATCATTGTTATGATAACGAGGGGGTCCCTGGAAAAATATCTAAACTGAAAGGGGTCCATGGTCTAAAAAAGTTTGAGAACCCCTAATGTACAGGATGCGGAGTGCTGAAATAATGTAATAATTTGTTCCTTTGTAAAACTGTTTACTGTAACGTAGCAATAACAAAACTAGATGCAGCGATTTGATGTTACTTGTCCCTTCCATGTGTCTTTATGTGTGCTCAGGTGTCCTAAGAAATGCCTGAATAAAGTAATCATGCACATGCTTCAACTCGTTTCCTCAATAAGAGTGAAGCAACCACATTAAATCCCACCCAAAGTAATGTCATTCTTTTACCCTGAGAAGCCCTGGTTGTAGTTTCTTCGTCCAAAACAATATTTCTTTTTTTGCTAATTGTGCTCCAGTGTCAAAGTCGTATTTCAAAAGAAAACCTGTCACAGGCACTGGATTTTAGTTTAAAAAACTACAACAATCTCATTCTTTTATGAAGGTCATGAAGAGGTATCAGTTAAAAACAGCTTCTATTGCTCTGATACACACTATAACCAAAAGTTAACTGTGTATAACTTTCTGCATGAGTCTCTCTGATCCAGGTTCAACTCTTGCACAGGATGGCACAGACTCTGAGCTCCCAACAACACCATGGATTTATTACTTACTGCTGGTATAATGCACATGCTTCCAATAAAGCTGACTGACAGGGGGGATATTTTCTGGCTCTAAAATCTGTGTATCTGGTGCAAAAGAGTCAAGGTAAGGGTCAGAAAACAGACCAACTCTTGATTTGTGACAGAGCACAAGCTGCAAGAAGTAAAAAATTGAAAGTTTGCAACAAAAGAAGAAAATAAAACTCAGTCTTGAATTTCATCACCAGTTGCAGATCAAAGTTTTACTTTACTATTTCTTTTTCCAAATGTACCAAAAGTTTTGGAGGAACATCTTGCAGAAGTGGGGCAGGTTTTTGCATATGTGTGCTTTCAACCTGATGTCTCAGTTGGAGCACAGTTCCCTACTGATAAGATGATCCAATCCAATCAATTTAAGCTAAAGCAGTATGTGCTGGTGTTGTTAAAACTATTTATTATTTTTCCCATTGTTAAACCAAGCCTATCCTTCAGCAACATCAAGTTTATCACTGCCCTGGTTTAAAACGGAGGGATGTGAAGCTAAATATAACACTAAACAGAAGGTGTCACTGTCATTGCCATCTCATCCTATAAAAGATATCACTTTTCATGCCACCATGGGACCCGCTCCTGTCTCCTTGGGAAGTCAAGTGACCTGCTTTACGTTGACTTAGTGCCTCTTCCATCCCATTCCAGTCATTTAATCTTGGAACAGTATCAAGATAGCGATCTCCCTTTAACCTCCACAGAGAGGACAGCCACAAGGGGACAAACTCCCCTCTTCATCACTCAGCATCGAGCAGCGGTGGCATGCCAGACAATCCCATTTGCCTTTAGCCAAAAGCCTGGGGTGCAGCAGCCCTATGTCCTGAATCAAACCGCAGCTCTCTGCTCATTAGAACATCCTCTCTCCTCTAACATCCATGCACTCATGTGTCAGCATGTATAATGAAGTCTCTCTGAGCTGCACCAGGCTTTTACTCTGAGGAAATAGGCAGCAGCACCACTCTGAGTAGCTTTTTACAACTCAACACTGATCAATTAATGACTACCAATGAGCCCCTATGAGATATTCATGCCGGAGTATTACAGTGATGCTCAGAGAAAGAGGGATAATAAACTGAATTGCAACTCGCTGCAAATGCAACAACAGGGGAGGCACTCTCGCAGTCATATTGATACCTCCTAAAGCTGGCAGCACAGGCCAAGGTCGCTGGCCTCATATAGACGATTTATTTTTCACTCTAATATCCAGGTGCCGCAGAGAAATGAGCCGAGACTCCAACTGCAACCAGAGTAATCAAAGTGGCACACAATGTTTACTGCTTCCCGGATCTCACTCTGGCAGCAAGGAATGTAAAAGAATAGTAAAAGAAAGTAGAGGATAAACAAGATGTCTCACTCGGCTGTTTTTTTAAGAGCTGAAGAATGAAAAAAGAAGAGGAAAGAGAGGAAAGGAAGAGGGTAGGAGGAGGAGTTACTCACGGCTCCTGTCACCTTTCCACCTCCAGCTCCCCTTGTGCTTCACGGAGCTGTCCCCAGGTACACAGACCACACTCAAGACCTCCAACAGCAGCAGAAGCAGCAGCAGGGGCACCAGCCTGCCGGACATGCCCGCCTCTGGAGCTCGCATTGGGGCTACAGCAGAGGCTGGTGGAGGTCCATGGGGAGTGCTGTCCCACGCTCTGTCATAGCTCCCTCAGCTGAGTGGAGGGATCCAAAACAACAACACGTCCCCCTCCTCCTCCTGCTCGGCTTCCTTCAGAGAGTTAGCCCCAGGCCACAACACTGACGCCCCCACAGGGTCACACACTCACCACAGGCAGCCCCCTTTTCTCCTCCTGGGGGATTGGACTTATCCCTTTGAGGGAAAAAGCTGCAGAGAGTGACTGTAATTCCAGCACGGGAAGACTGACATGGAAGCCTGGATTTCTGGAGCCTCACTCTGAAATATTGATCTGATCCTTTTTTCTTCCTTTTGGAGTTAAGGAGGTATTTCTTGCAGTCCAAGTCAAATCCTCAAAGTGAGCTGAGTTGTAACAGCTCCCAAAAGCCTGAGATAGCACAAGAAGAAGCAGAGTGTGTCCTTCTCTTCAGAGCAGAAGTTGTTGTGGTCACAGTGTGGACCGCTGACACTAATGGTGACACATCACTGATCCAGCAGCGGCAAACTCTTGTCACTCGCATCAGGCAGTGACTGAATGTGTGAGTGTAAAAGCAAGTGTGTCCTCCTCCCCCTCCTTCCTCTTACTCCCTCTCCCTCCTTCTCTCTCTTCATCCACCACACACTTGTCTCAGATCACATGAGCCCGTGTTGATATGAAAATAAGGAATAAATCAAAGAGATAGTTCACTTCAGAGCAGCCTTGACTTTGTCAACAGAGCGTCTGACAGAGAGGGGAGGAGGAGAGAGCATCTCGCCACGGAGGGAGGGGGAGATATGGAGGAGAGAGACGGAATGAGAGAAGCACGGAGGGTGTGAGTAGCAATTTCCAAGTGCGATGGCTCTTGTGCTTTTGAATGCCTGCGATGCTCATTTCTGAGGGTATTTTTATTGTGTCTGCCTGAGTTTAACGGTTCAAACCTGAGTGTGTGTGTTTGTATGTGTGCAAACGGATTACTGTAACCCAAATCTGAAACAAATAACTGTCGCACCCACATGAACAATCAACCAACCAACCGACCGACCTGCCCCACATGCACCTGTGCAGACAGGCACACGGACCAGTTTGACTGGAGTTCATTTGTGTGACAGTTAATCTCTAATCGCTGCAAATTGCTACCTACCACAGAGTTTAGAAAATGTGTTGGAACCATATCAAGTTTTTAAAAAACAATTGAACTGTTACAGTGTGACACATCATACGCAGGAGTCAATGAGTTTCAGAAATATTACGTCCCAAGAAAGTAAGACTAATTAGTGTCCATCATGAAATGTTAACTAGAAGCTTTTTCAATAGCACATGCCAAAAAATAAGATTAAAAGTGACAGTAATGAAAGGCTGAAGTAGCAGTGATGTTTAACCCCTTACTGCCTGAACTAATTAACAATTATGGAAATAGATTATTTTATGTGTTTTTGCATTCTTACAGATGTTATATTTAATGGATATTGTAAATTTAAGTATAGCACACACAACAGTTTTAACCAAGTAATATTTTATAAAGACATGAGTTCATCCCCTGTCCGATATATTGTGACATAGTGGATGTGATACAATCTTTGGTGTGTGTAAAATATGAATCAATAGGTAATAATGAGATACAATGGTCATTTCAGCTGCATCAAGACCTGACAGGGTATGTTGCAAATGTGGGACAACAGGCTTTAAGAGATTAAAGCACCAACAAACCCATTAGAAATTGCAAATCACATTTTTTTTCTGAATGAAACTGAAGTCATCTTTTACATTTCCACTCCACATCAAAATGTGGCCAGGTATGTGCTCACAGATTTTTGCACCTGCAAGAACTTTTGCAGGGAACAGATTTCCAAAATTCTTCAACAAATTACCTCATCAAAAGCTGTCAAAGAGTATTACAGAGACATACTGTTGCATTCACGATGTATACAATGCACAAGGTATGGAATGCACACGCACACACACAAACAGGCGTACACACACACACACACACACACACACACACACACACACACACACACACACACACACACACACACACACACACACACACACACACACACACACACACACCATGAAGCCTATTCCTGTGGAAAACAAGCTCAGCAAGTCTGGGTTTAGAGTTACAGCGCTCGTTTCCTGCGCCTGCATGGCTGTCAGGAGGCAGGTGAGTGCAGGTTAACGTGGGAAAGCGGAGGTGTCAGCAGCAACCACCCAACCCCCTACCCCCTCCCTGACTCTCTCATTTGCCCTTCATTAGTGCTGTGTAAAATGCCAATAGCGCGTGTAAACACCTCCTAACAAACACACTGTATCCAGAATAAATTGGAGCTCGCAGTGTCTGAGGTCAGTTTGTGTTCTGACTTACTGAACGCTGATGATTCTATTATAGCAAACAGAACATGAGTCTCTCTCTTTACTGTTTCCAGCTCACCTGATGCTCTTATTTTGTTGATGATGTGGACAGAGCCCCAACCTAAGAGTCCCTATTCGTCAGTCATGTAATCCTGATGAAGTGCCCCTTAAGGACCGTGCTCCCGGAGATGTAATTAATTGTGTTACATTAGCCACTGATGGAAGTCTGATTAAAACAGCTCTCTAATGATTAGGCCCCAGAAATAATTACCACTGCAGAAAGGACAGGCCACTTCAGCCCCTCAGGACGCTAATCTAACATTCCCTCTACCTGCAAAATGTCACTGCTAATGCCAACTTCTCAGAAACTCAGACAATGCAAAGCTAATTCTTTGCAGGGAGAATAACTATGATGGCAAGTTAGAACAAAGGCAACATTTGCAAAGTGTCAACAGGTAGTCTGATGCATGTGCTTGTCTGGCTGTATCTTTCTTGATATGCAGCCTGAGAAAAAGATTAGCTTCATGTTCACTCAGAGCCGGAGGGTATAACACATTTAGAAGTCATGCTGAGTAAAAACAGACAGAGAACTGTCTCTGCAGGGTCAGGGAAAGATTATTAGGTTAACTCTCTGCACAGATGTTATAGACCCATGTCTGGTCTTTTTGTATCGTCATCTAGAAAAGAGGCAAGAACTGACCTGATGAGGATATTTGTGAGAAACTTTTGCATTCTATGTTGGCTCCTTACATGCTGGTTTTAATCTCATGCAGCTTTGAAACTGTGATCCTCACAGTCAGCTATTCCTTGGTAAATGTTGTTGCAAGTATGTATATCTACTGCTGTTTATAACCTGATGTATATTAATGCATTTCTAATATGCATGGAAATTTCATAGAGTTTGACTTATTAACCCAACATGCTGCTGTCTGACATACAATGTATTGTTGTGCAATTTAAGCTGTTCTGTGTGAGCACTTCCACAAAAATAAAACAGCACACATATAAAGAAATCCTTCAGGTAATGTAACAAAGTATGAGACTCTGTCACTTGGGTACCCACACATGCAGGGAAGAAGACTGAAAAAGCTGCCTCATGGGCAAAAAAGCTAGACAAGTCAGAAGTTTCCTCTAGAAAACTTGAGGTTTGACTTGTCATAAAAAAGAAATCAGACTTGTATCAATTCTTCTGTCTGCAGGCTCCAGCAGATCTGCTCAAATTCAAGCAAAGTTAAAACGGGAGATGAAAAATCTTGTGAGCATGTTTAAAGTTGCCAAGCCAGTCTCAGCTCCTTCTCAGTTACACTGAGAAGTAGTTGTTTGGCTCTAAATGTTTCCCGTAAGTAAATTAGAAATAAGTAAATAACCTCAAAGAGAATTTATCTCTGTTTTGTTTTGGGGCTTAAATATGTTTACAAGTTATATGCTTATTAACTTTTTGATGTTACAGACTTTTATGAAAATTTGTAGTTATATAAATGAACAAGAAAAGAATCCAGAGACTGCAGACCTCTGCGAAGCATTTTGTGATTATCACACAACACTTTAGTCCTACTTTAATGTTATACTCCCTTTCAGCAGACTGTGTGCTACAATTTGGTGTTAGTTGCAAGTTTTTACAATAATTTGTTACCCGACAGTGTTGAAAATTACGATGACCCAGTACATATTTCATATTCTGTATCTTAGTATCCGGAATATTGCCAGGATCTGGATCGAACTTCTACATCTGTCAGAAATTATGGTGACCTTGTCTTGTATTGTTTTGCAAAGCAATCCAACCATTTATCGTGGAGTTATATACACATATGGTGAAAACGGCCCTATCTCACGATGATAAAGAATCCTTTAAAAAAATCCTGGATCCAGATGGTGATCTGGATGACCTCCAAAATTTAATCACTTCTTCGTTATTCTATTTTAAACCTGTCCTGAAAACATCATCAAGGTCTGTTAGTTACTTTTTGAATTATGTTGTTCACAGACAAACAGACAAACTCTCCCAAAAATACAACCTCTTTGGTGGAGGAAAAAATAACCCCAACAACAGCTTTGACAACTTTAAGCCATCCATCATTTCCATTCACACATCAAGCAGACTTTCATGATCTTTCCACAATATAAGCTTAACACCACACATAAAAAGTAAACAGAGGGTCTTGGAGGAGTGCCACGGGGGTTATATCTGAGGTGTCGGACCACTGGCAAAACCATTTAACTGACTGAGAATAAGCTGCTGCCCTCTTAACTGATCTAAATGTTGTATGGTCAAACATAAAAATCTCTCTAGTGCCTTCATAAATCTATAACACTGTTCATCTCTGATTCACCCATGGACTCTTTTAACTCAGTTTCTCCCACCTGGCTCGTCTCTTCAGAGATCACAGGGTTGGCCACATCTTGGCAGCTTTGGAGCCCCACAGGGTCAAACCTTTGCTTTATCTTGTCCCCTTCTACACACTATCTGTTGTTGGTGGTACCGATTAGGCATGAGTTATCTTTTCATTTGTGTGCTGCCAGCAGAGAGTAAAGCATACGAGCTGTGCCAAACCAAGCCTCAGCTATATCATATCTCACAAAGACGCCTTGAGGGGATAACTGCTTGGATCAGGAGCTATTATGTTCAGCTGAATACCTGGTGCAGCGTCGACTTGCTAATAGTTCTGTTTTTGATACAAACATTTCATCTCCACCTCTGTGACAACTTTTGTTGCAAGGTTCGATACTCAATTACCCTCTGAGAATGATTTCAACAACCTGAGAAGACCTCCCTCCTCAGCATCACTAAACTCCATCCCACCTTAACCTCCACTGTAGAGGAGCCAGTCCTTGAGGTGAGACAAAAACTGTTTGACACTATTCATTGAGATGCTTGGCACAAGTTTGTAGATACAAGTCTGAAAAGAAGAAAGCAGTGTAAACCCTCCATTTGTTCTGACGCTACAGCTGACTGTTCAGTACAGCTGCAGGCCTGAAACAAGTGCTCACCTTTGCAATCCTCCACAGCTCAGATCAAATGACTCCCCTCAGGACTGAGCATGATAAAACGCTTATGCTTAGGAAAGTATTAAAATGCTTAGTATTAGTCTTGCAGTTCTGCACTTGTGTTTCATTGAAGGGACAGTTTTATGTGTGTTCTGACTTGAAATTGCTGTGTTATGGTGTTGAAAAGACTCAAGAGCTGAAAGTACAAAGACACATTAGTTCAACAAGCAGAGAATCATTCTCTGAGCTTTTTCATGAAACAGATGTAAAATATGAAAATCTTTTGTGTGTGATAAACTTTGGTCAAGGTGGGGGTAGAGTGTTCTTTCTTTTCAGATGTGACTCATTCTTTCTGTTAACTTGGCACTTAGCGATACAACTCCTGAATTAAGGACTGATCTAAGACATTTGATTCAAAGAAAGCAACTAAAAGTCAAGTGCAACCTATTATTATTATATTACAGAGCATGTAAGTGCCACAGCTTTTCCTTGAAAACAAGATCTTCTTTGTATTTTGTCCCTGCATGTTCTCCTCCATGCTAGTTTGGCATTTATGACGCTCACATTCTGGCCCCTCTCAGCTCTGCCAACATGATGTGACAGCAGGATTGATGGGTGGCACAAAGACACCCAGCAGGCATGAGCAGGCGGAGGGGACTGGACATTAGTACACAGCTTGGAGCGCAGCGAGAGATTCAGGGGGGAAAGTGGCACCCACTTTCTGCCACTCATGAGCAACCACACATGCAGGGAAAAAGGGAAGAAAAACTGCCTCATGGGAGGAGAAGCAAAACAGTCAGAAGTTTTGTTTTGGAAACTTGAAGGTTGATTTGTCTGACTCTTCTAATGTACTAAGCCAATTCAGAGCATCTGCTTGAAACTTAGTGAAGCACAGACCTATGTAGCTTAGCACAGCAGTAGTTTGTATTCTTAATAAAAAAATTACATTAGCAGCTTTCCTAGTGATGAAATTTCCTGTATTAAAACACCCCTTTGCTAATTCTGTAAACTTGAAAAAGAAAATTTTGCATTTTAGCAATATCTTTTTTAGCTTTTCTTTGAAAAGGTGTGATGAGAAGGTCGATGATATACAATTACATTTGTGCTAGCATGAAAAGTATGAAGCTAAAAAGACCATAAGTGGAGGAAGTTATATTATCTTAGCGAGTTAGCTAATTAGTCAGCTGTTACCTAGCAAGTAAGAAAAATGGAGAGATAGCTTCTTAAGACACAGATTGGCTTGATGCTTTCCTATCTTCAGGCACCAATATGAACAAGTCTGCAGCTAAAAACCACAAGTTAAGTTAGCTAGCTTAGCAGAAAGATTTGAAAGTGAGAAAGAGGCTGTATAGACGATCTAGAAAAGCTAGTGTTTACCAGGATAAAGACTCTGTTTCCAATGAGCACTTGTACACTGTCATGAGGACTTGACACTGACCATGTGTGTTTATTTTGAAGCAAATGAATGGAGAGAAGATCTTTTTAACACTATTTTTTAAGACAACTTTCACAGGATACAAGCCACAAGGTAATGCATGTATTTGTAGTTACATAGTTTATTGTTTGAAATGTTGCAACAAGCAAACTTTGTTAACTTAGTTTGTAATGTAGTTTAGTACAGGCTATATTTAGCACTTACTCACAGCGGGGTTCTGGTTAAGTCCTACCAGTGCTCACCTACCAACTTCAGTCTCACCAAGCAGAGCTAAGGCTCTAGCTTTGGGCTAACATCTTTAGCTAACATAACAAACAAAACAAGGATCTAGCTGACTTGTCATCTTGTGTGCATATTTGCTAACCGAAAAAATACCTGTTGATTAAGTTCCTACAACTTAAGTTGACATTAGCTAAGCACAGCTTTATTAGCATTAGCTCTCTGAAGCTATAAGGTGAGACTAAAAAACTATTTTAAAAGTTTTTAAACTAAAGCTTACACTCTTCCTTGTCCCTGTGTGTATGATTAGAATTTTAATTAAAGTGCCTCAGAGGATAGCAGATGGAACATAAATTAGCCATCAGGACTTCGGTTCAACACTGACACTGTGATGACAGATTTTCTTTTTTCATCTTTCATTCCTTAGTTCTCAGGGATTCATATTTCATTACCGTCTTTACCTCTAGAATGCAGAGCAAAATCAGGATCAATCCACATTTATAGAGCCAGGGCGTTGACCTGAGCTAAGAATTACTGCTGGACATGCAGCCCAGTGACATCTAATCTACAGGTTGTAAATACAGCTTAGTGCAGAATCTACAAATGTGTGTGTGTGTTGGGGGGAGCGCGTGAGTGTGCACCCTCTCTGAGGGAGTGTGGTAACACTGCACTTTACTTTGATGCACATATCAATGCATCTGCTGCAGAGCCCCCGCTGCTTCTGAGTGAGTTATGTGCAGCATGTATGGATGATGATAAACACGACCACACCCAGGATTCCTCCCAGGGCCAGGTTACAATGACCCACTCAATCAACACCCACTGTCCCACCCACACCTCGAGACCCTATCTGTCTTCTCCAATACACACTTATAGCCTTCCCCCTTTGATGGCACTCTACAATCAATAGGAAGTCACAGGAGGAACCTGGCTGAAGGTTAATGTGTGCAGGAAAGAAACACATGACAAAGACATGGAGGGAAAGAAATACTTCACGTTAACTTCAACCACACAGAGCTGTACTCGAAATGTCTCTTTTTTTAAGGTTCTGACATATGATACCATAAGTGTGTGATTCAAACAGGCTCAGTTTATGTGCCTTTAACCACTCTGTGTGCTTTTATGAAGGTTCCCAAAGATTACAGCTGTCAACAAGCTGGATTTTGCCACAGGTTTGATGAGTCAATCTTCTAAAGTTACAAGCTCAAGAGAAAAGTAAACCTCCTCGGTTACAACTTCTTCAAAAAGTAATAATCTTTTAAGATGTCAATATGCTGCTGTATAATTTAACTTTCACATTTAAGAGCACAATCCCAAGCTGTTTATAATGTATGAAGATTTGATGGCATTGCACTGCTGATCCCATCGCAGCATCTGCTTCTTTATAGAAGCAAACAACCTAATGTCATTCCCTCCTTCACCCCACAGCCCTGCTTTCATTCCCTGTAATGGCTGTCGTCAGCGCTCTCACCTTGCAGAGAGATCCCTGCCCGCAGCACTATCGTCCGGATCGCACAACACGCCGTGATTTACAGCTGCTGCCGCTGCAGGGCCATCTGGCCCATAACCACTTCTGAGCTCTCAGCATTACCCTCCACATCTCTGTCCCTCCTCCTCTATCTCTTTATCTTATAACTCTTTCTTACAATGTTAAATTCTTGCTGCATATTTTCTTTTTTATCAAGTCAAAATTGACTCTGTAAAATCAACTGCAGTTGACCAAAAATGTTGTACAAAAGTGTTGAACAAGTCAAAAACAACAGCATTAATAAGATAAAATATGGGTTTAAAAAGTAAGATAAAACAAAATAGAGAAATCAAAATCCACCCCACAAAAAAGAAATTAATCAATTGATTAATAATAATAATAATAATAATAATAATAATAATAATAATAATAATAATAATAATAATAATAATATAGATGAAAAGCTTAGTAGCAAATAAAACCACAACAGATATGAAAGGCCAAAGAAATGTGTTTTATGCAAAAATTTAAAACTATAAATGTTTTGTGGAAACAAATATTTCCTAATATCCAGCTCCCACATACAGACATGCACAATAAAGACATTTCCTCCCACTTTCTCTATGTTTTTGTAGTTGGACTTGTTCTTATGTATAATACATGAATGTTTTCATGGTTAAACTTACAGACTGTAGGATCTCAAATGAAACTTTAGAAAAAGGCAAAATTAACAACCCAGCTTTAAACACAATTTCTTTTTTTCATTTCTATTGTACCTATTTTAAACCCTCTGAATGCAGAACATAGAGTGTAACTGAAGGCATTCAGGGCAGGTTAATGAGTTTGCATAACGCTTTTAACAGCTAAATGTAATCTTTTTCATTCTCTATCTCTATTTTAAACAAGGAAGAACAGAAGACTGAGTTCGCACTCAGTAAATTTGCTCATCCCTTTTCTTTTTTTGTCTTTGCCCACATATTAAGAGCTGCTAGGGCACTTTAGTCATAAATTATGTTTGATTCTGGCTTTAAAGTCCACATTGTTATCAAGGGTTGCACTTAAGACACCTGCACCTCCCACTATAGAAAGCCCTTTGCTACACAAAATCCTCTGGGCACGAACACCATCCAACCCACACACACTGGCACTGGCTCTCCCCCAAGTGCTGAGGTGATAATCACCGCACCCTCAGTGTAAATGTGCCTCTTTCATTATTATGGGAGTGTCATAACAGCAGATCTGCACCCTTTAATGCTCTGTCCCTGCGATTCGACATGTTTCTAAAGAGCCTCCTGCTGCGGTTTGAGCTCACTGGAGTGTGTGATGAGAAGCAGGTGAAACATCTGGTGTCATATAAAAGGTGCTGGAACATTAAAGAGGGAAGCCGAACAAGCTTCAAAAGAGAAGCGAGATATACACCAGATGTAAAGAGGGTGCCGCTGAGGTCAGATGGTGTAATATGATCATCACCCAGCAGGTGGCGGTGTTGGGTTCAGTCAATAATACAGCCACTGATTCCTCTCCAGGGAGGTCAGGGGGACAATCAGAGAGGATCAGGGTTGTTGGTGTTAAAGTGACACCTGGAGCAGAGTCCTGAATTAGATCAGACGTGTAAATCAGTAGCTCTTTGTCTATACGATCGCTCTCACCAGGATTGATTAGCATGAATTATTTACGGATCATATACATACAACACAACCTCCTTTCCTCACAGAGCTTCAAGGACAAGCACTTTCTTGCATCAGTGAGTGGGTGGACAGAAACATGTGAGTCACACAGTCTAACTTACATCTTTGACAGTGTAAACATCCCATTATCTAACACAGAGTGCAAAAAGTTTTCAACTCAAAAGTTCCAAAAGTGAAAGAAGGTTTCAGTGTAACCATGAGTCAGCTCAAAATAAAGAATAAAAGTTGTGTTTTTATATCATCCGTCTGCTTGTGGAGTGCTATAGATAAGGAGCCACAGAGGGACAGGCTGTAGGCTTTAGGAGACCAGCAGAGGTGCTTCCAGTTTTATAGTTACCTTTGTCTCCTGCCTTTAAATCGACTACTCTGCTCTTAAAATTCTCAGCAGTGGATACACTAATGTGTTCAGGTATGCACATGCAGTATGCCTGAGTGTGTTCCTGTTAAATTGCACACAGGGACACGTAAAAAAAAAAAAAAAAAACCTTCATGTTACTGTTTTTTGTGCTGCAACACAAAAAAAGTATAAAGGGCTACAATGTTGTATACATAAAATTATCCACCCCATAAAACTGTAAGAGAATTCACAAGCACTTAAAAGACAGAGCTACTGTATTGAAATATAAGCTTCAACAATGGCTGTTGAGTGAAGAAAAGGATGTGTGATTTACAGCCTGTGACCAGCAGGTGGCACTGTTACACAGCAAACAGGATCCACGAGGATCTCACTGATTTGTCATCTTTTGTCCATGTTTGCTACCTCAGAAAGTACCTGTTGTTGATTTCGTTTCACATTAAAAGCTTTTATATTTTCAATTTATGAGCAAAAATAGAGAAGATGTCAATCTGATTAGCTCTTTTTACATGGTATATGAGAAAATGTCAGGATAGAGGAGAAGAATTAATTACAGATGGATTATTTCATTATTAGCGTTTCAGCTTGAATAATTTATAAATGAAGTAAACAATCACACAAAAGTTCTGATAAGGAAGGTATATCATTTCTCTCCATGCTTCAATTGTTTGACTACTTTTTTCTTTATGCTTTTTAATCTTTGATCGTATCCAACAAAATTGGTTGTTCTTCATTTCCAGCTTAGTGTCATTCTCTCCTCTTCCAAAAGAGGGCAGTAGAGTGTTGTGTTCCACACCTCAGCCTCCTCACAGCTCTCCTTCAGCACATCTTCTCTGTGTTGTTTCACAGGGACTAATTACAGTGTTCTTCATCAATAGAAAAATGTTAATGATTGATCGGGTTTGTTCCCAAAGTGATACCGGAATGGCTGCACTGTAAGCGCTCACTAATTGGTCAAAGTAAACAAAAACCTAAAGTATAGGCTGACATAACGCACACATTAGACCCTCAAGTCTCTTCATCTCCTCCTCCTCTTCTTCTCCCTTCAGACTGCCCTGTCGGTTTTATTTTCCCACTCTCTAACACTGTTTCCTCTTTCTCTCCCTGAGAATTGACAGACCAATAAGCCTTTAATCCCCCTAATACAAAATTCCAACAGAATCACTTTTTAATTGCATAAAATAAACAGTCAATGCGTAACCAGATCTCCTCTCAGGATAGATTTAGCTCGGCTACAAGCGGGGGGATTAAGACGAAAAGTAAGCCTGCGAGTTATTTTGAGGGAGAAGAGGAGAAAAAAAAATAAAAGGGGATGAAAGAGTGGCGAAGAGAGCAGAGGATGTCACAATAATTCCTGTGCAGCGAGGAGTTAGCCAACACATGAGGAGAATAATCATATGGAGATGATGGTGGTGGCTCTGTGATTAATGGGTCCATTTTCTTTGCACAGCTTGGATAGTGGGCCTACTTGGCCCCATTAGGAGGGAGCCTAAAGCCACCCAGTTTCTCTGTACGCCATTTATCAGGCAGATATGAGCAGCAGAAAAAGTGGATTCCCAACATGCATGAAATAGGCGCTGTGATACATATGGAAACACACCCCTGCATCCATATGATGCTGCTTTTTTGGTATGATCCGCACATCTGAATACCTGTGTCAGAGGGTATCATGCCTCAGTGAGATCCAGACTTTATATCTTATAATTGCTTCTACCTGCTGTGTAGATTTACAGGCAGGAACTTGCTTGTGTATTTTCTTCCTTGTTTGATGGACTACAGGGAGCAGGAGCGTCAAACAGCGGCCAGACAGCCGCAGAGACGTGCCAGTGCCCCTTTTAGAGCTGTATGCAAATCCACTGTTAAATTTCATTTTTCTAATCCCTTTAATCAGAAACAGGGGAATAAAGCCAGCTGGTAGGAACCCATGTTAAGATGTAATTAAGCATCTGATTGAATTTCAGAGCATACCAGAGTGTGTGTGCCAAGGCGGGGGCAGAAGGAGGAGGAGGGGCAGAGATAGACTTGGGGGCAAGGAGGGATGGGTACTTGTGCACCAGATTGAGCCTGGGAGTTAGTGCGAGGGGGGGGAGACACATCGCCGGCAACGACGGGGGATCTGGGGCTCGCGGCAGGCGCGGTATTTTCCAGCATGCTCCACTGCATGACTGAGCAGCGATCAGACGCACATTTTTATACATTACGAGGAAGGCTCCCATGTCAATCATCTCCCTGCTGGCATTGGAATAGTTTTCTCTCGCTTGAATCTCAAAGCGAGGTCCCAGAAAACAGACACAAACAGCGTCGCTATCAGCAAACATGTGAGGGGAAACAAGAGCAGGGCTTGCTTTTCTTCTTCGTCTTCTGTTTACTTTATGTTTACTTTGCTGATTTGAGCAAATATACCCCAAAAGTCATGTAAATTGGCATCTGTGTCAGGTCCAATAAAGTATTTAGATATTTTACAGACCTTGGGAACAGGTGTTTGAAATTCCTCCAGCTTGGTTCAAAGTTAGAGTACTTTTATTTTCACCTAGTTTTGTGAGATTTGGAGAGCTGATGCACTCTGTAAGGATCTACAAAAGAGCCTCTTGGAGGTGTGCACCAGCTCCAACAAAAAGCTACTATTAATTTTTTTTAAGGGTATTTTTGTCCATTTGCATGAATGACACTTGGATTGACTCCTCTTGTAAAGTTCATCAAAGCCACCTCAAATTTGCATGCTCTGCCAGGAAACACAAAAAGGTTTGTTTCTCGGCTCCAAATGATCAAATCAGCTCCAACTTGAAGGGGGATATGCAAAAAAGTGAACTCTGAAGCAACCTTTTCTCTTGCGTCTTATTCAGAATGGTCTGCTAACACCACACACTACTCTTTCTGAGGTCAGTGTTGACATTTAGGCGATATATCGCATGCATGCACACATTGTGCAGCCCACCAGGGAACAGGCCAAACATGTAACCTAATCCTAGTCGACAAAAGTGCACACACACATACAGGTCCACACAAAAGGCTCTGTAATGAAATTCATTCACTCAAAATATATTCACTGGTAGACAGAGACAATATAAAGCAGGTCTGCGGAGAGGGAAGAGCTGTCACACCAGTTTAGTCGGGCTTGGATACAGAAAAGATCCATTACTGAGGCCTTTCATCACCAAACGTTGCTGTTTGCCTCTACCTGTGGGGATCTGACAGAGGGGGGAGAAAGGAGGGAGTCACAGGGATGAAAAAGGCAGACAAAGACAGGTGACAGAACCTGACAGGTCATCATGTGTGTGCCCTCCCACCGCCTTGTCTCAGTCATCCTTCACCCCGCGATCGGTCAGCGCCCAAAGCCCATCTGCTGAACAAGCTGGCTGCTGATATAGAGGGTTAAAGAGGACCAAGGACCCCCCATCACAACCTCCATCTCACCAAACACAATCTTAAATGGTTAAAGGATATGCTCAGCATCAGTCTGACTACCTTCAAGCTTTATCTAATTCACTCCTGAGCCAATTCCGTCCATGCACATTACCACATCATTATGACAAGCAACATGCTGGCCGTCTCAGAAGAGAGTGGTAAAATCCACAGCAGACGAGAAAACGAGAGACTTATTCCTCCACTGCACTGACAGATTTAATGGCATGTTTTCACAGCTATTTCCTGTGTGTGTAAGCAACTAGAGAAAGCTCTTTGTCCACAAACCACAAATAGAAGTGGAACTATTATGTGTTTGTTTACAGTCCATTGTCAGAGCTCTACAGCCTCTCCACAGCAGACAAAAGGACACAGGTAAGCAGCACTTCAGAGGAGCGTGATGTATGATCAGACGTGAAAGCAGTATTGATTTTCCTCAATTGTGTTTGCTCCGTTTGCCACTATTAAATATGGATTCTGCGCAACTGCCATCTTGACTTTGTCTTGAAATTGACACTCACTCTACAAAGGGCTATAGCTTTTTCAATAAAGCCCCGTGTCAGGAGAGAGATCAGCGAGGCGCAGGCAGAGACTGCTTTTGATTTGCTTTAGAGGAGGAACATCAATGCTGCAGGTTGAGCCTCATCTCGACCAGTGGGAAGAAAAAGAGAAGTTATGATGGAAATCCAGGGAGAAAGATGTGGCCGTGTTGGCTCAAAAAGGACACTTTCATTTAGATTATTTATCCTGGCCTCTGTCCCTGTGTTCACAAGTGCTGCTGCACCACAAAAGGTTAGTAAAGTAAGGCTCATGGTAAGTCCTGCCCCTGCAAAGACACGTTCTGAAAATAAACACACCAGTTCCAGTAAATGGAAGAGATTAATCTTTGTTAAATTGTGCTCTGGCTCTGCCCCAATCCCCTAGTGATGGTGACACTGGTGTCTCTGTTTCACACCCACTCCTTAGTTACTGTGGCTCAGCGACCAGCCTCCAGAGTTATCAGCAAAATCTGGCAAAGCGCCATGTGAGAACAGGATGGCTAAGAAAGCAAATAAACATAAAATTAATCATATTTTTATGGTTATACAGGAAACAAGCCTCCGAGCAGACAGTATTAAAGATGGATGACATGCCAGCTCCTCTAAAGTGAAGCCAAATCAGCTGCTTACTGTTTGGCTGCTGCATAACTTATAAAGCCCACATATTTACAGACAGGATGTGGGTAAGATTCTGGCAGAAAAATACACAAATACATTTTTTCAAACCTGGTTTCAGCCATTATGTCTGAGAGCACCTGATTGGCTGAAGAGAGGAGGGACTATGAGATGAACCACATCAAGTGCTAACACAAGAGGCACTGAACTCTGAGTGTCTGCTTCAAACCAACACAAGAATCTGCAGATTAATTGGCGTCTCCGGTGTAATATATCAGCACCCCTCAGAAGGATAATTTGGTTTCACTTTTTTTACACTGGGTAGAAGTGCCTCATCCATCTTTATACACTGTCAATGATAAGAACAAAACCTAATAACACTTAAAGCAGCAGTGTGACCATTAGCTTCACATTCATTTAAAAACTCTGTCCTGGGCTAAAAGCTTCCCTGATGGATTCCTCCACTGGAGGAGCATTTCGGTGAATTGTTTCAGCTTTCACACAACACTGTCTCTCCAACACATCCATAAAGACCAAACATGTCCCTGCCTTTGTCCTGAGATGAATGAATCCAAGCTAATCTTCATCTAATGTTCTGTTTAAAGCCGTTTCCTCAGACAAATTGCACATTATCCTGGATCCATGTCCTTGTGAAGATGTTCCTGCACTGAAGCATCTATTTGATACATTGGTTTGATTAATTTAACAGTTTTTGCTGACCGATGAGACTGCACCCAAG
The DNA here is from genome assembly GCF_033239565.1 of Halichoeres trimaculatus. NCBI lineage: Eukaryota > Metazoa > Chordata > Actinopteri > Labriformes > Labridae > Halichoeres > Halichoeres trimaculatus. Next base: position 28,755,695 of record NW_027437188.1, read on the forward strand.
AACAGATTAAACACATCTTATTCAAAATGTACAAGTTTGTTTTCAGATAACTACTCTTTAGAATTGTGGAAACTTAATGCACAACATAATTATAATTTAAATGTGACAGACATTAAAAATCTGATTATGTAAGGGGAAAAGGTAGTTCTGACCCTGAAGATAAAAACTTTGAGCTTTTTCTAAATTGTCTCACATTGATAGTTAGGGATGGGTACCTTCCACATTTGAAACGATATTGTACTGATGCCTGTTACCTGGCAATCAGTATTGGTACTCAACAATACCAATATTTGGTACTTTTTTGTGTTCATGTGGTAAAAAATATCTTTTTTTTTAAGAATGAAATATGATTATTTTTTTTCAATTGAACATATTTGTTCTTCAATATATATAACCTTACAATGCTGTGTTCATGTCCAGCATGGAAAATCGCCTACTCTTCCACTCCCTCACAGTCACAAGGATGTGTTTAGGTACCTAAACATGGTACCTTTTGATTCTATGTGAATCGGTACCTGGTACTTTTGACAGAATTCGATTGGTACCTTTAAAAGTACCTAATGCGGTACCCATCCCTACTGATAGTCCAGAAAAAATGAATCCTTTTCCATGTTTTATCTCTTTGGGACCTCTTGTTTTATATTTCAGGCCTTGGATGCTTATTTTCTCGTCAGCCTCTCATAATGTATTACCAGAATCTAAATTGAACAGTTTATGCTAGAACCTGAAAGCTGATATGTCTGTGCCTCGAACTGCAAAATCTGAAATAAAAGCAGTTACGTGATGGTCTGCTAGACTTTTGTAAGAAAATGTAGTAGACTATTTTTTTCAAAACTATATTTTTTCAATGTGTAGATTGATTGGAATTTAATACTGATAGGAGAGAAGATTTTAAGATATTATGAGGGGCATTTTTTCTCATATTTCATAGGACAGGTGAGGGGAGTCATGAAAAATGGGAGTGAAGGCCAGGAGTCGAATGGGCAACTGCTCCGAAAAGGACTGTAACCTCTCCAGTGGCTGTGCACCTTAACCACCAAGCCAACAGGCTCCCCAAGAGAGCACATTTTAAGGTCTAAAGGGGAATTTTTATCAACTGCTATAAATCACATTTAAGATACTGAGGAAAGCTGTTACAGGAGAGAAGTGGCTGCTCCAGCTGAAACACACAGGATAAGAAGAAAAAATGATCATGTACTGTTGAGCTGTTTGTTTCCCACATACTTCCTGTGCAGCATATCCCACAAACACATCTTTAAGAGTCGTTTATGTGTTCTGTTAAAAATTTGATTAAACCGAATGTGCAACATACCAAAATACTGGATTCAATAAAGAGATAAGGTCTTGAAAAGCAGTAGCAGAAGGCATTTAATTAGATTCTAACGTGCGATTCATTTTTCATGTGCTGTATTTTGATTGTGGAAGCAGTAAGCAATGTATAAGAGGGCAGCATGCTTCATTCACATAAAAGAGCATGCACACATTTTGACCTTCACGTTAATACACAAAGACTCACAGATGTATCCAGACTGAAATATTCAGACACACACACTCACACACAGACACACACTGCTAAGTATCTGCCCATACAGGTATGTTATCCCTACAAAGCCGCTCTCATTATTCTCTGTCCCCTGACATTTCAGCACCGCGGAGAGCTCCCATATTAATCTTGAACTCTGCCTTTCCGGCTCCCTCCACATTCCTCTCCCTAATGACAGTTTTATCATAACTTATTATTGCTGCCCCTAAACCTGAGCTGGAATTATTCAAATGTGGTATGTTTGGTGCACAAAACATCTTCATGTTTTGCTCGACGCTCGCTCAAGCGGGAATCTAATTCAGCTCACCGACAGCCCAAATGAATCGGCTTGTTACCGTTTGAATAATGGTCTATGCAGAGGGGTCGGCCGGCTGAAGGTTGAGGAGGAGAGACCCACTTAGTTAGGTGGCACCTTATCAGATTGTACCCCCGCCTCATTCATTACCTTCCATCACTTTCCTCATTTGGAATAAGCAATATCATTACAGGATGATTTGCCTCAAACGCAGAGTTGAAGTAACATCTCGAGGCAGGAATAACCACTCCGATTTGTAATTTGGGTTGCAATATAGGCCGGTAATAAAGCTTCAAATCCACTCCCCACTACACACCCACTCTGTCTATTTTTCTGTGCATCTCTCACACACATCAAGACAAGCAATAATGTGGAGAATAACACAACACCTCAGCTTTAATAAGATTTTTCAGGAATGCACAACATCTTAATTGCTTTAAAAGCATCACAGGTGTTCAGACTCTCCGCTTGTGTTGAAATTTCTGTCTCTTTCTCTCCCAATCAAACACTTTCTTTGTCTTTCTTTCTGCTGCTCATGTCTCCCCCTCCTAACAGGCCTATTTGCAGTCATCAACACCAGACTGTCACCGAGCTATTTATTTAGCTAGTTAGCTGAGCAGCCTCACAAGCAGCAGGTTTGATTTTCCAATTACTACAAACATTTCTTTCTGGCCTTGAGAAGATTGAACTCTTTCTTATGCAGCTCCTGCACGTCTCGACTTGGAGCCAGCAACGCTTGAAAGCTTCACAGAGAAAATATGTTCAACACAAGTGATCTCAATGCAGAGTGCAGATCGAAGCATTGAACCATTTCTCCCTTCCTTGTTATCCTTGCATGCGTGGTGTACTTGACAGTACAGGGAGAGTCAGATAACTTGAGCTAAAACCAAGTTAGCAGGGGATCTGAGTGCAGTTAATTCAGTCCAATTTTGACAACTCAAACCGGCTTAGCACATGAATCCCTTCATCACTTCCACCAGCATGAGGGAAACCACTGGTGGGCATGCCTAACGTCTTAATGGCATCCCATGTGATGGAACCCAATCCTCTGTAATTAGATAAATGTCCCCTAACCAGTGTTTCAGTGCATGCTTGTGTAGTTAAGTGCGTGATTCCCGATAAATTAGCAGCTTGTGATGAAATTAAAAGGATCAAAAGCCTGTTTTGAAATATAAGCTTGCCGCTTTTTCATCCATCACTCATATAACATTATAAATTCACCCAGGCAGCAGAATAAATTGAGAAAGAATGCTGAGTATAACTTCTGATATGGACTTTCAGGCTGACATTTAGCACCTCACACTTCATTTCAGTCCGAAAATGTCAGTCGAAGAAATTAAAAGTTGCTAAATCTTTGGCCTTTGCTGCAGAGCTGATGCGAAAATGCAAGTTGTTTCAAGGGACAGGTTGAGTCAGGTAAAACCAGGACAAAAACAGATCCATCCAAAAATCACTAAGAGTTTATAGCTGGTCTTGCTCATGATGGACCAACAAAGTCTGCTATTTTGATGATAATCCTGACTGCAAACACACCACTGATGGCCCTTTGTCTGCCTAAAGGTGTGCCTACCATGAGGGATAGAGATCTGTTGGTGGTGGGCGTAGGCTGTAGACAACAGAGAGAGCTTATAAAGAGAAAGACACCCTGCCAGACAGCCAGAGCCTCAACACCTGCAGACCTGTCAGAGCTGGAGGTGCACAGCAGTGAGTGTCTGCATGGTCATTGATTGTGAGACAGCTGAGGATCGACAGAACAGCCCGCGGGCAGGGACAGATGGGCTGGTGCCGCCGGAGCTGGAGCTCACCGGCAGCGCCGACTCTGCCTCCCCTGGTGGAGCCGACTGATCCCAGATGGGAGGAAGGACAGGGGATGGTGAATTATGAGTGATGTGAAAGCACCGGGTAAGCATGTCGGATGCATTTGTCATGATTTGGGTTGGTGTGCGGCTATGGGAATTTTCAGTATGTGGACAAAGTGGTGGGAAAAATAAACACACAGACATTTACAGAAAGAAGTTAACAGTGATGTTCAGATACTATCCTGATACAGAAACTAACCAATTATTAAAAAAAAAACCCATACAGTTAAAGTTTTTAGCTCAAGATCATTTTCCTGAACACAGCAGTATTCGAAGCTAACATACCAGATAAATTGCCCTACATGTTATGGATTGCTAATGATTCTAACACTGAAATAAAAAAAAACAACAACTCTTTGTTCACTCTGTCCGTTCATATCAGGTTTGAAGGATTAACAATTTTCAGGAATACTTGTTTCAGCCACAGACTGCAATTAACATAGACCACATTTCAGTGATGCCACTCAACTTGGTTTCTGGGTGCATTAAAGCCCAAGTTCATTTAATTTCACGCATCACTAGGCGTGCAATTTTTTAAAACTCAGGTACAGATTAATAGAAAACATAAAATGACCAGGTATCATCTCTGCTGGTCTATGTATGAGGAGGGTTAGCGATGCAGGTGCAGGGGCTGTGACAGAGGGCCGAGCAGAGACACACAGCAGGCTCAAAGAAGAGACTTGACTTGAAGTGTCAGCACAATCATATTTGGCATGGCCCTGCACGTTTGTGCAGAAATGTGGATGTGTTTACAGGATTTTAAAAGCAATAACAGAAGTAGAAAGTGTCTTCTTACTGTTCTGTTTGGCCACTGTGTTACTTTACCAACACGCTCTCAACTTCATCTCTGTGTCAATCAAGCACTGCTGCTTAATCTCATTTCCTCTGTGTCTTCTTTTGCAGTAGCGTTAAAAGTATGACTGCAGTCCTGTTTTGCTATTCTGGCTCAGATTTTCAGTGTGTTAAAATAAAAATAGGAGGTCTTTTAAATAAAATAAATCACCCCAAACAGTTAAAGAACACAGAATGGAGACCAAATCCGTCTTTCTACCAGGCTTCAAACATGTCAAAATGTGCATTTCAACATGGACTACATCGAACTCTTCTTGGCCTTTGGAGGAAGCTTCAAGTGGGCGCTCAAGGAAATGCAACACCATATCAGCCTCATCCTATCACGCAGCAGGCTGCCGCCTTGTTACATCCTTGCCTTGTCTTGTTTTCTGGTTTTGTCTCAAACATACCTTGATCTATAAAAACAAACAAAGAATAGCCTCTCACCTCTCTTGGCACACACAAGCATTCCAGCAAACACACACGTATATACAGCCTCCTCTATCAACCCTGACTGGGAGGTGGTTTCTTATTTTGTAGTCAGGTCTGTATATTTAGGTGGAGCTGGAGTGCTTCTCCTTGGCTCAGGGTCAGGGGTTTTGTCCGCCAGGGACTCAGACTTCTCCTGGCTTCTCAGCGCTCTAATGGGGCACAGAGGGAGAGGGGGTTTCAGTCGGGACTATCCTCCCACCCATGGCAGGCTTAATTGGGTATAAAGAGATGTAGCCCTCCCTGTGCCCTCCACCTCAGGGCAAAGCGTATGATAGTTTAAGTAAAGGCTCAAGACGTGGCGTGCAGGTTAAACTCACTTTCCCTGCAGGGGGGGAGCAGCGCAGGAGTCTTTGTATTCTGGAAGTGTGCAGGGCATAACTCTCAGATGAAGCTTTTCCAGTTTTTCCTGATGACCACGTTGGTGCACTTAGAGCTCTGCCAGAATTAGCCCTGTTTCAAGGGGAAACTGGCCTTTACATTGATGAATGGACTGCAATGTCACTGTGCTCCCACTTTCTTCAATTCCTTCTTTAAACAGATAAATCAAGTCAGAAGCCGGTGGACGTGCAGCATTTGGAGAGGTACCACTGAGCATAAAAGCTCCACACACACACACTCACAGAGCAAAAACAATCCCAATAAAAAGGAGGACAAATCACTCTGAATCTGCAGGTCGATACTATTGAACAATAAACGTCTTTTTCAACATTCCTTCATTAGTGGTCGGAGCAGGAGGGCTGGGAGGTGGGAGGTTGTGGGAGGTGGCTCAGCATGGAGGAAGTGTTAATGTGTGTTAATACACTAAAAGCCATGGGGCCTTTTCAAGATGATGGATTGTCGCTACTAAATTAGTGTGTGTGACAGCTCTATTGCTGCACTATAGGTCAGGGTAGAGCTGTCAGCTGTGGCAGGTAAAGAAGCCTTTATAAGGTGTATGATAAAACCTGAGAGGGGCATAAAATCAGCCTGTGACATGGACCTACATTCACAGAAGCATGGTAATAATTAGGGGTGTGTTTACAGTGACATCTTATCACATCTTACCTTATGCTAGTTTTGGCCAATCAGAACATTGGATGGATAAGGGGTCAGATAAGGAACACATTTTGCCCTACTTTTCAGAAACATGCTCACAAGAATTTTGAGAAAACTTTTTTTGGCCTGCCTGTCTCCAGATATACACTCTATGACCTCATACTTCTTGGCTGTTGTTCAGTTTCTCTCCTGGATTGAAAACTCATCCTAACTCTGCCTCTCTTTTAACTTGTTTTAAGTTTGAACAACTTTGTTCACCTCTTCTTTCATCTTTCTTCCTCCTGGCACTGTAGTGCTGGGTCAGTCATAACAGAGACACTCACTTTACAGATAGGTGGCGCTCTCTTTTGTTATAAATGTTGATGTTTAATAACCAAACCCCTCATATACGAAAACTCCATTTAATAATATGTGTACATTCAGATCAGTACTGTTACTGTTCCTGCTGATCAGCTAAAGAAGATCAAATTGAACAGTGAATTAATTTTCAAATTCATGATTTATCCATTTATGTTTAGTATTTATCTGATCCTTTTAACTTCAACTGTTTTCTTTCTTTCTTTCTTTCTTTTTTGAATTATTTTATTTTATTTTACTTCCTATCCTTACTTATTTTATTAGTTTTATTGCTAGGATTTTATTTTATGGTTAAGTATTTTTATGACCCCCATTTTCCCTCTGGTTTTAGTCTTTTAATATTTTACATATGTCATTTTCTGTCACTCTGGTCTTTTGTGACTGTATAAAAGGTGCTAAAGAAATAAGATTACTTTAGGTTTAAGGAGTATAGAAGAGCCAAGATAGTGAACCTTCTAGATTTGCATAACACCGTGATTCTCAGACTCCCAGGGGCCTGGGAACCATAGCTTGGGAACAATTTAAGCTTGCAGAATAAGTTAAAATTGGTTGTCAAAGTGTACTATATCACTGAAAAAGCATATGAACAAACTGGGAATTTGCACCAATAAATTCAGCTATTTTTTCCAATACTCCAACACAATTTAGTGTTGTGCCAAGAGATCAGTTCTGTTATGGTTGTGACATCTCTATCACTTCATAGTGCAAACCAAAAAACTCCTCAGAGGCAACAATGTTTTGGAGTTTACAAAAAAATTAGGCGGAAAGTATAAATGTAACCTAATTCTGTTGTTGCTGAGTACTACCTGGTTCATAGTGTTGATATTATGCTCATCAGTGTTATCGTAATGTGAGAGTGTTTGGATAAAAGTCTCACCTGAAAGAGGTTTATGGTCTAAAAAAGTTTGAGAACCCCCAGTAAAATAAAGTGAACATGGTTGAGTATTCTGTGACAGGACCTGGCGGTAACATGTAATGTTATAATTTGAGGAGGAAGTTGCCTGGGTAAAACAAATCCCACCGATCACAAAGAACAAATAAAAGACAAACGGTCTAAATATAGAAATGTAAACAGTGATGTGAGAAAAATAATTGAAAAATGTAGACAGTGATATAAACTTGTTTCTTACATGAGTATACTGAAGATTATGACTGAATCTGAAGCACTAGTTGGCATAAATACTCCAGCACAGCAATGCTAATGTGGTACAGGTATCAGGTGTACCACTGTAACTGTTTCAATAAAATGTTTGCACTTCAGTATATGGAAGATCAGTGGGAATGAATGTTAGTTTTTCAGGTACTTGGGTATAAAATAAAGTATCTGAAATACTTAAAAATTGGCCTGATAATACTACAAAGTTAACTTATTTTGATTAAAAGACAAAAGGTTGTCTGTAATTTTTAGTCTGGACCAAAATCAGCCAACCATCCCTGAAGAAACAGTCCCTATGTGAGTACAAACACAAACAGAGGTTAGACATACACACAGCGGAGATAGATATAGAAAGTGAATTATGAAGGAGCAGCTCAGGAAATAGGGTATTATAGAAAAAAGCATACACAGAGATACATTGTTTTGCTGCTATTTTGACACACATTGGAACGGAAAGTTCCATTTCCTCATTATCTATCCATTATCCATCCATTCTGTTTCCAGACACTGGGAGCATTCCTCAGTGCACGGCCCAACAAAACCACATGACTGATGGTAAATCAATACTAAGCGGCCTGCCTCACTTTGAGCATATGGCAGGAGAGCAGAAACATCTGGAAATGTCAAACCTCTGAAAGCTTTACTATTGCCAGACATCAGCAGAAAGAGCAGCCAATAGACAGGTACACATACAGTAGAGTGGGTGTGGACAGTAGTGGATTTTAAAGAGCTGACTGAGCAACATGTCCCAGTCCCAACAAAGGAAGTAATGAAATAGAATGAAAGTGCTGTAAATCTTTCCTGCAAACGTCTGCTGCCCTGATGCCATACAGCAGTGAGAGGTCGGTGTTTGACGGCACATGTCAGATGTACTGAAGACGTGTCACGCAGGAGTGATGTGAGCCCTGTCAGCTCTTCACTCACAGCATGTCCCAGAGCGCTGCATCAGCTACCTCGCTATTGATTGGCAGGTTTCTTCTGGGAATTCGGCTTGATTCGATGTCGCCGGTGCAGCTAAAGCAATTGAATAGAAAAATCAGATGTATAAATAAGCAATGTTCTGCATGAGTGTGCACAGGAATGACACCCTGACATAGTCACCTTGACATCACCCTGCAGCTACATCCCAGAGCAATCAGCGCCGGCCTCACTCTGACACGCTCACACTTCTAATCACCACCTAGGTGCTTTTAAATAGATAGAGTGCCAATGTCGCTCACTGGGTTCATTCAGGGGCTTTTTTCAAAATGGCAGGAAAATTTCTCCATCGATTTATATGGCGACTATAAAATTATAAGACAAGTGTTAAATCTGTCGTTAAAGGGCTCATTAAAGACTGTAATTGCTGAGCTGGATACATTTGGTGCTGTTAAAAAGAGAGTGTCCCGCCATTTGTTAACGTTACTGCCACAAGGGGTATGAGAGTATGTACGACACTAGGACGGGTCCTGGCTGGTTGCTCGTCATTGAGTGTTAAAATATCAAGAGAGACTTTTTCACTTGGTTTGTGGAAAAGCGAAAGATGAGAGCCAAAAAATTGTTCTGCTCCTCTGGTTGGTAATGACAGAATGAAGAAGACTGGTGAAAGATTGAAATATCTGATTCATTTTATTCATCCCGCAGGTGGCACTTAAGAGGAGACTCACGCAGCTCGAGCACACGGGGCTTCTATTTTGTTGTCAATTTCATTCCACAGGTAAATCACACTTCATGAAAATCACTCCTTTCCAATTTGATAATTCATTTCTCTGGTGTCATGAGAACGAGGCGGCATCCTCAGGGATAACAAATAACACATGAATGGAGGATGAAAGGGTCATTGTCTATAATTGGAATCTCTACTTTAAGCTGATATCCTCCTCAAAAACTGTCCCCAAAGACAGGGAACTTTATTATATCCTCAAAAAATTCTAAGCTTTAGCCCTTGTACTATTTCAAGTACAGGGACTTATTTTAAAGGTTTGGAAATACACCTGATTGATGATTTTCTGAAACAGCAGGCTCACTTTACTTTCTTTTTCATGCCCTGAAACCACCAGAAAATAATGGTCTGAAGGAACTTTTTGAAAAGGAGCTTGCTGCCGTTAGAAGTTCCAGCTTACGCTGGTGGAAATGCAGCTTTAAGCTTCAACTTAAGCACTGTTGGGTGAGAGTTGAGCCGTCCTACTCTCATTACTATGCTTTGCCGACTGCTGTTGCCGCTTGCTGGGTCAGGAAACATGAGCTCAGCACCTTGGCCTCTCCCTCAGACATGCACAGAACGGCCGTGTCAGCACACCCCGAGGACAGCTTCTGCCACGGTCCACTTGTTCAGCTGGCAAAAACGTTCACCCTGCAGAATACTCTGCATCGCACAAAGACTCTTTTAGAAAGACAAAAAGTCCACTGTGTGACTAGTTCTACTCCCAATCAGTAACAGGTAAAAAATGAGCCTCCCTGCAGATCTCTGGGGCCCTCCTCCAGTCTGAACACTCATCATCAAACAACTCTGATCAAGTGATTACATGAGTGGTGTACGGGCGGAGGCATCATAGAGCCAGGCCACCTTTTTCTCCGTACTCGTAACCCTAGGCGGTCAGAATGAAGAGACAAAGGAGGGTGAGGGCAGGGCAAAAGATACTTCGAATGACAGCTCTCTGACAGCAAGATTAATGACCCAACACAAAGGCGTGCAGCAGCGCAGGCTTTTGATAAGACACCCCGGACCCCCATTGTCACCTGGCTGCAATCCATACAAATCGAAGTCTTGCAGATTCCAGCGGCCAATTAAAGAGCTTCTGGCAAACGATACTGTCCCGCACACCCACACGAGCCCCACCAACACTTCATCCAGATTATCTGATACTGTATCACAGACAGAAAGATGAAAAAAGACCTGTCAGACACTGCGAAGGGCAGTAATCTATGATAATGTTCTAGTTTTAGGATGGCAGAGGAGTTGAACGAGTGAGTGTATGTACGCTGGCTTTGTGCAATTTACGAGCAGAGCAGAGGTAAGTGGGCAGGTTGAAGGCCTCTTCAGCGCTGTTGTTCATATGGAAATGAGAAGTAATGAAGTCAACACTGTCAACTTCACATCTCTCAGCACTGTCATGGTGATAAAGGGCATTGGAGGTAATTAATTTCAGTCAAAATGCTGAACACACAAAGGCTGGGAAATGATGTCATAGACGGAGAAGTGGCTGCTTTGTGCTGTTGTCAAGTTTTATATCCTCACAAATCTGTCAGACTGCTTACATGATTTCACGACAAAAGTCTTGAACCATTAATAATCCCCCATTTTTACCCTCATTTGCACAGATGCAACAGAAAATGTGGATAATACAGCTTTGTCAGGTGCATAAAACTCCAAAGACAAAGACTGTTACAGTCTGTTTATGCAAGGAGGAAGCATATGCAGGAGCAGTCGTTGCACCAAATGTGTAATCCCCCTGCATACATATTGTCATACATCTCATTACAGTGGATGTCTCACTTATCAGGCTGCTCAGCCGTTTTGAAATTACACACAGGAGTGCACAGGAGCTCACTCCTACAGTTAGCCACAGCTGGGTGTTGACACCAACATTTAACTATGTTTGGACACAAAACAGTCATTCCGACAGGGAGCTTTGTGTCATTAAACGGCTGTTAAGCATCAGCCTGTTGTCAGATAAAACAGCCGACTGATTGATGACAAATGAGTTCTTGAATATAAATTTAGATGGGTGTTATGAATATTATTTTACCTATCCAATACTTAAATAAAAATCAAACTTAAATAGATTGAATCCACTAGAAGTCAAAAAACAATTCAACCATGAAATGCCAGGACTTGCTGGCTAATAATGAACATCTAAGAAATATTGAAAACAGTTTGAATCTAGAGTTAAAGTGTTGCCAAAAGTTTCAATAAGTCTTTGGTTTGAATCTGGCATGGATCTCAGGATGTGGGATGTTAATTTCACTGATTTCTGATCTTTCAGAAAGGGTTCAAAGGCAAAATAAGCTGTTTTTGAAGCTGGATTTTTTTTTTAATGTAATGAAGATTGCACAGTGCTCAGAGTTTTGTGGACACTTAATGAAAACCAACACTGATATAGAGTAATTTCCCCCATAACTGAATGTAACAATTTCTAGACTCAACATTGTTCTTAGTTGTCAAAAAAAAAAAGAAAGAAAGAAAGAAAAAATCTTCACCTGTGACTCAATTGTTAGGTTGAGGCCATATTTCTATATTCATTCATTCTAAATCTTACTGGATTAGTCATAACCTGCTGCTGACGCACCATATTCATCTGACGTCACAATGTCTGCAAAATCAAAAGGAAAATTTCATTACTAAATGTTGGTGCTAAGTTAATACCTTTGTCCATAGAGCTTTTTATCGTAAGCTAACAAAAGGCGGATAAAAGTGAATCACAATAAAATAGCAGGCAGCCTTTTGTTATCCCCCTACTGGCTCTTATGGAGCTGAGGGAACATATAAGTACAGCTATAACACCAGTCTTCATAACTTTCTCATTTGCGAGCTCTTGAGGTGACTCACCTCATTTGACAGAGTCTAGCATTTGTGCAAAGAATAGGCTACTTCTGTGATGTTACTTTCTGTTACTTTAAGACTTCCAGATGTACCCAACATGTTATTGTTAAGCAAAATGAAAAGTAAATGTCAACATCACGACTTCTGTCCACACACACATGACTGCAAGAGGTCAAAAGTCATTCCAGTACAAACACCTCTTTTGTGTTAATTAATATTTTGCCACTGCGGCTTGGCAGGTTTGGCAGTAAAATATTAAAATGCTCTCCAAATACTCCCTAACACGAAAAATTAGGCTTGATTATGAAAATTTTATTCAAGAGATCCAGAACTTACAAGAGGGCTGTCAACACCTTTGAAGGAAGGTCAGTTTTTAAACTGTGAGGAGTTTTTAATCTGGTCAGGATGAGTCTGGATTTAAATAGAATTTGATTCATCGATCCTGGTTAAAGCTTCAAGACTTATGGGCTCAATGTTGTGTTGTAAAGTTCCAATGAGGAACCCCCTGTCTGTGTTGATTTTGGCGCCCCCTGTGGACAAAATGAAATCTTTTAAATTGTTGCTGATCAGAAGTCACAAATTGTCATCGCTCTCTGTTTCATAACTTCTTCTCTCTGGAGCTTTAACTCTTGCTGCTGTCACTGGTAGACCTCAGATATTGGTCAGAAATTCTCAAATTGCATCTATTAACAAACCATCAAAACTGTTCAAGCACGGAAAAGCTGTGACTAATAGTAATGTTATACCAATAAAATGGCCGTGAAGGATATATCAATATATCATTTTGAATGCTGCTCACAGGGCGCTGTAACCTTCAAGCTACGCCTCGTGCAGTCAACTCCGCAGAGCTGATAACAGCCAGAGCTGAGTACACTTGTGCACCAAAGCCTGAAGGTGTGACAGACACAGGCAATAAAACTCTGCAAAGAACAGCAGGATGGTGGAGGAAGCCTTGTTCACTTTCCGAGCCTTACTGACATTAATATGAGGCAGAGGAAGGAAGAGGGGGAGGGAGGCCTTCATATAGATTCAAAAGAAAAGCTGACACTTGACATCAGTCACCTGGATGCTGTCGGGTTTCTACCAGCATCCCCATCATCATCAAACTGTCCATATGAAAAGTACAGCTGGGAAAGAGTATATACTTAGTGACAGAGTACGTACGTTTTTTCAATGTCTGGGCTCAGCTGTGTGTGTTTAACCCCCCATACTTGGCCCCGCCATAGGTCTCCTCATCCAGGCGATCACATGACAGAGGCCAATGTCCTCCCAGCATCCTTGAGCGAGCGTGATGGGCACCCAGCCAGTGACTGATCACTCCCTGGTTCTCTATCGTCAGCACTTTCACTCATCCTGCTCGTCATCAATGCTCGGCGGTAATAAAACCAATGTCAACCCGCTCCTTGTGAAGTTCACGCGGGGAGATAAGGGTAGAGAGTCTGCCACCGGCTTTTTGTTCCAAATTAATTCCCTACTGTCTTTGAGCACGCACTGTTTCCTGGGTGCTATTTTGTGCTGACAGTGAGCTAATCTTGTAGGTTTTTTTAAGGCACTGCTTCTGTACAATAATTTTGTGTGGTCAAGTGTGTGTGTATGTGTGTTTGTGTATGTGTGTATCTGAATGAAAATAATTGATCAGGTGAGGCTGTTCAGCAGCAACAGGAGCACCTCTTTGCTTAATTAAAGCTGTGTGTAGCTGCCGTAAACATTAGGTAAATTGGGCTGTATATCAGGCTTATTACCTGGACATGATCATCAGTGCAGGGACTCTACGCAGAGAAATCAAATAGAGGTTTTTCTGCAGATAAGAGCACCTGGTGTCTTTATCATGTTGGGTGAAATGAAGTGTGATATTTTGATGCCCTTAAAAGAGTTTAGAGAGTGATAGTCTTCATAAAAACAGGGTACGTTCAGCACAAAAACTTTTGTTAAGGTGCTCCCATAACTCATGTTGCAGCAGAGACGGGCCTATTTTGTTTTCCTTTCTAATCTCCTTACATACGCTTATATCAGAGCAGGAAAACTCCCAAAGTCTAGACAGAACTCCTATCGCCCAAAGTGCCCGAACATTTCTTATCCAAATCCATTTCTGTGCAGGAGACGGCGGTTTGTTGGAACTGAGCTATGAATGCCTGTGGAGATTACGAGGGTGCAGGTGGGACAACAACATTAAGAGGAGATAAGAGAAACTCATAAAAAAAGCAGCGTTTCATTTCCTAAAAACACAGTGGATGCCAGCGCTGCCTGACAGACGACTATCTGCTGCTCCGTAGAATCATAGCCCGGTTATCGTCTCTGTAAATGGGAAACTGGGACCACATAGGCAGCTGTGGATGGAATGCTGATGCTGACACGCAGGCTAACTTTTGTGCACAAAGGGCTGTGAAATGATCCCTTATAAGTGAGCTATTCATGACCATAATTTAAAATATAGCTACATCCTGCTCCTGACTTCACAGCTTCTTTCAGACTCCATCCTTATTCTCTCCAGATACCTGACCTCCTGCTTTAGAAGCACAATGCACATTAATATTTCATATCACCAACACAGATACACATTTTGACTTACACAGCAGAGTTAGGGAGTCTCCACAGCACAGTGTGCTCTCACAAACTCACTCTATAAAAAGTATCCACTAACCCCTCTTTGAAAGTTTTCCAGTTTTACAACTTTAAATCAAAAGGGATTCAACACACTGTAGCTCTTCATGAACTCACCCTTATAAAATACACACTCTCATTGGTACATTTGCTCCCTTTCTGCGTCACACTTGGTTACTTCAAAAGTTAAGTTAATGTGTAACATTCAGGTACGCATGAGAGGCATTGGTTGTGGTTTTATTTAAAACATAAAAGCAGTAGTTTCACATTGAGTTTTCCCAATATTCCACCAATAACTGCCGCTGTTGTTCATCAATAATGTTTTAAGTGTTCCACTACCTTTTTTCTTTTTTCCAGTTTGCAGAAATAAGAAGCCTTCTAAAAGAAAACACTCAGTAAACAACCCAGGAGTTGAAGAACACAGTCACATAATGAGGCATAAGTGGTTGATTTAAAGGCAAATATGCTTTTCATGTTTGTGCTAATTGGCAACTTGATAGTAGTGTTTGTGCGGAGCTGCTTTCAAAAAAAAAAAAAAAGAAAGAAAGTATTTTTTTTATGCAACTTCGAGTCTTTCTACAGGAAAGACTGAACCTTTCTGTGGTGTCTCTACTAACACTGGCTCAGTGTCAGAAAGAGCAAAGAGCAGTAGAAAGCAGCTAAATCAGTGTTAAGTGACATTTTCCCCAGAGCAGCAATCTCTGCAGTCCAATGCTACAAGAAATAAATCTGATGAAGAAGTGCCAAAAACTGCAGTTCATAGAGTGACCACTTGAGGCTGGCTCTTTCAGTACCAGAAGCCACACACACACCAACACAAAGCAGACAATTCCTACAGCAAACATAAACATATTTACAGCTTGAT